>NC_143076.1:5632500-6257500 GCF_052426305.1 Pelodiscus sinensis | reverse complement strand
TCATCTATATAAGGAGTGGTACTGAATACGGCACAGGAAAGCTGGAGTATCTGCGTGGATTGCTTGTGTAGTTTCTAGTTAGCCAATGTGGTGAACACAAGTGCTGTGTGTGATTGGTGTGGTGCCTTACAGCAGAGGACCCCAGTCCTGGGCTGTAAGTAGCTCTGTCTCTAAGCAATTCACCCTGATTTGACCCTCTCAGAAGTACCCCCAGAACCCTCCTCCCCCGTAGTACACCAGTGCCTCAGTAAAATCACAGAAGTATAGGCTTAGAAAGGCTCTTAATAGATCTGGGCCAGTCCCCTTCATTCAAGGCAGGGCTATGTAATAAGTAGACAATTTGGGTACGTCTAAACTACATGCCTCCGTCGACGGAGGCATGTAGATTAGCCAGATCGGCAGAGGGAAATGAAGCCGCGATTAAAATAATCGCGGCTTCATTTAAATTTAAATGGCTGCCCCGCTCTGCCGATCAGCTGTTTGTCGGCAGATCGGGGCAGTCTGGACGCGACGCGCCGACAAAGAAGCCTTTCTTGATCGGCACAGGTAAACCTGGTTTCACGAGGCATACCTGTGCCGATCAAGAAAGGCTTCTTTGTCGGCGCGTCGCGTCCAGACTGCCCCGATCTGCCGACAAACAGCTGATCGGCAGAGCGGGGCAGCCATTTAAATTTAAAAGAAGCCGCGATTATTTTAATCGCGGCTTCATTTCCCTCTGCCGATCTGGCTAATCTACATGCCTCCGTCGACGGAGGCATGTAGTCTAGACACACCCTTTTTGACAGCTCATTTTGTAAGATAAAACTAAAGATTCATACTTGGTCAAAGCCATTAAAGGGGCCAAATACATTCTTAAGCTCACAAAACATTAAATTGTCATGATATGTATTCCCCGTAGTTCCAAGTTGTCCTGATACACCCGGAAGTGATAAATTTGTCGTGGAAGGTGCTTGTGTTTTCAAGCTTGTGACAGCAATCCTTAACCACGCTAACCTTTACCAAGAGCAGTTTTTAACAGTAAAGGAGTCATTTCCCTGTGGGATCTAAGGAGTCATTTCCCTGTGTCAGAATGGACCTTCTCCTGGACAGAGCAGCAAGCTGCCGGCAAATCCCTGGAAACAGAGCTGGGTGGGAAATGGTGTTTGTTCCTTCCAAAATGTCAATGAAACCAAACAAGGTTTTGTCAAAGTTTTTCTTGAAAAGTTTGTGGGTTTACATAACAAACCAAACCCAAACCAAACCAAACCAACCTTCCACCCAAAATACCTGAGACCCCAAAATCTTTTGCTTTCTGGTCACTCAGAATAGAAACATTTCTGACAATTTATTTTAAATTTCTGAAAACCAAACATATTCAGGTTGTACGCAACCTTGTTCGGATTTCAATGCTCAAATACAAGAAAAAATGCATTAAAAAAAAACAAAGAAAAAAATCCAATTTAAAAGGTCATTTCCCATGAATATTTTTGACAGGCGTGTGGGAGGGTGGGAGAGGGGGCGTGTCAGATTGAATGTTTGGATGGCAAATGTTAAGCAGGTCAAGCTGGATCACCCTTAACTTCCCTGGGGGTACGTCTACACTACAGCGCTAGTTCGAACTAACTTAGTTCGAATTAGTTAATTCGAACTAAGCTAGTTCGAACTAACGCATCTAGAACTAAAAACTAGTTCGAACTAGCGTTTTGCTAGTTCGAACTAGTAAGTCCACATTGAGTGGACTCTGAACAGGGCTTAATGATGGCCGGAAGCAGTGCCGGCAGGGCATAAAAGGAGGACTTAGAGCATGGAGATACTGTCTCAGGCTAGCCGAGGGCTGCGCTTAAAGGGTCCCGACCCCCACCCCGGACACACAGTTCTAAGGGGTGCCCCGCTTGCAAAGAAGTTCTGGCTTGGAGTGCCCTGAGTGCCCACACTGGGCACATCACACCACTCGGCCATCAGCCCGGCTGCACTTGCCGCAGGCTGCCATCTGGGGAGAGGGAGTAATTGGGGGGCTGCAGGAGAGCTTCCACCCCCAGAAGCCCGCAGAGCCAGCCCAGTCCTCCCCATCGGGGGCTCGTACCCCATTCCTCCCTCACCTCCTTCCACTTGCCCTTCCCTAGCCCCCCTTCTTCTTGATGTACAAAATAAAGATAACGTTTCTTCCAACATTGACTCTGTCTTTATTGAAAAAAACTGGGGGAGACTGGGAAAAGGAGGTGGGAGAGGGGAAGAGAAAGGCTGGGAGAGGGGAGGGCAACTAACATGATCAGGGGTTGGGAACAGGTCCCAGATGAAGAGAGGCTACAGAGACTGGGACTGTTCAGCTTAGAAAAGAGGAGACGGAGGGGGGACAGGATAGAGGTCTGTAAAAGCAGGGGTTGGGTGGAGAGGGTGCATTCAGAAAAGTTCTTCATGAGTTCCCATAAAGAAGGACTAGAGGACACCAAAGGAAAGGAATGGGTAGCAGGCTTGAAACTAGTAAGAGAAAGTTGTTGTTGTTGACAAAGCAAATAGTTAACCTGTGGAACTCCTTGCTGCAGGAGGCTGTGAAGGCTACAACTAGAACAGAGTTTAAAGGAAAGTGAGATCAAGTCATGGAGGTTGGGTCCATGGAGTCCTATTAGCCAGAGGGTAGGAGTGGTGTCCCTGCCCAAAGTTTGTGGAAGGCTGGAGAGGGATGGCACGAGACAAATGGCTTGGTCATTGTCTTCGGTCCATCCCCTCCAGGGTCCCTAGGGTTGGCCGCTGTGGGCAGACAGGCTACTGGGCTAGATGGACCTTTGGTCTGACCCAGGACGGCCATTGTAAGCTCAGGGCTCAGTGTCGGGGGTCTCAGTGGACCCCCTTGATTTTCATGCACACCTGCTCCTGGGTGGCCAGGCTGGCAGCTCTCCTGCCCTAGACGGCCACTTTCCTGTGCCTAGTGCGGAGATCGTGGACAAGGTCCACGATGTCCGCACTAGTCAGGAAGATGCCCGCCTCTTGCGGTCCAGGGCAAGCTCCCGGGAGCCGCCAGCCTGGTCCCGGCAAGAGGGGGTGGGCTGGGGGGCATCGGGTGGGTGGCTCTGTGCCGTGCCAGGTGCAGGGTCTGCTAGCTGGGTGCTGGCAGGCTTGCACCTGGCACGGGCACCGTAGCCAGCCCGTGCCCCTTTAAGGGGTCCGGGGCCGGGAGGGGGGCATAGAGTTTCCCTGGTGTTGGCCAGAGTGGCCACCAGGGAAACCTGGGGAGGGCTAGCCTCCCACTAGTTCGAACTAAAGGGCTACACAGCCCTTAGTTCGAACTAGCTAGTTCGAACTAGGCGTTAGTCCTCGTAAAATGAGGTTTACCTAGTTCGAACTAAGCGCTCCGCTAGTTCGATTCAAATTCGAACTAGCGGAGCGCTAGTGTAGCGCATAGGAAAGTTAGTTCGAACTAACGTCCGTTAGTTCGAACTAACTTTCTAGTGTAGACATACCCTGGGTTTCCCTGGGAGCTAAGTGCACGGCGCACCCTGCAGTAGGAGCTCAGGACTTGACAGGAACTGGCCCAATATAAGGCTGTAGCATTGCAGATGGGGCCTGGAAGAAGAGGCTTGTAACAGGGTTGGTTGGAGCAGCACTCCATAGCGTCAACGTTTTCAGAGGGATATCCAGCACTGAGCACGGACGGATACCCCATGAGGCTCCGCTGAAAAACTCTTCCTGTGAGACGGCAGGAACGAGGGGAGAAAACATCAATATCATCATGACCCTCTCAGTGAGCTTTGGATGAAGCTATAGAGCAAGGGGAAATTGGAGTCGGAGTCGTAACCACAGCCATTAACTTTCCCATTGTGCCGTTTCCATTATGTCTGAGCCTCAGCTGACTTTTGTTCCAGACTAACACCCTCACGCAAGAGGGTTGGGGAGCCGAGCCGTCACCACCGCACGCAGGAAAAGGTGAAACTGTGGATGGGGAGAGGTGGTGTCGGGAGCTCACTGAAACCTCGTCTCCCAAAGCGCTCCTGAAAAGCAGCGAGCGAGGCTTGTTTCATGCACCTGAATCCTAGCTTAGAAGGAGCAGGAAGAGGATGTTCGAAATGGCCTCTCAAATGTTGCATCTGACCCCAAGCAATGTGAGTTAGGCCCAGCTGGAAGATTCACCCCACCCACCCGCAAACAATCCTGAGAGACTGAATAAGGCTGCTTAATTTTTTAGTAGGATTGAACCTCCTCGTAGCTCTCCACAAATGTGTCCTGGCTGTACCCTTTTGGCTGTCATTTATGAAATATTTACAGCTGCGACACAGCTTTCGAAGAAAAAAACAAAAGCCATCACACTGAATCCTTTCTGACGGCGGCATGGCAGCATCTGGGTAGGGGACTTGAGGGAAAGCACCTCTGTGAGAGGCAAATGAGGATGGATAGAGGGGGAAAGCAGGGGAAACGTTCGGGAGAGAGACATTTGCCAACTTCTGTACAGTCATACCTGCTTAGCCTAGTGACAAATTTGCTCCTCTAGGATAATAATCCACGCTGTGCCGCTGCTGTGGTGCACAGCACAGGGCTTGCCAAGGCAAACACATGCAGAAAAATTCAGCCAATGCAGATTCTTTTCAGAATGAATCTTTCCCCCCCAAAAATAGGATTTAAACACCCTCCCTCCCCGCACTTCTCTTTGCATCAGTCATCCACACATCGCCGGCCAGAGCCTGGACTCAGACCTTTCCCTTGGCAAGGCTCCCTCACTGCAAAAAAAACAACACAAAAAAATCCCCCCAAAACACTGGGAGAACCAACACTGCTATCACCAACATTCTGGGAAAAGGATGCTTTAGAGCCGCGGCTCCCAGCTGCCGGTCCGCGGTATAAAAAAGGTTGGGACTCACTGGTTTTCAGAGGGTAGGGAATTAGACCAGGACTTGTGAGCTCTGAGTTCAAATTCTCAATCCTTTCCCAGTTCTCCAGTGTGACTTTGAGCAGTGGTTCTCCCCCTATTAAATGTGGACAATAATTCTCTCTCTGCCTTGTCTATTCAGAGTGAAAGCTTCTTAGGACAAGGGCTGAGTCTATTACTGTTCCTATGTACAGCACCTTGCCCAGTGGGGGAAAGCAGTGCTCACTTCCACAGAGCCATCAAAATCACCACCGTGAACTAATTGTTGCCCGGAGGACTGATATATCACTAGCACAGGCTCTCTGGGTTCAGATATTTCCCTGAAAATTGGAGAGAGAGAGGTCTAGTGATTACAGCCAGAAGATCCAGGGCTGGGAATCAGAACTCCTGGGATCTAGTCCCAACTCTACTTCTGACTAGCTGCATGGGTTTCCAAGCAAGCGCTGTCACCCTCCCTTTGCCTCAGTTTCTCCAGCTGTAGAATGAGGAGAATGATACTTCCCTTCTCCTTCACGGGCGATTTATGAGGATTACTGCGCTTGGGAGATCACATATGAAAAACACACCAAGGACGGCAAAATGTTTTTTGAGGCCAAATGCAGAAGTCTTCTGTTAACCCTGGGCTGCAATAGGAGTGCTACCTCAGGGTCGAGCCCCATGCTATCACAGCACTGCTGAGGTTTGGGGTGAGGAAGGAACCTTCATTCCAGTACCCCAGACACAGAGATGACATCTTAGTGAGCACTGGGCCGTCACAGGGAAGTCAGTTCCCCCACCAGAGTGTTTGTGCAGCCAGAGGGAATTTGTGACCAAAGCACAAAACCCTCCACGTCTGCACCAGATGATCTTGTGCAACACTGGTTCGTGGCTGAAGAGAGATGCCTGAGTTTCAAAAATCTGTGCTCCGATCCTCTGGCTTCCCATCCCTCAGGGAGGTGAAATAACCAGAGAACTCTGCACCCAATTTGGCCTCAGTTTTATTCACAGCTGGCATGGCCAAGACAAATTAAGTGCCAGCAAAACTGTCTAGCTCTGGTCTAGTGTCCTGCAAGTGAGGTGAGCTCACGGTCTATCTTAATCATGCCTCCCCCTTCCCACTGTCCCCTTGCTTCCCTTCCTCTCAGTCTCCTGTTCCTGGCTTTATTCTTTTCTGACTATCTCCCCGTGGCCCTCAAATTCTCCCTTCCACACCTTAGCTGCCTTCTTTCCTTCTCCGTCGTTTCCCCCTCCTATCTTCTCTCCTCATGTTCCTCTCGCCTACTTTCCTCATTTTCCTATGTCTCCTCAGGCCTTTAGAACCTCTCCCCCCACTCTCGACTCAGAATTACTTCCCCATCCCACTCCCTGCGGTGAATACCCTTTGACTCATGAGCCTTATTTCATTCTGTGCCATGGAGGTGCTCTGGAGCATGGTTATTTACAGGTCTCTCGTGCGCTGCCGTCTGCTGCTAGCGGTGCTGACGCACAGGAGAGAGATGACAGCTAAAATCCAGTTGCTTTGGCCTAGCAAACGGATTGATGGAAGCAGGCCAGTGGACTGGGTGCCGGGGGCTGGGCAAAGAAGAGGCTGTGCTGTGAGCTGACGGAAGTGAAACCAGAACTATCCATGACATGAGCAGGGTGTTCATCCCCTTCCAGCCGAGGAGCCATAGGGATGAGCAAGGGGACTGGAAGTCTGTCAGACAAACTCGCCTGGCTCGGCTCTAGCCCCATCCCTGGTAACCGTCTGCAGGCTTCAAAATGAGCTAGCGGGTCCCAGACCAGTTTCCACGTGAGGCCAGTCTGTGCTTTTGAGTGCAGGCCAGCGAAGAAGCCCTAGGCCATGACGAGTGCATTGGATGCTCATCCTCATGGCCATCCCCCCCAGCCATGGTGTTCCTGAAGGCGGCAGCTTGTAGCCACCCAGAGCCAAGAACCCTTGTGCCAGGCACTGTACGTACACTCAGTAAGAGACCCTGCCCCAAAAGCTTACAGTCGCCCAGGGCACGTTATCCTCCTCGCCATACAAATGGGGAACTTAGAGTGACAGAGAGACAAAGTGACTGGCCCACGGTCACCTGTGGCTGAACTGGGAGCTAGATGCAGCTCTGTTGTGGCCTAGGTGGGGGCCTTCATCACCACCTGCTCCAGCAACTTCCAAGGGCCCTTTCACAAGCAGGATGGGCCTCGTGCCCAGCCGTGGATGGCCCGGTTCCTCATGCGAGGAGCCTTGTCATTGAGTGTGAGCAAAGGAAAAGGAACCACCAAGGTCTTCTAAAGAGCAACACCATCTCATGATAGGACCATACTGAACTGAGTGCGGAGCGGCTCGGCACAGCAGGGGGCTTACGGAGGCTTCCGAAATCCTCAACCGGTGCATTTTCAACCATGCCGAAGAATCCTCTACTTCTGTCACTGGTGCGTGTTCCTGGAGCTCTGGGCATGTGCATGTGCACACACACTGCTCCCCTCCCCCCAACGTAGGGCCAGAGCGGCCAGATACGTGGGATGCTGGGCAATTATTCGTCCTACGGTAACTTTAAAGGGACAGGTCATCAGCCAGTGTGCACCAATGTGGGTTTCCAGGGGGCTATGCTGATTTAGGCTGGCTGAGGATGATTGCCATTATTCCCGGGGATTTGGGAGAGCTTGGTTTGGGTTTTCCATTGAGATTCCCCATTTGAATCAACAGGCCGGGAGTGACAGTAGCCTGCCAGCACGGGGGCTGAAGGAGGTTCCAGGGAGAAGATGAGTTGGTCGCCACAACCTTCTTTCCATTGGGAAACTGCAGGAGGTGCTAGAGAGCCCGAAAAAACTAGGACAGGCATTGGCTGCCCCAAGGCATCTTGGGAAGGGGAGTGTGCACAAGATGGAGCAAGCCTGCAGAATACAAGAGCCTGGGAAGCCAGGGGTGTGTGAAGCGTACATGAGGGGGTAAGGGGGCTCGCAGGAAGTTGCTGATGCACGAGGGCAGGGCCTATTTGCACACAACCTCATATTCATAGTTGAGGACAGTCACCCCAGGGGCTCTCTAAAGGCTCCACTACAGGAGAAGGAAGAGGCCAAGCTAACCAGAAAAGGAGGGAGGGGGAGGATGGAGGTTTGCAGCCTGGATTCAGTAAGGACCTTTTCAAATCAAGGCCCCCAAAAACTTGGATGGATCCAATAAATCCTCTCAGCTGGTATTTTACATTCCAGGTGCTGCAGGGACCAGCAGTGGGACCACAGACCTTTTCCACGGATCTGTCTGCCATATGAATGAAGCTCCCCATCAAGACAACATGTTTGAACTCCCCGAACCCACCCCTTTCTACTGCCAGCCCCTAAGCAGCCTCCGCCCCGAGAAAAGGAAAGTGGGAACATGTTAAACAAAAGCCCTTTCCCAAGCAGAATGGGGACCCCGAAAAGGAAGCTGTATCGGAGATTCCATGAAATCCACCAGGGACTTCAGCCGTGCGATTGATTCTGCATGGAAGATGATCAGACACTAGGGATGACAGATGATACGGTAACAGATCGAGAAGGCAGACTGGTTCTGCACGTGGTAGTACTGGGATGAGCAGACGCAGAAAGCACCAGGGAGGACACAAGAAATCCATGATTTCCAGGAGTGGCTGGTGATTTTTGAGCCCACCCTGGAAGCACTTTCCAAGAGGCCTGATTTTCAGAAAATGCTGAGCACGTGTCACTGTGTCAGGCCCCATTAAAGTGTCACATGGGAAACCCCAAATCCCTTGCTGCTTTTAAGTAGCAACCGTGACGCCGAGGGAAAATTCTTTCCCTGGGAGGGGCTGTTGGGAGACAGCAGGAAGAGACAGGCAAATTGGACCCTTCTCTGCAACAGCGACGTCCACACCGGGACAGACTCGAGAGCATACTACTGCACAGGTGGTGATAAGGACAGTGCTAGGAAAACAGAGTTCTGTTGGATTGTGGGAGACCAACTCTCCCTGGGTGCTTCATTGAAGAAACACAGTCAGCAACATGCAGAGAGCGGTTCCAACGCGAGGTAATAATTGAATTTGTTTTCATTTCATTTGGAAGGCCGTTAATTAAAAGCCAGGCCTGTGTGTGCACGGAGAGATAAAGCTGAGCACGTGGAGACCGGGGGTAATTTGGGTGCTGACTGCAATAATTAATTGTAAACGCAGAGGTCAGGATACTGACTATCTCCCAGCAATCAGCGCACCGGGCCGGCCGGCCGATTGGAATGGGCTCCCGAGCACCGGAAACGCTTAAGTGATTTTTGAAGCCTGAATGGCAATTAGAAAGCAGCGTGGAGGTTAATTTGCAGAGTTCATTAATCAGGGATAGAAGCACGTCAGTGATCACCAAGGAAAAGAGAACCTGAAGGAGCCTGCATCTGACACAGGGAGGGCAGGCTGGGGCACAGGACGCTAAACACAGATGAAGTCACCCCGCATCAACTCTCCTGAATTCCTAGCCGCCTATTGCGCAGCTGCTAACCCTGAACTGCTATTAGCCATCCATCCCCAGGATAACTATCTCCTGATGCTAGATATCACCAGCTGGCTAGCCCTACCCCTTCATTTGTTAATTCTGATCCTACTACTGCTAATTTGGCAGTCCGACTCCGGCTCATAAGTGCAATACATTTTAACTTAACTCCTACACACCCCAAAATCCTAGCCCCATTGCTGGTAATCCATTAATCCCGACCCTACTGCTGCCAAACCAATAATTATCACCCTCTTTGCTGCTAGCCCCATAATCCTCATCCCACTGCTGATAAATCAACCATGTCAATACTAATCCCACAGCAAGGCATTTCCCCTCAATATTCATCTTGAAATGGAAAGACGACGACATGATACAGCAGGGTACAGGACTACAGTTAATGAGCAAGACTACAGGCTGTGCCAGGAAAATGGGGTGTGCCTGGAAAGGAACTACATTCCATAACACAAAAAAGAAGGGGGCTGATAGGTGGAACAGTTACACTACAGAGGCTATGTCTAGACTGTAGGCTTCTTTCGGAAGAACCTTTTTTCGGAAGAGATCTTCTGAAAAAACTTCTTCCGAAAGAGAGCGTCTACACACAAAAGCGCGTTGAAAAAGGGATCTGCTTTTTCGACAGATAGCGTCCACACTGAATGGACGCTATCTCACATGCCAGCTGTGATTACTATGGGCAGAATGGCCACCAGGGCACCTGTGCTTTTTCCTTTTTCCTCTTCTTGCAAAAGAACTCCCTCTTCCCCATCCACACACGCCTTTTTTCCGAAAGACCTCTTTCACAAAAAGGCTTCTTAGAAAGAGGTTTACCAATGTCAGAAAAACCCTTCTGTTCTTTCGATTTACTGTCAGAAGAACACGATTGCAGTGTGGACATAACTCGGGTTTTGTCAGACAAATGGCCGTTTTTCCGACAAAACTCTGTAGTGTAGACATACCCAGAGTGACCACTGGGGCAGTGAGTACAGGGTACAGCTACGCTGCAGAATGACCACAGGAAGCAGCAGCAACTGGAAGAGAGTGGCCAGGTGGGGCCAGGACTCTGCATATTGGCACTGTTTCGGCGCCAGGCCAAAGCTACTCTTTGTACCTGTGCTTTTATTGGTGTTTAGTTGTGTGTGTGTGTGTGTGTCCCCCTCCTCTTGAGGTGTGTTATTGGGTGTTATGTCCCCCCTTTGGGGTCCTGTATTTTACTTTTATATATATATATATATATATATATAGTGTTTTAACAAAAAAATTGTAAGCCGCTTTGAATATTTTAAATAGAGAGGCGGGGTAAAAATAAGTACACAAATAAATAAATGCCGCATGTAGAAAAAGTGAGAGCAAATGGCTTGAATTCAGTATTAATCCCTAGATCTTATTAAGGATTAATAAGGGTTAAATCTGGCCATGCCTCTCCGGAGAGGGTCACCCCTCACAACCAGGAATGCTAAAGGGTGACCATGCTACAGCGGGAAATGACATTCCAGGATTTGAAGGGTCCGAGCAATCCTCACGTGGAGAAGGGCGGTCAGAGCCATCAGGCATGGTAGGAAGGACGGGCTCATACCCTCACCTGCTGGTGGTGGGGGAAGGAATTCCAGTGGTTATTCTCAGCTGAAATGGGTGGCAAACTGTGAGGTAGTGTGGGGGCCTTGCTGGTTGCTAGGCTTGGGCTGTGGGTGACCCCCACTGGCTGCTGTCTGTACCACGGCCCAGCCGAGTAGCTGATGGGACAGGGAGGTGACCTGTTCTATTGGTTACCCCCCAGGGAGAGGAACAAAGGAAGGTGGAATGCTGCCCCTGGCTGGGGGCAGGGCTGGAAGGGACGGTTTTTAGTTTCAGTCTGGGAAGCAGGGGAGAAGGAGCTAGGGAGGGGGCTGGGATTGTAGGGCCCAGCCACCCCCCATCTAAAGGGGGGGACACTGAGGCCTGCCCTGTAACCGGATTACATCTGTGCTGTATCCTGGAGAAGCAATAAACTCCCTCTGTTCTACTGGCTGGTGGAGTCTGTTCGTGCCACTACGGGGGTGCAGGAGGCGGGGGACCATGACATGCCATCACACAAACCCCATGCCCCGCACAACTCTGCAATGAGTTGGTGCTTTCCTGGTGCAGAGTAGCTTCCCTGTGAGAACTCCAGCCCTGGCATATTGAGACTAGAACTGAACACAAACTGGGGATCACAACATTTTTCTGATATAAACTGGCTTTTGGACAAAATGGAAATTTGGTGTGTGTATGGGGGAGAGAGAAGTTCCAGTTTGGTCAAAAACCAACCAATATTTGCTTTTCAGCAGCTAGAACCTGGAAGTTTTCATTGTGAAAGTTTTGGGGGAGGGGGTGTTGATGAAAAGCCCAAAATTGTAAAATAAAGTAATTCTCAGCACTAGTTGTCACTGCTGCTTCTCATGCTGCTCACGGTGTCGTGCAGTTCCCTGGTGCTTTCCCTTCTGCCTTAGCTGGTGTATCAGACAGGTGGGCATGTCTACCCTGCAAGCCTGGGGCATCACTGCAGCTGGCGCAGACACACCTGAGCTATCTTTAATCCAGTTAGCTTGGGTAGCAGACCAGTAAAGTCATGGCACCATGGGCTCACTGCACAGGTAATTAGCCAGTCATTAGACTTGTACAGCCCTCATTGAAGCATGTGATGTTGTAACGTCATCGTTCGAGTCTGATTGTCTGCACAAGTTCCTATCACACCCGTGACTGCAGTATAGATATACCCTAGACTGCAAACTCTTTGGGGCAAGAGCTGGTTGTTTTAAGAGCAGGGGGCTGGACTTGATGACCTTCTGAGGTCTCTTCCAGCTCTCTGGTTCTATGATTCTATGATTATTACTATGGATTGCATAGTGTACAATGCTTTACACAAGAGTCCCAATGTGAAGACCCCAGTTGTGTAGACCTCTAGGTGCTACAAAAATAACAACAGTAACCAAAGTGTTTGCCATCTTCCTTTAAAAATCATAGCCCAGGTTCCAGTTGACTTGGACTGGCTGGTGACATGTGTCAGACCCACCTACTGAGATAGTTGACCAGCACTCACCACTTAGACAGCTAAGAAGTAGAGGCACTCTCTGTACAGCTCAGTGTTTCAAAGGCACATGGAGATTTATCCGAACTAGAAACAGGGCCAGGGTCAAACCTACCCCTACATCGAAGTGTGAATGGTGGTTCCCAGAGGCGATGATACAAGCGGAAAGCACTGTCAGCAATCCCACGGGCTGGAATCAGACCCTTCTGTGCACCGCAGGAGAATGGGCAGTAGAGAAGCATTTACCAGAAAGTGGCCTGAATTGAATTAACAGTCCAGATCCAAAACCACATTTCAAGCACCTCCAAAATTCATGGGAGATGCCATAACAAGTGGGCATAGCTATTTACCTTTATTTGTAGAATCATAGAATCCTAGCACTGGCAGAGGCCCCGGAGTCATCGAGTCCAGTCCCCCGACCAAAGCAGGACCAACCCCAACTCAATCATCCCAGCCAGGGCTTAAAAAATGGGACTTAAAAACCTCTAGGGATGGAAATTCCATCCCCTCCCGAGGGAACCCATCCCAGCGCTTCCCCACCTGCCTCCGGAAATAGTTTGTCCAAATATCCAACCTAGACCTCCCCACTGCAACTTGAGACCATTGCTCCTCTTTACCGCAAGCTTCAGCTTTGAGAGAAAGTTCACAGAATGTCAAAATAATCTGTAACAAGAGTTGCCGATGGGAAAGGGTGCAAGAGAAGGACACAGAGTGAATCGTGTGGGACTGGAAACCAAGGAGCCTATACCGATGCCATTTCCACTGTCCTGTGGGACTCTCTGTAACACTGTGGGCTGAGAGAGGTCCAGACTTGGCCAGAGATGGGCTCCCACGGTACTGCCATCTCCACTGTCTCTGGCAACTCTCAGCCATGTCCCAGGATATGTGAGACTTTCCCGTTTCCCTGCCCCTCCCTTATGTGTCCTTTTCCTCCCCCGTCTTATATCTTCTCTTTTCTCTCCATCTTCCTTTGCCTTCTGAGAAGTGCCTGGCTTCACCGGCCAAGACTGCACATTTCTCAACATTGCTATTAGCTTGTGGCCAGCAGGAGACAGTTAAAAGCAATGCCCCAAAAAGCCCAACACTGAGACAAGTTGGCCAGGTTTCCGAGTGGCTAATAAGACCATATGCTGGGCTTGTGTTTCCCCAGGAGTGACCACCTGAGAGTCATTATCCAAGACAGAAGCTGCATTTTTTTCTCTTCACTGTTCTTTTCTTTTCCCCTTCCCATGCGTGTGGCTTCCCGTTGTCTTCTAGGAAATAGCAAATCTTAGCAGCAGCAGTAACAGCAGCTCCAGCCCATCCCAACTGAAAAAAAGTTTCCCAAGAGGACTGTTACCACCTGAGACAAGGAGGGAAGGGAGTCCTTCTCACAACTCTGTCTAGCTATAAGCAAAAGGACAAAGGATGGTATTAAAATGCAATCCTTAAATACTTTACATTTCAACTGCTTTCTCTGTTTTTCTTCCTTCTCTGTATCTTTTATCAAAGGTTGAAAGGATTGCTTAAGGTGTATTTGCCATGGGACGGAGAAGGCCGAGATCTTTGCAGGGCAAACCCTGAACCTTGTTTAAAACTCTTTTATTCTGGACACTTGCGAGGTCGCATGAAGTCTTGGATTCTTTGGGATTGCAGAGGACTCACCATTATCCCCACAGGGCCCAGATCTAGGATCGGTCTACAGCTCATCATGAAGAAGGACCTTGTGCGAGACTGGGATGTGGATTTTGGTCATGGCCAAAATTCATTGGGGTTTGGATTGGACCCACCTCTGGATTTTACCCCTTGTGCCCCTGCATAGACACCTCAAACCCAGGGGCCAGACCAGGGAGAGGAATTAGAGGGAAGTTAAGATGGTCTGAGTTAGGAGTTACCCCTCTCTGATGAAGGGCTGATTTTGGGGACTCTTCCCCTTCAGAAGCAGAGCAGCTCCTCATGGGCATGCGCAGCGAGGGTCTGTGGAGCAGATAGGGGAGCTGGAATTGCCAAGGACCCATTCACACAGAAATGCATTAGAGGAACGGCGTGCTAACAGCTTTTCTCTGGCTGGTAATTGCTCCCCAGAGAAGGGCTGCCTTGCACGAAGCGCCGAGTCTTCCTCTTGCCTCACAGGCTATAACCGGTTTAAGATTCATTTTTTCAAGCCCTGGAACATACTCAAAGGAAGAACCAAGACTCCTCAGTTCTTTGCTGCACTGGCCCTTTAAGACCAGGGCTCAGGCCCTGAGCCGGGGCAGGAAACAGAGAGGCCGGCTGAAGATGTTTGGGCAACTATCTAGGGCAGCACAATTGGCTTGTAGAAGCCAGCTGAAGCCATTAGGGCGAGTGAGAGCCCAGCTGGCAGGTATATAGGGAAGCACCGTTTGCTTAGAGGGGAGCAAGTGGAGGGCTGACTGTGGAGGAAGCCGGAGCTCCTAGGAGGGAGACAAGCTGGGGATAGCCAGCAAGGGCTGGGAGAGGGCCAGCCAAGACTCCCCCTGGCTAGGGGCTGGAGACAAAGCCCTGGTTTGGATGCGGATCGCAGCGTGGCTTAGGTAAGCAGGGCCGTGGAGATAACCCCAATGCCAATGATGAGCAACCCATACAGACTGTAACTTGCCCTGAGAGGGGCTGGATGAGGACAGTCAGGGGGCACTGAGGCACGGTGGGGGGCTTGCTCCCTGACAGAGACAAAGTGAGGTACACACGCATGGATCCAAGCTGGCAAATCAGGCGGTTTAAAAAATTAAATTAAATTAAACAGCCCCAACCAAAATGCAGGTACGTAGGTGACACTCTGGCTAATCCATCACATGCTGCCAACACCTCCCTTGCCCTTACACAAGTGAAATGAGTTTAACCCATCTTAGCACTACTCTGGTCCCTATATCGAGTACCCATATTCCTCGGCAAACTGCACCTCAGCGTATTGGGAAATCGGTACCTCATACACGGGCTCTAGCTGTCCCCCCAGCACAGTTCAAGCTGCTGGACCTTCCTGCTACATCTACAAACATCTTGGACTGTCATCTGCCCGTAGGAAACTTTCCTCTCCTCTTCACAGTCTAAATCTTCCACTGCCTGTGGCTAACCCAAACGGACCCCTCTGTGCCCACAGTAAGAGGCAGAAAGAGGTCAGGTAACAGTGTGGGTGCCTGGGGGACCCAGCTGACTAGCCTGGGGCCAGTTCCTGGGTCCCTCAGTCACCCGCACCATTACTTGACTTCCTTCTGCCTCATGCCGCCCCCATCTCCTTCCACCTTGGAACCATCCTAGGAAGCCCAACATCCTGATGCGCTTTGTCCACCCTGCAGCCGAGGGGTAAGGCTGCAGCCCACGCACCCAGACTCCTTGGCCAGCCTGCCACCCATGTTTCCTGGGCTCCACTGTGATTTTTCGTGAGCTAGCTCAAGCAAAGCTGGCTTGGGGATGTCTGCGTGAGATGCCGTCATGCCTCTTCAGTGCAAACCCAACCCTTCAGGGTGCTGGGCTCACGACAATAATTCCAAAGGGACCACGTCTGTTTTCAGCTGTGAGTGACCCTTGAAATCCATCCCACGCACACTCGCCTACATCCCAGGACAGGAAACCCAGGAGAGAAAGGGGTTCCGCAGGGGTCTGTTTTGGGACCGGCTCTGTTCAATATCTTCATCAACGATTTAGATATTGGCATAGAAAGTACGCTTATTAAGTTTGCAGATGATACCAAGCTGGGAGGGGTTGCGACTGCTCTGGAGGACAGGGCCATAATTCAAAATGACCTGGACAAATTGGAGAAATGGTCTGAGATAAACAGGATGAAGTTTAATAAAGACAAATGCAAAGTGCTCCACTTAGGAAGGAACAATCAGTTTCACACATACAGAATGGGAAGCGACGGTCTAGGAAGGAGTACGGCAGAAAGGGATCTAGGGGTTATAGTGGACCACAAGTTAAATATGAGTCAGCAGTGTGATGCTGTTGCAAAGAAAGCAAACATGATTCTGGGATGCATTAACAGGTGTGTTGTGAGCAAGACATGAGAAGTCATTCTTCCGCTCTACTCTGCGCTGATTAGGCCTCAATTGGAGTATTGTGTCCAGTTCTGGGCACCACATTTCAAGAAAGACGTGGAAAAATTGGAGAGGGTCCAGAGAAGAGCAACGAGAATGATTAAAGGTCTGGAGAACATGAGCTATGAGGGAAGGCTGAAGGAACTGGGTTTGTTTAGTTTAGAAAAGAGAAGACTGAGAGGGGACATGAGAGCAGTTTTCAGGTATCTAAAAGGGTGTCATAAGGAGGAGGGAGAAAACTTGTTCATCTTGGCCTCTGAGGATAGAACAAGAAGCAATGGGCTTAAACTGCAGCAAGGGAGGTTTAGGTTGGACATTAGGAAAAAGTTCCTAACTGTCAGGGTGGTCAAACACTGGAATAAATTGCCCAGGGAGGTTGTGGAATCCCCATCTCTGGAGATATTTAAGAGCAGGTTAGATAAATGTCTATCAGGGATGGGCTAGACAGTATTTGGTCCTGCCATGGGGGCAGGGGACTGGACTCGATGACTCTCGAGGTCCCTTCCAGTCCTAGTATTCTATGATTCTATGAAAGATGAGGAAGCAGCCAGATCCCATTAGAAGCTGGCCACAGAGTCCAAGGGGGGATTCACCTGGGACTGTGCCAGGTGAAAAGCACTAGCAGCGGGGTCTGTGCTGAGAGCGTCGGTGCTGTGAGTGTCAGAGCTCTCACTGCTCCACACCCAGAAGAGGGATTGAAGCCAAGCTGAATTTCTGTGCCCACGTTCCTAGTTCATAGGATGTCGGCCCTGCAGGCCTACAGCACAACTGGAGGATCTCAAAGGGCTTTGCAAATAATTATAGTCTGCCTGAGCTGAGCGCTCTGCAAAATGTCTGCACTGGAAGGGAAGAAACTGGAAATGGGGCCGGGATGCTTCAGTTTCCCAAAACGGGTCCACTTTGGAAACGGCCTGCAAGGAAAATGCCAGTCTTCTTTTCAAGCGTTACTCTTGGCCGGTGGTGCCAGCCCTGGACAGTGCCCAGAGAGGTTACTAGTCTCTGTGCTTCAGGAAATCATCTTTTGGGTGACTTAGCCAATGCCACTGCCAGACATCCAAAGACAGGAATGGAACTTGCATCTCCTGACTCCTCTGCATCAGCCACTCAAGTGTCTTAGAGGAAGTGGCTTCTCACCCACGCTCAGCGCAGCGGGCCCACCTCTTCTCCTGACATGCACCAACCCCAGGGACTCCTCCCTTTAGCAGCGTCTTACCAAGCTGATTATAATTGGAGCAGCTGGTCACAACCCCCAGCATAGGCCAAGCGCCTACCTTCCTACACCTCTTCCAGCCCAGCTGAGAAGCTGGCTCTCTGCCCCCCCAACTGCCTTCCACAGGCATTCATCAAGGAAGGACAAACTCTCCGCTTTCCCCCACCTGTACCGACTTGGCCAAGGGCAGTGTTAACTTTTCGGTCCGCTAGAACTGTTCTTAATTAAACATTTAAATTAAAACCTACCAGAGTGATGACTCCTGTTAGCCTGTGAAAGGAAGGCTAATGAAGTCCCTTTCTTCCAGTCCAACAAGCAGCCCAAGGACCTGCCGCTGGGAGGAGGCAAAGCACCTCGGACGGTGGTGACGGTGAACTTGTCAGGATTGAGGCTGTGACTTCTCACTGGAATTGCTTCCCATTCTCCCCACCTCCCCCACGGAAGTGCCGGGACTGAGCGAAGAAGCCCCCTGGGGAATGCAAAGCCCATTGCAGGAGCCAGGCGATGCGCACAGGTAAGTATGGAGGCCCGTACTCATGGGCACGTAGGAACCACAAAAGTCAAAGAGGAACGGGTATGGAGCGGTGTGCAGGCACATCCATGTGCACACACCCAGGTGCAGCCTGAGAGAAGGGCACACGCAGATGGATGGGGAGGACAGACAGACAAGCTGGCATGGACAGAGATGTGGAAGGGAATAGGCATGGGGGGGGGTGTACACACACACTTGTTTCCATTTCAAGCGCAGCAACAGAACTGCCGTGGAGTTTAAGGTCATTCCCTGCTCACTGAGCCCAGAACAGTCTCCTCCCTGGCCAGAAACGAGACATGCACAGGTTGCCCCGGCACGACACCAGTCTGTGACGCAGGCTTGGTACGTGGGGGAGCTCCCAGGTCAGACAACATGCCACACCTCAATGCACCTCGCCATCATGTGCCAACCCCCCCTTTCTCTGCTGCAGGGAGGGAGAGACTTGGACTTGGCACTGTCTCTCTCCTCAGGCTTCTCTCCTCCAGCGGGTGAAAGGGGGCCCTTTGCTCTGCACATCTGCCGCATGCTCTAAGCAAGAGGGGCATCCAGTGGATGGTGTCTGACCCAGGCTCTGGGTGCCTCACACAACGTCTCTCCTCAGCTCCTTTCATGGCCGCCGGGCGCACAAGCTCAGCTCGCAAACTGCAATGTTTGTATGTAAGGGGCCGCCTGGGGCCAGGGATCATTCAGAGGCGCCAGACATTGGATATTGTCTTTCCTTAAGGGGCTGGTTGGGGGGGGTTGAGTTTTCGCAGCTTGGGACAATGCTTTGTCGATGCGGTGTCAGTATGTGGGCGTGTGTCATGGGCATTACTAATTATGAGTCACTCTTGCACTGAAGAGTCTGATGGGCATGTCATTATGAGAAAGAGAGAGAAAATTCCTTGGCCAGATTATAACTCAGTGCAGGATGACTCAACCAATGTTTTTTCACTCAAAAACTGGGGGTCACCAACTCAAATTAATCGGTAGCATGTTTAAAACAAACAAAAGGAAGTTTTTCTTTATACAACACGCAGCCTGTGGATGACTATGGATGTTGTGAAGGTAAAGACTATAGCAGGGTTCAAAAAAGAACTAGATAAATTCATGGAGGATAGATCCATCAGTGGTTGTTAGCCAGGATGGGTAGGGATGATGTGTCTAGCCTCTGTTTGCCAGAAACTGGGAATGGGCAAAAGGGGGGGACACAATGATTCCCTTTCTGTTCATTCCCTCTAGGGCATTGGCATTGGCCACCGTTGGAAGACAGGATACTGGACTAGATGGACCTTTGGTCTGACCCAGTGTGGCCATTCTCACGTTCATGTTACTAGAGCATGTTTCCATTATAGACTTTTTGTTTCCACCTATGCTGGCAAGTCCAATTTAGAGTGCTATAACGTTATCATGTGAACCCCTGCTTAGCAAAAGTTCCAGTGCAGTTGGGTTTGGCCAGACACACAAACTAGCAGCTGCAACTTCCCTGGTACATTTCTTATCGATGTTGCGGGAGCATATCGTGATCCCACTGTGGAGAGACAATGTACTGATCTATTGTCTTCTTGTTTCCTAGTGCTCCTCCATCAGTATGTACTCATCTGCTCCCTTGTCACGTGCTTTGCTTGTAAGCTCTCGGGGTATGTCTACGCTAGCCCCCTACTTTGAACTAGGGAGGCTAATGTAGGCATTCGAACTTGCAAATGAAGCCCAGGATTTAAATATCCTGGGCTTTATTTGCATGTTCCCATCTGGTCGCCATTTTTAAATCCCACTAGGCTGAACTAACTGCCAGCGGCTACTCACGGCAGTCAAACGTTAATTTGAACTAAGTCCTTAGTTCAAATTAATTCTTACTCCTCGTGGAATGGCCATTTTTCTGACAAAACCTGAGTTACATCCACACTGCAATCATGTTTTTCTGAAAGTAAATTGAAAGAACAGAAGGGGCGCTGGTAATCCTCTTTCTATGAGGAAGGAGCCTTTTCCCGAAAGAGCTCTTTCGGGAAAAGGCATGTGGAGACTGGGAAGAGGGAGTTCTTTCGAAAGAAGAGGAAAGAGGAAAAAGCACAGGTGCCCTGATGGCCACTCCATCCATAGTAATCACAGTGAGATAGCATCCATTCAGTGCGGACGCTATCTTTCGGAAAAGCAGATCGCTTTTTCGATGCGCTTTTGCGTGTGGACACACTCTTCTGGAAGAAGTTTTTTGGAAGATCTCTTCTGAAAAAAGGTTCTTCCGAAAGAAGCCTGCAGACTAGACATAGCCTGAGGCAGAGATTAGTGCTTGGGCGGGGGGAGAGGGTCCATTTTGTACAGCACCTGGCACAGTGGGTTTCTGTTCTGTGACTGGGGCTAGTAGGGGCTTCTGTGATACTAATCATAAATAAAAATACATGTAGCTAGATAAGACAGAGTGTGAGAGATATTCTGACCCCTTGTGATGGGATGGATCAGGCCCGAAAACCCCCTGCTGGAGGCTTGTGGCTTTGCCACACCCTGTCCTAGAAAGCCATAGACAAGTCTTCCAGGAGAATAGAGAGGCTATGGAGGAACTGGCCAATCAGGGGCCAGGAAGGCCTACAAAAGGGAGCTGAAGTACAGAGTAGCAGTCAGTGTTGCTGGAGCCTTCAAAGTGTGCAGACCGAGAGGCAAGCAGGCTGGCTAGCTGGCTATGGAAGCTCTTTCCAAGAGGGGAAGCCTTAGAGGCATCACTCTGACCCAGAGTGGGGAAATGGACTCAGAGGGTCACTACGCAGGGCGCCGAGATGGGCCCTGGTAGATGTATATCCCAGAAGGTGATTTACACCACGCTGTGTGACTCAGCGGGAGGGCTGAGTAGCCAAAAAGGCTGTGGACTGAGGGAGTGCAGACACAAGCACTTGGCCAGATGGGGGCTCTTGTGGAATATGAGCACCACCCTGTTACACCCCTATTTTGCAAAAAGGGAACTGAGGCCTGGAGAGATGAAGTCTGTGGCAGAGATAGGAACTAAACACGCATCTCCTGGCTCCCTGGCCAGTGCTTTAACCACAACACGACTCCCACCCTCTTTTGCTTTCTCTCCCTCTACTCCAGTCTCAGCATCACTCACTGCAGCTAGACGGTGAGGACTCCTAACATTTACACTGATTGCCAGCGAAGCGTCTGAGCGCGCTATCAGAAGTTTTCTCCCCCGACACCTATCAAGAACAAACAAAGTATTCGTTGGTGGTGGAGTAAAAAATTCATCAAAAACAACATTTAAAACACCCAGACGCACACAGCTGAGTTTGAGTAAGCCGAGAGAAGACATTTAAAATCGTTGTGATCAGAGAAGGGAGTTTCAGATCTTGACAGAGGAGATGTATTTATAATTTATTCAAAAAAATTATCATTTATTTTTAAATTCACACGATTTTTTCCCCTCTGACAAGCAAGTGTTTCTGAAGAGCCCAAGAGCAGCAGCTACTCAAATGGTATTGATGCTGCTGGTGTGTCCCATTGGGCGCTGGGCTTGTGAACCTGAGCAACCCACATAAAGCGTAAGCAAGATTCTCTGCTCCAAGCCCTGACACACAGATTCCAGCTCCCTTCCCACATCGGTCAATGCACCTCCTTCCTGACCTATACCATGCCTGCCCGTTCTACATGCAGCTCTACCAGTGTGCCTTGCCTGGGACTTGCTCCATTACCTGATATCCCAAAGCCCAGGTCCTCCACCAAGCGTCTGCTCTGGAACACATAGATCGACTCATTAGCCATGCCCATATCTTTAGCCAGACTGTGGAACAGAGATGCTTCATTTCCAAGGCACGAAGGGACCCTGTGAGCATCTAGTCCCGCTGTTCTCAAACTTTGGGTCAGGACCCCAACGTGGGCGGTGATCCTGTTCTAATGGGGTCACTGGTGTTAGACTGACCAGAGCCTGGCACCAAATCCTGAAGGCATCAGCCTTTGGTGGCAGGGCTCAGGTTACAGGTGGGGGCAGGTGGGTTCAGGTGTGGGTCCCCCCTTCGTTGTAATTGTTGTTAGAAGGGGAGCTGCAGTGCAGTGCAGTTTGAGACCTCCTGACCTAGTCTGGCTTGCCATGTAACAGAGCAGACAACTTCCCAAATAATCCCCTTTGAACCAGAGCATAACTAACCATCGAAACACAACAGCCAATCACGATCTAAAAACTGCCAGTGATGGTAAGCTGTTGCCATGGCTCATTATCCGCAGCATTCAAAATGTCCACTTCTCTTCTCGGCTGAATTTGCCTAGCTTCCACTTTCAGCCAGGCACCATCTAAATCACGAATTGCAATCACAGTGGAGCTGGGGCTTGGAATCTGGGCATGTTGAATCTCCATGGGTCCATTGTTCTGCTCAACGCACCTCGTGGCTAACCTCCATCACCCTGGATTGCTCTCGTCCTGGACACCTACTTCTCTTTGCTGATGTACTTCAAACTTCATCTGTCTTGTCCCCTGCTCTTCTTCTACAGTTCGAACCTCTCTAGTCCTCAGGACCCCACCAGTGCTGAACCAGAAAACTTACCGAACCACAGGAGGTCAATATTGTCTAGCAGCATTGCCAACACTTCTATTACCACTGGGCTTCTATAAGACACTGAGGGGTAAATTAGAGTGAAATAACAGAACGGAAGGAACACTGAAAGCCAGGACTGGGGGCTGTAAACAAACTTTATGGGACCGCGGGAGGCCACACCCATGATAAGTGACCATCCGGATAACTAGAATCATGCCGGACTATGGATGTTGTCAGATCAGGGAGTGCCGGACTAGAGAAGTCCAGCCTGTCCTTAGCTGAATCCTTTGCTTGGAGGAACTGATCTAATAGAACCAGATGCCCCCAAAGCAGAGAACTGCAAACTAATTTTCCTACTGGCTTAATCCAAATTTGAACCAGCCTCCTTTACAGTTAAAAAAACAGGCAGAAAGATACATCTCGGACATCTTCTACTGTACCTTTTACCAACAAGATTACGAGGTTTACTTCTGCTTCGCCATTATCCTAAATAAAGCAGCCTTTCAAAATCACTCCAGACATATTAGATCATGTACTTTTTACACTTCCAAGGACAGTGCTTATAATATCTTTTTAACAGCACTGGGCAGAATCT
This sequence comes from Pelodiscus sinensis, assembly GCF_052426305.1. Taxonomy (NCBI): domain Eukaryota; kingdom Metazoa; phylum Chordata; order Testudines; family Trionychidae; genus Pelodiscus; species Pelodiscus sinensis. The sequence goes on along the minus strand of NC_143076.1, from coordinate 6,234,325 downwards.
ATTTTCTTCTTCCACTGAGCTGAAAAATACTGTTTTCTCAGAGAAGGAGGGAAAATAAGCTATTGATTTTGTTTAGGGTCAGAATAAAATATCATTGGAGTGGGTGTTGAAATCTCCAGCCACAAATTATTTCCAAAGTGACAGTCTTGGGTAGTGATGATTTTTCTTGTGAAATAAAACAAAACAAATGAAATTGAATGTTCTTGCTTTTGTGTGTGTGGAGAGAGGGGGGCAGGGGCATTCACGGTATTCACTGGATCTAACCAGATTCTAGTCTGTGTTGGACTCATTGGTTCTTTTTATTCTTCCCTTTCCCACATCTTCTTTGCCGATATGTCAAAGTCATTAGCCAGGCCCGGATTCGACTGTCATTCACCCCAGCGTTCATCTGGAGTAACTCTAGTGATGCCAAAGGCGGGACTTCATTGGGCAGAGGTGCAATAACGCCATTCTGTTGACCATCATCAGCCAACAGCTGTCCAGAGACCCAAACAGAACCCTACCCATTCCTACTGCTTGTATGGATACCCCTCCACACACACTAGTACATGGGGGAGGAGCAAAGGGGAGAAGTCACCAACACAACCGGTCTTACCAGAGAGTCCCAAGTTTTTTGAACCTGCCCAGACTGTGTGTCAGTCCACTGCCTGGCAACAACCTTCCCAGCTCTCTGCTGGCTGCTTCTCTCTGAGGCACGCAACTGTGTCTAGAACTGCTGAGCTCAGGGACTGAGGAGAACCAAGTGCATGCAGTGGAGAGAGACAGCCAGCAGAGAGCGGGGCGTAGAGAGAGGCCGATTGAGCAGCTGAGAGACAAACCAGCAGCTTACATGGCGGCCAAAGCAGGCATGTCATGAGAAAGAAATAGGGCAAGGCATATGAGGAAGGCTTGTGACAAGCAAAGGGAAGTTGAGACGACGGGGAGGTAGACTGGGAAGCAACAATCATTTTTGTGGAACAATTTTTCAAATCAGCCAATGGTTGGGCAGAGAAAACTGGTTGAGAAAACTGGAGAGTTTTCTCTGCAATTTAATCAATTGCAGCTGTCCCTCTCCCCCCTCCCCACACACACACTTTCATCACCTTAAATTAGCGAGACCCGCTGTTATCTACAGGAAGATAAAACTGTGCCTGATGCACTTCAAAACACAGCCACTCTGCGTGGACATTTGTAATGTAAATATTGCTCTGGAAGCTCCTTCTCCACGCTCCTAACCCTACAGTGTTCCGCCAGTCATTACATCTCCAAAGAGTTAGAAAATTAGCTCCCATTTATATGCAAAATCAGTTTTCCTCCAATCTCTCCATCTATCTCTACTCTTATGCTGGCGTGCAAGAAGAATACTTGCTTTCAAGACAATCAATTCTTTATAAATAAAGAACAGACAAGGGTCTTGAAAGGGGAAAAACAGATTTCTCCCTTCATCCCGAAGGCTTTTTACACCACAGCACTGTGGGCGTGTGAAAGAAATAGGCCATGAGAGTAAGAGCCATTGTTGGTACCTTTCTTTTGCTTCTGTTTTCATTTTACTCATATTCAGATTTAGGCAAATGCTGAAAACGCTCACCTATCCATATGCTGTGGCTGCCCTTGATGTAACTTTACAATGTATCATAAAAATGCTCTGAGTGTGAGATCAAATACAACCTGTTACCAGTAAAAACCCCTGAATCCTTTCCATCTGTTAACTACTCCCCATCCTTCCCACCATTTCCAAATATTTGGGTATCTGCATAGGTATGTGCATTTGAACCACCTTTGATTTGACCATCACTCACCATCAATGACCATCATTCAATGTCCATACCAGCCATTGCAGAACACTGACTACCAAAATCAAAGTTTATTGATGTTCAGATAACTTCCCTCTCTTCCAACGCCTTCTGTTGCAGAGAATTTTCATAGCAGTAGATTCATAGCTTCTGCGCTCCATGCAGGCTACGTAGAAGAAGTGGAATCCAACTGGAAGGGGGCGGGTGCTAGAAATGCCAGATACCCTGTTCTCGTCAGATGGTCAAGTCAATTCTGCAGTCCCAAGAGAGCTAGTTGGCACTGGTGCTTATCTGAGCCAATCAGATAGAAAGATAGAAAAGATAGAAAGATGGCTAGAAGGCCAGGCCCAGCGGGTAGTGATCAACAGTTCGATGTCAGGATGGCGGTTGGTTTCTAGCGGAGTGCCCCAAGGTTCGGTTCTAGGACCGGTTTTGTTCAATATCTTTATTAATGATCTGGATGAGGAGATGGATTGCACCCTCAGCAAGTTTGCAGATGACACTAAGCTAGGGGGAGAGGTAGATACGCTTAAGGGCAGAGATAGGGTCCAGAGTGACTTAGACAAATTGGAGGATTGGGCCACAAGAAATCTGATGAGGTTCAACAAGGACAAGTGCAGAGTCCTGCACTTGGGACGGAAGAATCTCAAGCTTAGTTACAAGCTGGGGATCAACCAATTAAGTAGTAGTTCTGCAGAAAAGGACCTGGGGGTTACAGTGGATGAGAAGCTGGATATGAGTCAACAGTGTGCCCTTGTAGCCAAGAAGGCTAATGGCATATTAGGTTGCTTTAAGAGGAGCATTGCCAGCAGATCCAGAGATGTCATTATTCCCCTTTATTCGGCATTGGTGAGGCCACATCTGAAGTATTGTGTCCAGGTCTGGGCCCCCCACTACAAAAAGGATGTGGACGCATTGGAGAGGGTCCAGCGGAGGGCAACCAAAATGATTAGGGGGCTGGAGCATATGACTTATGAGGAGAGGCTGAGGGACTTGGGTCTCTTTAGTCTGCAGAAGCGAAGAGTGAGGGGGGATTTGATAGCCCCGAAACTGCCCATGGTAAAACAGAAAGCAAGGCATTCTTCCTTGTCTTTGGTGGCCAGACGCCCAGTCTGCAGCTTTGGGACTGGCTAGTGAAAGAGGGACTGCAGCTGTCATAGCGCTCCAGCAAGAGTGAGGGGGAATTTGAGAGCAGCCTTCAACTCCCTGAAGGGAGGTTCCAAAGAGGATGGAGAGAGGCTGTTCTCAGTAGTGACAGATGGCAGAACAAGAAGCAATGGTCTCAAGTTGTGGTGGGAGAGGTCCAGGTTGGATATTAGGAAAAACTATTTCACTAGGAGGGTGGTGAAGCACTGGAATGGGTTTCCTAGGGAAGTTGTGGAGTCTCCATCCCTAGAGGTGTTTAAGACTCGGCTTGACAAAGCCCTGGCCTGGTTGATTTAGTTGGGATTGGTCCTGCCTAGAGAGGGGGCTGGACTTGATGACCTTCTGAGGTCTCTTCCAGTTCTATGGTTCTATGATTCTATGAATCCTCAGAACCTTCTGAGATACCCTAAAGTTTGGGGAGCAGTGGATTGGTCAGCTCCAAGATATTAGTCTGAACTAAATTAAAGATCTGAGTCTGTATGCTTTTCCACTGGGATTCTTGCCATCATGAGACATTCCGAGATTGAATAAATAGTCTTACATTTTGTATAATGAAGTCTATTAGGCTCATTGGTTCAGTGTTTGTATGTGGTTAAAATACACAAGCATGAGGCAAGGGGAACTAATTGAACTGGAAAGTAGCGTACCCTTGTAGTTAGAGGAAGCCCCAAGCACCAGGGCTAGCAATCAAGATGCTGGGGTTCTATTCCCTTCTCTTCTTTGGGCTTATTCCGCATCCAACTTGCAAGATGGAGAATGATGAAAATATTTAGGCCAAACTTGGATGCCTAAAGTGAGGTGATAAAACGCAAGTTCAGCCTCTACATAGAGCTAAACATTGTTTTCAGAAATGTTGAGTACCTACAGATCCAATTGAAGGTAAATTTTATACACCTCATGGGAGCAGAGGAGGGCCATTTTTGGTCACTACTGGAGCGATTAATTGATCCATTGATTTCTGTCTTTGGTGGGGCACTGCCCATAAGTTTGAACCTCTCTAGTCGCGCACCTTTGGGACCTGATGGATACTGAACCAGAGAATTTGCTGAACCACAGGAGGTCAACGTTGCTTAGCAGCATCACCAACACTTCCACTGCTTAGTGGGCTTGTAGAAGACATGTCGGGGTAGATCAGAGCTAAAGAACAGCTCAGAACACTGAGAGCCAGGCCTGGTGGCTGTAAACAAACTTTTTAGGATCATGGGAAACTGAGACACACCCACGATAAGTGGACATCCGGCTTCCTAAAACCATTCTGGACCATGGATGTTGCCAGACCAGAGTGTGCCTGACTAGAGAGGTTCAACCTGTACTTCTCAGGTTGGGGAGAGAGGCAGAAATCCCTAAGGAAAAACATGAGGGGATGAAAAACTTGACCAATTACAGGAACAGGAACAGATCCACAGCAGGTGTAAATGGACAGAGTCCCTCTGAAGATTTAGCTTGTAGGGTCACATTCTGGTCCCTGTGACACAAGAGTAAGGGTATGTCTACACTACCCTGCTAGTTCGAACTAGCGGGGTAATGTAGGCATACCGCACTTGCAAATGAAGCCCGGATTTGAATTTCCTGGGCTTCATTTGCATAAGCGGGGAGCCGCCATTTTTAAAACCCCGCTGGTTCGAACCCCGTGCAGCGCGGCTACACGGGGCACGAACTAGGTAGTTCGAACTAGGCTTCCTAATTCGAACTACCATTACTCCTCATTTCACGAGGAGTAACGGTAGTTCGAACTAGGAAGCCTAGTTCAAACTACCTAGTTCGTGCCCCGTGTAGCCACGCTGCACGGGGTTCGAACCAGCGGGGTTTAAAAATGGCGGCTCCCCGCTTATGCAAATGAAGCCCGGGAAATTCAAATCCCGGGCTTCATTTGCAAGTGCGGTATGCCTACATTACCCTCCTAGTTCGAACTAGGAGGGTAGTGTAGACATACCCCAACTTAGTAAATCAGCAACAACGCCACTGCTGTGAACTACATGTAAGAAAGACTCTAAGGCCACGTCTCTACTTGCTGGAGGTTCGGCTCTGGGGTGATTGATCCTCCGGAGTTTGATTTAGTGGCTCTAGGAAAGACCTAATAAATTGAACACTGAAGGCAGCCCATCAGCACCTGTACTCCTCGCTGTCACTGGGAGTAAGGGAAGTTCATGGGAGCATTTCTCCTGTCAACCTCACACCGAGGGGAATCAGAAAATCAGTGCAAGGTACCTCATCTCCAATTCATGTAGCTGCAGTTGCATATCTTGCAGCGATTTTCTCTGCCAGTGTAGACCTGGCCTAAGAGAGAGCAGAATCAGGTACGCAGGATCTATGCTGAGACGGCTAGGGCTCTTTCTGAGTCACTCATATACCTTCTTCTCTGACCCCAGCATCCAATGGAAAAACTCATTGGGACTCTTGAAACAGAAGCTTAAGGGACATGCACAGAGCGAGGATTTCAGAAAGGAGAGGAGGCAATTTTATCTTTTGGTCTCCAGTCAATTTACACATTTCGCTTTCTCGCTTTGGTTTTTTAAAATGTAAAAAAGCCCAGTGTCTGCTTTGAATCCTAATGCGGCTGAGTTCTTTCTGACACTTATTTTGTTTTGTCATGCACCATATATGGTGACACATCCCTAATCCCCAAATCCTCCTGCGACACTCGAACACATGCCAAGCCTTTCCTTTCTGCGGCAGCTGTTTTAGAGTTCTGTGGAGGACAGCTCGCAGGATGCAACATTATACACTCCTATTACAAACAGCCACACCGCTATGGCCTACAAACAACTAGGCGGGTCTTGAACTTCTGAGCTGTCATCTAGGGCAAGAGTTACTTCTTCCACGGACAGGAACAACCGAGATTACTAGGTAACTGTGGCATTGGCTTTGGAGAAATGCTTCAAGGGAGAAGAGGAAATCAACAGAGAGGTTTGCATTAGCTCAGTAAGTGGAGGATGATGGTAAGATGACTCTGAAGGGTCCATCTTTGCACTAAATTGTCCTCCCACATCTCAGAGTGGCACACGCCAATCGGGACACTGCACACACGCAATTGTGTAATTACATTGGCTCGCCAGGATTTGGCAGACGCAGCTGGATGACAACACTTCAAGTCTGAAGCCTCAACGGAGGCATCGTGAATGAAAATGCGGCCCCCAGGAACAGGTCAAGAGCAGCAGCACAATTCTGGGTCTGCCAGCTATTGGCGAGCTTTTGGAGGGACTTATCCAATTGACAAGAGTCTTGTATCTGCTGACTGGACTCTGCTATCAGACCAGGGCAGATTTACAGAAAGGCTGAACACTGGCAGATCTCATTAGCTTCATCTGGCGTCATGCGCACTCAAGCACTTCAGAAACTTGCCGCTGGGAACCTAGTGATTCTGAGGTTCTCCCTGCAAAGCAGAAGAAGAAGTTCCCTCTATCCACGCTGAAGATCAGCATCTCTCCAACAGAAACCACATCTGGCAAATCCCCCAGACTGAACAAGCTCCCCAGTCAGTTATTAGCTCAGCAGAACACACCAGGCAAAAGATCTAATTAATAATCAGGAGTATCGGCAGTTCCCACGTTTCTTGAGAAGCTGAAGACCTGCAAAGCTTTGAAAGCATCGGGAGTGTCCCCTGCCCACTTGCTACCTCGCACACACAGTATAGTTATTGCCACAACATCGGTTGCCACATGCCGGATGTCAGAAACCCTGGGGGTAGGACAACGGACAATTAGCGCCTGACTCGCTGAGCCGTCTCTTTGGGCATTCGGCCACTGGGGGGTGGAGTGATCGTTCTGTGTCCCTTGTGGAGCCCTGGAAGGCAGTGACTCATGGGGGCAGTTCAGGGAGGGCTGATGCGTCACATGCAGGCCCGTTTTCCTTTTCAGAACCGTTTGTTTCTTTAGCAGGTAGCAGACCATCCAGCACCGTGAAAGCGCTTCCTTATCACGCAGCCGCCTGCCTTAAGCCACCTGTTCATGGCATCCCTCTGTCACCATCTATATTCCCTGCTTTAATCAGTCACCTCCTCGCCACGGCCAGGGACCTCCCAGACACAGCAAGGCCCCTCCCAGAGACGAGCGGAACTGCTTTGTGGTGAGTCAGGCACTAATTGTCCATTGTCCTTGTGATATAGTGGGCGGGGGGTCTGAGGCATCCTGGCCCTGACTCCTGAAACCTCCCTTCTTTTGTTCCCTGCCTGCCCTCAACTGGTCCGACAGGTTGGGTCTTTTTGCCTACCTGACTTAAGGCAGCCGTCCTGCTGGGCAGTGCTACAGGTACCGGCCAGTAGGGGTCAACCCCAGCCAACATACAGCCGCCAGTGGATCCCCAGAGGGTATGGCCTGTCCACTACATCACAGTCCCCAGAGTCTCCCACATCTGGCATGTGTCTGCATCTGGGGTCAGGCCTGCTATAGGCTGTGTTAACCCGAGCTGCCATGACTTGCACAGTGCCCGGGACAGCTCTCTCCCACTGCGCCCTCTGCCACGTCCATCCACACACAACACCACAACCGCTGCTCGTTCCGCTCCCTTCCCTGCCCTTCCCCCCCGACACACCCGTCATTGCGTGGCGCCTTCAGTCCGGGCACACTGATGGGGGTGGGGGCAGGGAGCCGGGGGCAGTTGTCCTGGCGATTCTAAAGGGCCTGGAGGTCCCAGCCGCTGCTACTGTGACAGAGGTGGCAGCTGGAGCCCGGGGCCCTTTGGAGTCACCGCTGGAGTGCTAGGTGGTGTGCTCCAGCGCCCGACACTCCAGTCAGTTCTCAGGCCTGGCTGGGGGGTGGGAGGGGGACACCTGGGCAGTTCTGGGGCCTGGCTGCCCCAACCCTGCTCCATCTGCCCAAAGACCTACCCCTTCTGGGAGCACGGAGCTGTCTCCCCCCACACACACACACACTGCTCAGGCGTTCAGCAATGCTGTTGGCTTCCCAGTTTCAGCCTGTCTGGCCGATCTTTCCAGTCTCCCTTGGCTCCGTATTGCCTCGAAGACAATTTATCCCGTTGCTGTTGCTCCCACCTATTCTCTAGGGCACCCAAGCCTCTCCTTGGCCCAGTTCCTTCCTCAACTTCTAGTCCACCTGGCTCCGGCCTTCCCTGCACAAGGCCATCCCGTAATCCTGAGCGACTGCTCTGACTGGTTGGCGTCTCTTCAGCCCACACCATTACATCTGGGCACACACAAGCAGCAACCATCAGACGCCATCTGTCCTCCCTGGTGGCCTTTCCCCAGGAGCCCGTCGGCAGCAGAGGAGGGTTTGAAATCATGCCGGCCCGCCAACATCAAGCCCCGTGGTGCTGCCTGATGGTTGAACACTTCCACTCCCCAGGGCAACAGCCTGGTCACGGCAGGAGACGTGGCCATATCTCGCGGCACAGGACAGATAGGAGACACGTTAGAGCCATCTATGGGCAGGGGGTGAAGGAGGGTGAAAGAAAAAGAGAGGCCCTTCCGCGCAAGTTGTACTAGCAAAAACTGTCCTGCACAGCAACAAGATATAGAACTTCAGCGGGTGCCAGCCTGCGTCACTTCACTGTCTGCACTGGACCGTCAGGCTGGTTTGCACCAGCTGAGGTTCTGATCTTCCATGTGCTCACACAGCGGGAATAATAAAAGGGAAAGACACCAGCCGAGGAGGAAAGGGAAGAGGAAGAATGGAGATGCCCCCAAAGACGGATCAAGTTTGCCAGCAGAACCATTCAGCATCCTTCGTGTTGGATGTTGTGACTGTAGAGAAAACAGTATTTTCCCTCACGCTCTTATCTGCCTCGCTCTCCCTCCTTCTCTGTGCCTCTCTCCCCTCTTCCTCCTCCACCGAACATGCACACAGGCACCTCTGCAGAAGCTTGAACTATCAGGAGGCCACGAATGTCACTAATCACTGGCTGGAGACGGTGCTATCTCCACGCCGCAGCAGGGAAGGGGAAGAGATATGAACTGGGGCTTCTCAGAGAGACTGGAGCCCCCTCTGGGAGCGGGGCACACTAGGCAGGCAAGCAGTCATCCTGATAGCACTGCAGACCTCTCTGTTGCTGTTTGGTTGAGGAAATAAGAGAGACATCAGTTCCCAGGGCTCAACACCAAAAATTCAGCCCTCGCCGTTGAGAACATAATTTATTCAAGCCGCTCTATTATTGCGGAGCCTGGTGCAGATGGGGGATTATGTTGAGGTCACGGCTGGAGCAACGGCAATAATAAAAAAATAGTCAAATCAGAAGAGTATCATGCGGGAGTTCGTCCCTCACAAGCCGCTAGTTTTCTAGCCCATGAGATACTAAAGGAAGGGAGAGAACGCGCGTGTTACGGAAAGGGGCAGCCAACGCTTCCAGCTCAGCAAAGCATTTAAGCACATGCCATAATCCACCCCCCTTCTCTTCAGTAAAGGCCTTAAAACACCAGCTCAGACCCCTCAGAAGCAAGAGGTGACAAGGGCTACGCGGAATGGGAAAGGCCTGCGGGAATGGGGCCTCTCCAAAGCGTGGCTAGAAATGGAGATATCTGCAGTGGAAAGCAGGAGTCGCGCTGACACCTCCTGCCTGGGCCCGGGGTTTTGTTGAGCACTTATTACATGGATCATGTTCCCACGCAAATCCTGAGGTTTCTCAGCCTTTCCAGGGAACCTGAGCTGAGACTTGAGCCAACCTGGGGCCCATTTTCGTGGTTCTGTGGCAAACCTGCATTAAATGCTTAGACCCGGAGTGTAGCCAATGACAACTCCTCAGAGGTGACTGCACTTGGCTTAGCTGGATCCAGCCTAAACCTCTGACAGAAACCACCGTGAGGATCAAAGGTGAAGGATCAGGTTGCCCAAGGCCATATCCAGCAACACTGGAAAAAGGATTTGGGAGTCGCTGCTACACCCAAGCTATCCTGTCTGACCTAGGGCAAGGTTATTAGCCTCTCTGGGCCTCAACTTTCCATCTGTAAAATGGGAATACAAACATTGCCCAGGGAGTTGGGAGGCTCAATTCACTAAGAATTGTGGGGTGCTCAGATACTAGAAAAGGAGCGGGAACCCCATGGCCCGTGGGCTGGATCCTGCCCCTGGCTTAATTTGATCTGTCCCATTGCAAGTCTCCACACCATGGGCCAGAAGCCCTGAGCCTCAGCGCCCTCCCCCACAGGGCTGGTGCATGAGTGCCGGCTGGACCCACTGCAGGGGCAAGTCCTAATCCTTGTTGCCCCCAGCGGGGCTGGAAAGTGGCGCACACCGAGTTAAGTGTGAGTGAGGGGTGGGGGGGTTGGGGTAGGAGCATTGGGAGCAGGTGAGTAGTGAGGGTGGGTTTTTTTGTTTGTGTCTCTCAACTGATTGTTGATGGATCACTGGTCCCCCACCAAGAAAAGGTCCCCCCCCCCACTACAACAACAAGGCCATAGGTAGACAGCACCCCAACACTGTGCAATCTACAGGTCATGTCTGGCCTGATGCTTCAACCCAGAGAGAGTCACTGCTTCTAGAGGGAGCTCAGCTCCAAAAAACGAACAGGCCCTCCCTATACCGTCCAGACTGGCCTGCTGGCCTTTGAGCAGTGAGTCCAGCTGGAGAGGCCTTTTCATGTCCTTGTTGGGAGAGATCTCAGTGCCCCGTTTCTTTCTCAGGCAGACGGGTGAGCGTGGCCAAGGAGTTCTCCAATACCCACATGAAATGTATAATTGGTACGACCATAGCACGTAGGAGCCTCTCCACTATGGACCACACCCCCCTGTACCAGTCACTGCACAGACACCACAGGACTGTCCCTGTCACTGCACAGGCACAAAACCCCAAGACCGCCCCCTCCCCTCACAAAACACAGTAAATTCACTTTCTCCTTTTAGTTTTGCTCATTCTTATTTCTTCTGATCCTCTTTCCACCAGAGCTTTCCCTCTGGCCCACGGCAGGGGCCCGGTTTGCTGGATGAGCATGCAGGTGCCGTAGCTGCATTACCTCACTCAGGTGCAAACTTCACCATTTCTGCCTCTTTTTTTTAGCAGTTGAAATAACCAACTTCACACTGTGCTGGGCAAAACCATGATGCCTGGTGCGGCTGCCCCCCGGAATACATTCGTGCCTGTGGGCAGAGAAGGTTCACAGCCACATGACCCGTTCCTGCGGCATGGGAGACGTGCGTTGCTTTTCCACAAGGCTGCAAGACTAGGGTGCATGGCCACTGCTTGCCAGCCATGGGAATTCTCTCACACAGCCCCACCTCCTTCCAGGACCAGAGACTCAGACCACCCGGCAGCGTTACTCACCTTCTGGGAACAGAGCACGTTAGCTCTTCGCAGCTAGGATTGCCGGGGTCCAGGTTGGAAAGTCTGGTCAAAACAGGGCCTGGACAGGGTCTATCAGATGTGCTGACCAGTCTGCAAAAGTCCAGTTACTCTGGGTGGGGGAGGAAGCTCTGGTTTACCAACCTAGGTCAACTCAGCCAGGGCCACCTCCGCCCTATACAACTGTAGAGCAGGCAGGTTCTGTGTCAGGGGCTGCAAATTCCATCCCAGGACAGGTAACGGGGGGGGGGGGGGGAAGCAGGCATTTCTGCAGTATTCGGCGGCTGTGTCCTCTGAGAGATACACAGAATGCACGGAACCTCTCTTCTGCATCCCAATGGGCAGCATAGACGAGAATCAGGGATGGTGGGACACAAAGGGGAAGTGCTAACTGTGAAAAATAAATGTCCCTTCTATTATTCCTTCCTTCAGCGATCTCTAGTTTATTGGACCCGGACCTCAGTGCTCTAAAAATGTTCCCCGCACACATCTTATCCCATTTCTACCACCCTAACCCCCTTAAGTAGATTTACCCCCACACTCTTGCCAATAAAGGCAAACAAAAATTAAATCTATAATTATCATTACTAATTCCACTTAATTAGTCACAAGCCAGCAGCCAAATTGGCTTTCTCATAATTATCAGATAAGCAGTAAGCACATCTCATAGATTATAATTAACACTACTTAATTAAAATCTAATATACATACACCCTTTCCTCAAAATATGCCTAATTGGGTTCACAAGACAGGCAGTCGAAAGCCCCCTTTGCTGTCACCTTCTGCAAAGTTCTTCCAATTCCCCTTTTTAGTTGCATGTTGCTGTGATAAGTGAAAGAATCACACATGAGCATCTGGCTAAGCTGCTAGTCGGGAGGCTGCAAACCACTCTCACATGCATCTGCATGTGGGGAAGGGTTAGGGTTGCGGGGCAGCCCCATGGTCCCATTTCTCTTCCCTGTTCTGCACCACTTGTAGAACATAGGAAGTTAAAATATTTTCCTGGGGACCAAGAAGCAAGGAACCTGAGGGTGTTTGTTTCCAGGAATTTGTTAGCACCTATTTCTGGTTTCTATCCCCGCTTCTTTCAAGATGCATTGAAATAAAAGTGAGATTGTGCCACTTACTTTCAATAAGAAAACTGCCCAGCTGTCTACTAGCAAAGATGCATTCAATCAATATTGCCAGCTTGGTTTTAGCCAAGGCAGAGTGGGCAGGAGATAAGGAAGGAAACAGAAAGCCGGAGCACTACTCCTGACTCCACTGTTGATGCACTGTGATACCTGAGACAAGGCACCGTGCTTCTCCATGCCTCAGTTTCCCCATCTGGACAAGGAGGGTGATCATCATTATTCTCAACACACACTTCTATGATGGCGACATAATGATACAGACCCACCTTTTGAATGTGCTTGAGGATGTAGGGAGTGAAAAAGTCCCAGTGAACGTGATCATTCTTATCCATTCGTACCACACCCCAGAACAAAGCCACAGGGAGAAAACGCAGCAATTGGATTTTCAAAAGGAGGGGATAATTTTACAGCCACTGCTCCCCTTTGTAGTTACGCAGACTGAGTTAATGATCCTATTATTTTGGTCTCATTCCTCAGTGTTGAAGAGGAATTGCCCAGTATTCTCCATGCTCAGCATTGCGCCTCAAAACACGGTCGTGTCTTCAGCACTGGAGTCCGAGCAGCCGACCTGATGGAGCCTTCGGCTGATTCTGATCTGTTCTATTTGTTGTTACTCTTAGCAGAAACCAAGCTGAGTACTAGACATGGACCCCACCCCACCTGCCTATCGTCTTAAACACAAAGGGTCTTTCCAGTCCCCTGCGGAGCTGAACAATACAGGGCAATAGATGGTATAAATTACAGTGAGCGATGGACCAAAGGCATCACGTGGCGAATGCATTAAAGCACCTGGCTGTAATTTTTCTATTGCAGCGTGACTCATTTGCAGGATCTGACGGCAAACGGCTTCGTTTCCTGCCGATGCGCCCATAGGTAGCTTCCATTAGTGGCAGTGATGGGGCTGTGCGGTGCCTAGCACCATGGGGGCCCCACCTGATTGAGGCCGCTGGCAGCTACCACAATATAAATGTTAAGTAATAAGCAGCTGCATAATAGCCGGACTAATTTAACCTCTTCCTGAGACCAGGCAAGGTGAATGTGGGAGCCAATTTCTGCTCTCAGATCTGGGCAGCCATTGTGAGACAGAGCAACTTTTGCCCCACGGCGTCCTCTCTCTGTCTCCCCACACTGGACAAGCTGAGCAGCGGGTGAGAGACGGTGCCAAATTCATCCCCGTGGGCTTCAGGGGCACAAGTCCTCTAAGCAGCAGTTGGCAACAGGGCTGAGCCACATTTAATCCCTAGCTCTCCAGGCGAGTCCTGGAAGCGCATGGCCTACAGCCCCATTATTGTGTCAGGCCACAGAAGCTAAACAGGCCCAGGCTTAGGCAGAACTTGGCTGCAGGACCATGCCACTGCCTCAGGGGTGCCTCTCCTGGCTCAGCGCCTCAGCACGGTGTTTGGCAGCGCTGGGCTGCTGGAAGCACCGTCCGACACATGAGCTATGACACTAGCATGCTGGTCATTAAGGGTTATTTGCAAAAGCAGGAGTGCTAGCCGTGATACCATGGCCAAGGTCCAGGCTGGCTCCTTATCAGAAGCTCACTGAGGTAGAATGTTTTTTTTTTTTTTTTTTTTGCCAGCTTGAAAACAGGCCCATCTATAGAGGAACATATCACACATTTTCCTGAACAAAAGATGGCCAATTTCCCGCCCAAAATGGCTGAAAGAGGACAGCTTTTAAGCAAAAATGGCTTCCCCCTCCCTCAAGGCACAATTTGCAGATAAAACCAAATCCCACAGGGTGCAAAGTTGGGCAAAAACCTCCACAATTTTCCCTTGAAGGTCCGGGTAGCAAACACTGAATTTTGCATGGGCTTGACAGCTGTTTCCCTAGAATTACCCCTATAGTTTCCATTTTAAATGGAATTCTAAAAGCACATTATAATCCATTATTTAAGAGCCCAGAGCAGCAGAATTAAGAGCATTTGCTGAATCGCATATTCAGGATCCTGTACTTAATTTCTTCATAATACATTTAATCCCTTCACTTCCTGTCCCAAAGAGCCTGGGAACCCTTTGGGATGAGACCACAAATGGGCCAGCCTGACATCATGCTCAGGTCTGTGCTGCTCTAACTCGACCGGGGAGTCCGAGAGATCCCCAGATGGCCCAGCCTTGGAGATGGATCAACTACAGTGCTACGGTCCAGACTTCTCCAAAGTTCAGGGAAGTTTGGCTCTTGGGATCCAGTGTGTGATGATCTCTGGTTATCCAGGGACGGATGGTTAGAGGTAGAGGAGACTAGCCGTGCTTCTAAAGTGTGTGAGGGGAAGGGGTTTTAAGAGAGTAATGTCTCACAATGTTACAGACAGGCTGTTGGATGAGAGAAGAAAGCCAGCAGCCAGGGGCTGATAAAAGCTATAGCCTGTAATTTCATTGCACTGTCTCTCCCCAGTAAAAGGCTTTCAAGTGAGAACATCTCTCCCGTCCAACCCAAAAAGGACCTGAAGGGGAAGCTGATTGCATCGATCGCACACATGTTCTCCTGGCAAGGGAAGTGGCACGGTCCCTCGGAGCTGCTGCACAAAGTACTCCACTTACTTATGACAGGAATATCGCCAGAGATGGCAGGGCCAAGGCGACCGCACCGGGAATTCACAGCTCACTAAGTGGTAGGGACATTAAGAGAGAACAAGTCGGGGCAATGAAAGAACCGCAGCAGCCGCTCTGCCTTTTCCCCTTCACAGTCACTGAGGGGTTCTCACTTCTGTTAGGACTTTTGACAGCCCCACGGGAGCCTCCGCAGATGGCTGCCATTAGCCCTTAGAAACTGATGAGCTAGAACAGACCCTTCGCTAAACTGCCCTGGTCTGCAGAGATACTCGCTGCGGACACAGGCATCCCATCTGCTCTCCTCACGGCTGACAATGCTGCCAGGCTTTCGGGCACCCCAAAATGCTTCCAGCGCACCTTCCCCCGTTAATCCACATGACAAGTCCTAAGCCCTCCCTAGCTGCTCAACGCAGCCCTCTCACAACAAGGCCAACATTAACTCCCCTCCATGCTACAAAGCCCCCTTTATTTGCCAACCTCCCCCCCCCCACACACACACACACGTGGTCCTACCTGCTACAGAATCTACCTGGTAGTCCTTCCAGTTGCGGGGTTACTGCCTCTTTTCTCTGCCGAATTTATTCTTGACTCTTTTGTGGGAGTGTCTAGTAACCTTGACTAAGTTGAAGCTCCCTGGTGCTAGGTGCAGTACAATGGTAGGTGCAGCAATTTTTGCAGAGCGCTTTCAAGGCTTTTTTATTTGATCATTTTCCATGGAAATCAGTAATTCATTTGAAAACAAAGACCATACTCCATGGATGGGGAGTGTAGATGGGAAAATAGGCTCTAGGAAGGGTCCAGAAGATAGGACTTGAGTTCTGTTTCCAGCTCTGTAAGTGACTTGTATTATGCTCTTAAGTCACCAAGAAGCTTTGTGCCTCAGTTTCCCCATTTATAAACTGAGGATAAGTCCTGCCTACAGCAACAGCTACATAAAAAGACATTTATATTGTGGCAAGAGAGGTCTTTCACCACAATCTTCCACTGGCAATTGTGGGAGCTTGGTGGAGTTTATTGCAGTAAAATCAATATTGCAGTAAGACAAACTGCGTCTTGGGGCTTGGTAATGTAACTGTAGTTATTCTAGCTAAAGAGACAGTATTGGGTGTTATGGAGGGTCATAAAGAGGGGTCTCAACCAATACTTACAGAGCAAAAATAAAAACACCCCAAAACGTGCCTGAGGAAAGAACAGAGTCTGAATCCGAACCCGGATCTGGATCCGAATTTGATGTCTGACTTCCTGCGCGAGTCGCCAAATTCTGTGCCCACTGGTGTCAACCCCAAAGCTCCCCTGGATGGAGAATGGGCACACACATGCTGGGGGAGCAGGTCCGTGTCCCACTTAGCCAACTGACCAGTAAGAAGTTTTTCCTTTAAACAGGAGCGTGCCCCATTAAGCGAGCTGCCAGAGCCATTCCCTTGAAGAGGCTGAGCTGTACTGTCTTGGAAGGAGAAGGCTATCAGCTCGAAACAGCCGAGACCTTTAGCTCAAATCCATTAATCCTCTTTATTAAACTCAGGTCACCTCGGAGTCCTGGCAAATTAACCAGCCTCTCCCCACTGCAAGTACATCAAGAGGAAATGCACTGTACAGCGCCTGTAATTTTCATGGACCGGGGCTCCAGGGTCAGAGGGCTTCCTAGACTCCAGTCTCTGCCTTTGTCAATTTAAAAGGGAACATCAGCCTGTACTTGTATAAATTACGAGAGGCTGTGCAGGGAACCTGGGGCGGCTGCAGCATTTCAGACCCACACAGGAGGACAGAGAATTCTGCCGGCTGCAGACGCCCTGATGCTCCGCAGAGGCTGCTTTGTGGAGGAGGAGGAAGGGGGCTGGACCGCGGCAGGTGGAGGGTCAGTGTGGAGAGAACGCCCAGGCGAGAGAGCAAGTCCAAGTCCCCTCTTGGAGCCTGGCTGCGACACAAATTGGCCGCTGGAGGATGAGTCTCTCTCTGCCTCCTCCCGGGAGACGGCTCTTGCTCAGAACACACCTGCTGCTATGGAGCAATGGTGGCCACCTTCAGTGCCCTCAAATGCTGCCAGCCTTGTGGCTGCAGCGCTCCTAATCAGTTGCAAATACATCATTGCAACCCTGTTGGGGAGGAGGGGGGGAACTGTTTGTTGCTAAGGCTCGGGAGACACCAGTCTCTGTACTGAATTCTCCAGGGCCTCTCTCAGCAGTTCACAAGGGGTATATCTTAAAGGCAAAATTCTGCCCTGTGCCAGGACAGGCCCCACAACCACCGGCCTTTTAAAGCCACACAATGCTCATACCCAGGGCAAATTCTGCTCTCATTTCTCCCAGGGGACGCACACAGCAGGAGCAATTCTGTTCTCGTTTAAACCCCAGTAAACCAGGCCTCAATGGAGTTGTCCCGGTGTAAAGCAAACAGAGGAGAAGCAACTGCAGAGCCAATGGCATCGCTGACGTTATTCCGGATTTACGCTGGTTTAACACGGCAGGACCAGAGCCAAGGAATTAAACCCCATCAGCTGACATGCTTGTCCTTGATTTAGTCCAATAGGATTTGGATTTTTCCCACGCTGGCATGAGATATGGGTTGGATTCGCGCCCCCTCACTTCAAACCTCAGCTCCCCATCAGCTGGTATTTCAGCTTCAGTTTTATGAAAAGCATCGTTTCCTTCTGTATTTAATCACCACAAGGTCATTTCAGTGACACTCGCAGGCATCGCAGCCCAGGGGCCAGAGGGGCTGAACACCACCCTGCTGACCAGATAAAAAGACCAGGCGCTGGGCTTCATTTCTTCATTTCCAATTGAAAGGTGCCCACCTCAGTGTGAAGATTAAGGCGTGGGTGAGCAGATGTCAGAGCCCTGCAGGCTGCCTTGGGAAGCCACTGCAGTCTCTGCTCATCCGGAGCCCGGAGGAGAGAAATTGCATAGCTCTCCTCGCAGCTCTCTGCCTGCTTCGAGCCAATTTCGAGTCCTTTTAATTCAATTCTGCTCCTCATGACCTCGGCAGGCTGGAGTTACAGAGTTTCTCTCAACAGATAGCACCAATTACAGAGGTGCGAAAATGGAAGGTTTCCAATTTGGAGAACAAACCAAGAAATGGGATCTTCACTGAACTGAGAAACAGTGGGTGGGAAGGGAGCCAGGGAGACTTAGAAGAAACTTGCACTGGTCACCAGTTCACTCTCTAGTCCCTCTGGGTATGTCTACACTGCCACCCTAGAACGAGGTATACCGGTAGTTCGAATTAGAGAGCCTAATTCGAACTACCTACTCCGTGCCGCGTGTAGCCGCGGGCATGGAGTCCGCACTAAGGGGGATTTTAAAATGGTGGCGCCCGGCAAGATGCAAATGAAGTCCGGGATATTTAAACCCCGGGCTTCATTTGCAACTTCAAATGCCTACATTAGCCACTCTAGTTCGAACTAGGGTGGCAGTGTAGACATCCCCCCTGTGACCAAAGGCAAAAGCTATACATCTGGCAGGCAGCAGAAAGGGCTGATGTTTGCCCCTGCTGCACCTGGAGGCTGGACGAGTGACTACTGCCCCAATGCACAGATCCTGCTGCACTCGGAGAGTGGATGTAATAGAAGCAGAGGAACGGTGGGATCTGGGAACACACACTCTTCCACTACTCCACTGCTGTGCATCCTTGGTGGTGGTGGTTTGTTTCCTCAGAGACCACGATTATGAACCTCTCTGCTCGTTCCCATTGGCATTTCAGATGTGACTCGGAGAAGGGCTTGTCCGATTACTCCGAACCGAGTCCGCAGAAAGGGTGCTCATTTCTAACCGGAGAATTCAAATCCGCACTTCCGTCTGGCCCAGATTCGCGCTAGCTCACACCATTCCTGCAGTACTAGCTGAAAATAGCCCTGGACCATGTCACATGCAGAAATTGCTGTCGTCTGAGCAAACGGCAAGAAGCAGGTCTGTGACGAAGTGTGGGACTGGGGGGGAATCAAAGGGGTTGCATGCAGAGGGTGGGCACTCAGTGTTCCTGGATGTTACTGGTTTAACGGGGTGAGGGAGAGGGAGTTGGTTGTTATAGGGAACGGCACAAAACCGGAGACCCCAGCGACTGGTGACAGGGAGACCAAGCATGGATGGCACAGCCGGTTCTGGCCAGTGGGTGGATACCCTAACCCTAACTCAGTGGGTGGATAATGGAGAGAAGACCTTGTGACCTGCCTAGCTGGTTCCTCCCGGGGGGCGGTGGGGAACAAAGGATGGAGAAGGAGAGGGGAGGTGGAGAAGAGCGGGGCCCAAATGACCCTGCTTACCTGGACAGAAGACAAAGAATGGGGAGGAGCTGCTGGACGGGGATACTGGAGGCTCAGCTGGAAGAAGGGTCTACCCAGCTGCAGGGGAAACTCAGACATGCTGGGCTGAAGGAGGCCAGGCCTACAGGCCTGGAAGACCCTATGCTGTGTTTAAAGAGCAATAAACCCTCCTGGTTTATGCTGGCTAATAGAAAACAGGATTGCACTATTCCCGCGGAGGGCCTGGAGGTCTATAGCAAGTGGACTCCCCAGGAGGCCCATGGCCAAGATAAGTGTGCCGAAGGCCCTGAGAGGCACAAGCGAACCCCCAGGGAGAGAGGCGCTGTTACACTGGAGGGGTTCTGCTAGGGGACCATTTGGGCCAAGTGTGGGCATGATCTGTGAGGCCATGACAAGGCTCATAAAGGAATCTTCTCCTGGCTCTCCAATGGCTTTGTCCCCGAGGCGTAAGTGACTCTGTTTTCTACGTAACGACATATCAACCACAGAGCAAACACTATAGAGCCAAGGCAGTGTACACAGTAATTCCTAACGCTTCAATGTGGCCCTGGTTAGTTTCCTGTGAAGCTGCCAAGGTAGAAGGCTCTTTGCTTGGCTGTTTTAATGTGATATGAAAAGACCATCTGTGCTGAAAGAAGTTTAGTCCAAACGGATGAGCTTTTCAGCGCAGGACCACGAGTTCACCCTCATTTCCTGTGGCAGAGGGTTCCACAGATGGACAGTTTTCATCAAGAGTGTCTTCCCTCCAGCTCATCCCTGATAGAGAGCATGAAACTGTGATGGTAGAAGAGACCCAAAGGAAACTCCGTGCCTCTGAATTCTCAGTTAACTGGAAGCCCTCAGGTAAAAGACCTGCATGTCCTCAGGGGACAGCTTGGACAGTCCTGTGCTCAATGGGCAACAGTGAAAACACAAATGGGATGGACGATATTACACAGGCCATGCCCAATGGGATGCCCTCCCCTCAGGTACTATTTTTAGGTCTGGTCACCTTATCTGAGGGGACAGAGAATATCAGGAACAGACGGGGTCCAGAGACGAACAATTAAAATGATTGGAGGCACGGAAAGCACAAAAAGGTGCATGACAATGGATGGCAGAGATGAGTCAGACACTCACATCTGCCCTCTCATTGTGCAAGGGCAAAAGGATGTCCAATGAGAAGGAAAAGCAGAAAATTGAAAACCGACAAAAGGAAATACTGTGTTTAAGCCTGGCATCATTTTCTCCTGCGGTACCCTCTGCCACTAGATAGAATCCAAGAGCTTACGTGGATTCAAAAAAGAAGTCGCATATTTGGATGGCTAATGAGAACATCCACAGCTATATCAGAGTGGTTACAAGAAGATAGGGAATGTAGCACCCTTCTACTTTGCTTAGTCTGGGCTAGGAACGAGCCTCTTTACAGAACAGTTTACTTACAATTGTCCTTTCTCTGAAGAAGCTGGTACCGGGCACAGCCAGAGACGCTGAGGGATTTGGGCTTATTTAGTCTACAGAAGGGAAGAGTGGGGGGGGGGGGGGTTTGAGAGCAGCCTTCAACTTCCTGAAGGGAGGTTCCACAGAGGCTGGAGAGAGGCTGTTCTCAGGGTGGTAAATGGCAGAACAAGGAGCAATGGTCTCAACTTACAGTGGGGGAGGTCTAAGTTAGATATTAGGAAACACTATTTCTAATAGTGGGGAAGCACTGGGATGGGTTCCCTAGGGAGGTGGTGGAATCTCCATCCCTAGAGGTGATTAAATCCTGGCTTGAGAAATCCCTGGCTGGGTTGATTGAGTTGGGGTTGGTCCTGCTTTGGGCAGGGGGCTGGACTCGATAACCTCCTGAGGTCTCTTCCAGTCCTAGGATTCTATGAGGTGCCCACGTCTGATCAGCAGGACTGTTCCTCTGTTTCTACAATCACATCACTGGTAGGAAGGGGATGAGGACGGGCCAGAGGAGTTCACAGAAGTCTGATCTGGCCTTTTTGCCTGAATCTCTCCTGAGAACAAGATATCTCGGGCCATATCTATCTAGGTTTGCACACCACACTCACCAGCGTAGTACCTAAGCGTCCACAAAGCCCAGTGCCTTGTGCCTACTCCAGCTGGAGACAGCACCAGAACAGCTTCAGGGCATCTCCTGCCCCTCACCTTTTCCAAAACTCAGTGCACAAGCGATTTGGATGCCATTTGAGTTCTAGGGTTCATGCTACCAGCCGTTCTATCTGAACAGGCTCCTCTGTCCCTATTAATTCCATTTTCTGAGGCACCTTCCCCATCACATGCCCCACCTGAGCCGGAGGATCTGCAAAACGAGCCAGCTGGCTGCTCCTCCCATCTATGAAACAGCCGCCATGTCCTCTCGGGGCTCCCAGCAGCTGGGAGCCGATGGCTCTGAAGCCAGTACACACGTCTCCTCTATCTCCAGCCAATCTGCAGCCGCCGCTCCCTCCGCCGACTGCCCATAAATCCTCTAACTCGGTAAACAGTCGAATTACAGCTCCCCGCCATTGCTTAGCTGCTTTTGACACTAATTGCTCTGTGGAGTGTGTGCAACTGGCAACACCTTATTAAAAGTGAAATATATTATACTGTCCACTTATTGCTACTTTATAAAGATAAAGTATCCCCACTGCATAGAAAGGCTGGCAAAGGAATTGACTCTCAGCCTCTGTGAGCCAATGGATACTACAAAGAGTGCGCAAAGCAGGCATGACCAGGACAAAACGCTTCCTCCTGGTTTAATTAGAACGAGCATCTCCATTCTGAGCTGACGGGCTGAGCATAGAACATATTTAAGCGTTTCTGCTCCATTTCTCTCCCCCCTCACCACCAAGGAGCTCAGACCTGACAGCTCCCCTATTGGTTTCAATCCGAGACAAGACCACTCCCCACAAAGCCAGGCCCCAGATGACTGGCCGGGCTCAAGTTAAGACTTGGCCATGCAGCGGACATGGCAGCAGTTAGCAGCCGACATCCGGCCTGGTGGAATTCTCCCCCTCCGGTGGCGTCGGCTACAGCAGGTCTCGAAAGGAGAAACCTGTCTTTTAGCTTTGAACCAGGACAGGATGACGGGGCAAGGCTGCAGCGGAGAAGCTGTTGAGCCTTATTTCAGGCTTGTCTTAGTCCTTCCAACCACTCTGAGAAAAGCACCAGTTCTTGTGGGTTAACACGGCAGCTGTGAACCCAACTGCCCAGCTAGACTCCAGTTCCACCCCCGGGGAGCTCAGGACTTGGGCAAAACTTGAGTCAATCTATAGTCTTTCACTGGGCTTTTCCTCAGAGCATCTCCCTGAACAATGAACTCCACCCCAGTTAACCAAATAAGCCTTGATGCATCCATGTTGCTACAGTGCTTCAGGAGCGGCAATGCTAATCAGTAAGTAATCAGGCTAATAACTTATTGTCTGTTTACAAAGGGCTGGAGGGACCAGTTTCTCCCTCTCCTCATTTATAATGCAGTAGAATCCCAGCCGGCACCACGCTCAGATCCAAAAGGGAACCAAATGCTCGAAACAACAGGTTTGAAATATCTAGATTCCCTGGGTCAACAGGTTCAGCTCTTAGCAAGGACAATCCAGCCCCGCTTGTCTCCCACGACTGCATACATCACATAGGGTATGTCTACACAGCAGGGCCAAAGCCGAAATAAGCGACACAACGCCGGCTACATCAATTGTGTAGCTTTAGTCGAAATAGCTTATTTTGGCTTTTGGCTCTGTCTGCACAGCAGGACGCGGAAGGAAGAACGCTCTTCTAAAATGAGGGTTAGAGGAGTTGGAGTAAGAAGCCCTCCAGCTTGGCATTATTTCGACTTTATGTCGGTTATTCCAAAATAACACTGCTGTGTAGACATACTCTTAAGCTATGTCTACACTGCGAGTTTTTGCGGCAGAAAATATGCCCTCTCCGGGCATAAGGATCATGCGCAAAATGGGGTTTTTGTGCAAAACGGAAGTGCTACATTGCTTCTTTTTGCGCCAAAACCCCTTGCGCAAAAAGAAAAGGCAGAAAATATGCTAATGAATTGTGACTTATGCTAATGAGTCCTTTATTAGCATATTTTCTGCCGCAAAAACTCGCAGTAGCCGAAGCCTTAGGTAACACACAGTGACATGCAACCTGTTTTGCTCAAAAGCTGAAAACCCAGAACCCTCCTGTTAATCCCCGGGGAACAGATTAAATTAGCACAACTAACTAATGGGTCCGGCAGCTGAGTCGAGCCCTCGCTCATATAAAGGGGGGTCAAGAACTCCCTCTTCAGCGTCCACACATGCCTTTTCCCGGAAGAGCTCTTTCGCAAAAAGGCTTCTTCCTCGTAGAATGAGGAATTACCAGTGCCGGAAAAACCCCTCTGTTCTTTCGATTTTCTTTCAGAAAAACACAATTGCAGTGTGGACGTTCCTTAAGTTTTGTCAGAAAAATGGCCGTTTTTTCCGACAAAACTCTGTAGTGTAGCCATACCCCCAGAGAACAGAACTAGATGTCCCTTCAACTCAAATGGAAGAGCTGAAGGACCCCCGCCCTTCTTCAGATGCCAACATTGGCCATGCCAGGGGTTGTTACAACTGCGTTTCACTGCCCAAGCCACTCTTGTGCGGCCAAAGGGCGGTATGCTGTTTTCCGTGATTAGCGAAGGTGAGCCGAATCCGGTCTGTGCTTTGTGTAGGGCCGGGGGAGGAAAGGGGCTATTTCAAATGTAAATGGTTGCCATTGTGCTGGTAGGAAAGGGCGAGGGGGATGGATGGGCACAGACAGATATAAAATGCCATGAGGAGAAGAATGACCCATTTGATGGATTTCCCTTCCTATCAAAGCTAACTCTGCTTAGAGGTTCTGAGGCCTGATGAATTGTGTCACGCTCCCTCGTTCCGTTGCCAGCAGCCCTCGCCTTTTCTCCTTGCAATGCTTTCCTGCTGCACCCGGTCTCCGCTGGCCTGGAAGGGGTGCACCAAGGGGTGCTGCCTGGCCCTGGGTGCCGGGAGATAACAAGGGAGATGGAACAGCTGGGAGAGAAGCCCTATTGTCTGGCCTGCCTTTTGTGGCAGCGAGATACTAACTGGCCGCCTCGCGTTGACATTTCAATGACCGAATTAAAATGCACCGCCATGGAGACGAAATGTCATTAGCCTTATTAGAAGAGAGCACATTACAATAAATACAAAAATAAAGCTGAAGTTAGCCAAAGCCTTTTCAATAAAATACATTGGAATAGCCAGCAGGAACCACTGGCAGGGGGGATTTCGAGGTGCTATGTGCCTTGGCGTTAGTGGGCGGGGCAGGGAGCCCTAGGTTCTAGCTTTGGCTTTGTGTCCTAGGGCCAGTCACTTAACCCCCCATTTTCAGAAATAGCCACTGATTTGGGGTCCTAACTTGAGACATCCAGAGGAGGCTAGCCTAGATATTAGGAAAAGCTATTTCCCTAGGTGGGTGGGGAAGCACTGGGATGGGTTCCCTAGGGAGGGGGTGGAATCTCCATCCTTAGAGGTTTTGAGGTCCTGGCTAGACAAAGCCCTGGCTGGGATGATTGAGTTGGGTTGGTCCTGCTTTGGGCAGGTGGTTGGATTTAATGACTCCTGAGGTCTCTTCCAGCCCTGGGATTCTATGGGTGTGTCTACAGAGCAAAGTTATTCCAAAATAACTATGCAAGCATCTGCACAACCATTATTTCGAAATAACGGATGGCTTATTCCGACTTCTGTAAGCCTCATTCGACAAAGAATAAAGCCTGCTCCGAAATAGCTATTTCAAAATCAGGCGTGTGTAGACGCTCTACTTCTATGATTTCGAAATAGCCCCTCACCAGGGCCATTCTAAGTTATTCCCCCTGCAGCTCTAATAGCACGTCTCTATTAGGGAAGCCTGCCTCGGACTCATTTTGAGGCTCCCCTGCAGTGTAGATGTGCTATTTCGAAATAAGCTATTTCGGAATAACTATTCCAGAATAGCTTATTCCGAAATAACTGTGCAGTGTACATGTACCCTATGATTCTAGAAGGCGATCCGAGGTGCTGGGGACCCACAGCTCCCATTGGATTTGGTGAAAGTTGGGGTGGGAAGAGGGGCTCAGGGCCCTGACATGTCAGGAGAAAGGTTTTCATGAAGTCCCATGACATTTCAGCCAATGTACCAAACAGGACCACTGGTCCAGCCACAGCAGCGCTGCTGCCTCTGGAGTGGAACACGGTGGTCGTCCGGAGCAGCATGGCTTCACAGGTTAGCACACAAAGTGAAGAAGACTGCATGCAACTGAAACCAAAGGGAGAACGGCAGGAGACTGGGGCAGCTGTGTAAACTGGGATTTCGCCAGGACGCTGGGATTCCTAGACTTGACAACACCACCATCGGCTCTTTAGTGGCCACACGTACATTAGGGCTTTGATTGTGTAACTCAGCTGCAAAACCTTCAGCAGAGCAGTAAAATCATGGGAGATAGGCTCACTTACAATTTCAGAGCCAGACATCCCTCCCTCCAAGAGAAGAAAGCGTGCCTGTCTGGGACCAAGCCACATAGCTTCACCTCTAAGGGCAGTTTCAGAGCAAAGAGCCACCTGCGGATGCCCCCACTCCCCAGTGACCCCTCTGCACTGGTTCTGTTTCAGTCAGTTCCCCAAGGGCTCTCCTCTGTGGCTTCTGAGCCTCATTAGCAGGTCAGCCCTTGCCAACAGGTGCCATATGGAGAGCAGTGGAAAAGGCCACATATGCAGTTTTCTAGCAGACATGGACTTTTTAACAGCCTCCACCCTAGGTGTGCCTCTAAGGAGTGCATGCAATTACTGACCAGCCAGGCGCTGCTTAACTTATGTGACGTGACAGGATCGCAGAAGCACTGTCTTTGCTCTCAGAACAGAAGCCTTTTCTTCTCTGAACCCGTTCTGGCTCTGCAAACACCACATCCTTCGGGGGGGGGGGGGGGGGAGAGGAAACACACACAGCCTTCACAAGATCCTGCCTCTGACAAAGCAGATCTGAAAGCACAGAGATTCTTCCACCTCCCCATGCACACTTCCCGTCTGTCAAATATTATAATCGTCATTTTCCAGCTTGCTGAGCAATCGAAGTGTGGCCTACATTCGCCGGAGCTCCTTCCACACGCCGCATGCATAGCAACAAGTATGGGAAACAAAAGCCAGAAGTAAACAGTCAAGAGAGAAGAGGGAATTGGCTGGCAGGCAGACAGCAGAGGAATGTTTTTGTCAAGGACTGTGTGTGTTTTGGGAAAGGGGACGCAAAAGAGGATACCCCCTTCCTCCCTCCTGCCCCCCACTTCTACTCAGGGTCCAACTCAAAAGCCCAAGCCTCCTTTCGCAAGAATCTCTCTCTCTCTCTCTCACACACACACACACACACACACACACACACACACACACACACACACACACACACGGCTTGGGCAGTATTCCCATTGGAAATGTCAGTGGCTCTTCTCTTCCTTGAGCTCTGCAGTGAGCGAGGCAGCAAGCCGAGCCAGCTCCTGCTTTCTTGCTGGGCAGAGCGGCCAGCAAGAAAGGGTTTTGCTGCTATGGCTGATTTGAAAGAAACATCCAAGCGGCCTTCGATTGCCAACCTGGTTTCACTAGGGCGGGGAGAGGGGTGGGCAGGGGGAGACAGAATCAGGTCCCAAAAAGAAGCGCTGTGTTACATCAGGTGTTTCAGAGAGAGAGGTGGGCACATGGCGTAGGGTAAGAATACAAGGCCTTCCCCTGACTTTACAGCCACAAGAAGGAATGGAGGGCAGACGAGGATGCTGCTCGTTGCACACACACAAGCCTCGCCCCTCTATTGGAAGTCACAAGGTGAGGCATTAGGAGCCAAGCTGTGACCCAGGCACCGCATGGGGATTTGCCCAAGTTTTTCCCTCATGAAGTTATTCCCGGTTCACCTAAAACAAGACCTTTAACAATGCCCCCTTTTCCCATAGGTTTCCCACAGTGCTCTGCCAACAGACCTCCAGAGCAATCTATTATCTGGTCCTAGCATCCCATAACAGCCCAGCCTTCCCTCCACCCTGCTAGGGCAGACCTAGACAGCTTTTCCAGGGCACCAGTATTATAACCTGCTGCACCTTCCGTGGTCGGTCTGAGACTGGAGTCTAACTCTTGTGCTCTGTACCGGCAGACATACAACTTACACACTCACCATCACTTGTGGCCTAAGCTGTGAATGGAACCTCTGCCTCACTGATCCTCCGTCCCGTTGCGTCACTCAAGCAGAATTGCTTTCCAGAGCGAGCTCCGTGGTCTAGTTCTTATTTCTAATTGCTTTGTGAGCAGCCAATTCTCCAAAGGCTGCCTTTGAGTCCCATCAGAGACAAGGTGGGAGAGGCAGTATCTTTTATTGGACCACTTCTCCAGGGCCGTGTCCAGACTCAGGGGTTTTTTCGGGAAAAGTAGCCTTTTCCCGAAAAAACTTCCCCTGCGTCCAGACTCAAGCCGTGTTCTTTCGAAATTATTTCGAAAGAACGCGGCTTTTCTTTCGAAGCGGTAAACCTCATTTCACGAGGAAGAACGCCTTCTTTCGAAAGTTCCTCTTTCGAAAGAAGGCGTTCTTCAATGTAAAGAGGCCGTCTTCGAAAGAGAGCATCCAGACTCGCTGGGTGCTCTCTTTCGAAAAAGCGGATTTCTCTTTCGAAAGATCCGCCTGCAGTCTAGACGCGATCTTTCAAAAGAGGCTCTTTCGAAAGAAGCCTGCAGTCTAGACATAGCCCAGATGGGAAGAGACAAGCTTCCAAGCCCCAGAGAGCTTTTCTGCAAGTAAGGTATTACTTCGCACTTCGACTCTAACATCCTGGGACTGCCCTGACGACAGCTACACTGCATACATCACCTACTCCATAAAGCGCAAAACCCGGTTGGGGTGCAGGCAAAGGGTCTGCCCATCTCCCTTTCAGCCTGCTGCCTCAGTGGAACTGACCTGGGGAGTCATTTTCAACAATCCCTATCTTGGGAAAGTGCAGGTGTAACCCACACACCTGCTGGGTGTGGCGTACGGGCTCATCAACTGGCACGGAGACTGCTGACAGAGAATTCTGAGTCTGTTCTGCTCATGAGGTAGAGACACATTCACCAAGCTCCAGAGGTGCCAGGTTTGATTTCTCCAGTCAGCGTCACACAGGGACATGTGAAAAGTAATAGAGAGGTAGCTGTGTTAGTCTGATCTTGGTATCATAGACTCATAGAACCGGAGACCTCAGAAGGTCATCAAGTCCAGCCCCCTACTCTAGGCAGGACCAATCCCAACTAAATCAACCCGGCCAGGGCTTTGTCAAGCCGAGACTTAAACACCTCTAGGGATGGAGACTCCACAACTTCCCTAGGTAACCCATTCCAGTGCTTCACCACCCTCCTAGGGAAATAGTTTTTCCTAATATCCAACCTGGACGTCTCCCACCACAACTTGAGACCATTGCTCCTTGTTCTGCCATCTGTCACTACTGAGAACAGCCTCTCTCCATCCTCTTTGGAACCTCCCTTCAGGAAGTTGAAGGCTGCTATCAAATCCCCCCTCACTCCTCGCTTCTGCAAACTAAACAGACCCAGCTCCCTCAGCCTCTCCTCATAAGTCATATGCTCCAGCCCCCTAATCTGCTGGACCCTCTCCAATGCATCCACATCCTTTTTGTAGTGGGGGGCCCAGAACTGGACACAATACTCCAGATGTGGCTGTCACGTTGCTGAATTGGAGGGAAGCAGCCAAATCGCTGCTGCACCCCTAGGTGGGGGTGTTGGCCCCAGAAATTGGTATGGGGGGAGCCATGTGGGGTATTGAATGGGAGATTATTGTTTGTTGATCTTATGTACGCTATTTATGTGAGTGTATAATGTCTGTGTGTGTAGGTAGGAATCTGTAATCTGTGAAGCTGAATATTTCTGTGAATGTGGTTAAGCATGGCTATGGACAGGCTGAGTAGCAAAGCCCTGTGGAACAATGGCTCTCAATAGGCTATGGACACACCCAAAGAATGGGATTTGTCACCTGAGGGCAGCCAGCAGGAAATATAGAGATTGGCCTCTGACCAGGTGACTTGCTGCAGACTAGAAGAGGCCAGGAAGGAGTATAAAGAGGCCATGTGGTCGATGCCATTTGGTTCTCAGCTCAGCACTTCATCCCAGAGGCAGCATTGCAGGGATTGAAGAGCCCGGAAGACCTGTGAACCCATCCTGATCTCAGGATGTGCAATAAGAACTTTTAAACCAGCAGCTGCAACACCTCTGCTAGAGCCTGCATCGAGAACTGGGAGATTCGGTGCATGTAACGTACTGTACTTTAATAACCTTACTCTCATGCTTTTCTTTCTTGTGTTAATAAACCTTTAGTTTTAGATTCTAAAGGATTGGCCCAGCGTGATTTGTGGGTAAGATCCAGAGGGTAAATTGACCAGGGATCTGTGGCTGGTTTCTTGGAACCGGACAGGACTTGTTCGGGGTAGGTGGGATTGGGTGCTAGGACCCCCCACCTGTGTATGAGGCCCGGGGCCATCTGGGGCACGGATATTGCTGGGGTGCCGGAGGGGTTTTGCTCGGGAGGCTTCAGGCAGGTTGCTGAAGCGCTCTGTGAGACTGGTTTTTGGCCTGTTTGGAGAGGTCGCCAGTCAGGGGGACTGTAAAGAGCCCCGGATTTGAGCAATTCGCCCTGAGCGGACGCCCTAAGCTGTGCCCAGACACGGCCCGGTCCGTCACAGTGGCCTCACCAGAAACAAAAGGTAAAACAAAAGAAAAAAATATGTAGCACTTTAAAGACTAACAAGATAGTTTATTAGGTGATGAGCTTTTGTGGGGCAGACCCACTTCTTCAGATCATATTCTGAAAATGAATTGGCATGTCCATATATAACAAAGGAATACAATGAAGAAAGTAAATAAATGATGTACTGACAGATAAGATATTTGAACAGAAGGTGGGGGTGAGGGGCAAGGAAGGATAAGGAAGGAGGAAATAGCTTATTGTAAGTCAATAAGTGGCTAATGTGAGGCATTCTCACTGTTCGTGTGTGTGAGTGTCACATAGCTAGCCTGTTAACCTGCAGGATTAAGAATGAAATCCATCTCTTTTCTCCAGCTTTTGTCCAGAGAAGATCACTGAGGCAGAGAGAGAGGTATAGCAATTAGCTGATTTTAAGTCATGAGGTTTCCTAACGTTGACATTGATCAACATGATGCATGTATTTTTATAAGTACTAACAGACTGTGATGGGTCTATTTTTACCCCACTTGGGTAGGAAATGGTTTTCCCATTCTTCAGAAAGTTCTGAGATGTTGAAAAATGTCCCCATCCTGAACTGGAGCAAATGGTTGAAATTCCAGTATTTTTCATAACATGAAAAAAAAATCTGTTTGTGTCAGTCAGAACGTTTTTTATTTTGGCCTTGGGTTTTTCGTTCTGTTTTTAAACTTCTCAGCTAAAAATTTCAAAATGAAAAATTGCTTTAACACAAAATAAAACAAGCAAACTAACAAACCCCCCTGAAACTTCCTTGCTCGTCAAAATAGCCTGATTTGACCATAATTTCAAAACCCTTTTCTCCCAGGCATTTTTCAGGTGGGAAGAGGTGTCAAAACCAACCCTGTTTGGTGAACAGTTTTGTTTTTGATGAATCAGCAGCATTTGTCAGCTCAAACAAGTGCATCAGTAAGTTCCCAGCAGCTCTACATGTTCTAAACATAGGGAGAGTCACTTTTACTCCTTTGTTTGAATTTTTCTGATCTGAGACCACAAGCTCTTCCAACCTGTGTCTATCCTAGCCATGTATTTCCTCCAAAATAATCTGAGCACTTTATATGAACATCATGTCATTAAGATTCATTAAATTAAGCTTCACAAAACTTCTTCAAGGTAGGTAATATCACCATTTTGCAGACAGATAACCTGCAGTGCCAAACATCACAGCAAGTGGCACAGCCAGGACTAGAACCCACGGCTACAGTGGCTCAATTTGCAAGTGGTACAGCGTGTGCAATGCATACAAATGCCCCCCTCCATTGCAGCAGGCTGGAGCTACTGCCCCTGGAATCCTGCTTTATTCCTTGAAGTCACAGTGCTCATAAAACTTCACAGCAAAACTCAGATGGTTGCCCGTCAACATTTTGCAAAACTGGATTTCACACAGTTTTGATCCAGATTCATCACCCGCCCTGGGTTCACTTGAAAGGCTTGCAGAGCTCAGTAAATCTTCAACAAACCTTTCAGGCAAATGGGTTTGAATTTTGAGTCTGTGACAAGGGAAGTAGATACCAAACACATTTCAGGAGGTTTTAGGCATCACTGCTAACATTTCACCTGGCTTGCTCCAGAAGACCAAGCTCCCAAATCTTTTTTCTAATCACTACACAGCTACCTGTTCTGCTTGAACCATGCAGCCTTATAATAATTATTGAGAACCAGCATGGCTTGGAGAAGAGCACACGGATTTTATGGAACCATGCCCCCAGGAGGGAATGAATCAAACACTCATAAAGATCATTTAAACCTCCTCTCATCTGCCCAACTCTGCCTGCAACCTGTTCAGAGCTGCCGAGACACAGGCTCTGCCCATGAAGGAAGGAAAGTCACTCCAGGGGGTTCTTCTGCCGCAGTGGATTCACAGTGCCAGATGCGGAGAAAGACAAGCAAAGCAAACCCCATTAGTTACAACCCAGCATCCAAGACAACATTAGGCTGAGAGGAACAGAGAGCAGTACTGGTGCCAAATGGGCTGCCTTGGGCTCAGAGGAATTGCTTCACACCACTCTTGCGACAAGGGCAGCAAGTTGCATGCACCTGGCTATGAGCACTAAAACTCCTCCCTCTCCCTTCTAGAAAGTGCCCCTATGTTTCAAAACAAAGTGTGGGGCGCATGTCCTATCACACCTCATCTCAGAAAAGATGTCTTGGCATTGGAAAAGGTTCCAAAAAGAGCAACAAAAATTATTAGGACTTTGGAATCGGTGCCATATGAAGAGATTACAAAGACTGGGTCTTTTCAACTGAGAAAAGAGGAGATTAAGAGGGGATATGGACAGGCATGGAGAAAGTGAATAAGGAAAAGTTATTTACTTGTTCCCATAATAACTAGGAGTCACCAAATGAAATTAATAGGTAGTGGATTTAAAACAAACAAAAGGAAGTTTTTCTTCACACAGTGCACAGGCAACCTGTGGAACTCCTTGCCAGAGGATGTTATGAAGACCAGGACTTTAACA
The DNA here is from genome assembly GCF_052426305.1 of Pelodiscus sinensis. Lineage (NCBI taxonomy): Eukaryota > Metazoa > Chordata > Testudines > Trionychidae > Pelodiscus > Pelodiscus sinensis. The sequence goes on along the minus strand of NC_143076.1, from coordinate 6,202,076 downwards.
GGGTTCAAAAAAAAGTAAGATAAATTCATGGAGGTTAGGTCCATCAATACTTATTAGCCAGGATGGGTAGGAATGGTGTCTCTAGCCTCTGTTTGTTAGACTGGGAATGGGCGACGGGGGAGGGATCATTTGGTGATGCCCTGTTCTGTTCACTCCCTCTGGGGCACCTGTCATTGGCCACTGTCAGCAGACAGGACACTGGGCTAGATGGACCTTTGGTCTGACCCCGTCTGGCCGTTCTTATGGAGCTGTTGCTGCTCTGCGGACACACCGACAGGCCCAGTCTCCCCAGTGCCCAGGCCAGCACCCCCCGCTAGTGAAGAATTCACTGGGTTTCTCTTTCCCCTCAGGTTCCATCTCACACATGTGCTGGATGAGACGAATCAAGCAGGTTTCATGGAGAATGAGTCCACCTGGCCAAGAAGGGCTGCTCCTGCCACTTGTGCTGCACTCAGGGGCGCTGTGGGGCTTACTTGATCAGCCCAGCGCAAGGCCCACATGGATCCTTATTCCCCAGAGCCACAGGACGCATTTGTCCAGCCGCAGGAGTCCAGGCCTGCCCTCAAGGTGCGCCAGCAATGCCAACAGGCTCCTGGCTTTGGGGCCCCCGGATGACTCTGCCCTCTGGCGCTTCAAAGGATGAACTGCGGGAGCCAACTTCTCCTGAAGGCGTCTCAATTCAATTGGCGTAGTTGCCAATGTTCCCTCAGACCCCGACAGGACCACGCTCCCGTTCCTCCCAGGCCTCTGAACACCTTCCACCCAGCAACCCTGCCCTGACACAGATGCTATGAGGCCTGCACCTTCAGTCTTACAAAATGCCCCCTGGCGTAACTCCCACCTGCTCACTGGACAGGTTAGCTCACCCCGCCATGGCATGGCACAGTTAGCACGCCATGGCAACCCCTCGCTTCCCCTCGGGCACCTTGCTGGGTAGCATCGCGCCCTCACTCCATCATGGGGCCCTCTTCCATTCAACCTGGGCTCTTCTAAGAAACAGGCAGGAAAAACGTTCTTCCCTGAGTGTGAAACAAAGAGGAGTTCCCTGAAGAACGCACCCACTGAGCAGAAAGTGTCAAAGACCCTTTTGTAAGTGCTGTTGCTGCACTGGTAATTATAGCCACCAGGCCTTCATTAGAGAGAGTGCTGACGAGGAGGTAGGGAGGGTGCAGAAGAGCTGTTGTTATTTTTAAGCTTGGATGAGAGGGAAAAGGGGGAGGGTTGACTTTTCCCCTCCCCCACTTTGTGGATGGTAAAGAACAGCTAATAGAAGAGCCTCCTCGAATCGTCGTCAGTCCCGAGTAGATTTCACGAAGGGAGCCCTGGCTGCAGGCGCAGTTCTGACTGAGGACTGAGAAGCGGCCTCAGGATCTAGTCAAAAGAAAGGCGGATGAATGCGCCATCGTTGCTGAACGTAGCGGGTGCGGAGCGATACACAGTGCATGTGCTGAATGCTGAACTCATGCGGAATTCAGCACTTCCTGTTTGCTTGGGCTCAGCCCTCTCCCGGTCACTCAGAAGCAAATTATCTACTCAGTAAGTGAGCTGAGCCCCCATTCGTTTTAGCAAGGCCCATTTTACAGCAGCAACGTAGGGAGTAACGACCTCGGGGAGAACCATTCAGAACCCTCGTTTCTCCCTCTCCGTTGTGCAGGATGCCAGTGGGAACTGTGCAGGGACATGCATGCGCCTGTGTGTGTCTGTGTCTGGCCCTTCAGAGCCGTGTGATTCAAAGTATTCACAAGTCTCAATCTGCAAGTCACTGGACACGCACAGGGCGAGCAGCAGACACCGAGCAGGTCCTGTGTCCTGGCTGGGGGACTTATATTATAAACCGAGGTGAGGAACTTCAGGCCCGGGGGCCTCGGCTTGCCTGGATCCAGACCCCAAGGTTCAGGGACTTCCCCCAGCATTGGGGAGCCCGCACAGGTGCTCCAGCCCCATTGCTGCCCCCTTTGTGGGCTGGAGCATACACAATCTACTAGGCTGGGCCTCCTTACGCTCTGGTGTGCAAGGGGAATTTGGGGAGTGTTTTTTTCCTGCTCGGTCAGGGGCCACAGTGAGGGTTTGTTTCCCACTTCTCGCCTGTGTGCGGCCCCCGACCGATTTTTCTGTGGGTCAATGGACCTCACCTCAAACAAGGTTCCCCATCTCTGTTAATATCAACCAAGTACGGCACGCATTTCAAACTGCATATTAGAGTGTAAAATATTCCCAGCCTGAAATCTGCTGGAAGCAACTCAGCCAACCCAGGGCTGTTAAGATGCTCAGTTACCAGCAACGTTTATCCACAAAGGCATTTGTATCTACTAGCCTGACAACTCCAGGAGCATGGAGTCTATAAGACTCCATTTCAGAAGGCAAAGGAGCAGGAACTGTTGTCTCCCAACTTTTGCCCATCTTGGATTCAAAAATGCTTGAAGGCACACTCAGATATGGAATTTTGCCTGTGGTCAGTCTGTGATCATTGAAACCACTGGCTGACATTTTTTTCCTGAATAACTAGTGATTATGGGCGCTTGGCTTAAGGCACCTTAAAGCAGCCTGATTTCCAGAAAGGAAAAGCCATGGCCTCTGGAACATGGCCCAGGTTGGGGAACCCCAAATTAATAATATAATTCCCATAATATAAGGACTAGAGGACATCAAATGAAATTAATGGGTAGCAGGTTTAAAACTAATAAGCGAAAGTTCTTCTTCACACAGCGCGTAGTCAACCTGTGGAACTCCTTGCCAGAGGAGGCTGTGAAGGCTAGAACTATAACAGAGTTTAAAGAGAAGTTAGATAAAGTCATGGAGGTTGGGTCCATGGAGTGCTATTAGCCAGGGGGTAGAAATGGTGTCCCTAGCCTCTGTTTGTCAGAGGCTGGAGATGGATGGCACGAGACAAATCGCTTGATCATTGTCTTTGGTCAACCCCCTCCAGGGCACCTGTAGGTAGACAGGCTACTGGGCTAGATGGACCTTTGGTCTGACCCAGTACGGCCGTTCTTATGTTTTTATGTAGTAATCACTTCAGAAAATGTAGGTCCTTGTGTTTCACCTGGTGCCGGGACAGAACGGAGCACAACAGAAACACAGCTGGCTCCCAAGATTTGGGAAATATAATGGTCTTTTCAAAGGCAAACTCAAACTTCCCCCAGACCGGAGACCGATCCCATCCCCAGCATGGAGAAATCAGCTGGTATTGGGGAAAATGAAGCCTCCATCCAGGCTTGGCCCCAAGCCTCAGCCGAAGAGATAAACCAGTTACATGATGCTCCTCTGAGTGCTAGGTCCCCTGCTGGGACCAGCCCAAACCTCTTCCCTGCAGCCTGATTGATGGATGATTGATGTCCACAGTGCCTTATCCCCTGCTCTCCCCAGCCTTTAAGACAGCATAGAAAATCCCTTTAAGTCCCTCTCGCTCATATTGAAATGACACTAAAGCAGAACAAATGTGCTCCAGGTACTTATCCTCAGGCCCCGGGATCAGCAGCTTCCTATCAGTCAAGTGCCCCCCACTGGAGATGAGCGACAGCCCAAGTCACAGACATCCTCAGCAGCAGGGAAACCCCTCTCCGGAGACAGAGCCTGAACTCTGCTGGCTCCCACTGCCTCTGGGCTAGACCCTGAGCGGGTGTTGCTGGGGTCCCGCCGGGTTGGCTTCAGTGATGCTGTATTCACTTACACCAATTGGCAGAAGGGCCTGTTGACTCCTTGAAGTGATGTGGATTTACACCAGCCATGGGTCTGGCCCTCCATCTTTAAGCATGAGAGCGTTTCAGAGGGAGGAGAGCCCATTTCAAGGACCTTACATCACTCCGTTCCCTAGGCAACTCCGTTCCCCATAGCACCATCCCGAGAGAGATTGTGCAACTCCGTTCTCTTCCGTGTGGAATTCCTGCATGTGGGAGAAGATGGGGCATTCCGGAGAAGGACAGAGGCACTGTTCAACCATGCAGTGCTGGAATCCTATTGCTAAGTCTCATTTCAAAGGCAGGCCCCCTGACTAAGGAAGGATTCTCACTTGTTCGTGTCATCGCTGTACAGGGCCGGTGCTTCTGCGAGGGACAAGAGCAAGTGGCAGCAGAGTCCGGTCAGTGTAAGGGCCCTACACTACTCCCCTTCCGCGCACACGTTCTCCAACACCAGGTACAATAAAGAGGGTAATAACAGCTCTCAAGCACCTGAGAGGTGTTACCCGGAGGAGAGAGAAAAAAATATATTCTCCTTAACGTCTGATGACAGGAAGCAATGGGCTTAAACTGAACCAAGGGAGGTTTAGGTTGGACATTAGGAAAAACGGTCTGTCAGGGTGGCTAACACTGGAATAAATTGCCTAGGGAGGTTGTAGAATCTCCATCACTGGAGATATTTAAGAGCAGGTTAGACAAACACCTGTCAGGGATGATCTGGATGGTGCTTGGTCCTGCCGTGAGGGCAGGGGACTGGATTCAATGACCTCTCGAGGTCCCTTCCAGTTCTAAGATTCTATGATTCTATCAAACAGCAACATCAAAGGATAAAGGCTAAGTTAAGTCCTGTTCAGTGATCCTGGGCATGAAATGGGGTTGTTGTTCAGAGAAAACTCCATTTACCTTCCTAGATACTTCCACAGCCCCCATTGCCATAACATCTGAGAGCCTGACACCCACGAATGATCGTATTCTCCCCGCACCTCCCAAGGCAGGGAATGTGGTTATCCCAGTTGTGCAGATGGGAAACTGAGACACTAATAGATTAAATGACTTGACCAAGATCATACAGGGACTATGTAGCAGAGCTGGGAACAGAACTTGGCACTCCTTAGTACTGATCCATTGCTATAAGCACAAAACCATGCTTCTAAAGAACCCTCTCCAGCCAGGTGTATTCTGAAAGGTTCCTCTGTTGTGTAGGCCATTTGGCAGTGCTGGGTCTGGGGCAGGAGAGTTCAGGTTAGAACCAGTGTAATTGGGAAGAGTCACTGAAAGTATTTCTGACTTAAAACTTCAGTATCGCAGGGGTAACTCAGGCAGAAGAATTTCCCATAAGCAAGACAAAGACACCATTCTAGACCACAATCTATTGTTTTTTCATATTACCCCATCCTCTGGCCGTATCCCTCTGTTGTCTTATACTTCAAGTGTAAGCTATTCGGGGCAGAGACTGTCTTTTTCTTCTGTGTTTGTACAGTGCCTAGCACAATGGGATCCGGGCCCATGCTGGGGCTTGTAAGCATTATGATAATATAAATAAGAACACGGTGCATCTAAGCGGGAAAAGCTCGCACTAAGCTGCACCGATTGAGGAGTGACGGAGCAGCAGTATTGGGAAAAGCAGCACTTGAGAGCAAGCATGTGGATCCATCAAGGGGCTGTAATGCCCATCAAGATATAGAAATAGAAGAGACAGGCATTCAAACAAAAGGGACTCCTGGCTGCTGGACACAGACCCTGCTCACCTTAGCCTGCTAGTTAGCAGTCTGAGGCCTTGTCTTCACTCTGCAGAAGATCAACACTGCTGCAATCGAACTTCCGGAGTTTGATTTAGCGAGTCTAGTTAAGACATGCTAAATTGAACTCAGAGGATGCCCCCATTGGCAGCCGGTACTCCTGCTCTTGCCAGGAGTAAGGGAAGCCAATGGGAGCATTTGCGCTCATCGGCCTCCTGGTGTGGGGACAGTGCCAAACTCCGCTGAAGGTAAGCCAATCCCAGCTATGTATTCTGCCTACCTTAAGCTGAGCAACACTGCCTGTGCTGCACCATGCATGCCAAGCTATGGCCTTTTGGATCACACATTCCTGGGATGAATGCCAGGGTGTTTGGCACAATGGTGGAGCTCATAGAGGGTGGCGGGGGGAGGGGTGTCTGCCTCCACCCTCCTCTGCAAAGTGGCCTTTAGCCATAGATGTGGTGCATTTGAGAGATGGGACTGGAAGGCAAACCTACCCCATCCTCCCCCAAGAGCAGCAGCTCTTGTCCCAGGGGCCTGGTCCCAACTCCCTGCTGTGGGCTTTGCAACATGGCTCGGGGCCACATGGACTTGTGACTCTGGTGCAGACGGTTGCAGTACCACTCCCTTCAATTTGGTCTGGCTCTCCCTCCATCATGACATAGGGGCAACCAGGCCAAACCTGACTGGTCGAGCAACCTCAGACATCAGACATCAGGTTTAAAACAATCAAAAGGAAGTTTTTCTTCACTCAGCACACGGTCAACCCGTGGAACTCCTTGCCAGAGGATGTGGTGAAGGCTAGAATTTTAACAGGGTTCAAAAATGAGCTAAATAGATTCATGGAGGTTAGGTCCATCTATGGCTATTAGCCAGGATGGGTAGGAATAGTGTCCCTAGTCTCTGTTCCTCTGGAAATTGGTGACAGGGGAGGGATCACGAATGGATTCCCTGTTGTGATCCCTCCCTCTGGAGCATCTGGTGCTGGCTACTGTCAGCGGACTGGATACTGGGCTGGATGGACCTTTGGTCTGTCTCAGTCTGGCCGTTCTTATGTTTTTATGGAGGTCAAATGTCCAGCATGAGGAGCCAGGCCCAGTCCTGCAGTCATGGGACTGGAGCCACCACTGCTGGGGGCGCATGGGGTCTCCCTCTCTAGCCCACCACCAATGAGCCACTGTTTTCATGGCCAGTTGGGAAAGCTGGGTCCACTCCTGGTTCAGGGTGTCTCTCCGTGGGCTGCATCTCCACCAGGGAGGGAGGGAGCAGGGGTCTGTGAATGAGGATGCATCTGGGTGAGTAGGAGAAGGTGCCTCTGAGGCAGGGGTGAGCAATAATTTTTGACCGGGCCCCTGGGCCACCCTGGAAGGGGCGTGACCTCAGGCAGAAGGGGTGGGGCCAGGACATTTCTGTGCTTCCCCACCCACAGACCCTGATTGGTGAAGTCTTTGCCCCCACCGCTGTTCTGAACAGCTGGCGTTTCCCTGTGGGTACCTGTGCCCCTGGCGATGGGAGGAAACTTCATGTGTTCCTCCTGCCCCCAAGCCCTGATTGGGAGGACATGATAGCAGTTTTCAGGTATCTTAAAGGGTGTCATGAGGAGGAGGGAGAAAACATGTTCCTCTTGGCCTCTGAGGATAGAACAAGAAGCAATGGGCTTAAACTGCAGCAAGGAAGGTTTAGGTTGGACATTAGGAAAAAGTTCCTAACTGTCAGGGTGGTCAAACACTGGAATAAATTGCCTGGGGAGGTTGTGGAATCTCCATCTCTGGAGATATTTAAGAGCAGGTTAGATAAATGTCTATCAGGGATGGTCTAGACAGTATTTGGTCCTGACATGGGGGCAGGGGACCGGACTCGATGACCTCTCGAGGTCCCTTCCAGTCCTAGTATTCTGTGATTCTATGAAAGATGAGGAAGCAGCCAGATCCCATTAGAAGCTGGCCACAGAGTCCGAGGGGGGATTCACCTGGGACTGTGCCAGGTGAAAAGCACTAGCAGCGGGGTCTGTGCTGAGAGCGTCGGTGCTGTGAGTGTCAGTGTTCTATGACTCTAGGAAGTCTCTCGCTCCCTGCCCATGGGCATGCAGAGCTTAGAATCGACTGCCAGGGTCGACTGAGTGCCGCACGCTCCCTGGTCCCTAGGTCCTGATTGGCCTGGGGTGGGGGAGCGGCAGGGCCTCCGTGGGCCAGATCAATCCACTTGGCAGGTCAGATCCAGCTCACAAAGGCCCTTTTGGCCACCCCTGCTCTGAGGGATGCCTGCGTAGTTGTCCTTGGCAGTACGTGATCGGGGTTCCCCTTGCAGGACAGCGTGAACACAGAGGTCGTACCTGGAGGGTACAGACTATACGTGTGTGGGTCACCTCTCCACAGGAACGCGGTGGATGTGTGCGTAAGAAGTCACTCGCACCCGTCCCTTAAATACTCCCCAATGTACACGGCTCTTTCCCCTTTCCTGGGCACCTTCCCGCTGTAATATCAAAGCCAATATCCTCCCTTCAGAGACTGAACTTACACCACCCCCTGGTGCCAGCACAAAGGATCCACCCCCTGTTCACTGGAAGCATTCGGCTCCAGGGCACCGCGGGCTCGGAGCTGAATCTGGCTGACCTCCCTGATCCCTGTGAGAGAAAGACGGGGAGGACAGCTCCGCTGGGTAGAGGCCTCCCTCCCTCAGACCACTGGACTCCGCTTACCTGTCCACATCTAAGCAGCCCTCAGTGGGTAGGCCTGGGGCGCTGGCCATGCTGTGCTGCAAGATCTCGTCTGGCCCTCACAGGCAGGCTGCGAATGCAGCATAGCCCCACACAGTTCTTGGGTGCCGACTGTGGCATGGAGGATGCCGACCGGCATGGCGAGGTGCTGATGACTGTCTCAGGAGAGACAGCCAGCACGGCACACGCAGGCCTGCACGCTTCCATCGCAGGCCCAAGCCCATCCGCGTGTTCTGCTAGGTCTCTTGCCGAGCATCCTCGGCTCCGGGGCGGCTGGGCCGAGCCGGCAGCTGTGCGGCCAGCGTGCGTGGAGGGGCACGGCGGAGAGCAGGCTGTCGGTGCGGACTCAGTCATCGCCGCGGCAGAGCCTCGGGTGCACAACCCAAGTCCTCGGCAGCGAAGGTGACAACCGGCCACTCAGGGGAATGCCCCGCTCCGAAAAAACGAGGCAACGAAATCAAAGCAAAATAATTGTCCCCAGCGCTTTGCAGCTTCAGAGTATCACACCAACAACTAATTAATCCCAGAGAGGAAGGTAAGCATTGTAACAAATCCACGGCGAGGGCTGTTACCACACTGCACATTCCTCTAGCCTGCCCTTCCTCTCCTGCCCACCCTCGCGGGTGCTTGGCCCAGCCACTTGTGCTAAAACAAAACCTCCCTTTGCAGTCAGGTGACACGCAGCCCGTGACACATTGGAAAGCAGCTCTGATTGTACCCAGCCAGCAGTAGTGATGCACAATGTCTAATCAGGACACTATGCCATGGGAGGGAGACACTGAAAAAGAATGGGGGCTTTGGTGTCAGGGGCACAGAGGTTCCTGGTGAACGTACACCACCATTAAAAAGGAGGAAAAGCTGTTCTGCCCTGGCATTAGGGGCTGGAGAAATAGGGTTGCCTGAATTGTTCGATATTCTATTCAGGGGCAGGTTCAAAACGATATTGTTTCAGGCCAACTAGAAATGAAAATGTTTTCAAATTTTCTGCCAACCGAAATGTCACAAAAAAAATTTCGATTCCTGCCAGTGGTGAGGATTTGAAAGATTTTTTTTTAATTGAGGAGTATTCCAAAATGAAACATCTTTCCAAAATGACAAGCCAAACTCTTTTGTTCTGGAAATGCTGGAAGGAAGCATTGTGCTATTTCATTTTTTTGGACAGATACCATTCCCTGAAGTTGGCCCGAATTCACAAATCGGTTTGGTCAGCATGAACCTGCCTTTAAAAAAACAAAACTAGGTTTTCTGTGAAAAAGTTCCCCTAGCTCTGAAGCCAGGGTCACCCATCCCGGCACATAGAATCATAGAATCATAGAACTGGAAGAGACCTCAGAAGGTCATCAAGTCCAGCCTGTTGCTCTAGGCAGGACCAATTCCAACTAAATCATCCCGGCCAGGGCTTTGTCAAGCCGAGACTTAAACACCTCTAGGGATGGAGACTCCACTACTTCCCTAGGGAACCCATCCCAGTGCTTCACCACCCTCCTAGTGAAATAGTTTTTCCTAATATCCAACCTGGACCTCTCCCACCAAACTTGAGACCATTGCTCCTTGTTCTGCCATCTGTCACTACTGAGAACAGCCTCTCTCCATCCTCTTTGGAACCTCCCTTCAGGGAGTTGAAGGCTGCTCTCAAATCCCCCCTCACTCTTGCTGGAGCGCTATGACAGCTGCAGTCCCTCTTTCACTAGCCAGTCCCAAAGCTGCAGACTGGGCGTCTGGCCACCAAAGACAAGGAAGAATGCCTTGCTTTCTGTTTTACCATGGGCAGTTTGGGGGCTTCGATGCACCCTAAATTCTCCTCAAGGTGGCTCCAGCTCCTTCTTTGAAGCACAGCCATGCTAGACCATTCTGGGAATGATCGGGTCGCACGTGCAGACAACAGCAGGAACAGGGACAGCGAGGGGACCGGCTGGGTCGCTGACCTAGCTCAACAATGGCAGAAAACGAAGGGGAAACAGCAGAGGGTAAAAGACTCCATCTTCACCGTAGGATGCTAATGCCCAGGAGCAAAAGGTGGCGGAGCTGAGCCATTGCATAGGCAGCAGGTCTTGGGGGCTGCTGGGAAGGATTTCTGAATCAATCCGCTCTGACAGGCCAGTGGGAGTGGGAGAGGGGAAACTCCCTGAGATCTCCTCTCATGCACCTGGAAAGCCTCACTCACCTGCAAAAACAGAGCTGGTGCTTATCTACCTCCATGGTGGGAGAGGGACAGGCCCTGAGGCAGAATGAATGGCCAGTGGAGATTAAAGGCCTTCCAGTGTTGAGTATCTGCTATGGAACGAGGGGGCGTGGACGAGGGGTTGGCAGGACAAGGGGTTAGCAAAACACAGACACAAGCAAGAAAGGAAAATCTATAGCCAACCAGGAAGGCTGAGTAATAGCTGCTTAATTCCAAGGCACCTTATTACATCCAGGACAGCAGAGTCCCCCGCTTGCCTTTTATTACCCAAGGGAGCCAGTCCCCAGCTATCAGGCTTTCCTATAGGATCAGAGATCGGGGTTTGGGGGCATTTTGTGGGGAGGCCTGAGGGCCAGGAGACGAGTGTCTCCCCCAGCAACGTAGCTCAAAGTGTCGGGGTCAGAGCTGGAAGAGAAGGAAGCTCGTTTGAGGAAGTCTGTTGGGCTGGGTTCCCTGGTAGGGTGAGGCCTTTGGGCAGTGGGGAGGCAGGTGAAGACCAGATTCGCAGCCACTCGCCCTGGGTGGCGGGTGAAGGCCCAGCTAGGGAAGGCAAGCCCCTGCCCCGCCCCTTCTGCACGAGGCCCTGTCCCGGAGCCAAGCCCGACCCTTCCTGGCCATCTGAAGGGCCAGGACTGCCATGCTGTGGCCTCGGCCCCGGGCCCAGCTCTCCCTGGGGGCCGGGCATGCAGGCAGTTTTGGGAAGGCTGTGCCTTTCCTTGCCTACATTACCCACCGCCTCTGCTGTTCACCTCACCCAACTCCGTAACCGTCCTGGACACAGAACGGTCTCCTCCCCTCCCCCCCAAAACCTGCCCCTGTTTTCCCACTTGGCCAAACCCAGAAAGCATCTTTCGCTCCCAAATTGCCCCCAGAATCCTTCCTCGGGGGGCAGGAAGGGGCAGGATAGAAGGACCCCGGCAGCCGGAGTGAAACCCTTCCAGCCCACGGCCGGGACACAGGCCATGAGCACGAGGAAGCAGAAACAGAGAACCCCTTCCTGGAGGGGAGCAGAAGCTTCACAGCCGACGGCAGCTCAGGGTGGCTTGGCGGTGGGGAGCAACTACAGCCATTCTCCTGCTATTCAGCAGCAACTCCTTAAGCCCAGCGCTCCAGGCTGCTGCCTGCTCAGCCTGCCCCCCTCGATCCTGGGACGTCTGCCTGGATTCTGTGTCAGGAAGGAGGCGGCTCGCCGGGTCTCCGCATTCCCAGGACAGGATTTGCCGGTCCGTCGCACGTCCTAACAAGCCTCCATCTCAGTGCACATGGAGGGGAGTCCGCGTCATTGCAGCCTCTCCCTGTGCTGAGGCAGGACAGCATCACCTGGCTAGGCAATGACACTGCAGGCGAATGCAACACCCGGGCATGAAACTGGCATATCACAGGGCCTCGTTTTCCCAGTCGTGGGAAGTCACAGCCACCTCAAAGGTTCCCTCTCCCAGACTGGCTATTGGGATGCCACTCAGTGGAGCACCACAGACTTACCCCACATGGGGATCACTCTTTACAAAAGGGCTGACCATGAGCAGCCCGATTCTGGTCTCACTCCAGTTTTACACCGGTGTCACTCCATTCCCGTCTGTGGCCTCGCTCCCAGTTTATACGAGTGGGCAAGTTCAGAGTCATTCTACGGACTTCAAGAGAGAGGCCGGTCTGTCCATGAGGGCCCAGCTTGGTCCTTTACCACTAACAAGGCCTCTGACATGTGACCATCTGAGGGACTCCTCTTCAGCTCCCAGCCTGGAAAAACCCAGCTTCCGAGAACGACTCAAACAGCAAGGGTTGGGAACACATGCTCCTCTCAGTAAGAACATAAGAACGGCCACACTGGGTCAGACCAAAGGTCCATCCAGCCCAGTAGCCTGTGTGCCAACAGTGGCCAATGCCAGGCGTCCCAGAGGGAGTGAACCGAGCAGATAATGATCAAGCCATCTCTCTCCTGCCATCCATCTCCACCCTCTGACACACAGAGGCTAGAGACACCATTCCTTACCCATCCTGGCTAATAGCCATTAATGGACCTAACCTCCATGAATGTATCTAGTTCTTTTTTAAACCCTGTTATAATCCTAACCTTCACAAGCTCCTCAGGCAAGGAGTTCCACAGATTGACTATGCGCTGTGTGAAGAAGAACTTCCTTTTGTTTTAAACCTACTGCCCATTAATTTCATTTGGTGGCCTCTAGTTCTTATATTATGGGAACAAGTAAATAACTTTTCCTTATTCACTTTCTCCACACCACTCATGATTTTATAGACCTATCTCATATCCCCCCTTAGGCTCCTCTTTTCCAAGATGAAAAGTCCTAGTCTCTTTAATCTCTCCTCATATAAAGCATTTAAGCAAATATCAAAGCCAGTGGTAGCTGAAACGCATGCATCAAGTGTCTGGGTCACGGGTGGAGCTCATACATCGCACTAGGGCAACACATTATCTTCCCCCCCCACACACACACACACACCACCACCAATTTCTTTTTCTGCTCCACAACATCCCCTACCCATCCAAATCATAACTCAGTGCGCAGAGATACTTCTGCAGTTTGAAGCACTCGCTGTTGGCTTGTCGATTAAGTTTCCCACCCACCTCCTCCCTGTCTCGCGGCTCCAGGCTTGTTAAAAAGCTTCATTCTCCTTCCCATCAGAGAGATTCTGCCTCAGAAAGCAATTTGTGACCACCGAACCCCTTCCCTAAAGGCACCAGGAGACAACAGCATTAAGCCTTGGAAATTATTCCGAGATGGGAACGTGTCTTACCAAGAAATAAAAAGCTGCAGAGTAAGGCGCTATCTGTGACCAGAGGGGTCATGGTTTCATTATTGCATTAACCTTTCGTGTCTTTAGACTCCACAAGAGTAAATTGGTAACGAGACGACATGAGCCCCTCTGGGGAAAAAAATGCATCATTCCAAACAGAAGATACAGAAAAGAACAGAGGGAAGAGAATGAACGAGAGAGAAAGAAAACCTGCAAATAAGCCATTATGGCTAATAATAACTTTGTAATGCTATTTTCTGCAGGAGCCTTCAAGTTGTGATGTTCCCCTTCACTCTAATTACACCTTCCGAGCAAGTTCTCTTCTCATACCTCACACAAAGCTCCCTGCAGGATTAGCATAAAGATCGAGAGAAGCTGTTTGAGCCCAACCAGTATCCCGTGGGAGTTTCACACACACAAAGCATGAGGGATCAGGCTCCCCAAATAATTGACACTCCTCATCAACATGGAGAACAGGTGCCTGGGGTTGGTGAGCTGCATTCTAATCTCAACTATGCTGGGTCCATCTGGAGGGACTCAATGGAATTTAACTGAGTTACTCCAACATCTCTGGAACCAGAATGTGACCCAAATACTGTTGCTGGGTTTCCAAAAGCTGGGTCATATCACTAAGAGTTATCATTATGTAAATAAAGACCATGCTTCAGGGCATAGACTCATCATTGCAGGGGTCAGGAAGGAAACTATTCCTCTGTGCATATAATTGTGTGGCAAGCCAGGTGTATTAAAGAAAGGGTATTTGACTTCTCTGGCATTATTGATCAATGCAGGAGGCACGTTTCTGGACTTGATGGAGCAATAGCGGGTTCAGAATGACAAAGCAGGAAATTCAGAGTGAGAATGGATTGACAACTCATCAGAATGCACACTGCAGGCTAGAGCCACTAAGTTCTGCTTCAGAACCAGAACCATGCTCCCTGCAAGTTTGGGAGTGCTCGAAATCCAGGATTTTGGCTCTCCCCATTACGGAGAGGAATGCCACACCCTGAAGGGTGGATCAGTCCCCTCCATAATTAGGACAGGGCCCTCAGAGCACTGCATGGCACCGGAGCTGCAAGTTCCAAGAACAGGAGGGCCAAGCTCCGTCTGGCCTCTGTGGGCATGTTTGCTAGTCCCACACAATTCCCCACTGAGACGTCACAGAACCTCACACCAACATTTCACCCGCTGGCTGGCCTGCGACTAGACAGGCCGGCCTGTGATCATCTGGTGCTCCCTAATGGCTTTGAACTCCTGGACTCAAAGCACTGCCAATTGTTCAGTACAGCTCTCGAGATGCAAGCCACCCTTGCTCCTGAAAAAGGATCCTGTCTTTCCCTTGAAAAACCCATGTGGCTTCAAGAAATTTTCCAGAAAAAGCCCAACCCCTTGACCATAGAGGAACTTTGCAATCCACACACTTCTAGCACTACCCTAACGCAAGATTCTTCAGCGTCTTTCTTTGCAAAGGTACCGCGCTTCTCTGGCTTGGGACATTTGCACAGGCTTGGGCAGAGATTTTAAAACCTTTGTTGCAACTGATCCTCCATCACGGCTCTGAACTGGCCAATCCAGGAACAGCGCGTGACACTCACCTTGGAGCAGAAGGCCGACCTGATGGCTGTACATGCAAAGAAGTGCCCTGCTCCAGTGCAGATTTCACCGAGGAGGCGGTAAATAGGTATCCAATGTGGGATACTCTCTCTTGAAGTTAGAGTGGCGTTAGCAATGGACCTGTGGCCAGTCCAGCAATAGGAAGCTTTAGCCTCACAGCCTGTGCCCCGCTAATTCAGTCTGAACACATTTTTTTAGGTGTAAGAGATCGCCAACACTCCCCCCTCCTGCCTCGCTTCCCTCTCACCCACACACGCCCTGTGGAACAAATCACATTGCACACTGACAGAGCTCTACTCTGCTCCTCTGTTACGACACGTACATCACAGCCCCAACCAAGGAGAGCCATTTGGAGTACAGATCTGGGATGGGATTAGGACATCCAATTCCCATTCTTTCTAAAAGGAACGGGGGTCTCTTAGGCAGCTGGGCAGGTCTCAGTCTAAAAGCACAAGCCATCATCAACTTCTGCCGCCTGTACCATGCCCCAGAGCTCTTCTTACTCAGGGTTATCCCTCCCGCATGGCCAGTGGGACGGCATATGCTGGACCGTGTTTTGATGTCCACGCTGAGACCTCGTCTGTCGAGTTTGCAGCCCGGAGTGACTCTCTAGAGGCAAATTACCATAAACCCCCTGAGCCCTGGTGCTACGCTACTGAGGAGTGAGGCGAGGAGGACAGTCCAGTATTCGCAGCATTGCTTTAAGGAAGCCTACACCTGCTTGGCTCATTCTGATTGCCGCATCTGTGCCTCCGGCTGCAGGCTGATTGCCCAAAGAGGGGAAGAGCAGCGTGGGAAGGCGAGCCCCGGGGGGGGGGGGGGGAGGAGAAAACAAGATGAATCAGGACAGAGGGCTGAGTTGCCCCAAATCCAAGAGAAGCAGCAGGCATTTTGGGACTGCAATGGAGACGGAAGGGGCTCTGAACTTCCAGAGAAAAGGCTCCCCCCCGTAATGGGGGGGGAGCTGTAAGAAGCGGGCGAGAGAGAGAGAAAGAGCGTGTGTCTCTGTGTTGGAGAGAGACTTCTCCGGAGCATCCCTGCATGCTGTGCCTGCAAATAGCCAGCCAATTCATGCGAGAGCAAGACCCTCTTCTCCCCACACCGCGCGGACAGCGGCTGGTCTCTACGCCAGCTCAGCTCGTTTGGGAGGCAGCAGCCCGGGCACCGATCTTTGAACCCGGCTCGCACTGGCAGCTCAAGCCACTCTGCTGCAGAGCAAGTGCTGCGTGTGTGCGGTGCCCGCAGCGTTTCACCCCCCTCCCGCTGGTCTGATCCCCGAGCATCCCCCTGAGAGACGGGGGGGGGACACCCCACTCCCCACTGTACCTGGGATGAAGAGCAGGGCAGTGGTGGCTGTGAAGACGATCCAGCAGGCGGGCTGGTACATCTTGGAGCTGCAGGAGTCTAGAGGCTGCTTGTCTGGCTGCTTCTGCCGCTTTCCTCTGTGCTGAATTCTGAGCAGGGTTAAATCCAATGTTTGCAGAGGGAGGGCGAGTGAGTTAGTGAGCTGGAGAGAGAGAGAAAGCGAGGGAGAGGGATGGGAGCCGGCAGGCAGTGTCTCTGCTTTCTTCTGCACAAACACACAACTAGCAGAAGAAACACCACACTGGTCTGTGCAGTGGGGAGAGCAGACCTCCTACCAGGCACTCATTGGTTCCAGCCTCCTGAGTGACACGCAGCCTCTTCTGGAGGATGCACTCTGTGGGGAGCGCGCTGCTGCCAGCTGCCCCCCAAGTACAGCTCCCACTTGCGTCCCACTGGGGGCCGGGGGAAGCTCTGTGGGACTGGCCCCGTAGGGGGTGGAGGGAGACTGATCTGCTGCCAGTGGTGCTGCACTAGGGGGAAAGCAGGGATGCCCTCAGCGCCACAGATGGGCAAGTTCTCCGTAAGGGCTCTGAGCGAGGCCTTCGCGCACAGGGCTGGGAAACGCTTTAGCAAACGACATTGCTTGGGGGTTACGACTTGCTGCCGCCGTTCCAAAGCTGCTGGAGGGGCTAGAAGCTGGAGCGTGCCTGTTGCTCCCCCCTCTCCTCATATGCCCGCCTTACGCCCCTTCACCCTCCCTGTCGGCCAGTGGTGTGACAGCCACAGGCGGGTTTCCTCTACCCCCGGGGGGCGTCTCAGGATCAGGCACAGAATGCTCGGAGCCCACAGAGCTAATGCTTTAAAGCCCAGCCAGGGACGGCGGATGGAGCTGCCGTGCGTCTGAGCACCTGGGCATCTTTTACAGAAACCATACAACCGTAGGCCTGGGAGGCATCTCTAGAGGCCATCAAGCCGAGTACCCTGCACTCTAGGCCAAACCTAGCGCCTAGACCATCCCTGACAGGTGCCTGTCCAACCTGCTCTTAAATAGCTCCAGTGGTGGAGATTCCACAACATCCCTAGGCAATTTATTCCAGTGCTTAACCACCCCGACAGGACAGGTTCCTAATGTCCATCCTAAACCTCCCTTGCTGCAATTTAAGCCCATTGCTTCCTGTCCTATCTTCAGAGATTAAGGAGAACAATATTTCTCCATTCTCCTTGCAACAGCCTGTTAGGTACTTGAAAACCGTTATCAGACCCCCTGTCAGTCTTCTCTTCTCCAGACTAAACCAACCCAGTTGCTTCAATCTTTCCTCATGGATCACTTTTTCTAGACTTTTCATAATTTTTTGTTGCTCTCCTCTGGGCTTTCTCCTGTTTGCTCACATCTGTCCTACCTGTGGTGCCCAGAGCTGTCCTACAGGACTCTTGCTGGGGCTTTACCAGCCGGGAATGGAGCGGAAGAATTACTTTCCGTGTCTGTCTTACAACACTCCTGTTAATACATCCCAGAATGATGTTTGCTATTGTAATACAAACAATTAATAATGCACAGGGAGTATCTTGCTTCGCTGTCTCCAGGAGCTAACAGAAGACTTCCGTCTCCAGGGCTGCCGGTGCCTTCCCTTTCACTAGCACTAATCTCACTTCAGAGAAAGGTGTCAACAGCCTCTCCCTCCCTCCCGAAAAACGTCATCTGACAGCTGAGATTCCTGCCCCGCTGCATGCTGCACGGGACACTTACTCAGGTGTTCACCAACCTAGAGAAGACACGAGATGAATGGGGAAGTGACCCATGGCTCTAAGGAACCCTTTGAAGGACGGCTCTTGACTCCCGCCCCCCCACTGGTATAGCAGCGGTGCTGCAGGAGGCAGGGCTCTCAGTCCTGCTGCCGGGCTCTCCTCTTCTAGACACTTGGCAAAAGTCTCCCTCGGAACTGGGCCTCGAGAGATTCCCTGAGCCGCTCTAATGACGGGGGTCCACAGAGACCATAGTGCACCCACGAAGCGCACGTTGCTCCGACTGCCAGGCCAAGCACGCAAAGGGCAGGAAGTTCGAGTTGTTTGCGCCACAAGTTTCAACGAGTGGGTGTAAAAGTGCAGGAGGGACAAACCCACCCGGGAAGGAAGATGGGAAGCAGTTTGGGCCCCTGGTGCACGTACAAGACAACAGTCTTGGGATCACAGGCTACTTCTTCCAGCCCCCCTCCGGGCCTGTCTCTTCCCCGCCCCCACCATCTTGTCCCATCCCATTCTCAGACCCAGGCTCCACTCCTCAGCTCCCCATTCCAGTCCGGCCTCCTTGCCCAGCTAGTTCCCCGCCTGAATCCCAATCCCCCCACTCCCAAGCTGTTTACACTGGGCCATAGTTCGGGCTGGCTGGGTGACTAGTAATATGCATCCAAGTATTGCTCTGCAGCTGCCGTGGGTAGACACTGCAGGGGCAAACTAAAAGGTTTCTACTTCTTCTGAAACCCCATTGGAAGAGGACTAGGGTAATGCAAAGCAGGAATATGTGAGTTGGAGCCCACGCCATCCCCGGGGGCGTTACAATGCTACACATCTCCCTGGAGTCTGAGCTGTAGGCAGGCCTCAATTTCTCCATCTCTACATGCTTCCAGCCCCGGCTTCCACCCAAATCCCTTCTCTGCAGACTGCTTCTCGGCTCGTGTGGATTCCTCATCTGATCTCTGGCTTCCCTGTGCGCAGCCCCTCCAACTCTCCCCAGAACACCTCCTCCGATCTCACCCGTTTCCCTGCTCCCCCCTCTGGCTTCCAGCCCCAGTCTCCCTGCTGAATTAGTCCTAATCTGCCCCTACTGGTTCTCAGTCTTCTTGCCCAATCAGTCTCCCCGCATCCAGCTGCCAGACATCTTCCCTCCCCCACCATCTCCAGTCCTCGTCCCAGCAAGTGCCTTCTCTTGTGCCCAACAAACGAGGTTCCCAGCTGTTCCAGGGAAAGTCCTGGCCCTGGGCTGCAGCTTGCTGAGATGCTCAGGGAATAGAGTGGACACGCTCCGGCAGGCCTGCCAATGGGGGCCGGGGAAGGGAGGTTCCCTAGGGCCTGGTGATTCTAAAGGGCTCGTGGTCACAGCCACCACCACTGGGGCAGCCGGAGCCTCGGACGCTTTAGAATCACTGGCTCAGAGGACTGGCAGGAGGTTACCCAGCCCTCCCCTTCCAGCCGATGCACCCTCCTTTTTTGGAGTGCAGAGCACCTCCCCACATTGCCCGGGCGAAGCGATCCTGTCAGCTCCCCTGCTCGCTGTGAGGTTCGAGCATGCTCGGTGAAGATGGCCTCTTCAGCAATTTTAGCTGCTAAACACGAGCGTGTGCAAGCTGCAATTTTCCAAAGGCTTGTCATTTGGCAGCATTGGGGCAGATTTTCAAGGGGCTGGCAAAGGCACGGCCCTGAGGTAAAAGTTTCTTCCCGCCCCCAACCAAATGTCAAGCTCCAGTTTCAAAGCATGGGGCTACAGAGCATGTGAAACAGGACGGTCTCAAGATTATTTTTAAAAAGAGGCAAAACAACTAGACGCTTTCTCAGAAACAGCTGAATCTTCTCAGCTGAAAATTTCCCTCAAAAGTTAGCCTGCCACGAACACCCACCATGGAAAACTTCAGGCCAAGCATTTAAAATGCGTCAAAAAGATCAGCATTAGAAAGCAGGGTCTTGCAGTGGAAAGCATCAGGAAACCTTAATCATCAACAGAGCTACCATCTCTTCCATGTAGGAACTAACATGATCTCTTTGTGAAAAGACAAAAATTATGTAATGGATTCCAAAAGATCTACTGCCCTTCTGCCTCCCTACTACCATCCTCAAAAAACCTTGAAGGTATTAATCTTCCATTAAAAATCATGTGCTCTTTTGTCGGCTAACTGCCCTTTTCAGGCTTTTTAAAATACATTCCTAATGCACGCCACCAACTACAACTCTGCCTCAATCCACGTGCACAGGACAGAATTGGAACATGAGTTATGGCATGTCCAAAGCAGTTACGGCATTAAACTGGAAATCTATTCCTGACACTGCAAAAGACTTCCTGTGTGACCTCAGCCAGGTCCCCTAAATCGCCCTGTGACTCAGTTTCCAAATCAGTCAAAATGGAAACAACAGCTGTGACCTAGCTCTGGGGAAATTAAGAAGCTAAATCCATTATTGCATGTGAGGAGCTCCAATGCTAGGGTGATGGGCACTATTGAAAAGCCTCATAACTTCGCTGTTGTTTTCAAAGAAGGGGGAAAAAGATATAAATATGTATTTTACCAGCAGAGCTTTTCTCAGAGATGTGGGGAAGAGGTTGTTCGGGTTTTTTTGACATTAAATGAAGAGCCTCCAAACTGCATATTTAAATCTGACAGGCAGCACCAGCTTTGAAAGGAAACATTACGGTCTACTGGGCGCATTTAAACATGATTTTTTTTCTATGTATGTTTTCGGGATTTTTTTTTCAAGCTGCCTCAATGCAAATTTACTGGTGGGACCAGCTGAGTCACTTGGGTAAATAATACACTGTCTTAAGCCTTCAGAGAAAAAATAAATTCCACCCCCAACACACCCTCTTTCAGAGAAAAAAAAACAGGGGAAAAAAGACATCCACAAAGAATTAACATAGGCACAAGAACACAGACAAGAGACTTGGTGCTCTAGGCGTGGATTGGATGCAAAGCAGTAGGACTTTGTACTGATCTTTCTGCTCGGTTTGTGTCAGTGTCTTAGCATCTTGTAATGGTTCTGTTCATACAGTAGCTAGCACAATAGGATTCTGTCCCATGACTATGGCTCAGAGTACGTGCACTGTGTCTAATTCTATGTGGTGTCCCTCCTAACTCATGTTTGGTATGCTGTGGATTGTGAATAGGGATGTCTCCGTGCCCGCCTATGGCTCTAACTAGCTGTTCTGCAGTTCCCCAGAGACAGGACTATCTGCCCCCTCCTCCAGTTCCATGGGCTTCAAGCTAGGGAGGAGAACTTAAGGAAACATTTTTTCCCCTGAACTAACTAAGAAGGTAGTGGAAAGAATCTAGGGTCAGAGTGGACCTCAAGCTAAATATGAATCAAAAGTGACAGTGTTGCTTTTTAAAAAAAGCAAACAGCATTCTGGGATCTATTAACAGGAGTGTTGTGAACAAGACACGAGAAATCATTCTTCCGCTCTACTCTGCGCTGATTAGGCCTCAACTGGACTATTGTGTCTGGGCACCACATTTCAGGAAAGATGTGGACAAACTGGAGAAGATCCAGAGAAGAACAAAAATGATTAAAGTTCTAGAAAACATGAGCTATGATGGAAGCTGGAAAGAATTGGGTTTAGTCTAGAAAACAGAAGACTAATAACAACTTTCTAGTACCTAAAAGTGTATTACAAGGAGGAGGGAGAAAAATTGTTTGCCGTGGCCTCTGATGAGAGGACAAGAAGCAATGGGCTCAAGTTGCAGCAAGGGAGGTTTAGGTTGGACATTAGGAAAAACTTCCTACCTGTTAGGGTGGTTAAGCACTGGAATAAATTGCCCAGGGAGATTATGGAATCTCCATCACTGGAGATTTTTAGGAGCAGCTTAGACAGACACTTGTCAGGGATGGTCTAGATGGAGCTTGGTCCTGCCATGGGTGAAGGAGACTGGGCCTGATGATCTCTCACAGTCCCTTCCAGTCTGATGACCCTATCAGAGACATTCAGTCTCTGCTGACTGCCTGTGTGTCTTGCTGAGTCGAGTCACTAGCTGTTATGGGTCACCAGCATTCATCTGGGGAGAGAACTGCTCTTTAATTGGGTGAGGCGCTGCAAGGCCCCCAGGGGCTGCCGTGGGAGAAGGCATGGGAGCTGAATGGGCGGGGGGGGGGGGGGAGTCACAGGAAAGGGAAATTTAGCACACTGAACTTCAACCTAACACACAGCAAGTAACCCAGGCATCTACTGCCCTCCCCCCCTTCCTCCCGCCCCCCGGTTGCTCAGTTTCTCCATCTGTTCCTTTCCCCACCAACCCTACAAGTGGATGTGGCTTCAGGGACTGTAGGCTCCTCTTCCTAGCCTCTGCCTTAGAGCTGCCCCCCAGGGGGCTTCGGTTTGCTGTTCAGGCTGCGGGAGGCAGAAGAGGGGAGGCACTGATGTCAGGGTGTTCCCTTCCCCCCACCTCTGTACCCCATCTGCACAGACTGTGAAGGGGTCGGGAAGGAGGTGGGACAAGGGGATTTGGGTTTGAGGTAGATCCTGGATTGACTTACACTAGAAAAGTGATCTTGCACTTAAAAAGGTTGGAGACTCTGGTCTAGAGAGACCATACGTCCTGTTCTGGGCCAGGCAGTCCCTTCTGGGCAGCACCGAGCACGGCTTAAGTCACAACAGTTCCCATGATCCAGCAGCGTTGTCTGCAGCCTGGAGACACCCTGCATATCTTACACTCCCTCTTCCCTCCTCCCCCACTTCCTGCACTCCCCTCCATCTCTCTCCCCCTCCCTTTTCTCTGTCCCCTCTCTCTTGCCTCTCCCTGTGTGCGCTTGTGTCTCTGTCTCTCCCTGAATGAAAGGCTACCCTTTTCTCCTTGACATCTTGTTAGAATGTGAATACAACAGCTATTGATTTGCATTTCATGCAAGCACACACACACAAAACCCTCACTCTCTGAACTCACCGTTTACCAAAGGGATAAGTACAACACGCCGGCAAAGGCGGCTTTTGCTCCCCAGCTGTCTGCCATCAGAACCCTCCAGGGACAGGTCGCATGCGCTGCGGATCTCCTCAGTCCCCAACGCCCCTTTGCGAGAGGCACCGAGAGGCGTTTCTTGCTCATGCATCTACCCACAGCTGGGATTTAAAGTTTGTTCAGATTGAAGAAAGAAGAAATGGGCTCAAGGGGGAACAGCAGTGAAGCCACCCACACAGAACTGGGCAAATAACAGATTTTGGGGGTTCGGTTGCTGAATCACAAAATCCCCAATCCACTCCAGATTGGGGCGGCCAAAACATTTTGTTCAAGCTCCAAAGCAGTGCTGCCTTCCTGCGGCCTTTTCAAAAGTACAACCAAGTGAAATACCCAAACAAAACCCTTTTTCCTCTGTGAAACGAAGAGCCAAAACGTTTTCATTTTGGAAGTGCCAAGCCAAACCACGTTTTCATAGAATCATAGAATCATAGGACTGGAAGGGACCTCAAGAGGTCATCAAGTCCAGCCCCCCGCCCTCAAGGCAGGACCAAGCTCCGTCTACACCATCCCTGACAGATGTTTTGACATTTCCCATTTTTTTGTGATGGAACCAATTTTGCAAAATCGACTCCAATAAAAAAAATTGGTTCCATTGACCCAAATCTGCATTTTTTTTTTATTTTTTTGCTGAAAAAAAGTTTGTACAGCAAATGGTGTCCAGCTCTTGGAGGATGGTTCAGAAAAGGGATGGATAATTTGCAGCCCATTGGGCTCTATTTATAGCCCACGAGACATTTTCTTTACTGTTGCCCATGCACAGAGTTGCCAGATTCTGCTGTTTTCCAGCTGCGTAATTTTTTTCCTACCGCTATTACTGAAGTGACGCACATGTGAAGCCAGTGCCCGTGAAGTGAGGTGGGTGCTGATTGCACCCAACATTGACTGTGAGAGCCGTGTACTCCCTCTGCATCCACAGAGCTGCTAAGGTTCAATTGGTGCATGCTGCAAATTCTAGGTACCCAAGTGCAGTGAATAAAACTACCCTAGCCCAAGAGACTGTCTTGGTTGTGACAATCTTGCAGGCCACTGAGATGAAGGAAGGCCACTCATGTGACCCATTCACCAGTCTAGGTTGCCCATCGCTGATTTAGACTGAGGCAGAGGAGTCGGGCTGTTAGAATCATAGACTCACAGTGCTGAAAGACTGGCCCACGAAAGCTCATCACCTAATAAACCATCTTGTTAGTCTTTAAAGTGCTCCATAGTCCTGTTTAGTGTTGAAAGAGACGTCAGGGGCTCATCGAGTCTAACCTCCTGCCCAAAGCAGGACCGATCCCAACTAAATCATCCCAGCCAGGGCTTCATCAAGCCGGGACTTAAACTCTAGGGATGGAGATTCTACCCCTTCCCTAGGTAACCCATCCCAATGCTTCATCACCTGCCTAGGGAAATAGTTCTTCCTAGTATCCAAACTAGACCTCCCCCACTGTAACTTGAGACCATTGCTCCTTGTTCTGCCACCTGCCTCACTGAGAACAGCCTCTCGCCAGCCTCTTTGGAACCTCCCTTCAGGAAGTTGAAGGCTGCTATCAAATCCCCCCCTCACTCTTCCCTTCTGCAGACTAAATAAGCCCAAATCCCTCAGTCTCTCCTCATAAGTCAAGTGCTCCAGCCCCCTAATGTGTCTCACACGTGTGCGTATGTAAATGCAAACTTTAGGATTCTGTTTCCAAGCATGGTGCCCACACCTAGTGACTTTTCCAGCTGAGCATAGATGCTTATCTCAGACTCTTCTGCCCAAAGACCATACTCCTGGGCACCGATTCTGGCAGGGCAGCGATGACTGGTTTAGATTCTTCTTCAGATAGTTCATCTAGGCCTTGAATTGAACCTGAGCTCTGGATTTATTCATGGCCACCTGGGCAGCCCATACAGTCTGTGCACACTAGGCTTTCCCATCACCTCTACTGGACGTCACCATGGCTGCTGACCAGCAGCAGCTAATGGAGCATTTACCTGGCAGTAAGATAATAACCAAATTGTGAAAGGCAGGGAGAATGGGACCGCTCTGAGCTCCATGCTGCAGGCAAACGGAGAACAATTAGGCTGAGCCGCCTGAATGGATTAATGGCTGAGGAGGATAAAGATGATGTGGGATGGAGTGCAGGAGGAGATACACCGAGGTGCATTGTTCATCTCTTGAAGTGGCAGCTATTGAAAGCCTTTAAGAGCATTAGAATCCTGGGTTTGCTCTTTATTTTCCCCTTCTTTTCATGTTAATCTGCATAGTCACTTCTCTCCACGTGGGGCTCTCAAATCTTGCTGCTGAGGTAAGCCCAATCCAACGGGCCCAGCCCTGGAAGGAAGCAACCCCAACCCCTCCAGAACAGAATCCAGCCCAGCATGGATAGCAACTGGGGAAACCACTCTTTGGCCATGAGGTCACATAACAGGCATAGACATTGGTAGGGGTGTAAAATCGGGCCGGCAGTCCTTATTCCTCTCCTGCAGCAGGGATCTGGCAGGATTAATTGTTGGTCAAGAAAGCTGCACGTGTGCTAATGACTAGGGGAGATCGGGCAATCCAGCTAAGCCGATTTCTTATCTACTATCGGAGCTGCAGCCATGGCAGAGGGGATGCTGCCCAGGTCCAGATGACAGGTAGAGTGGGAAAGGTTCCTAGGAGAGGGGGTAAAGTGTGTGCTGCCTGCAGAAAAGAAGAGATGAAAAGAACAGCTCAGTCTGTAAAAGCCCTGGACACCTGCCACTGATTCAGGCTCGGCAGAAGTTGATATCCTGCTAAGTGCACTTAGCCCCTCTTGTTAGATGTCAAAATGGGTCAGATGGACAAGATACTCATTCCACTCCGGAGTCAATACTGGCTCGGTGTTAAAACCAGGGGCCTCTGAAATAGCCCCCCCAGCCCAGGGGCAGCTGCTGGAAGAGGCCTGGACTGCAGACAGGAAGCACATTCTAGACACCTCTCCCAGTACCTCATCAGCAATGCCGGGGAGAGGAAATCCCTGAACAAACATTAAGCAACTAACTCACAAGCTACAAGGCTGGTGGAGGCGTTGGATGCTGAATGAGTAGTACCGCTGCAAGGCCCTTCCTTCGCCGGGGCCCAGCCGATACAATCCTGCTCTGCTAGCACTGTGCGGGGACTCGGGCACACTCTGCAATAGCGCTGCGAGGCCGCGGCCTTTGGCAAAGCGCAGCGGGTCCCCTCAGGAGAACAATGGAGACTAGGTCAAGAAGGAACGGGCAAAGGCCATGCTGCTATGGCATGAAGGGTGTTGTTGGCTTTCCTTCCTGCTACACCGCGGGGCTCAGGTGTGTGCGTGGAGTTTGTGGTGTGGGTGTGTCCGCATGTAAACGCACACGCACACGACAGGTATGCTTTGGGGGGGGTTCACCTGCTCACCACAGCTAATCTCTATTCCCGAGTGCACACACTTGCATGCCCACGGACTCATGTTTGTAAGCAGACGAGCGCACCCACAATCCAACACACACACTCACGCCTGTCCTAGCAGGCCCTGCTATTCCCCGGTCGCACACCCACACGGGCAGCGGGATTCAGACACGCCCCTGTGGGGAGGGGCTCATTCCTTTCCCACGGGTTGCTCCTCCTCCTGCCGTGATGGCCGGCTGTTCCCGGGCCTGATGAGCACGTCCCTTCCCACGCCGCTGTCTTGGTCGGCGGGGCCCTGCCAACAGTCACACTCCCGCCAATAGGGCCTCGTGCATGCAGCCCATGGAAACGAATGGGAGATGCTACAGGCAGAAGCTTAGACTGACATGCTCTAAGGGCACCACTTCATTTCTAGGGTGCCCACTTGTGACTGGACCCCGACTTGCAGGGGACTTCACCTCTCTCACTCCCCAGCCACCCTCTCCACTTGAGGGTCACTTTCTTGGCCTCGCAGTGCTCGCTCTTAGCCGATGTCTCCTCCCACCCTCCAGCACAGCTCACTCCCCTTCGCTCAAAGGGCTTCCCGTCTTTCCCCACTCAGCTCGGAGCTCTGGCTCCCCAGGCTTCTCGCCGCTGGAGTCCAAATACCCCAAACCTCCGTCCCTCCTGAGCCTCTCTTTCCTGGGGGCGACTCAGCCTGATTTCCTGAGGCCCTTCCTAGAGTAGGATTGACTTGGTTCCTCCCTCTTGTTCTCCCCTCCTCAGTTGTGCTCGCCCTGGTCCACCACCACAGCGTCTAGTCATGCCCCATTACACTCAGATGGGGTCATTAATTAGCCCTTCTGTTGCCAGCTTAGCAGGGAGGTGGAGGGAGAGCTGCTAAGTCATGAGCCGAGCTGACCCCAGCCCGCCTCAGAGGCCCAACCAGCCCGTGACAGGTGCACAGAGAAGTGCAGACGACTGAACCTCTCAGCTGCAAGGAAGGGAGGGTTGGTTTGTGCTCAGATGGCATGCAATGTGCCTGGAGACACACACACGCACGCTGGCAGTCTGGCTCAGATGCATGCGTGTGCACACACGTGCACACACACACGTGTCTTCACAGATCTCGCATGCACATATGCTCCGACATGTCCCTGGCTTAGCTATGCATCCACACTGGTGGATAGACAGACGCACGAGGCCATGCACGCACACCCCACCTGTTCCTTCCCCTGCTCTATCTAAAGCAGCTTTCCTAAAGGTCTGAAAGCTACGGCTGAAAACCCACCCATCTCAGTTCATGCATCTAGTGCTGGGAAAGTGGTGCCCTCACACACCGTACGTCAGCAAACCTAAACTCGAAGGGTATGTCTAGACTACACGCTTCTTTCGAAAGAGATCGTCTAGACAGCCATAACTTTTTCGAAAAAGCAATCTGCTTTTTTGAGAGAGAGCACCCAGGCAATCTGGATGCTGTCTTTCGAAAAAGCCCTGTTTGCGGTCAAGAATGCCTTTTTTTCAAAAGAGCTCTTTCGAAAAAAAGCGTTCTTCCTCGTAAAATGAGGTTTACTGCTGTCAGAAAAACTGCCGCGGTCTTTCAATTTAATTTCAAAAGACGCACTGGCTCAGCTGTGCCTAACTCCACCAAGGGCCACTCTGAACAGCAGTGGGAAGGAATAGACCAAACTCATTCACTACGAGGAAGAACCAAAGAGGGAGGGCTGGGAAAAAGGCTGGTAGCAGTTTCCTTCGCCCCTCCAGGCATCCCCCTACTCCAGCAGATGAAAGGTTGGATCCTCTCGTGCCAATCTTTGATCAATGATCATCCCTTACTGTTGAATACAAAACACTTTATCTCTGAGCAGAAATCAACCCCCCTTGGCAGACGCATCCTCATTCTGCCCCCCAATGTCTCTATTCTCCCCGCCTGAGCCAAGGTACATGTTCTCTCTGTCACTCATGGCAGAAATGCCATTTCGCATCAACACAGTTCTGGGGTGTGAGTAGAGACTCTTGTTCTTCCAGCTTTGATCAAAACGTGTGTCAGAGAGAAGGGGGAAAAGAAGCCGGGCAGAAATGATGCATCCTAATCTTTATATAGGAGACAGTTCAAGGATAATTCAGGCGTCATTTAGTAGCTGCACATTTTTCCAAGTGAGAAAGAAAACATTTTTCTAGCGCTCCTCTTATTTTCCTCCCAGTCTGGAGGCTTTGCTCATCAGTTCTCTGTAGATCAGGTAAGAACAGAGGGCTCTAGATTAAAGGGAAACACGGAAGGAGAAAGAATGCCACGCCAGCCGCAAGAGGAGCAAGTCTGGCAAGGGAAAGGAAGTTGATATACACTCCAGCAGAGGCTGAGTTCAGATGCAGACTCTGAGCTGCAAAAATTCAGGCCCAGATCTAAATTTCCCCACCGTTCAGGGCCTTGTAGGTGCACTTTACTCTTGTGCTGCTTCTAAGATTGTTAAAATAAAATGGGTAGCGCCGATCCAACCAGCAGAATGGGATTTGTCGGGTGAGGGAGGTGTCTCTGCATTTTAAAACAGGTACCTGAATGGACAGATAGCATGCCAGACAGACGGCACTAAAGACCTGTCTCCACAAAGCATACGCAGCAGCCACACATGCCATCTGCTCCCAGAGCTGATCATCCTTACCTATGGGAGGGACCACTTCCATGAGGGAGAGATAAGTTGATGGTCCATCCAAGCCCTGGCTTAGCAGCTAAGATGGCCAAGAAGGTGGCAAGAACCACATGGTAATAATTTTCCCTTACTGGGGACACAGGCTGGAGTTGTGCCAGTAACTTGGAGGCAGATAGCACTGTGCCTTTATCAACGTGAACCCCTGACTCTTCCAGTTTGAAGCAAGCTATCTTTAAAGCAATCGGGGGCCCCTAGTAACTCTCTGGGAGACCAACCCTTAAGTGAGTTCCCCACCCCAGAGCCTAAGGGACCCCACAAAATCTACTAGCCCTGGGCTCCCAGAGCAGTTCATTCGACCTGCTTGGGACAACCAGAAGGATGGACATTTGTGTGTCCAGAGTTTTCTTCTAATAGAGAGACCCATTGATTAGTGATGGGTGACATTTTGCGACGAACAGTTTTTCAGCAACTCCAAAACATTTTGCCAGTTTGGGGGCATGCCATCAAACTGTTTCAGTCCAAAAAAACCATTTTTTTCCCAAAAATATTCTGAAAATATTGAGAGGCTTTGTTATGACATTTTCAAAATAAAACGGGGTTTCATTTTTCCAGGTCAAAATGAATTTGCAGTTCTGAACTTCCTTGAATTTTATTTTTTTTAAACCCAATCCCAAACTGACATTGTGGAGAAAGGCCATGCCCAAACTCATGCTCCAAGCGAAGAAGGCCCGATTGGAGTGGGTGACACAAGGAAGAGGAAATTAGAGTTTTCTCTCTCACTACATTTGTGTGGAACAGGGAGCTGCCTTTGAGGCCTACAGTGTCTGCAAGGGAACAAAGCAAAATAGGAATGAGAGCTCTGTAGTGCTAGGATACTGGAATTCAATTCCCTGCTCAGGCCTCCTCTTCTTGTGTGACTTTGAACAAGTTGTCGAACTGCTCTATGCCTCTGTAAAATGAGGATAATAGCACTATCTGCCTCACAGGAATGTTATGAAACAAAGTACATTAGAGATTGTGAGGTGCACAGATGCTATGGGGAATGGGACAATCTCTACCTACCTAAGAGACACAAACAGGTGTCTGAAGAGATGATTCCCAGCCCCGCCTCAGCAAAAAAAGTATTTTCCATATGCTGCCTGATCGGTTAGCTGTTCCTTAAACTGCGGTAGCACCGATATTTCAGACGCATCGTGTCGTACCATCTGTTATGTTCTATGCTACACCCAAGCCTGGCCAATCTGAGATGCCGCTTTTTCATCTACCCTGTTTGGTACGCAGCACAGGCGTGGAGGGAGGCAAGTTGATGGAAACGGGGAATTTGAAAAGGGATGGGCTGCTGGTAAGAAAGAAAGAACAAAAGGTCTGGGAACTAGAGGAGAGCTCCGAAATGAGAACTGTTCTGAGGAAGGGAAGCCCTTATGGCCACCCATTCCTTGACTTTCTGGAGAAAAAGAGACACCTGTGATCTGTACACAGAAGTTAGCTGTTTGATTGCCTTCCTAATGACACTTCACGCGGTACCTATGGCACAACTTTAGTTGCCTCTTCCCTTAATGCTGCCTCCATTTCCCTGTCTTGGATAGCAACGGCACAAGGGGCAGAAATACTTACGGTCTCAACCGGATGCCTCTCTAATCCTCTGCCTGCCCCCTTCACCACCTGCACAGCAGCATAAACCACGACTATCTCCCTCCTCCCCCATCTTGCGCACGCCTCACCTGGGACCATGCTTCTTCACGGGCACACAGGTTAGACGCTGGCTCCCTTGCATGAAGCTGCTGGGCACATCACAAAGGAAGCCACCCAGCAATGAGATTCATCAGAAGGGCCCTACCGAGAGCACAGAGGCAAGAGAAGGAACTCCACGGTGCCGGAAGAGCTAATTATTCTAGGTGAGCCTCTGCCCTGTTTGAGGGGCCCCTCTACAAAACTGTCCTCATGGAACAAAAGTTACATCAGAAATTGGACAAAGTTAAGTGGCCTCAAGAACAAACGCCCAGCTCATGTGCACTGCCTGAATGTGCTGGTGTCTGGAGTAATATACAGGCAGTCCCGGGGTTACATGGATCCGACTTACATCGGATCCCTACTTACAAACGGGGTGAGGCAACCCCGCACTAGCTGCTTCCCCCCAGCAGACCAGGGAGACGCGAAGCTAGCGCCCCCCCCAGCAGACCAGGGAGATGTGAAGCTAGCGCCCCACCCCCCAGCAGACCAGGGAGACGCAGAGCGGCTTTTCTCAGCAGACACCTCAGCTTGAGAATAAAGGACTGAGGGAAGTGAGGTGTGGGAGAATAAAACTGAGCTCTGGAGAAATGTTTGGCTAGAGTTTCCCCTACAATATGTACCAGTTCCGACTTACATACAAATTCAACTTAAGAACAAACCTACAGTCCCTATCTTGTACGTAACCCGGGGACTGCCTGTAGTAGGAATGACCAGGGGCAAATGTGGAGGAATATAACCGAGTTTATTATGAGAGATTAATTGAAGTTGAAATTCCCAACGCAGATGGGAAGGGTAATTCCGCCCACCATTATGTAATCAAAACAAACTTTCTGATTGGCTGACTGTAGGTTTATGCAAATTAACTCTTTCATGGGTGAAACACACACCTGGAATGGTAATCTGAATTTCATGATCCTTTTTATTCTGATTTTATTCAAAGTGTGTTAAAAATTGAAAAGCTTAAGATTTGCCATGATTTGTTGGCTCCCTCCTCTGGCACTTGGAAATATTTTGACTCTGCAATAGTTTGAGTATAAAGTAATTTAAACACTTTGTGAAAAGCAGAAAGGAAAATCCCCCAAGTCCTGCTTCCATTCAGCATGTGCAATTTGGAGACCTGATATTAAAAATTATTTTTCTATATTTGTTAGAACAATTAAAATCACGTCAATACTATGTCTTTTACCTCCATTGCCTAATGCATAGAAAAATCAAGGACTAGTTCTTTCAAAGTGCCTCCCACACATTATAAGAATTATAAACAGGAGAATAGCTGTACCTGATCAGTGGTCCGCCTACTACAATGGATTAGCTTTAGATCCTTCAAGAGGAAGATGCAATAATCCTAATGTGAACAATTATGAAATAACCTGCCACTTGAGAAAGTTCCTTCCTGATCCCACCACTAGTTAGATGTTAATTTATGCCTTGAAGCATGAGGGTTTATATATCTTACATTGTGTAACATAATTGTGGAAGTTCTCGTTATCAACTTAAATATCCATTTATCCATTTCTTTTGGAATCTTGCTAAGCTCTTTGAAGTCAAGAGGACTCTTTATATTGACTTTAATGGCTTTGGAATCAGCCCTTTTCTTCCACAAGGTTTTTATGTGGCACATTTCTGTGGATTACTTATGCACAGAGTAAAAAAAAAGGGTCTCCTTGTATCACCCTGAAATTTGAAAAATGGGGGGGTCCTAATTGTTTGGGTGCATGTTATTAGTTTCATTTTTCACATTATATTATGTTATATTACAAGGCTCTTGTCTATGTCATTGTGGATCAGATTCTGGATGAAGGCATCATTAGTTTTGTAGAAATTACGGTGTGAGTTAAAGACAAGACAAAGATTTATCTCAACCCCCATCAGACAATTAATGGAAGTTAATATCTCTTTTTTGGTGTGTGTTTAATATTCTCCCTGTCTCTTTGATTTTTCACTTAAGAGATGCTTCAAGCACTCTCTAAACATTACTTTATTCTTCACAGAACACAACAGATAGGAAGCAGCTTTTCCATTCTATTGCTGAATAATGGCAGTAACTTAACTCCATTATTGAGGATATTTAGGATCTGTTCCTTTATGAGAGTAAGGTCATTCTCAAACTTCCCTCCAAAGATTCAAGGACTGAAAAAAAAATTACTTTTGCAGTACTTGTTGAAACTCTCTAGTCCAGCAACATCTGTGGTCTGGCATGATTTTACTTACCCGGATGGCCACTTATCATGGGTGTAACCAAGTTTCCCACGTTTGTTTTCAGCCACCAGGCCTGGCTCTCAGTGTTCTGTGCTGTTCTTTAGCTCTGATTTACCCTGACATGTCTTCTAAGAGCCCAGGAAGCTGTGGAAGTGTTGGTCATGCTGCTAGACAATACTGACTTCCCTTGCTCTGGAAAATTCTCTCGTTTGGAACTGGACAGGTCCCAAGAATGCCAGACTAGAGAGATTCAACCTGTATTGCCAATTCTTTTTTCAAAAATCACCAGCCTGGTACCAAAATATCCTGAGATGTTTAATATAATAAATTGTGGGGTTTATTTATTTGTTCTTTGGGTTCTGAGTCCAGGAGGCTCATGCTTTCCAGATTTCCTCTGCAACTGTGCAGGCTAGAAACCACCTCTAAAAACAAGAGCTGAAATTGTCAGATAATCACCTGAATTCAAAAGGAGTGAAGGCTTTAAGAAAAGCACCAATATTGCAGGAGCAGGTGTCCCTATTTTATCGGAGGCTGAGGGGATTGCCGCTGTTAGATCATCTTTTCCGGTTCATCCAGGTCTTGCCCACACTATAGAATTTTAACCACATGGAAACACTTGTCAAGCTTTTAACACTCCCGGAGCCAGAACCTCCACTGTGGCAATGGAAAATATGTGGCTCTGGGAGCAGCTGAAAAAGAACTGGAGCTAAAGACGTCATTTGCCTTTATGCTTTACTAGAGTCACTCTGCATTGCAGAAGATACCTGGGAAGCTGTTCTGCCTTACACCAGCAGCTCCAAGTGGCCACTGCAGTAGTTCAGGACATATGGGGCACATGGGAGACCCCACCCTGTTACAGTAACCTGCAAAGAACAAGGAGGGAGGAGCATTACTTCCAGAAGGGAAGAGTTTTGGAGGAGACAGCTGTCAGTATACAGGTGGCTGGGAATATTATGCTGCAGTGGGGGCAACTTTATAAATAGTTGCTTGCAAACAGAGGCTGATCGATTTAATCAAGATGGAACCTGCGTTGCTGCCCTCCACATGGTATGGAAAACACACACACAGACTTCCTGCTGGCCATTCCCTCTCCTTCGGTCTCGCATCTAGCTCATGTTCGATCAGAGCTGCATGCAAAGAACGGCACAGAGAAAGTCGTGTGCGGTGCACAACAGTGTTCCCTGTAAGCTGAGCACTTGGGCAGTCATGCAGGAGAGATTTAAATGCCACCCGGATGATTAGCAGAATGCCCACAGTGCCCAGAGCAGGCATCTGTGTTTCTCCTGGTGGTGCACATCCACTCATGCCTCAGTGCACATAACAAAGTGTATTCCACACATACATGAAAAAAAAATTAGAGGGAACACTAGTGCACAAATCTCACTGGTCCTCCCGCAACACCATCATCCCTTAGCAACAACACAGCACTTTTCATCCATAGATCTCAAAACCTAAGAGCCATACGACACACAACTGCCTGCCGTCTACCACTACTCGGTGTGCACACAGAGCACTCCTGGAACAATTCCAGGGAACTGTCTCTGCACCACGGCAGCACCAAGCCTCAGGACTTGACCTCACCACTGCTCCTTCCCTCTCAGCCTGAGATGGGGCCCAAGGCTGTTCGACAGAGTGGCAGGTGCGTGGAATGGGGACAGCAGAGCCAAAATCGGGCCCTTGTCAGTAAGCTCCGAATCAACAGGTACCTCCAGGATTCAGACCACTGAGCACAGTCTCCTGATGGGGACGCACTTCAGTGTAATGACCGTCCTCCTCAGTATCATTCGATAGGCTTGAACTGGCTTCCTGGATGTCCCGGCTCAGGGCCGTGCCTGGGAGTGTGGGGTTTGGAAGAGATTCCAGGCAGGGAGCCAATGCAAGGAGGCTCACGCCCAGGGTGAGGGGTGAGGGGGGATAAATGTCATACGTTCCTGCTAGAAGGAGCAGCTTCACCTACCACACGCGCACCACATGCCGGTAAGCTGGACGTGGCAGCAAAACGCCACCGTACCAACACCGCGTGCACGTACATCCCTCCCCGGGAGCAGGGACCTTGGAAAACTCTGCGTCGCCATAGCAACAAAGCTCCCACAGTCAATATGTTCCATTTTGTTTCTGGGTCAGGGTTTGTTTGGGTTTATTTTAGTCCAAAGGGGGAAAGGAAACTTGTGTTGCCAAGGGGATGAGGGTAACATCTGGCCAGCTCTGCTGTGCATGGGAAGATGGGGAAGGAGCTGTCCGTGGGACCAGTACAGAGCTGGTCAAATGCACCCCCCCTTTCCGGAATTCTAACTAGGGGGCTCAGTCCTAGGCCAGGTCTTGTAGTCGCCTGGTTATTTACTGAGTAACTTACCCTCCAACCACAATTTTTCATCTTCTCCAGAGATAAATGGGCCCCACTGGAGTGGTTGCCAAGCCAGGGGGCGAAGGGGTAGAATAACAGAGGTGGCCCTGAATAGAAATCGGGCAACTAAGTTTTTAAGTCTCGGCTTGACAAAGCCCTGGCTGGGATGGTTTAGTTGGGGTTGGTCCTGCTTTGGGAAAGGGGCTAGGTCTCTGTCTGCCCAAGGATTCTATGATTCTATCCACAATCGGGTAGAATCAGGTGGAAACAGGGGTGGATTTAGGGCAGG
The DNA here is from genome assembly GCF_052426305.1 of Pelodiscus sinensis. Classification (NCBI taxonomy): domain Eukaryota; kingdom Metazoa; phylum Chordata; order Testudines; family Trionychidae; genus Pelodiscus; species Pelodiscus sinensis. The sequence goes on along the minus strand of NC_143076.1, from coordinate 6,166,834 downwards.
GCGAACAGGCCCCATGCTTCAAGAAGCCCCACGCATGCGCCGTGGCAAAGGGGGGGGGCAGGAAACTGGGCTGCCCTGAGCCCTGCAACATGGTCATCTGCACCTGGATGGAGAGCAAATCTCATACTGCCAGGTGTAAGTGAAACACTCCCCAAGTGCACAGTGGTTCGCAAGTGGATAGGTACTTCTGCCCCAGGTAGTCATCATCTGATACTACAGTCAGAGACACGGATCCTGAGAGGCACTATACGGATGTCAATATAGCATGAGAGTATTAAATAGGTATATCTGCTGAAGCATCAAGTACTGGCCCCCGCAAGGAAGCAAAATAGCAAGACCGCACGGATGTCCAATAGCAAACGGTACACTCCCCACAGACAGTCTATAATTCCAATTTTTGCATTGCCCAGCACACTTTCCAAGGTGACACTGAAGAAATCAGCAGATTCCTCACTATTTCAGCATCATATAAAAATGGAAGAAGCTGCAAAATTGGCCAATGCAAATAACACATTTAAAAAGTATTTGTTTTCCTGACACACCTCCTATGCTGGACAAGCATTTTGGAAATCCATAAGCAAGGGGGAAAAAAATCTGTTCCTTGCAGGCAGAGTGCTGTTGATCATCGCCCTCGCTGCTACATCACCTTAGTGCAGCATTTGTCAAACTTGGGCCACCGGGCCAGCAGGGTAAACCACTGGCAGGCCCGGGCCATTTGTTTTCTTAGGGTACGTCTAGACTACCGGGTTTTGTCGACAGAAGTTTTGTCGACAGTATCTGTCGACAAAACTTCTGTCGACAAAGAGCGTCCAGACAAATTGAGTTCTGTCGACAGAGCAAGCTGCTTTGTCGACAGAACCCTGTAGTCTAGACGCAACCCTACAGGTAATAACACCTTCTGTTGACAGAAATCTGTCGACAGAAGGTGTTATGCCTCATAAAATGAGGTTTATCAGCGTCGACAAAACTGCTGAGTTCTGTCGACATTATGTCGACAGAACTCAGCGGTAGTGTAGACGCTGGTATAGTTTTGTCGACAAAAGTCCACTTTTGTCGACAAAACTCAGTACAGGCAGTCCCCGGATTACGTACAAGATAGGGATTGTAGGTTTGTTCTTAAGTTGAATTTGTATGTAAGTCGGAACTGGTACATATTGTAGGGGAAACTCTAGCCAAACATTTCTCCAGAGCTCAGTTTTATTCTCCCACACCTCACTTCCCTCAGTCCTTTATTCTCAAGCTGAGGTGTCTGCTGAGAAAAGCCGCTCCACGTCTCCCTGGTATGCTGCTGGGGGGGGGGGCGCTAGCTTCTTGTCTCCCTGATCTGCTCGGGGGAAGCAGCTACTACGGGGTTGCCTCACCCCGTTTGTAAGTAGGGATCCGATGTAAGTCGGATCCATGTAACCCGGGGACTGCCTGTAGTCTAGACACACCCTTAGTGTCCATTGTAGCTCCCATTAGCTCTGGTTCGCCATTTCTAGCCAAGACAGCCAATGGGAGCTGCAAAGCTCCGTGGCTATGGACACATTAAATAAACAAGATGCTATGGGCCTGCCAGCAGCTTGCCCTGGCAGCTCCATGACCAAAGTTTGAAAAATGATGCCTTAGTGGGATGGATTCAAAAGATCCTGACAAGGATCAGAGACAAGATCCCTCACAAGGGCACTGTGACTACATTTGGCATGGTCGCTCTTTGCAGGTGTTCTTGCAAACTTTTCCCCTGAGCTCACTGCCCCCTAAAGTCTTGCTGCAGAGTTCAATGGGAAACCAAAGCTCAACAAAATTTCATCTGATTCTGCGTCAAAACTGGGCAACTTTGCAGAAGTTGGATCACAATGAGGCAGGATCCTAAATCCAGCATCCCAGACTGTGTAGAAAAAGGTCCACGTTGGAAAGTCCTGAAACTAAGCTTGTGTGAATTCAGAACTTGCAATGAAATTGAAAACCAGGTGAATTCTGTGTGGCTTGGGATGTCATTGGACCAATATTTCCCATAGCTCTATTAGTGTTCCATAGAGAAACAGTAATTTTACATTTGGAATCTCCTAGAATAAACAAATTTTTACAAATCAATCAGTTTGGATTGCTATAGAACCAAACCACTTGAAATGACCTACAATGGCAGAAATCTTGGATCGTAGTCTTAAGTAATAGTCTATCATGCATCAATTCAGATGATAATCCAAAGAGAATCACGCTTTATAATTGTTTTTCCATACAACTGGAGAAATAATGCCTCACAATTCTCATAAAAAACATGATCACAATCTATCAGTTCTATGAGCTATAGGAGAAAACCTAAGAGATAATTGGTGCAGGCACTGAAGAATAAACATGTCAAGATTATGATTTCTTTGCTTAAAAATGAAACAAAGATCTGATGGGAGAAGCAGTGTTTCAGGACACTGAGCAATGATCCTGTACTCCATCACCTAAATTGGTTTATGATTTGCATGCATTTGTATTTTTAGGAGCAGCTGAAAGACAGGTGAGATGAAAATCATGAGGTGCCAAATATTTTATCATTTGGCCCTTTTGGAGCATCTTTCCTACAACGCCCTCGACACGCCTCACAAATGCTCTGTCAGACGTGCGAACAGAGCTGCAGGAGAACGTGGAGGCATCTGTTGACAGAGGTTCAAATGAGACTTTTCTGTGCTTCTGTCCCACATGGGCTCATGAACCAGGAGGTTTGCTTTCAGTGTCATAGAATCATAGAACCATAGAGCTGGAAGAGACCTCAGAAGGTCATCAAGTCCAGCCCCCTGCCCAAGGCAGGACCAATCCCAACTAAATCAACCCAGCCAGGGCTTTGTCAAGCCAAGACTTAAACACCTCTAGGGACGGAGTCTCCACTGCTTCCCTAGGGAACCCATCCCAGTGCTTCACTACTGTCCTAGGGAAATAGTTTTTCCTAATATCCAACTTGGACCTCTCCCACCGCAACTTGAGACCATTGTTCCTTGTTCTGCCATCCATCACTACTGAGAACAGCCTCTTACCATCCTCTTTGGAACCTCCCTTCAGGAAGTTCAAGGCTGCTATCAAATCCCCCCTCACTCTTCTCTTCTGCAGACTAAATAGACCCAAACTCCCTCAGCCTCTCCTCATAGGTCATAAGCTCCAGCCCCTTAATCATTTTGGTTGCCCTCCGCTGGACCCTCTCCAATGCATCCACATCCTTCCTGTAATTGGGGGCCCAGAACTGGACACAATACTCCAGATGTGGCTTCACCAGAGCCGAGTAAAGAGGAATAATCACATCTCTTGATTGACTGGCAATGCTCCTCCTAATGCAACCTAATATGCCATTAGCCTTCTTGGCTACAAGGACACCCTGTTGATTCATATCCAGCTTCTCATCTGCTGTAATCCCCAGGTCCTTTTCTACAGAACTGCTACATAGCCAGTTGGTCCCCAGCCTGTAACAATGTGAGGGTTATACAAATTCCAACTGCAAAGTCAAACGGCAACCAGATGTGATGTGAAACCACAACTGCCCTCTTGTTCCTTCAACAATGACTGAGGTCAGCAAACCCAAACTTTGCAACCCAAATTTTGCAACCAAGCTAACTGTGAGAGCGGGTGTGGGCCTCTCTCTCTCTCTCTCTCTCTCTTCACAGCCTCACTGGGCTATATAGAAGTTGTCCCCTTGCAGAGACCAGGAATTTAACAGGGAGCAATTTTAAGTGGTTTGCCTACTTGGTCTCACAGTGAGTCAATGAAAGAGTTAAGAACAGAGTCTTATGCGCCTGACATTTCCCAGCATTCTCTGCTACCAAACTGTGAGTCAAACACCTTCACTGCATGAAAGTGACATGTGGGTAGCGAAGTCTGACATTTTCAGCCAGCTGCTTCATAGTAAGTGACAGGACAAGGTCAGCAATGAGGATGAAGCTAAACCCAGCAACCGTCTCCTTCAACACTGGTTCAGTCTTGGCAGCTGTCTTGGTACAGATGTTATCGGGAATGAAAACCAACAGATTCCACAGTGCATTTACCATCACACTTCCAGTGATCAGATGGCCCCCAAAAGCTTTGGTGTTGTGATTGGATTACGTCCATCACTGGCATTCCCAACATCCAGCTGGATCACCTGGCGACATTAGCGTGAGATCGATCTGATGGCAAGTGTTTCGAAAGGAGCCTACATCCCTGTGGGATTTGCCACAAGAGGATACAACATCTCTCATGCTCATGTGTAACTAATGACCCCCACCACTACTAGTCAGAAGCGAGGTTTTGCCCACAAAACCTTTTGCCCAAATAAATCTGTTAGTTTTAAAAGTGCAGCAGGACTCCGTGTTGCTTTTGCGGATACAGACGAACACGGCTACCCTCTGAGACTAGTCACCATGTTAAATAACAGTGTTACTTGCTTTATGAAGGGCTTTATTTGGTCTTTAGAAAGGGAGTTTAGTGATATGCTAATTATAAGCCCCACGGAAGTGAGACCAGAATAATAACTGAGAGGCTGCGTTATTCAACCTGCCTACTACGGATTTCTGGTGATTCCAGTGTGACCCAGAGGCACTGAGACTACTGAGAAAGAGAGACTGAAGTCTGCTGAACAGCCTTACCCAAGAAGCAGCTGGCTCATGTGGTAGAACATAAGAACAATAGGTAATCCTCATGTGATCCCTCTCGTCTCCCAATTCTAGACAAACAGAGGCTGGGGACACCAGTCCTACCCATCCTGCCTAATCGCCATTGATGGACCTAACCTCCATAAATCTATGTAGCTCTTTTTGGAAACCTGTTAAGCTCATGGCTTTGGCCCCAAAGGTCCCAAGTTCAAACCCACCTGCCAACGGATCCATTGGCATTACACCAGGAAGACTCAGCTGGCAGCGAATATTAGGCTGCTAGTACAACGGTGGCATGAATTTGCTTGATCAGATACACCAGCCTCCAAAACATCAATTCAGAGAGGTTGCATCTTGCAATTTCCACAGAGGTTAGCTCTTTCGTGGCCCCCTTTCCTCGCTGGCTTGGGGAGCGCCAGGGCAGAGGTGAGGAATGCTTGCACTGCACCGTGCACAGCACACCTGTTCTCCAAACCCTCTGAGGAGTCCATGGCCATCAGGCTGAAGCAGTTCATCAGTGGGAAACTCAAGACTAACAGGGAAGTGAAAAAGAAGCTATGAACTTCTCAGACACGTCCCAGTTGCCTGGCAAGCCCTTTCCTGGGAGCTGTGGATCGGTCCTCAGCAAAGTCAGTCTAGAGTAGGGAGGAGGAGAACACAATGCAGGTGGGATTATGGGATTATGATTAGGTGGGAACAAGATACCGAACATATCCTGCATATTCATTTCCCAGTGACCTCTCCTCAACAGAGATCAAGGAGGGTGGTCAAAAGGGCTGGGGGGAACAGTTCCTCGCCAGGTAGTAGTGCAGCATTTTAAAGGCCAAAAGAGACCATTGGATCACTTGGTCTGACTTTTCTACAACACACGCTGGAGAATTTTACCCAGAGGCCCAGCAGCTTGTGTTCGAGAGCTGGAGAGTCAAAGGGGAAGGGGAAAGAAAATCTGGGTGCAGAGACTATGACGACACAGGCCCAGGAAGAGCTACAAGGGCTTTCTTACAGCAGATGCACCACTTGGTCCTATATCTTATGGGTGGCATTGAGACTATTCTTCCCTGCCTGTCCCTTTCTCCTTTTGCCATCCCCTCTCCAGCTACTCCCCTTATTTCTCATCTTCTTTCCCCAGGCTGGTCCTCATTACTGACACCCCAGTCTACCACATCAGGGGTGTGTCTAGACTACATGCCTCCGTCGACGGAGGCATGTAGATTAGCCAGATCGGCAGAGGGAAATGAAGCCGCAATTAAAATAATCGCGGCTTCATTTAAATTTAAATGGCTGCCCCGCTCTGCCGATCAGCTGTTTGTCGGCAGATCGGGGCAGTCTGGATGCGACGCACCGACAAAGAAGCCTTTCTTGATCGGCACAGGTATGCCTCGTGAAACCAGGTTTACCTGTGCTGATCAAGAAAGGCTTCTTTGTCGGCGCGTCGCGTCCAGACTGCCCCGATCTGCCGACAAACAGCTAATCGGCAGAGCGGGGCAGCCATTTAAATTTAAATGAAGCCGCGATTATTTTAATCGCGGCTTCATTTCCCTCTGCCGATCTGGCTAATCTACATGCCTCCGTTGACGGAGGCATGTAGTTTAGACGCACCCCAGGAGAGCAACATGGTCACTGCATGCTGGGTTTTCCAGAAGCAGCAGGGATCTCATTCCAGGTTCCTTAAGGGATTCCAGAGTCATAGGGTATGTCTACACTACCCCGCTAGTTCGAACTAGGAGGGTAATGTAGGCATACCGCACTTGCAAATGAAGCCCGGGATTTGAATTTCCCGGGTTTCATTTGCATAAGCCGGGCGCCACCATTTTTAAATCCCAGCTAGTTTGAACCCCGTGCCGCGTGGCTACACGTGGCACGGAGTAGCTAGTTCGGATTAGGTTTCCTAATCCGAACTAGCTGTACTCCTCATTCCACAAGGAGTACAGCTAGTTCGGATTAGGAGGGTAGTGTAAACATACCCTAAGAGTCTGACAAGGCATGACTGAGAGAAGCACTTGGACTTTCTTAGCAGCCCGAAGAGCTGACAATGCCCATATGCTACCCAGACCACCCTGTCCCACAGAACCTAGGCCGGAATGGGACCTCGGAGACAAGGGTCTGTCCTAGGAGCATGAGCTCCTTTTGGACTAGTTACTCAAGGCCCGTTGCTCTTATCCACTCACTCGCTGCTTTGCTAACCTCCACAGACCTTGCATAGCTGCGGCCCCATTGTGATAAGGAGCGTTTTCCCTGGAGCTATTTCTTCCAGGCTCTGGTTGCTCCCAGATTGAGTCCAGAGAGAAAAGGGCCCGAGGACAGTACATTGTCTGAGGTTCAATCACTCCTTGGCCTCTCTTAAGCCAAGTCAACCAAAGGGCTGAATTACTTCCAGAGGCCCAGGTGGCTTTTCAAATGCAGAGATTTGACTCACCCAGCCCATTTTGCACAGGTCACTGGACGGGCAGCAGATGGGAATGACTGTGTTACTACTGTTAGGGGATGGATTCCAATGGCTGCTCTAGAGCGGATAGCTTCTGTAGACATTTACCAGTCCTTCTAGGTCATCCAGTGCCTCTTAATTGTGAGTCTTGCGTCAGCGCCAAAATCTTCAGGGGGGAAACAATTCAAACTCAGAAGCCTGACATTAGGTGATAGCTGGTTAAGTACGGCACAAGAAAACCAATCGAATCCTTTAAAAAAAACATCAAAATTCTCCAATTTTGACTAAAAAGCCAAATCTTTTTATTCTCAATTTTGGATTGATTTATTCCCCCAAGATGAGTTTTCAGCATCAAAACAGAAAAAGGGCGAAGGAAGAGAAAAAGAAGTGTGTACAAAATAATGCCCCAAAACACAAATGGCAAACATTCAAGGGTTTGGTTTTCGTCAGGATGTGGCAGTTTTAATTTTTGGATTTTTCATTTTTCAAAAAAGACCGGTTTTGGTTTGAAAAATAAAATATGACGACCGGCGTTCAGGCAGACCCTCGTATTGTCAAGAATCATCTGTATTGTGATACTGCATAAGAGCCCTGGCGACGAATCAAGAGCCTGTTGCAATCAGCACTGCCCAGAAGGAAGAGTGGACCCCACACTGCTGTGTGGGCCGATTTTCAGAGGGCTAAGTAGCCACAGCTCTCCTGGGGAGCACCAGTAGGTTTGCTTAGGTGTCTGGAGATTTAGGGGCCTCGCTGGAGATCCCCACGTTAGCAGATCTTGGCCTTTGGAGAGCAAGACACCCTGACAGTCCAACCTCTCCCTTGCAGCCGCTGTCCCTCTGGGTTGCAGCTGGTCAGAGGAGTTTGGCCAGGGGGAATTACTGCCCCAGCTTTGACCGCCCTACCTGCCGCGGTAGGAGCAGCCAGGCTGTGGTGCAGGATCTAGCTGCCCTTGTCACCTGTAGCCACATGCACGGTACGCTCCCAGCACTGCTCCACACCTACCGCTGCTTCTCCCTCCCCTGGCCCGCAGCCTGCAGGGATCCCCCTTGGGAGCACCAGGTAGGAAGAAAGAGCGATGAACCATGAAAGAGAAAATAACGAGCCCCTTTGTCCGTGACTGTTCCTGTCACATCCCAGCGACGTCCCCCGGGGGTTCTCCCTGGGAGGGCGGGGAGAGAGAAACTGCCAGCTGCACGCCTGGCACCGCATGGCGTCCATTAGCCCATCGTCAGGCCTTGCTGAGGCAGCCGCCAGCAGCGCGTGCAGGGAGCCTGCAGCCAGCCAGCACTCGGAGGAGTCTGGTGCAGAGCGGATGCTCTTCGCACCTCAGGAGCGTTCTTGGGGGGGAGGTGCTGGGAGCTCTCTCTGCTGCGAAACCCCCCACGCGTTCCTATTGCCAACTGCTCTGCCCAAAGGCGCTCCAAGCTCCCGGCCAACATTAGTCATGGGGCAACCCCCAGCCTGGACTGCAGGCTGCAGAGATGCAGGACCCCAACTATCTCTCTGCCTCAAAGCTGTGCCCCACCCGGCCTGGTCCTAACGCCGCCTTCCTTGGGTGTGGGAGGCTAGGTCTCCAGAGCAGGAAGTCAACCTGGCCACCACAAACAGAGCTCCGTGCTGCTCAGGGAACGGGCATCTCAAGCCCCGCCTGCCCTGGGATTTCCGAGAGCGTAGCAGCACGGCGCACACCCCCAGCAGACACCGCGGGCCCAGTAGGACGCCGCTGTCTAAGCCGGTCACTGCGAACTCAGGCTAACATCCTCGTGGCCTGAGAGGCGCGGCAAGACGGGGGCCCGGGCTGTGGCGTTGCAGCATTGGCAGACCCTGGCACTCAGTGGCATGGGGACCCAGGGATTTGCTCTCAGCCCCACCTGTGACCGCACGGCATCTCGGGGAGGCGGGTGCATCTGATCCCAGCGGACACGGCGGGGGAAAGGGGAAACGAAGGCTCCAGGGCGAAGCAGCCTGCATTGAAGAGATAGCACAGGCGCTTTGGTGAAGCTGCGGGGCAGCAGTGGGACCAGCCCTGGCATTCCCCTGCTGCCAGCAGAAGACGTGCTACCCCCCCAGCCCAACCCGCCTCGCCCATCTGTGCCTCACAGGGTTACAGACATCACCCGCTTCTGCATTTACATCTGTGCCTTCTCCCGCAGCACCTGCAACATTCGCCCTCATGCCAGGGCCCCTCCCAGCCTGGCGTATCTGCTTCCCACCCTCTGTGTCATCCACAACACCCCCAGTCCTGCGATGCCGGAGAGAGCCCCTCTCCTCTGTGAGCTATGCCTGTTCAGAAGAGCCAAGAGCAGGGAGGGAGGAGGGGCTGCACACACGGAGACAGAGAGGGCTGAGAGATCTCATTCTGTCTGGGCTACCATGTCTCAGTTCCACTCACAGACCTTCCTTTGTGCCGGAGCATCACAGCGGGGCACGATGCCAGCGGCAGCCAAAGCTCGGAAACAAATCGACCTCCTGCTCAGGGCACGTGAAGGGAAAGGTTCCCTGGCTCAGGAGATGGAGAGAGGGAGGGACAGAGAGCTGGCTTGAATATCGGCTGGTACCCTTAAACACCCCAAGGGGCCCTCTGCCCTCCACCTCCACAATCGCCCCCTGCTCCTGCTCCTGCTCCTGCTCGCTCACTGGTCTGCCCCTCCGAGCAGGCAGGAGGTTTCTGCGGCAGGGGCCTCCCGGTTCCCCAGCTGCAGCGGGGCCACCGTCGGGCAACCCTCTCATCAGCTTACCCAATCTGGACCTCTTCGCCTTTTCTGCCTGTAGCCTGTCCTGCCTGCCCCTGCCTAGCCAGAGTACACTTCTCAGAGCAGCAGAAAGCAGGGATAGGAGCAGCTAGCCCCAATGTCCTGCCGGGTTGGCAACTCCAAAACTTCGCCCTGTTTTCCCGCAACTCCCCCTACACCTTCAGCAGCCTCAGCAATGTCTCCCCCCCAACCGCCATGTACTACTGCTAAGGTGCTGCCTGCAGCACTTTCACCCCAGCGGCGGCTGCGGGTTCAGCGACAGGTGAGCGGATCCCCGGCCACACCAGGCAAGCTGCAAAGGAGTCATGTGCGGGGCTGCTGACTTTCACAAGCACCCCACAGGCCCAGGTACAAATGGGTCCCTGGTGCTCGGCCTGGCCTGGGAGGGATGGAACGACAGCCTTGACAATGCTGCTCGCGCCAGTCTCCAGGGGCTGCGCTGTTTTGTTCCAACATCCCGGAGCTTGAGTTTAGACGTGACTAGCATTAAAGGAGCAAAGCGTGGACAGGAGATGAAAAAACACAGACGCCAGGTGCTCAGCTCCAGATTCCTGCTTTGGGGGCTGAAGCAACGACAGGTGAGCTGGCAAAGACTCAAAAAAAGGATCATAAAAGGGGCAGATGCTGCAGGAGTCTTTCCAAACTTCCCTCTGGATAAGGGAGAGCTTTCCTCTCTCATGCTGACAGATAAAAGCAGGGAAGAACAAATGGGGAAGGGCTCCATATGGATATGGCCCCATAGGGAAAGGGGCCAGAGTGATCTAGACACCTTGGAGGATTAGGCCAAAAGAAATCTGATGAGGTTCAACAATGACAAGTGTACAGTCGGGCCCTTGGGACGGAAGAATCCCAGGCATTGCTACAGGCTGGGGATCAACTGGCTAGAAAGTAGTTGAGCAGAAAAGGACCTGGGGATTACAGTGGATGAGAAGCTGGATATGAGTCAACAGTGCGCCCTTGTAGCCAAGAAGGCTAATGGCATGTTAGGGTGCATTAGGAGGAGCATTGCCAGCAGATCCAGAGAAGTGATTATTCCCTTTTATTCGGTGCTAGTGAGGCCACATCTGGAATATTGCGTCCAGTTCTGGGCCCCCTATTAGAGAAAAGTTACGGATGCATTGGAGAAGGTACAACAAGTGGAGGGCAACCAAAATGAAAAGGGGGCTGGAGCACATGGCCTACGAGGAGAGGCTGAGGGATTTGGGTTTGTTTAGTCTGCAGAAGAGAAGAGTGAGGGGGGATTTGAGAGCAGCCTGCAACTTCCTGAAGGGAGGTTCCAAAGAGGCTGGAGAGAGGCTGTTCTCAGTGGGGGTAGATGGCAGAACAAGGAGCAATGGGCTCAAGTTGCAGTGGGCAGGTCCAGGTTGGATATGAGGAAAAACTATTTCACTAGGTGGGTGGTGAAGCGCTGGGATGGGTTCCCTAGGGAGATGGTGGAGTCTCCTTCCCTAGAGGTGTTTAAGTCCTGGATGGACAAAGTCCTGGCTGGGATGATTGAGTTGGGTTGGTCCTGCTTTGGGCAGGGGGCTGGACTCGATGATTCCTAAGGTCTCTTCCAACTGTAGGATTCTATGGTCATCTGAGCTGCCCCCTTGTTGCGCCCGAGTCTTGGAGCAAGAGCAGAGCAGCCTTTCAGCGGTTCCCTGCTTTCCTTGTGCCTCTTGCTGCACTGTTAGATTTGTTAACTGAAAATGGCTCCAGATGTGTGTGCAGACAAAGGCTTGAACTGAGCTCCGGCATCCAAGTAGCCCACGCACAGCCCAGGGGGTCGGGGTCTGGATCCGAGCCCCGGCCCAGCCAGCCAGTATAATGACTGCTCAGAAAGAAACCCAGAGGCAGCCTTTTCCTTCAGAAATACCCAGGCACTCATCGTATGCCACGGGGCCTTCTGCAGGCGCAAAAAGGAAGCCGAGGCAGAGTAAAACCCTTGCTCACCAGGGACTAGCCACAGTCCCCTGGTCGAGGCAAAGGATGCAAGGCAGCTGCTCCTCCTCTCGCTTCTCTGCACTTCTTATTCCCTTCCAGCTTGTGGAGGGGTCAAGGGGGATGGTGGCTAATGGAGACCCCCCAGCCCTCCCTGCCTTACAGCTGACAGCCATGCACCCCCAAGGGGTGTGGGTCACCAATGCGTCACGAGCCCCAAAGGAAGAGTTTTGGGTGAGGGCAGAACCACCGTGAGAGCATCCTCCCACCCCCACCCCCACCCCGCCGTGGTGGCATCATCTTCTCGCGTGTGGAAACTGCCGCCCTAGTGAAAAGGCTGAGCAGACAGGAGGCTGACAGGCTATCTGCAGAGGGGCGCGATTGCTCCTGACAGGTTTATCAGCAGCCAGGTTTGCCTGCAATGAGATGTAAAACATGGGTTTCATTTCCAGAGCAGCCGCCGCCGCTAAGAAGCCGTTAGACACTTCATCAGACAGGCTCAGAGCAGAGCCCTCTGTTAGAAAGTGACAGCACCTCACACGCTGCAACCATGCTCCGAGTGTTCCTCTCCCCGCCCCCAACTTCGGCTTCACAGCCTTCCAATTCCACCTGGCCTGCAGGAACAGGGACTCTGGTGTTACGCAAGGAAATCCGGGTTGTCAAGAAAGGGAGCTCCTTAGAGCAGAGGGGAGGGCTCCAAGGAGCATGGAAGAGCAGAAGTGGTCGCTCTCCACGGGGTTTAGACTTTGGGTAAGAGGGGACGGGCAAAGTGAAGAGTAAAGGGGACGTGCTGAGCATGGCAGATTCCTCTCGGGGCTCGTGTGCATGTCAGGGCAGGGGAGCTCATTTTGTTCCTTCAAAAGCTCAGTGGGGCAGAGGTCAGGTAAGAAAAAGGGAGGAAAATAGGAAGGGGACCAGCCGAGAGGCATAGAGAGAGGATGGAGAGGAGAGGAGGGAAAGGCGCATGGAGCTCAGTGCTGTCCAGAAACAGATGGAGACCCGCAGAAGGGCTAAACTTAAAAGGGAAGCAGGAGGGAGAAGCGCCCTGAGAAAAACAACCTTCCCGCTCCGGGAAATCGAAACGGGAAGTCCCACAAGGAAGTCTGCAAAATGAAGCCCAGTTAAGATTCCGAGACCCACAAGACACACAGAGGACACAGACTCTGTTTGGGTTTAGCTGCAAAACCTTTGGATGCTGATCCGAACAAGGGATGACACTTTTTTAAGACTGGCTTTGCAACTTCAAGGGAAGCTCCCGTGCAAAGGATCTCATTGGGATGTAGGAATTTGGACCAGCCAACCCTAAGTCCAGCAGCATGGCACGAAACCCCCTCCCTGTAGCAGTTATTCACGTCGGTGGGGGGAACTGATCACTTCTCATTTTGTTCTTCCCGTCACGTGCTTTTTATTTTTTAGCCCCTGTATAAAACTATGGTACCCCCACATCTTGAATACTGTGTACAAATGTGGTCTCCTCACCTCAAAAAAGATATTTTGGCCTTGGAAAGGGTTCAGAAAAGGGCAACTAAAATGATTAGGGGTTTGGAACGGGTCCCATATGAGGAGAGGTTAAAGCGACTGGGACTTTTCAGTTTAGAAAAGAGGAGACTGAGAGGGGATATGATAGAGGTCTATAAAATCATGAGTGGTGTGGAGAGGGCCGATAAAGAAAAGTTATTTATTAGTTCCCTAAATAGAAGAACTAGAGGACACCAAATGAAATTAATGGGGAGCAGGTTTAAAACTAATAAAAGAAAGTTCTTCTTCACACAGTGTGTAGTCAACCTGTGGAACTCTTTGCCAGAGGAGGCTGTGAAGGCTAGGACTATAAGGGTATGTCTACACTACCCTCCTAGTTCGAACTAGCGGGGTAATGTAGGCATACCGCACTTGCAAATGAAGTCCGGGATTTGAATTTCCCGGGCTTCATTTGCATAAGCGGGGAGCCGCCATTTTTAAATCCCCGCTTGTTCGAACCCCGTGTAGCGCGGCTACACGGGGCTCGAACTAGGTAGTTCGGACTAGGATTCCTATTCCGAACTACCTAGTTCGAGGCCCGTGTAGCTGCGCTACACAGGGTTCGAACAAGCGGGGATTTAAAAATGGCGGCTCCCCGCTTATGCAAATGAAGCCCGGGAAATTCAAATCCCGGGCTTCATTTGCAAGTGCGGTATGCCTACATTACCCTGCTAGTTCGAACTAGCGGGGTAGTGTAGACATACCCTAATAGAGTTTAAAGAGAAGCTAGATAATTTCCTGGAGGTTAGGTCCATAAAGGCTATTAGCCAGGGGATAAAATGGTGTCCTTGGCCTCTGTTTGTCAGAGGCTGGAGAGGGATGGCAGGAGACAAATCGCTTGATCATTGTCTTCGGTCCACCCTCTCTGGGGCACCCGGTGCTGGCCACTGTCAGCAGACAGGCTACTGGGCTAGATGGACCACCCTAAGAATTTTTCTATTGACAACCCTGCCCCATGTCTCCCTCCCAGCTGAATAGTGCAGGTCCCTTTTCATTAGCAATCAACAGCTGTATCCCCACAAAGAAATCTAAAGCAAGGCAGCTCTGGAAGACTTAGCGGCATGTGCCTACATGCTCACATTTAGCATGCCAATAAATCCACCTTTTAAACAAAAGTTAATTAAAATGCGATTAGAGCAGGGACGATAAACAGATGCCCCTCGGCTTAACTCATCTGCTCCTTTTTGTCCCTCTTTCCTTTATGGGATTTAAACAGCCACTGGTGTCACTTCCATGGGAAGCAGAAGACACGCACAATTTGGGCAGCCTCCCACAGGCACGCGGCAGAAGATGTGCACACAGTGGGCTGCCGAAGGCTCGGAGGGAGCTGAGCAGATTAGTGATGCTCTAAGCAGCAGCTGCACAGAAGCGGATTGTCTCCGGTACTGAAACAAGGAGGTGTCGGAGAAGTGGGCCTGGCCTGGCCGGGCACACACACAGATGCAGGGCCGGCATGTTTATTTGCGGGGCCTGGCTTGAAGGGGGCATTGTGGCCCACGGCTCTGCTTGGGGTTCCAGCATCACCAAGCACTGCCCATAGCTTCAGGACACGCCCCCCAGCCAGGCAGGGCCAATAATTAAGCGCAGGGCCATATGCCGAGAGAACTAACTGCACATGCCTCCTACCCGTCCTGCACAGATGTGATGAGTTGAGAATCCCTTGATGCAGTTACTCCTGAATGACATTGGGTGCAGTGACAATCAGACCAGCGTGCATTCTGTGTAGGGGAATGCCTCAAGCTGAGCCTCCCGCAAGTAAAAACCCAAAGGGCCATTAGCTCTGACCTGCAATGCTGAATGAAAGGGACATCTGGTCAATGCAGGCCAAGCGCTGAATCATTTTTTTAAAAAAGCCTCCCAAAACCGTGAGTTCAACACTCAAGTTGCCATGCTTTTTACTGCATTCCAGTGAAGACTGATCCCTGCCGTGTTTGCAACCCAGACATCACAGCTTTGTGCAAGTGCATATGAACCTGGAGGTGAAACTGACTAGTAACCAAAGCCAATTGAATTACTTGGTGCAAATAATTTATTCAAGGAGTGTTGATATTTTTGTCAAATTACTCATGAATATTTATTTTTCCAGGGTTTTTTTTTCCCTGGCGCTGTAGATCATCAGATAATGCGCAGTAAATGATTTGATGATTTTTCCCCCCCCGCCATCAAATAAAATTATTTGAGAATGTGTCTGCTGGAAACCAAAATGAAAATGACAAGTCTATTTTCATTGTCTGAAATGAGCAAAAGGCACAGCTGCCAAATTCTGTGCAGCTCCGTGTGTGACATTTTATGCTAATTATTTAATTAGCGTATTTGTGTATTTACAAACAAATTACATATACCATAAACTTCAACTTTGGAGAAAACCCGTGTGGATCTAGTCCTGGTTAAAGGCATTGGCTTGACTTTAATATTAATTATTATTATTATTATAGCACTAACAGGCGCCAACTAGGTTAGGGTTGGATGACAAAACGTTGGGACCCTGTGCCTTATGGCAATGGTTTTCCCACGTTGCCCTGCCATGCTTAAACCAGACAGCATGAGACAGAGATAGGGGAGGGTTACAAAACCCTCTAATGCCACCAAAGCTAATGGGAGCATGATCAGCAATTGATTTAGAATGTCCTCACTAGACCCCCTAAATCGACTCCAGAGAGAATGATCTCCACAGTGTCCATCTCCTGCTAAGCGTAGACAATGCTAGAGGCTAGTTCCTGACTTGCAATAACATTCTTACTCTAATACCAATTACTAGAAACCTCACTTGGGTTCATTAGGGTCAGCTCTAGTTTTGCCTAAAGCAGAAGTGCTTCCCCCCGACCCTCCCAAAACTGAGATGTCTGTTTTGTGAGATTTCCAGATCCAGACAGCTCAGATAAGAACCCAGATGTTGGTTGCTCAGCCGCACCAGAACCAGACACTCTGGGCCAGCCTCCCTGAAACCTGACGCAGAGTTCTCCATCTATTGGCAAGCAGATGTGCTACTGGGAGGATAGCATCATTTCCCACTAATGAGGGGAATAAACCATCACTCACAGGGAAAAGGAGATGGCTTTGGTAAGATATGGACTTTTCAGTAATTCTATTATCCCACTGCAGCCCATTACAGAGTCATTAGCAGAGAAGTAATATTCTTGCTGTTAATAATTTGACTAATACGCCTGTTTGGCAAAATGAAAAATCTCTCCCCGGATCAGATTAAAGGCTTTGCGCGGAATGGCAGTTTGTTTGGATAACAAGCACCTGAATTGGAAGCAAACCCAAAGTATTTTTCTGTGTGGAACATCACTCCTCTCCTATGGGATTTTTCCTCTGCCCCTAATGGAGCTGGAGCTGTATTGCACGTTATTGATGTTGATTATTTACATCAGTTTCCATAATCCATTCTTCCTGAAATCATAATAGAAAGTGCTCCTAGTTATACAGTGGGTAAAGGAATTAGCATGTAGAGTTCCTGTGACAAAGTGGGGATTTTATTCACCTTCTTATGGTGCATGTGATTTCTAATGTAACCTATAGGAACCCCATGGCTACGTCTACACTGGCAAGACTTTGCGCATACGTGGCCGATTTTGCGCAAAAAATTGCCGCCTGTCTACACTGGCCGCGAGTTCTTGCGCGAGAACACTGACATTCTAATGTAAGAAATCAGGGCTTCTTGTGCAAGAACTATGATGCTCCCGCTCAGGAATAAGCCCTCTTGCGCAAGGCCAGTGTAGACAGGCAACATGAATTTCTTGCTCAAGAAAGCCCAATGGCTAAAATGGCCATCGGAGCTTTCTTGCCCAAGAGAGTGTCTACACTGGCACGGATGCTTTTGCGCAAAAGCACATCTCTTGCACAAAAGCACATGCCAGTGTTAAAAGTATTTGCGCAAAATCTTGCCAATGTAGATGTAGCCCAGGTGTGTATGTGTGCCTCTGTTTCCCCATACACTGCACCTCAGCCCAGGAGGGGGTGTGACCGGGTGACACCTTTTTCCCCAGGATTCAGTACAAAGACCTGCCCCCTCCAAATGGGATTTTGTGTGCTCCAGCCCTGCAGTGGGGCAGTGGTGGGGCTGGCACACCAGCACCAACCCCCCAATGCTGGGCGGGGTGGGGGCTGAGCCTCAGGGGCCAGATCCAGTCAAGCCAGTCCCAGGTCTAATGTTCCCCATCCCAGCCCCATGCCTTTTGGGGCAAATTTCTGAAGGGAACAGTCATTTTAATCACGGGAACAGTTGATCGAGGGACATGATGGATAGAAAAGTGAGAGTATCAGATTTTTCAATTTTACTGGAAATTTTAAAAAAATCAGGAACAACTGTTTGCTGTCAAACTAAAAATGATTTTTTTTGACAACCCAAAAAGTCAAAAAACGATCGTACAGGATGAAAAAATGTCCAGCATTTCAGAGGCACCGCTGGCCGGGCTCATGTGTCCAGAGCAGGTCTCCACATGAGTCCCAGGGAATTATTAGGGACATTGATATACGTGTGCAGTAACTTAGTACCAGACATGCTAGCTGGGTTAAGTAAGCGTATGCCTCATCTGGATGCACACCCATGAACACACACAAACCCAGACATTACATCAAGCTGTTCCCAGTAATGGACATGGACTTTGAGAAGTTCAGAACCACAATGAAGCTCGCAGGGTCTCTTCTTGCTAAAGCACCGGGGTAGCGCAATTGAGTGACACGTGACACACACGACACCGAAAAAGGCAGAGGATGGAGATATTTTAGTCTGCAAGCAAGACATGGAAATCAGTCTCCTTAATGAGCATGCTGGCCAAGTGGAGTTGAAAACACAGTGTCTTAAAAGAAGTGGAGTGTTCCCAGGGGACCCTGCCATGCAGTTGTGTAGGCTGTGTATTGTGTAGGCTGGTCATACTCATCACAGGAGAGGATGCAAGTCAGAGAGGGTTGTAGACTGCATGCTCTGTGTCACTCAGTCAGAGCAGCTGGGGAATGTGAAGCTGATGTAGGAAGTGCGGTTTAGTGGGTAGCAGCACTGGAAGGAAGTGGGTCTGACCCACGAAAGCTCATCACCTAATAAACCATCTTATTAGTCTTTAAAGTGCTCCATAGTCCTGTTTTTTGTTTCAGCTACACCAGACTAACACGGCTACATTTCTACCTCAGTTCCATGCCTGACCTTGACCGGATGTGTGACTATCTGCCCCTTTCTACAGCTCCAGTTTCCTTTCCACCATTGCTCTGCCTTGTCTATTTAGGATGCAAATGTTTCTGGGCAGGGATTGGCTCTCACAATGTGCATGTATAGCTCCTAGCTAGCACAAGGGAGCTTTGCTGTCATATGGGGCTTCCAGGTGCTGCTGTAATGCAATGGGGGGGGGGTTCCATGTGGCCACAAGCTGCTAGAATGCTATGTGTTCCCATCTCCTCCATCCCATATAGCCCCAAAGTGTAGAGCAGTGGTCCCCAGCACGGTGCCCGCGGGTGCCATGTTGCCTGTGGGGGCATTTGTGTGCGCCCGCCAAGTGCTCGGGGCTGGCCTGGCCACGGGCACGTGGTGCACGGTGAGCACCGGCCCCAGAAGCACCACAGATTGGCCGCCCGTGCTCGGGGAGTGCCAGCCCCGGGTACGTGGTGCTTGGAGGGGGAGGCGCCGGCCCCGGGCGCGCGGTGCTTGGAGGGGGGCCCTGCCCCTGGCACGCAGCTATGGGGGGGCCCCCGCCCTCTGGCACCCGGCAGGCAAACGGCCACGCCCCATGGCGCCCGGCAACCTTAAATGGTTGGGGACCACTGGTGTAGAGGCTTGGAGGCCGCAACCGAACATGGGGTACGATAGCTCTGAGGCCACCCAGGAGAGATTAGCTGAGCATCCACAATGCCCACAGCCAGCAGCATGTTTTTCTACTGGTGGTGCATATCTTTAGATGCCTTAGTGCACGTAACATTTATTTCACACAAAGATGGAAGCTAGTGGATCTAGTACCTCAATGGTGATACAGCTTGGATAAATGCAGCCTGGGGACCACAAACATGATACCAAGAAAGTGGAGGGCTAATTAACTCTTCCAGTGCCAGCCCCAAGACGTACTCATAGCAATTCTCCACATAATACTATCCTCCTTTTGCCCTTTCCCATCCATTCTCTCAAAGTCCTGTACAAAGGAAGGCCGGTATTATTTGCCCCATTATACAGAAGGGAGCAACGAGGCACATGGGGCCATGCCAGCTCTAGATCCCACCAGCTCTCAAACACACCCATGGGCACAGCCCTTAGTAACCTCTTGTTCATGACTCGAGCTAAATGAATAATGGAATTTTCACTTCAGGAGCCAAATCCACAAATCTAAGGGGAAAAATTAAAATCCACCTCAGTTCAAAAGGAAAATCAGTCCCCTCCCCCCAAAATAGTGACGTGAAATGGAAAACTTCATTTGTTATGAAGCAACTAAACCATTTCTGCTCAACACAACATGATTTTTCATTTATAGTTTATCAGATGTTTTCAGGGTGTATGTTGTTGGTTTTTCCCTTCCTCCTTTTTGTGTTTTTAATTAATTATTTCAGTCGGCCAAATCTGAAAGCAAAGTGCAGCTTCAACATGAAAAGTGGAAATGAAACATTCTGACTCTTTCCTACAACTCTCCTCTCCCCCCCCCCATTATTTTTAGCTAAAATCATTCATCAACTTTGACCTAAATTCACAACTACTTTTGAAGGCCTGAAAAATTAAATATTGACATTTTTTTAGCTAATAGAAATGTTGCCCATGCACTGGGTACCCACAGAGCCATGCTCTAGGGAATTCATTTATTACCTCAAGCGAAGCCTGTTTCACACTCCTTTACCCAGGTGTGTCTGCCAGCCTGGCTTTCAGGTGCAGCTCCTGCAGAAGGCCTCCGGCCATGGTGAATCTGAACAGTGCATCCCTTGTCTGTGCAGGCCTCGCTGTGGCTGCCACCAACCCATTATATTGTTTTTCACATTGTCAATGTGACATTTAATCTCTGGCCCTACCTCCATTTTGGGTCCCTCTTCTCTCCTCTGCACCATCAACCCCGTGGCCTTCCTGGCTGAGGACAAAGCAGGATTCGGACACTCTGTCGAGATTCTATTCCCCCTGCTCAGAAGAACCAAGTCAGGGCACCAGCCTGGTTTTGTACCACTCTTGGGGGCAGCCTTTAAGTCTGGTGCATTTTTTGGCTTAACAGGAGGGAGGGCCAGCTGGTTTTTTGAGACACACCTTCAGTGCAATATTCATTCCCAACCCCTCTCCTCTCCCCATCATTATTCCTTCCCGTCCTTGCCAGTCACTCTGATGATACTGTTCTCCCCCGCCCCCCTCTGTTTTCTCCCCTGCGCCCTTCCATGATAACCGAAGGGTCAGATTTACGTTCCATTCCATTTGTCGCAGGCTTCCGAGCAGCTGGCAAGAAGGTGCCCCTGGAGCCCAGCTTGGAAAGAAGGACCAGTCGTTGCTGGGGTGCACATCGGAGGAAGAGGAGCCTAGCTAGTTCGCATGCACGGCCTCGCCGGCGAAGGCTCAGAACTGCTATTTAACGGTGGGAGGAGAGTGATCAGGAGCTGATCGGTGGGCGGCAAGCAAAGGAGCTCTTACGATTCCAGAGAAATAGCGGGGGCTGAGCCAGCAAGGGGAGTCACTTCTAAACCGAAGCAGGGAATCAATCCCACAGCCCACGCCACTGGGCCAGGTTTCTCCCAGGACCAGAGCTACGTACGGCAAGAGTTGTCCCTATGGCTTCCATCTCTCTGGCAACTAGTACTCCACAGACTTGCCTGGAAATCAGCTGGGAAAAACAAAATGTCCCCTCCCCCACCCCCCGCAAGCCACAAAACGGGGTGGGCATTAGAATCGGTGAAGAAGTTTCCCTGTTTCGGTTGCCCTCCCATCCCGCTGGCCCTTGAGTTCAAGCCACACATTTCATCACAGGCCTCCACACGTTGCCTGTCTTGGTAAAGAAAAACAAGAAGTATCGATGCCCCGTAAAGCTCCTTGACAACTCTACAGCCTAATGGCCCCTTATTTTTCCCCCAGCTGCACTCTGGAAAAGGAAATAAATTTAGCTCCTTAAGCAGCCTGCCTGCTCTTTAAGCAACACGGTTCCGCTCTCCGGGGCTGCAGTTAGCAGACAAGGCAGCGCAGAAGCGCTGGGCGACGGAGCACCTATGGCTCGGGGATCGCACAGGCCAAGGTACTGGAAATGGACCATTCAGCTATTCCCATCATTGCTCTGGCTCAAAGTCAGAGGTGGACAAATTCTTCCGTTGCCTGTACCGAGTGAGACGGTCCGACTCAGTCTGCTCCCACCACCACACCCGCCACCATCACTGGCACCGAGTCCCCCTGGACTTTGTAGGCAGGGCCAGCAGAGACGCCTGGAATCGAAGGGTGCCACGGCGAGGGAATGGATCTCGCACCGAGAGACGTTCACTCAGAGCTAGGGATGAGGCACATCAGCAAAGGGGATTGTAATGGAGTCGGCGCTCACCTCGCACCTCGGAGTGCGGGTTCCTGCTCTGCCTCCAGCCTTTGAAAGCCTTGTGGCTACTCAGCCCTCCAGACAAGTCACACAGCCTCGTATGCAATCACAACCCCTTCCGGATACACCTCTACCAGGGGCACGTCCCGGTACCCTCTGTAGGGCGTCTCACTCAGTCAGAGAGTGGTGCCTCCAGGCCTTCTCCTCCTGGAGACAGTGTTCTAACAGCTCCCCACTCTGAGCTGTCCTGCCAGCCAACCCTCTCGACCTTCTCCCTTCCAGGTCGGGGCTGCAAGTGAGCTGCCTCTGGTCCTGCAGCACCCTTTGTAGTCCCTCCTGGCTCCTGATTGGCTGGTTCCTCCACAGCCACTCTAGCCTCCTGGAAGGCTTCTCTATGACCCTTTTGGCCTTAGGGCCTAGCCCTATTACAGGTATGAGGCAAATGACATTGCTACTGCTCTGGGAGATAACTAAAGGACATGAGTGTCAGCCTGGTACCTTGCGCCAAACCGGCATTGAGAAAATGTTTGAAAGATGCAGGGATCCTCATCCAGCAAAGTCAAGTCCGAGCATGCACACGTGCATGCACTCTCTCTCTCTCTCTCTCTCTTCAGGTCATCTGAGCATCTGTAGATTGAGCATGTGATCTCCTACTACCCTGCATGCACCCAGCAGTATTAGCTCAGCCATTGCCCCATTTCTTGGGGAAGGAAGTGCCCACAAATCAGTTCTGGGATTCCCTGGGGAAGGTCTGAGCTGCTGCAAGGGATTTGACAAGCGCTGGGAGACTGATAATAGATGCAGAGGAAAGCAGGAGGCTTGCGTTGAGGACGGGCAATATAAGGAGGCCCGTCAAGTTAGTGAAGGACCCAGGGCTACGTGCTGCGCTGACTTAGCAAAACCACTGACTTCGGTGGCAGTACACAGGGCACGTGTCTGTGGAGAATTCCAGCCCCCCGAGTCTATTTGCAGCACTTGGGAGGATGTGGTGAAGGAGGCTAGTGGATGGGAAGTGAAAGGCAGCGTGGGAAGGGAGATCAAAGAATGATAGTACCTGAGAGGGGGTAAAAAAACAGTAAGCAAATGGTCTGGGAGCACTTTATAGACTAACAAAACATGTCGATGGGATCATGAGCTCTCGTGGGCACTGCCCACTTCTGGGGCATCTGAAGAAGTGGGCTGTGCCCACAAAAGCTCATGATCCCACCTACGTGTTTAGTTAGTCTATAAAGTGCTACCAGACCGTTTGCTTGCTGTTTTTTTCTGTAACAGACTAACTGGGCTACCCCCTGAAGCCCCTGAGAGGGGGTAGACATCCTGCGCCACCCAAAGGTTTGATATGTCCCAGCCTGAATCACCTTCAATCCCCAACATCCCTCTAACGTGAGATGGCGAGAAGCGTCTCTCCTTGAGCCTGGCAGTCTCTGCGCCCAGGGGCGTGAGACAGCCAGGCAAGGAGAGGGCTCCCTCCTCCTGAATTCCTGTGACTGTCGCGGAGGGAAAAGTGCTCAGTATCAACGTGAGCTTGAGAAAGAGGCACCAGCGCGTGGCTCTGTGCACCATGGGCCCCTGGGGGCAGCATTAGCGCTGGACAGGGACCCACGGCTGCCAGGGAGGAATCCATGGCAAATGCTTTTCACCTCAGCTAAGCCCGTGACGGCAAGCGCGCTCCCCGGCCGGTGGCCCCCGCAGGGCTGCTGAGCAGTGGATACAAAAGGCCGGCCCTGCTGCAGAGGAGACAGCAGATTCTCAACGGCGCCACACCAGAGTGGAGGCTCATCAGCCAAGCCGTCAGTTTTAGAAGTTCCTGCACAGGTTACGGCGGGGAGAGGGGAGCAGCCACTGAGCAATCGCACACTGGAGGTGCCACCAGCTCCCGAGGCGTAGCCCCGACCCAGGACCAGGGTGGAGCCCGCCCTGCAGAATGTGCCCTCCCCCCGGTCTGTCGCTCTTTCCTCAGAGTGGAGTATCAGAGAGGGGCAGCCCAAGGGGTGACAACTGGGGTGGCTGGACCTTGGTTTGCTTTTCTCATTTCCAACCCCCAAATCAGGGCTGGAGAGAGATCCACCGGAGGGAGGGCATCAGACAACACTGTCGACCTCTGACCCTTCCCCCCGCCTGCCCTAGGCACGTGCAAACAGGGAGCCGCTCTCTGCTTCCTCCCCCCGTGTGAGGCGGGGACAGGAGGGACTCCTTCAAGCGCACAAGGAGAGGCACACGTCTCGCTTTCCTCGCGTCCAGTCTCCCCATCCGCTGCCTAAGCCATCTCCTCGCCCCCAAAGGCCGATTCATAAGAACATAGGAACGGCCGTACTGGGTCAGACCAAAGGTCCATCTAGCCCAGTATCCTGTCTGCCAACAGTGACCACCACTAGGTGCCCCAGAGAGGGTGGACCGAAGACAATGATCAAGCGATTTGTCTCCTGCCATCCCTCTCCAGCCTCTGACAAACAGAGGCCAAGGACACCATTTTATCCCCTGGCTAATAGCCTTTTATGGACCTAACCTCCAGGAAATTATCTAGCTTCTCTTTAAACTCTGTTATAGTCCTAGCCTTCACAGCCTCCTCTGGCAAGGAGTTCCACAGGTTGACTACACGCTGTGTGAAGAAGAACTTTCTTTTATTAGTTTTAAACCTGTTCCCCATTAATTTCGTTTGGTGTCCTCTAGTTCTTCTATTTAGGGAACTAATAAATAACTTTTCTTTATCAGCCCCTGCATATACACAGACCTGCCAGGTGTTACCATTGATCCCCTGGGGGGCGGGTCAGAAATGAGGCTTTGGGGTTACTTGGACCCTTGAAAGAGGAAGGATGTTGCTGCCAGGAAGCCAGGCCAGCGAGATCTGGAGACCGATGGGGACCCTGCTGGAGGTTTGCATATGGAAGGGAAGTGTTTAAGGATGTGAAGGATGGCAACCAAAGACTGGGATGATCCTGAGTTTGATTCACCTTGGATCTCTAGCCAGTGGTCAGGGTGTGCTGTTCCCAATCCATAGCTCCAGGGTGCACTATCCCTGATCTCTAAAGGTCGCTGCTGGAAAGCCTAGCTCAAACTGTAGTCATGCTCCTGCTGCTGGAGATGTAGGTGTCTTCCAGGAGGGCAGTTGCCCACCTCTCCTGCTAGTAAAATAAGTTGTACGGGGTAGGGGGAGAGGTGGCAGGAGCCCACAGGTGGGTTCCCTGTTCTGTCCCAGCTAGTCGTGTCAGGCCTGACGCACTCACGACACCTAGCGCACTCTTGTCCTAATCTGTATTTAAGAGGTGCCGCGTAAGGTATCACACACAGACTGGTAACAAGCTGCTCCCCAAAATCATCACACAGCCCAAGTAGAAGTGCGCAGTGTAGGAAGAAGAAACGTCAACCCAGCCCTGCCCATTGTAAGTTACATATTTAAGAACATAAGAACGGCCACACTGGGTCAGACCAAAGGTCCACCAAGCCCAGTGTCTTGTCTGCTGATGGTGGCCAATGCCAGATGCCCCAGGGGGAGTGAACAGAAAAGGGAACCACCAAGTGATCTCTCACCTGTCACCCATTTCCAGACAAACAGAGGCTAGGGACACCATTCCTACCCATCCTGGCTAATAGCCATTGATGGACCTAACCTCCATGAATTTATCTAGTTCTTTTTTGAACCCTGTTAAAATCCTGGTCTTCACAGCATCCTCTAGCAAGGAGTTCCACAGGTTAACTGTGTGCTACATGAAGAACTTCCTTTTGTTTCTTTTAAACCTGCTGCCTATTCATTTCATTTGGTGACCCAGTTCTTATATTATGGGAACAAGTA
This sequence comes from Pelodiscus sinensis, assembly GCF_052426305.1. Lineage (NCBI taxonomy): Eukaryota > Metazoa > Chordata > Testudines > Trionychidae > Pelodiscus > Pelodiscus sinensis. Next base: position 6,141,377 of record NC_143076.1, on the reverse strand, counting down.
AATAACTTTTCCTTATTCACTTTTTCCACACCAGTCATGATTTTATAGACCTCTGTCATATCCCCCCTTAGGCTCCTCTCTTCTAAGCTGAAAAGTCACAGTCTTTTTAATCTCTCTTCATATGGGATCTGTTCCAAACCCCTCATCATTTGTGTTGCCCTTTTCTGAACCTTTTCCAATGCCAGTATATCTTTTTTGAGATGAGGCGATCATAGCTATACGCAGTATTCAAGATGTGGGCGTCCCATGGTTTTATATAGAGGCAATAAGATATTCTCTGTCTTATTCTCTATCTCTTTTTTAATGACTCCTAATATTCAGTTTGCTTTTGTCTGCCACTGCCGACTGACTGGATGATTTCAGAGAACTATCCACAATGACTCCAAAATCTCTCTCTTGAGTAGTTGTAGCCAAATTAGTCCCCATCATATTGTATGTGAAGGAGCCATTCTAGAAGTATGTTTTCCCTGGTACAGGTGGGACACTGGCTGCAGTTAGTTGGGGGGGGCATAATAGGGGCCCTTTCATCTGTAGGTCACACGTTCAAACCCAGCACACCGCAGTAGTGACCAAAAGCCGACACCCTGCAGTCGCCTGTCCAAAATGGGGTGCAGCGTGTCCATCCCGCTTCCGGGTGAAAGGCGTCCATGCCACAGAATTGGTCCCCGGCCCAGCTGACACCCATGGTGCCTGACCTGGTGAGTCCCTCAGGCGAGGCCCGGGAGGCGCAGTGGCAGAAGAAGCCTTTGAGGGTGAAGAGAGGACTCCAGCTGCCAAGGCAGTTAGCTCAACTTCATCTGAGTCACAAGCTGGCAGCCCCCTCCAGAGGGGCCAGGGGCGGCAGGTACATTATGCAGGGGAGGGCGTTACCTTCCCAAACCACCAGCCTGGCCCCGCCCAGAACCCGCCCCCAGAACACCTGCTGTAGGCGTACTAAGGGCCCTCTCCATGCTCTGGGGTCATGCCCTACCCACCTCCTTGTGGTGCTGCGATGGGGTGGAGGAGGCCTGGCTCCTGTGGGGGGCAGGGCCTTGGCAGTAGGGGCGGGGCTGGGGGCAGAACTGGGGGTGGGGGCTTGCCTCCCCCAGCCCTACCTTCACCCACCGCCCATGAGCGGGGCATGCGCTTAACTTCCAGCATGTTAAATCAGTGAAGCAACACTCTGAGGTTTGCCCCAGCTGAGGACTGGGCCCAGCCAGTCTCCTAAACAGAACCAGAACATCAGTCCTACGTTGCCTGAGACCGATACCTAACCCCCTTCAGCAAAGGGAGAAACAGGGTTAGGCATCTGCTTCCAATTACACAGGCCCCTGGTATGCAGCTAGGCCAGGCTTTGGCCAATGGAGCGGCTGAGGATGCCCACGGCAATTAAAGAACCCATCTATTTCTAGGTCTGGACAGCTGGTGTGACTCAGTCTCCCTAATTCAGATGAGTAGGGGACACCAAGCTCCGGAAACCTGCTTTCTCCCCTGCCATGGTTCCCCCTGTGCTGCTCATTATATCATTTCCAAAGCACTGAGCCAGCCAGCAAGCTGGATCCTGGCCTCGGGTGCCATCAGGAACATCTGGCATCATTTAGAAGACATGCAAAAGGTAAAAGCCTCTCTGAGCAGCGGCGTCAGTCATTCAGATTCAGATTTTCAAAGTCTGGGCTTTTAGGAACGCCTCGTAGGAGGCTTCTTTTCTGGAAGGATGTCAGCCAAAGTGGTCTCTGGAGTCCTGGATGTCCCGTGAGAAGACTTCTCAAGTCAGCAATAAACATTCAGCTGTAGTCACCCAAGGAAACTGAGAAGCCTAGCAGCTGCTTCCCATGACATAAGAACTAGGAGTCCCCTAATGAAATGAATAGGAAGCAGGTTTAAAACAAAAGGAAGTTTTTCTTCATGCAGCACACTGTCAACCTGTGGAACTCCTTGCCAGAGGATGTTGTGAAGACCAGGACTTTAACAGTGTTCAAAAAAGAACTAGAAAAATTCATGGAGGTGAGGTTCATCAATGGATATTTGCCAGAATGGGTAAGAACGGTGTCCCTAGCCTCTCTTTGTCAGAGGCTAGAAATGGGTGACAGGGGAGGGATCATTTGGCCACTGTCAGAGGACAGGATACTGGGTAGATGGGTCTGATTCAATATGGACATTCTTATGCTTCAGCCCAAGCTAGTCCATGCATCTCCAAGGAGCAGCTACAGAGGATAAGGGAAGAGCAGCTGGACAAAAGCTCAGAGCTCCTTCACTTCCAACCAGCAACATCCCTCACGGTTTGCTGGAGGGGATCTCTGGGGCCAGCAGGCACTGAATGGGAACGGATGCAGGCACTGGCTGCGGAAGGATTCTCTGCTCACCTCGGTACTACCATCTGCCATTCAGATTGGCTGCAGGGCCCTGCCAGAAACCACGCACAGCGGATAACCCATGGAGAGGGGAATCTCTCTCAAGATGCTTCTGCCACTGAATGCATCAGGGTTTGATAATTAAGCGCACGCACACGGGCAGGTTTCGCTGGCCCGGGAGAATGTTTTTGGAAAAGGCTGCTCGTCACTGCCTGTAGCGTGAAGGGAAAGCAAAGGGAAAGAAGCAGCACTTGGCAGAGCTGATAAAGATGGATGGGAGGGGGTGGTGACAAAGGTACCTGCCGGCACTCCATCAGCTTCCAGCACCCTGGTTCATAAACATGCTCATCCATTACCCAGCCTGCCTGGGTGCAAACAGCCCCGCAGATATTTACACTCAAGAAGATTCACCCCAGGAAAAATAACCCCTGGCTACACACACAAATCTCACATGGAGAAATTAAGCTTCAGAACCATGCCAGCACAGACACACACACTCCAGCTACAGCTCCACGGTGGTACACACAACCGGCTCCACAGTGGCAAGAACCAATCACCCACACACGCCACTCTCCCGGAAAACCCCTCCCCAGCAATCCACGCCACACACAGGAGAAAGCAGCCTGCCGAGAGCACAACTCCTGAGCAATGTGGCTGCCCATCCAGGCCCAAGTCACCAGCCCGGGGCAGGGAACATCCCTTCCCCTGTGTTTGCAAAGTACTGCGATATTGACAGCGCTACCTGCAGTAAGTGCTTGTTAATGATGCATGCAGCCAAACCAGCCCCCGCACACACATCAAGCTCCGTTGCTGAGACTGGTGCCTGGATACGCGCACACACACTTGGGTCCTGGCCAGGAAATACATCTGCAGGGGCTTTCCAAGCAACAGAAGGGCTCCCCTCAATGCTGCCTGTCAGGCTACTACAGTCAACTGCAGGGACCTGCTACCAGCCTCCAGCGGTGACGTACCACTTCCTGCTGGATCCCCCCAGCAAGGTTTTTCCTGCATGCCAGGGGTGGCAGGTGCAAAGGGCCATGCACGGTGTACATTGGGGGCAGGGGCCAGCAAGAGAGGTGGTTTTCAGAGTGGGTGGGAGCAGGGCCATGCACCTTCTTAATTATCCGTTTTTTAGTCTTTTTTTTCTTACATAACAATTCTAAATTATATCTAGGTAGTGTGTGCCCGTGTGTGTGTGTGGGCACGCCTGTGTGTGTGGGTATGGGGGGCGTGTATAATTTTGTTAGGAACTGGTGGGTGCCATGGCGGTGCACATCCGAACAAGCGCACATGCCCTCAATATTGGCACACAAGACAAAACTCACTCCGCTCACAGATACAACATCTTAGAGGGAACCCGGTCCCGACCTGTGGTCAGACTGATTAAACACACATGGCCTCAGCTCCTGGGGAGAGGAGTGCTAATGTATGGAAAATACATAGACGAATGCCCTGACCTCTAAAACAGCCCTTGACTTCTGGCCCTTATCTGAGGAGAGCCTTCCAAAGGAGGCAGCTCACGATCACTATCACCATTTTACCAGCACCCAGAATGCCAGGTTCCAAACAGCGACGGCAGGTGCAGAGCAGCGAGGAAAAGCTGGTACAGACTAATGGGGTCATGGAAAGAGTTTTGCCACTTGTAAAATCAGCCTGTAAATGCTCCGAGCTCAAACGGTCAGCTGTGGGAAGAGCACTCGCTCTGTACGGCGGATTTAGACTGCATGAGACAGCTTCCAAGAAACTGGATTCTGCTGAATCCTGTTTTTCTTACTATACAAATAGGACCTCCCTGGTTCGGCACCTTTGGGACCTGAGTGGTCCTGAACAAGGGAGTTTGCCGGACCAGGGGAGGTCAGGCCTTATGCGTTCCGAGGGTTCCCCTCCTGCCGTTGGCCCTGGCCAGAGCGTTGCCCCTGGCTCGCCTTCTAGGCGCGCTGTCACCTGGCCTCCTGGCGGGGCTCCACTCTGAGCTGCTGGGCACAGTCCAGCTGCTGGCCAGAGAGGGCTCCCTGGCCCCAGCCTCTGAGGGCTGCCAGCTGCCAGACCAGCTCCACTCCCAGCCACTGACACCCTCTGCAACTGAGGCTCTTTGGTCCAGGGGATCTCTGATTCAGCAACATCCGTGGTCCTTCCAGACAACGGATGTCGCCAGACCAGAGAGGTTCAACCTGTACTATTACTGACTCTTTGCAATAAGCCATTATAAATTGGGCTCTTGAGTATGTTTCATAACAAACTCAAGTGTGATCAGGGAATTGGCTTTCCTGTTGGTGAAGACATGTCTATTCAATCTATTCATTTTCTATACGCGTTAGAGTTCTAAACGATCCTTTATTTATTGCAGTGGTGTCTAGCGGGCCCATGCGTGGACCCCGTTGTGCGTAGGTGCTGCACAATCAGCAAAGACAATCCCCGTGCTAAGGGATTGTCTCGGTGAACTCAGGGGAAAGACTCAGAGTTGTGCACAGCTGCATCCAATCAACGTGTAGTCGGGATCCAATGAGCAAGTGAAAGGCTAGGAAGCAATAAGGAGCAAGATGGGGAAAAAAGGCCAAGACATGAACAGGGTTCCAAAGAGAGCTGGCAGCCAGGCTGGGCAGGGAGGGTGTCCCTAGCCTCTTCTGTTTAAAGCTGGGAAGGGGCAAGAGGAGATGGATCACTTGATGAATCCTCTGGGGCATCTGGCCACTATTGGAAGACAGGACACTGGGCTAGATGGACCTTTGGTCTGACCCCGTAGGGTCGTTCTTATGTTCTTAAGATAAATGTCTATCAGGGATGGTCTAGACAGTATTTGGTCCTGCCATGGGGGTAGGGGACTGGACTCGATGACTCTCAAGGTCCCTTCCAGTCCTAGTATTCTATGATTCTATGATTCTAATGACTAATGGGGAGAAGTTCTATGGTTGTTAAATGAATCGCAAGGACGTCCTCATTTGGATTCCATATTCAGTTCTGGTGGCCCCGTCTCAAGAAGAATATGGCAGAAATAAAGGGGCTTCCGAGATGGGCAACATGAATGAGTGGGAGTTCCCATGAAGAGAGAGTGGAAGGGGTGGGATTGCTTCTTTTATAGAAGAAACGAATAAGGCAGCACACCATGGAAGTATCTGACATGATGAATGGGCGAGATGGTGAATCAGAAACTTCTGTTCTGCCTGCCTCAGAGAAATCCCAGGGCCCCTTTCAGAGGTTTCCATACATCATTTCAAAGCCCTTTGCTGAGATTTCACAATGAATTAAACACACACACACACGCACACACACACATGCACGCATAGGTTCCCTGCATTTCTGCTGCATCTTGCAGGGGTCTTTCAGCTGATAGAGCCACCCACATTTGATTCTGTGACACTCAAGGCCAGAGTATTGTGTATGGAGTAGTCACAACTATGGTATTTGTATTCCTGGAGATTAGTTCTTGAGCTTTACCTCTGGGCTTTAAAGCATGTGGCAAGAGATACCCATATAAACTGGCATTCTCCCCGCACACATGGTAAAACACTTTGTGTGTCTATCCTGGACATCTACCCTTATAAAAAATGGCTTTACAAAAGGGAAACTTTACTTTTCAAGATAAGTGGAGAGAATTAAATGCTAAAAATGTGCAATTCCCACTGTGATCGGTTCTTTAGAAATGCCTGGAACAACATGAAAAATAATCATCTCAAAGCAGAGCTCAGTTGAAAGTGGGCAGTTAAAACCCAAAGAACATCACATGGAAACCACGACTTCCACAGGACTATGGGAACTAAAGCCATAAATCCCTTTGGCCTTGCTTGAAGGTTCATGAACCTCAGCGGCAGTAAAATCCCCAAACACTGTCTGACTCCGGAGCTGGCGAAGAAACCTGGCAAGCGTTGCATGATGCCCTATCACTGCAAATATTTCCCACAGCCCAGTCACCCAGTGGTCCATATGATGATATGCATATTACCATTGGGTGTCCCAACATGCAGCAAGTGCTGTATAAAAACTAGCAAAGATACAATCCCAGCATGGAACAGTTTGCACAGGGGGAGAATTTCAAAGGCTGAGATGGAATAAGGTCCCTGACTTTCCACGGGAATAGGACCCTGCCTTTTTTGTCTTTGAAAACCTCCTGCATAATCTCTACTAATCCCTATCAGCAGGGGTGGGCAGTAAGCCTGAGGTGGTGGGCTAAGGTTGGCCACTGGTGCTTTATTTCCCTGTGCATCCACAGCGATGGCCACTTACAGCTCCCATTGGCCAATGATCGCCAATGGGAGCTGCAGGAAGTGGGGCACACAGGGACACCATTTCCTGCATCTTCCATTGGCCAGGAATGGTGCTGTGTGGACAACGGGTGCTTCAATTGCTCGTATCTTCATCACGGGGGTGTTGTGAGAATAAGTACCTGGAAGTGATGCTCAGATCCTATGGTGATAGGCCAACTAAGTACCCTAGCTAGCCAGAACTGGATCACCGGTGATACACCCTCAGTTCTAAAACTGGTCATAATGTTGGTTTTCCACCCTCCTCTTAGATTATTGTCTCTTGGCCAACTCTGGAGGACATAGGCACTTAGTGAACCCCCAGCATGGTCCCATCCTTACATTGTGTTTTATGAGAATACAAATGTATGAATAAACATATTTTAGCAGGGGGGTAAAGATGGAAAGGAATTTAACGTACGCCGCACTGTTTCCACTTGGCATGGGCCATCGATCTCTCTGAAGAAGAGTCAGCAGCCACGGCTGACACACCGTCCCTCAGCCCGGGGTAATTTATAACCCTATTGGGAACAGCGGCTAAACTGATGAACCCATCCGGCGAAGGAGCATGATGGATTCACTCTCCCTTCTGCTACTTAGACTTTTCACCCTCAACGGGCCACAAAGCCTCGTTCATCATCTTCATCAATCCAACGGGTAAATATCATTAAATCTGCCGGCCTCTGGCAGCAGCATTGATATTTTCTCTCTTTATTTTATGTTTTGAAAGCTCACTGTCTCCTGCTGAAAAATGGCACCGAGGCCTGTTGAGAGGATACGCATGGTTGGCACCAGAGAAGGGAGATGGAGAAGGCCTTTGTGTGTGTGGGCACTTCCAGCACGCAGAGGGAACCCATAAGAGCCCATCTTCCAAATAAAAGGCAAAGATCGTGATTTCCCTTCAGAGAGAGGTTGCCTCTTATTTACCTACTAAAGGTTGAAGTTCTCTAGTCGGGCACTCTGATCCAGCAACATCCAGCATGATTTTAGTTCGCCGGATGTCCACTTAGCATGGGTGTGGACAAGATTCCTGATGTCCCATAAAGTTTGTTTGCAGCCACCAGGCCTGGCTCTCACTGTTCTGGGCTGTTCTTTAGCTCTGATTTACCCTTACATGTCCTCTAACAGCCCAGCGAGCAGTGGGAGTGTTGGCGATGCTGCTAGACAATATTGACCGCCTGTTGTTCAGCAAATTCTCTCGTTCGGCACTGGTCAGGTCCCAAGGGTGCCGGACTAGAGAGGTTCAACTGTAGTTGCAAAACCCAAGAAACCATGGTAGACAATGATTGAAATGGAGTTGCCGTTATACTGCAGACTGGCACGGAGCATGGGGCTGTGAAACGCCTAGGGAACGCGTAAAAGACCATGTGCAGAAGGGGTGTCAATCAGAAGAGCGGCTCTGAAGTCAATGGAGCAGTGCCCATTCGCGCCCGTTGTGCATCTGGCCCGTGACGCCTGATGGGCAACCGTCCACCGTGCACGAACAGGAGAACATAAGCGGATCGTTAATCTTCGCTACCCCGAGGCAACAAGGCGTAGCCTCTCACAACTGAACTGCAGGGACCCATCACACAAAGCGTCCGAGGTGGCATCCAGGGTACGGTGTATTGGTAGAGCTGCACCAGCGAAGCGTAAGCTGGTAGGTTAGCTGCCTTTATGGCTCTGTGAAGGGCCAACTCACTGCCACAGCGCCACCAGCCGGCTGTCCTGGGAATTAGCTCTTTGGGCCTCACTGGATGCCTTTCTCTAGGGCAGTGGTCCCCAACATTTTAGGGCTGCCGGGGGACGGGGACAGGAATGCACCGCGCACCTGGGGCACAAAAATGACTTGGGCCGGCCCTGACCATTCGGCGAGCGCACATAAATGCCCTGGCGGGCGCCGCATTGGGGACCACTGCTCTAGGGGGTGTTGCCCCATGTTTCTCCTCTGGTCATGGCATCCTCTTCCAGACACGGCCCTCCTGTAGTGCCCACCCCAGTGTCCAAGCCCCCTTCCGGGGGAGGTGGTTGTTCCCACTGCTCACATCCCAAATTCTCTATTTCTCAGAGCACCCTGATCTCCTTAGGAGCTAAAGCCTGGGAGCTTGTCTGGTCAGAGCTCCCCTAGCCCTGCCTTGCCTCCCCAGCACTGCTCTAGCTCCAGGGAGCCTCCTGCTTCCCCAACAGCCAGGCCCTCACTGCTCTCCCTCTTGACCAGCTGTCAGTTCCCCTTAGACAGCTCCTAGCTGGGCCCTTGTCAGCTAGAACTGCCTCGGCTGGGGCCGGGCTGGGGTTTTGCCCTTAAAGGGCCAGTGCAGGGCAAGCGCCATCACAGGCTCCATTCATTTTATGAAGGGATAAGAGCAGTCGTTTAGGTAGTGCCGTGACTACCCGAGTGCATCACAAACGACCCCCCCCAGAGGGTCTGAGGCTTCGCAGCACACAGCCACAGGGCGAAAAGCAGCTCAGTCTGCAAAAGAAGATGTCATGCCAATGAAAACGCAGGAAATGTAGGGAGCTGGGGCAGCCCTAGACTAGGTGCCAGCAACTGGCACCCTAAGCGAACCATGCAATCGGCACCCCCACCTCCAAACCCCTCAATGATATTGCACCACCATTTGGCACCCCATGTAACTTGGCGCCCTTGGCGACCGACGGGCCGCCCCTGGTAGGGAGCAATCCTCCCACCGACCAGGGAGAATGTTCCCAACCTCGCACAAGAACGGGCAAGATTTTGACAGCTCTGTGTTTTCTATCCCCTGCTGCAGAAGCAGTAGGCTTGTAGGACACCATGGATCGACTACTTGACCATTCGTTATCAGTGGTCAATAGGTCAGTGGAGGGATGCTAGGAGTTACTAGAGAGAACTTTCTGGGGGTCTGGCTGGTGAGTCTTGCCCACATGCTCAGGGTTTAGCTGATCACCATGTTTGGGGTCGGGAAGGAATTTTCCTCCAGGGTAGATTGGCAGAGGCCCTGGAGGTTTTTCGCCTTCCTCTGTAGCATGGGGCACAGATCACAGCTGGAGGATTCTCTGCATCTTGGGGTCTTCAAAGCATTCGAAGGCTTCAATATCTGAGACATAGGTGAGAGGATTATTCTAGGAGGGGTGGGGGAGATTCTGTGGCCTGCACTGTGCAGGGGGTCAGACTAGATGATCATAACGGTCCCTTCTGACCTTAAAGTTTATGGGTATGTCTACACGACCCCGCTAGTTCGAACTAGTGGGGTAATGTAGTCATCCGCAATTGCAAATGAAGCCCGGGATTTGAATTTCCCGGGCTTCATTTGCATAAAGCCGGCCGGCGCCATTTTTAAATGCCGGCTAGTTCGAACCCCGTGCCGCGCGGCTACACGTGGCACGGAGTAGCTAGTTCGGATTAGGCTTCCTAATCCGTGGAATGAGGAGTACAGCTAGTTCGGATTAGGAAGCCTAATCCGAACTAGCTACTCCATGCTGTGTGTAGCTGCGCGGCACGGGGTTCGAACTAGCCGGCATTTAAAAATGGCGCCGGCCGGCTTTATGCAAATGAAGCCCGGGAAATTCAAATCCCGGGCTTCATTTGCAATTGCGGATGACTACATTACCCCCGCTAGTTCGAACTAGCGGGGTCGTGTAGACATACCCTATGAGTCTATGAGACTTAGGGTCAGTGGCAACTCAACAGGATAAGTGCTCCCAGCTAAGCCACTAACACTGCTTCTGCCCACGGAGAGTCGTTTTATTCGTCCCAGTCTCCCACCCAAGCCTGGCAGAGGGCCAGCCCAGCGTAGATTGACCATCTGACAAGAGCATAGTGAGGACGGACTGGAGACTAAACAAATTCACTGCTCTCTCTCAGCTCAATTCCTTGGCAAGGCAATGAATTTAAAAAAAAAGCTATTTCCACTCAGAAAACAGACAAAAATAAGCTGATTCAGGCAAATCTTGGGTGACCGGGGAGAAAGCTGGAGTGAAAGTCCTTGTCTGCTGCTATTGTGTGAGCAGCACCCAGGAGCTGACACACCATCCAGGCCATACATTAAACCTGGAAGTGCATTTGGAAAAGCCCAGCAAAATCTCCACTAGCCATGTCTTCCGAGAGAGGAAGGAAGGTGGGGAAAGAAATGAAAATCCCATTGGCTGGCCCACACTTCGGGGATGCATGGGATGGACAAATCACTTTATTAGCCCTAATTGCTGCTTGAATACATTTCCACGTCTGCACGGGAGCGGCCTTCTGAGAGAAGTTGTCAGTTCAAGTCCTGAATAGGCAAGGTTGGTTATCAGCAAGCAGTTTACAGCCTCTGCTGTGCATTAATTAAAAGGGCTTTGTGATGCAGCTCACTCATTAGCACCCCCCCCTCCTTTAATCACTGCCTCGTCAGCCATCTATAAATCTCCTCCAATATGAAATAATGAAGTGAATGATTCAATTATTACAATGTAATAAATCAGGATAGCGTGGGGGTGGAAAGGGCAGTGTCAGCTCAGCCTTCCCATCTCATTGCAAACATGAATGAGAACGGCAGAAAGACTCTAGACAAGCTACGCACATGCCTACAGCACCACGACGTGCACTGCACTGCTCGGATTCTGACCCGTGTCAACTTGCACTAGCTCCAGCTGATCTATAAGGATCCCCGACACAATATAGGACCCAGTTGTTTGCTGTGGGTGGGAAACGTTTGGCTTCCTAAAGGCGTATTATTTAAAGGGGGAGACCGCTGATGGGTCAGTCTTGCAATACAAGGGGACTACGTCTAGACTGGCATGATTTTCCGGAAATGCTTTTAATGGAAAAGTTTTCCGTTAAAAGCATTTTCGGAAAAGAGCGTCTAGATTGGCACGGACGCTTTTTCACAAAAGCACTTTTTGTGGAAAAGAGTCGGTGGCCAATCTAGACGCGGTTTTCCGCAAAAAAGCCCCGATTGCCATTTTCGCGATCAGGGCTTTTTTGTGCAAAACAAATCTGAGCTTGTCTACACTGGCCCTTTTGCGCAAAAGGGACTTTTGCCCGAACGGGAGCAGCATAGTATTTCCGCAAAAAGCACTGATTTCTTACAGTAGGAAGCCAGTGCTTTTGCGGAAATTCAAGCGGTCAGTGTAAACAGCTGGGAAGTTTTTCCAGAAAAGCGGCTGATTTTCCGGAAAAGCTGGCCAGTCTAGGACACAGCCGGGTTGTACTGCAGGAAAGTGACGTGCCGCTCACAGGTATTAACCCTATCGCTGCTGCTTCTTTTGATATGGTTTTAGTGAAATCCCTACTGTGTGATGCAGGTTTTTATCTGAGTCTTGAGACAGACTGATGAGTCTGTTACAGCCCTAGCTAAGAAGCAGGTGGCTTTCAGCTCGAGTCCTTGATGGGCAAGGTTGGTTATTAGCACGCAGCTGGACTGTGCAAGCTCAGAGGCTAATAGTGGAGCCAACAGCCTCACAAGGTATGGGGGGGGGAGAGGAGTGGCTGGTTCCATGCTCACAGAAGGAACGCGGCCTCTGGGAGAAGGGGTGGGGCTGGCAGAAACCAGACCTTCATGCCCCCCAACCCCCACTCCAGCAGCCCTAACTGCCACCTGGAGCATGTTGGCGCTCCGGCAGCAATTTAAAGGGGCAGAACCCCAGGCCCTTTTGAATCACCAGACCCTGGACAATAGCCCCTCCCCCCCTTGTCAGTGGGCCTGTACACTAAGCTTCAAGGTTCCCAAGTTTGAGCCTGCTCCCGACGACCAACGTCTGTCAGGGTCACATTAGCACTGCCGCAAGGGGCCAGCTTATTGGACGACTGGGATTGGCAGGCAGGACCAGCAAAGCAAAGGAGGGACTGTCACAGAACCGGAGCTGAACAGGACCATGTTCACAGGAATCCCGAGGGAAGAGAATAAACGCCTACAAGCCTAATGCGGGAAGGTCGGGACACGGCGCGACTTTATTTCTTAAACCTGAGTGGCTTAGCACACCGGCATCAGAAACAGACCCACACGGCAGGATGCTCCTGTGGCGTGGGGGGGGGGGGGGGCGGTCTGCTCTGTAAGCCGGTGTCCCCCTGCGCTGGGCTGTGTGATTCCCACTGCCTCACCCACATGTGTATTAGCCCAGACACCTGATAACGAGGCTCTTTCCCCAGGGGAGAGACAAAGGAAGGGAGGCGGAGACGAACACCTGGTTTGGGGCAGGGTCTGGGAGCGAGGAGTCTTGGGCTGGAACCATGAAGGAAACAGACTAAGGAGGGGGCTGGAATCTAGAGGCCAGGGACCCATCTCAAGGGGGCAGAGGCATCCTGGTCCAGACTCCTGTAGACACATCACGTCTTTGCTGGGCTGTATCCTGGAGAAGCAATAACCCCCTTGTTCTACTGGCTGGTGGAATCTATTCTTGCTGCTCCGGGGCTGCAGGATCGGAGGAACCCTGACTGGCCGTCACAGCTCCATGCAGGAGAAAGGCCAGAGGTACAACTCACCCCACAGGTGCCACAGTCTGCAGCGACGCCTGAGATTGATTCAGCAGGGACCTGAGCCCCTTGCCGGCCAGTGAGACCAATGCATGAAAAGCGATGGCTTGCAAGTAAAACCATTTTCACTACACCATTGACGTGGCAGGCGAAGGATGAACAAACAGGGGCTGGCGGCCCTGGTGAACACGGTTCTCTGTTTGTTACCAAGGTCGATACAACAGGGGCAAGTTTCTCACCTGTGTCGGTTCACTAAGTCTGAACCCAAGAGATACTCTTTCTGTGGCTTGAGAGGAATTCAGTCTTATCTCACTGGGGAGCACTAAAACCGAAGCCTCCCTGCAAAGGCTGCCGAAAGAGACGTGAATGGGGATTGCGATATGGACACCAGGGAACTAGAGTGAGACCAGCCCCTTATTTCTCATACGCTAGGGAGTGATCGCATTCCCAGGATCTGAGAGAAGGGCATCTGAGGGGGAGGCCCCCTGCAGCCACCACAGACCCATCGTCCCTATCCTCTGAGCTGTGTGGTGCCCTGTGCCTGCCTCTCCAGCAGGGAGCGCTCAAAGAGATGGATCAGAGAAAACCCCAGCTCCAGCTCAGAGCTCCAGCCTCCCTTTAGAACCCACAAAACTCAGTTCTGGCCCCAGATTCTGACTCTCGCGTTGGAGCATCTCTGGGGAGTTGGGTTAAATTCAGCTCCGACGTTGGATGGGGGTGAGTTCCGAGTCCCGATGCCCGACACTCCGCTGAGCGTAGTTCTTTCAGTTCATGGGCATATCCACACCAGTGGATGGTGGGTGTGGAGGGAGAATCCGCACACACAGCTGAGATGGGCTTGGCCATTCTCACCAGAGCCAAGGCAAAGTTGGGAAAATGCCAGCAATCTTTTCAAAGCAAGCAGCACCGTTATCAGTTAGATTGGCTCTGCAAGCAAGCTTTAAAAATCAGCACCCCCCAGAATGCATCACTCCATGGTGCCGACAAACTTTAGTATGTCTTCCTCGTCATGTCACCAAAGACGCACGAGGTCGTCTCCCTCCCCAAGGGCCTCGTCCTCGTGTCTTTTCACTGATCGCTTTCGGAAAGTCATTTGCTTGCTTCTTTGGGGGATTTTGTCCTTTGCGATCAACTAACATTAAGCCATATCGGCCTTCAGACACAAGTGTGGCATCCCTGTTGATTAGACTGGGAAATGAGAACTGCGAATCCAGGGATAGATTTGGTCTACTCGAGAGCAAATAAGCCACCAACAGATGGTACAGCTGAGTAGATGAGAAATGACAATGAAAAAATACCCGGGAAATCTTCTCTCCGGGAGATGGAGCATGTACGGCGCAAAAGCTTCAACTTTAATTTGCTACGAGACCTGGGAGCTCAAGGGGTTACCGCATGAGTATCAGGGGACAGGATAGCACCATACAAGCACCAACAACCAGCATGCACAAGCCTATTAACTGGTAAACACCAATCTTCAGTAATTCCAGCTATTAAAAACAGCTTAAAGAGAAATCAGACCTCATTTCACAGGGAGCACAGGGGTCTGGATGACTAGTTAAAAACTTTTCCTTATTCGTCTGAGTTAATGGTCTCTGACTCTCAAATCTCAGCTCCTGTACTGCTTCCAGGTTTATTAAACTCAGAACCAGGGAGATGGCATTTATTTGGCTTTTTGGAAGACCACCGCTCCCCGCTTAGAGGAAAGGACTATCCCCAGTTTGTTGGAGTCAGAAACTGGGAAAGCATAGCAGCACAAGAAACTAGGATGGTAGTTCCTTCCTGGCTGAAATCAATATATTTATTTATTCCAATTTAAAAGACAATATGCTTAGAATTCTCTAGGTGCCCTCACCACAGTTACATTTACAGATTATCAAATTATCCAGAGCAGCGTAATGCACTAGAGACACCATTACCCTCCCAGACAGTAGATGATGAATATCACAATAGTAAATGCTCCACCTAAAACAGCAATGGATAAGCTAGGCTAATGAGTGGGCTGCATGGGTGGCTTCCTTCATCTCAGTGGGCTGCAAGACTGTCACAATCAAGACTGTCTCCCGGGATAGGATAGTTTTGGGTACCTAGAATTTGCAGGGTGTGCCCACTGAACTGTAGCAGCGCTGTGATTGGATGCAAAGGGAGCACACGGCTCTCATAGTCACTGTTGTGTGCAATCAGCATGTACCTCACTTAGAATCATAGAACCCCGGGGCTGGCGGAGACCTCAGGAATCACCCACAGCAGGACCAATCCCAACTCAATCATCCCAGCCAGGGCTCTATCAAGACAGGACTTAAAAGCCTCTAGGGATGGAGGCATCGTTGTTGAGGAGGAGAGCCGCGTGGCACCTGTTAAGAGGGCAGGGCTGAGGGGCACACTGGGGGTGGCACTGTGCAAAACGTGTAATTTCAACCTGATCGAGGGCAAGGGGAAGCCAATGGAGCGAGCCATGGAAGGGCAGGGATGTGGGCCCCTTTTAGATTGACCGGAAGCTGATCGGAGTGACGAGCGGAGAGGGCAGCCAAAGCATGACTGACTTACAATGCGGACACGTAGCTTAACCCTGGGAGAATTCCTGGGAGAATTCCAGGAGTGTCCAGTTTCCTGTACACCTTAGGAAAGGAATGCCAGGCGCAGCTTGGATGAGCAGGCAAAGGAGTGGAAGTGGTCCCGAGGCTGCACGGCAGCAAGGGGGGCAGGGAGAAGCGGGGGTTGGAGGGGAGAGCTGCGGAGCACATCGCACTGCACATGCTTCCAGGAGACGCGGGACGGAATGCATAAACAGGAAGCTCAGGCCAGACGCACTAATAGGAAAATCTATTCTGTGGAGGAATCATCCTCCCGAGGGAGTCACGGAAGCACTGTAGTTCAGGCAATTTGCAAGTAGGCTGAATAATATATGCCATCTTGGCATGGCCAGAGGGAGGAGCCATGGGTCTTCCCCCAGGGTGTGTGTCTGGCATTCTAGGCATCTCTCATCTGACTGCCAGAGAAGGGTTAAGACAAAGACATATCCATTGGCGACAAGCATTATTAATGAGGAATGCTTTGTGGATGGAGATGGCTCTGAAGATGAAATTGCATTTCTTAGATGCGGGGAGGTTTTCATGCGGCCTTACAAGATCTCTCAACGGCTAAATTCCACGCTGGCTCCCTTGGCACCCGCTGGAACTCTTAAGATCTAAGGGGATGTCTACCCTAGCTCGTTAGTTCCAGCTAGGTAGGCAAATGAGGGCAACTGGAGTTGCAAATGAAGCCTGGGACTTAAATATCCCGGGCTTCATCTGCATGGTCCTGGGCGCCGCCATTTTTAAATCCCCCTTAGTCCAAACTCCATGCCCGCGGCTGTATGTGGCACGGAGTAGGTAGTTTGAATTAGGATCTCTAATTCCAACTACCTACTCCGTGCCACGTGTAGCCACGGACACGGAGTTCGGACTAAGGGGGATTTAAAATTGGCTGCGCCCGGGAACATGCAGATGAAGCCCGGGATATTTAAATCCCGCGCTTCATTTGCAACTCCGGTTGCCCTCATTTGCCTACCTAGCTGGAACTAACGAGCTAGGGTAGACACACCCTAAAGGAGGCTGCAGAGAGGAGGCAAGTAACTAAACAGTTACCAAATGTACAAGGGCTTATGTACAAATACATACAAACGCCATGAGCCTACACACTAAGATGGGAGAACTAGAGCGCCTGGTGTTAGATGAGAATATTCATACAATAGACAGCACGGAAGCTTGCTAACATGAAGATGAGTCTATGGAATATGGTAATATCAGAGTTAATAATATGGCCACAGCCTGCTGCCAGGCCATGGACCTCTGGCTCTGGCACGTGGGGGGACTAGGGCTGGATACACCGCCCAATGCCTCCCTTCCTGCCGTGGCTGTTGGGAGAGGTGCGTCCTGCCCCACCTCTCAGCCCACCAGCTCTGGGTGGGGGCGGGGTCTCTTCCCAGATGTGGGAGAGTGGTTCACTGTGCGGCGGGAGGGCCACATGGAGCCCGGCACAGCAGCCTTAGAGCTGCCACGACCCGGGCAGCAGTGCTCAGCTGGCAGGAGGGAGGCAGCGCAGGGCTAGGTGAGGGGGACAGGGCAGTCTCTGGGGGCTGGGCTAGTGCTGAGGACTCAGGGGGTGGGGGTCTCTAAAAGGTGGGGGCTAGCATTGGGACATCTGGGGGGGATCTGGCACTGGGGGGACTCTGGAGGGATTGGGTGCAGTAGGGCTCTGTAAAGAGGAGGCTGGCACTGGGGAGTCTGGTGGGGGGGCTTTAAGGGGTGAAGGGCTGGCACTGGTGTGTTCTGAGGGCAGGAGGCTGGCACTGGGGTGGGTTGGATGCAGGGGACTCTGGGGATAGAGGCTGGCACTGGAGGGTAGTGGAGGGGCATGGGGCTCTAGGGGCTAGGTCTGGCACTGAGGGGCTCTGGTGGCTTGGGCTTTTGGAGGACCGGTAATATTTTATTTGCATATTTGTTATGTGTATAATGAATATGCAAAAAAAACCAAAGAGTTTGCAGTCTGCCAAAAGTTTGTGAATGGGTTTGCTGGTCCCCAGTATGAGAAAGGTTGGGAACCACTGATCTACAGAAATAACAGAGGAGGACAAACTGGTGGGGAAGTGGCATTGTATGCAAGAGAAAGGAGAGCCAAATAAAGTAAAAATCGTACATGAAATAAACTGAATCACGGCCTCTCTATGGACAGACAGTCCCTACTGGAGGAAGGAGAACAGCAGTAGAAATATGGTCCCGACCCCTGAGCAGGAGGTGACTGTCACTGTGAAATGTTAAGGGGTGCTTAGAGAAGCTACAAACCCAGAGAACGTAGCAATAATTGATCATTTCAACTAGCCTTGTACTGGATGCATAAAAGTCACTCCCCGGTGTGATGCGGAGATAACATTTCTAAACACCATAAGTGACTGCTTCTTAGAGCAGCGAGTCCTTGAACCCACAAGAGAAGAGGCAATTCTTGATTGAGTCCTAACGAGAGCACGGGGTGCGGTCCAGCAGATAATGACAACTGAGCTGTTCAGGACAGTAATTATAATTAAATGTAACATCCGAGAGGAAGGGGGATAAGAGCAAAAAATCCCACCATGGTAACATTTAACTTTTAAAAGGGAATCTAAACAATAACGAGGATGCTGGTCAGGTGGGAAGTCAAAAGACCGGTCGTAAGGGTTAACTCTGCAAGAGCACTATTTGAAAACACTATAATAGAGTCTTAGACTAAATATACACCCTACCTCAGACAAGAGAACAACGGGGCCAAAAGCATGCCCCCTTGGGCAGAGTAAACGAGGCAGAAAAGATCCTTTAAAATGTGGAAGGCCCAGCCTCCTGAGGATAAAAGGAAGGAGCACAAACTCTGCCATGGTAACTCTAAAAGTCCACAAAGTAGGGCTTTACCAAGCTCACAGACATGAAACACATGCCATGAAATTGAGCATGTGGAGGGCGCAGGGCTAAGGGTGCCCTAGTCATGGGGTCCTACCAGGCTTCAGGCTCCAACTACTAGCCTCAACCAAGCTGGGGAGGGACAGGACTTCCTCTTCTCCTGCATAGCCACTCTCAGTAGGAGACAAGACCCTACTTATGGTGTCCCTCTGGCTGCAGGGAACACAGTAGCTACGTTGCCTTCCGAGCAGGCCATGCAGGGGAAGAAGAAGTTCTGTCCCTTCCCAGCTTGGCCAGGACTACCTGCTAGCACAGGTAGGGTGCTCCAAGCAGCACTGTGAGATCAGATCCACCGCTGGGAACCTCCTCCGGCTGCGGGAGATTGACCTATTGAAATTATAGTAAAGATCAGCATTACCAGGCACATCAAAAACTACAATTTGTAGGGGAAGAGTCAAGCCAGCGTTTGTAAAGGGAAGTCCTGCCTCTCCAATCTATTAGCATTATTTGTGGCAATCAACAGACCAGGGTGATCAAGTCAATATAGGAAACCTGGATTTGCAGAAAACCTTTGACAAGACTCTTCGGGTGTGTCTAGACTACATGGCTCAGTCGATGGAGCCATGTAGATGAGTTTACTAGACATAGGAAAGTGAAGCGGTGATTTAAATAAGCGCTGCTTGATTTACATCAAAATGGCCACCGCAGTGTGCCGATCAGCTGTTTGGCAGCACAGCGGGGCGGTCTGGATGCGCGCCGGTCGACAAGTGAAGCCTTTGTCGACCGCGCCGTTATGCCTCGTGAAATGAGGTTTATCGGAGCAGTCGACAAAGGCTTCCCTTGTCGACTGTGGTGCGTCAAGACTGCCCCGCTGTGCCACCAAACAGCTGATCGGCGCAGCGCGGCAGCCATTTTGATGTAAATGAAGCGACAACTATTTAAATCGCCGCTTCATTTTCCTATGTCTAGTAAATTCATCTTCATGTCTCTGTCGATGGAGCCATGTAGTCTAGACATACCCTTAGGATGCATCTACACAGCCGGGCTTAATTCAAAATAAGCTATGCAAATTGAGCTATGTCAATTGCGTAGCTTATTTCGAAATTGGGAATGTCTACACAGCACTTATTTTGAAATAGTGCACTCTTCCTCCAACTTCCCTTACTCCTCGTACAATGAGGGTTACAGGAGTTGGGGCAAGAAATCCTTCGGCTTGACAGTATTTCAACATTATTTTGAAATAACTGCCTGCTGTGTAGATGCGGACTAAGATATTTCAAAATAACGCTAGTTCTTTCGAAATAATATTGCTGTGTAGACGTACCCTTATGGAAATGATGTGGTCACAGGATGGTAGGGAAGACCCTGGTGGATCTTTTCCTGAATCAGTAACTTGTTAAAAGATAGGAAACAAATGGTAGGAATAAACAGTTTTCACAAGAGTCAAACAGCAGGGCTCCCCAAGGATCTGTATGGAGTCTTGTGCTCTTCATCATATGCATTACTGATCTGGAAAAGGGGGTGATCAAGGAAGTGGCAAAGCTTGCAAACAACACAAAATTATTCATGATAGTTCAACCCAAAGCTGACTGTTAAGGGCTACCAGGTGACTGGGTGACTGAGCAGCAAAATGGCAGATGAAAAGTCCACATGGATTAGTGCTAAGGCATGCACCTTGGAAAAAACAATCCAACTGTTACACATACATAATACCGGCTTCTAAATTAACTGTTCCCACTGAAGACAGATCTTGGAATCATCATGAATTGTTTTCGGAGACCTTCAACTCAATACCACTACCCAACAATCTAACAGCATAAGGAATGGGAGAGAAAATGAGAGATTGTGAGAATGCCATTATAGAAATACAAGGTGTACGCACAGCATGAACCCTGTGTCCAGTGCTGGTCGCCCCATCTCAATAAGAATATAGTGAAACTGGAAAAGGTTCACAGAAGGGCAACAAAGATGCTAAAGGGCTTAGAATGGCTTCCGTATGAGGAAAAAGTTAAAAAGATTAGGACTTCTGATTTTAGGAAAGAGACCATGAAGTCAGGACATGATGGGATCTATGAAATCCTGAATAGTGTGGAAAAAGTGAACAGAAACGTTATTTATCTTGTCCCACAGTACCAAAACCAGGCCTTCTGCAATAAAATTAAATGGCTGGTGGTGTCATACCGACATGAGGAAATACTTTTTCACACAATGTTCAATTAACCTTTAGAACCCAATGCCATGGGATGTTGGCCATGGGTTCAAAAAAGAGCACGGAGGATAGGTCCATCATTGGCCATTCAGCAAGGTGGTCAGGGATGCAACCCCATGCATGGAGAAACCCTTCTCCTCCGACTGCCAGAAGGGAAAGACAAATGAATCTCCCCAAAATTGTTCTGAAGCTCTGGTCCTGGCCACAGTGAAAGACAAAATACCAGGCTAGATGGACCTTTTGTTTGCTCCAGTTTGAACATTATAGTCTTAATCTTGCATTTGTTTGAACCAAGATCACCACAAACAGCCTAACAAGTTCAAAGTGTGTCGCAACTGAGAACACAACAAAAACCATCTGCCATTTGAGCACATAATTTCCCTCAGTCTTTCTTCTTCTTATGACTGAAAAAACAAGGAGTGATGTCTAATATTGGCCTTTTCCTTCATGATCATCCACCATCTACATCAATAACTTAATGTTATGAGAATAAACATTATTTAACACCCCTATCCCCTTGCATCCGTAGTTGTCGAAGTGTTTTACAAAAAGAGAAATATTATTCATATTTAACAATGGGGAACATAAGAACGGCCGTACTGGGTCAGACCAAAGGTCCATCTAGCCCAGTATCCTGTCTGCCAACAGTGACCACCACCAGGTGCCCCAGAGAGGGTGGACCGAAGACAATGATCAAGCGATTTGTCTCCTGCCATCCCTCTCCAGCCTCTGACAAACAGAGGCCAAGGACACCATTTTATCCCCTGGCTAATAGCCTTTTATGGACCTAACCTCCAAGAAATTATCTAGCTTCTCTTTAAACTCTATTATAGCCCTAGCCTTCACAGCCTTCTCTGGCAAGGAGTTCCACAGGTTGACTACGTGGTGTGTGAAGAAGAACTTTCTTTTATTAGTTTTAAACCTGCTACCCATTAATTTTATTTGGTGTCCTCTAGTTCTTCTATTTAGGGAACTAATAAATAACTTTTCTTTATTGGCCCTCTCCACATCACTCATGATTTTATAGACCTCTATCATATCCCCCCTCAGTCTCCTCTTTTCTAAACTGAGGCACAGAGGTACAATGACTTGTCTAAGGTCAATAGAACCCAGGAGTCCTGCCTCCTTGTTACTATCAATGCCTTTAAAACCCCTGGGCAGCATTTACTCTCTGAAAGAACATCTGAAAGAATTTCTCATTGCCACTGCATATCACTAGCAGGCTTATGCTGAGAACTGAAGAGCAGAAAATTAGAGGTGGGTGAAAAATATCCACTTTTTAAATAAATTTTCAGGGTTTTTATTACATTTTTGTTGGCATTTCTTTGGAAAATGTCATTATTTTGCCCATGAAGAACTTAAATCAAAACCAGAAAAGTAGTGTTTTAAGGACCTTTTGCAGTTTAAACACGGGGCTGTCACCCAAAAGGCTGAATGTTTTTGTTGGAAATAAATTCTTCCCCCGTGATCATTTCCAACAAAGTCATTTTTCTTCAAAGTCGCCTTTCAACCATCTGTGAGGAAAAAGAAAGCCTTTGAGCTGACCTAGTAAAAATTTTGCAGTGAGTTCTCTAACACATGAAGAAAAGGAGTTTATGATCTTAAGGTTTATCTGACAGTCGCATTTTCTGGTTTCAGTCAGTGGTCAGTGCCAAACTGATATAGAGTTATTTGGGAATATAATGGTGTTAATTACTGACCAATGTGTACATTCTCTTTCTGATGTCCATGTACAACTTTAATTAATTCCAGTAACGGTTATTACACACAAGGTAAGAGAAGGAGATTCATTACGTTACATAGCTGTGCACTATTGATTTATACTGTGTGTGTTTATGGGTTTTTTGTTTAAGTTTATGTTACTGGGGTTTTTTCTCCAGCCCTTACTGTTTTCTAAACTCTTCAGTCTATACAATATTTATGCCAGTAATCATTTGAAAATTTTCAATTAAATGTAAAAAAACCCCAGAAACAAGTAAATCTATTCTCTCTTTTGACTGTTTTATTGATTAAAATGAATGTCTGAGCTGCGTCCAGTGAACCATGAAAAGCAATCTGTCTTAGATGGGTAACAGATCGTTAGGAAATCATTGTGCCGAGGCAAGAATAACTGCGTATACACACGCACGCTCCAAATGCGCACACGCTCGGCGGAACAACCCATGTCCATGCAAAGTTCCAGTATTAAAAGGACAGTGGGACCTTAAAATCTAAACCACTTTTCCAAATTGAGTGTAAGGGAATTTGATGAATATCTCCAAAGCCGCCTTCTATTTATTCTTCAATCACATTTTACTACTTAAAATTCTCTCCCTCATGCTAGCTGGAAGGCCCACACAAATAATTGAAAGTGACTATGCAGGGGAGACAGTGATACTGATTATATGCAGAGTGATGTCAGTCGCACCTTTGTTATTTGTAACAATCATGGGTAACATTTTTCATACTACGCTGTGATTTGAAGGGATGCTGTCCTTTTAGAGATGGCTAAGAGCGAACACACAAGGGTCAGGAAACAGAATTAACGTTGAATGTTCCACCTTGGAATTGCCATTTTGAATTACGACAAAAGCAGGGATGTTCAGGCCTTACAACGTGTTGTTGGTCACAATTAACTTTAGTGATTCAAGACATACGCTAACCTCTAATTAACAGGGGGCTTTAGGAAGAAACTTCTCCCTTGTGCAGCTTATATCAATCCATTCTGGGGACTCTAGATCTGCTCTTCGAAGCACTGGCTGCTGTGGAATCTGGATTAAATGGGTCTTTGGAGTGATCTAATAGGGCAACCCCCATGTTTTCTCTATGGCCACACTGAATATTGCATGTTATCTGAGCTCACAGAGGGGAAACTGACTGCGTGGTTCTAGTTATAACCCATCTCCTTTTGAAAATAGAAAGGGAAGCTGTGATTTTGGCTTTGCAAAGTCTCACAGGGTTGGGGTTGGGTCTCGGAAGAACCTGTTCATACTTTCTACAAATGCCACCTTTGGTAAAAGGCTCCAGTTTCTGCTCATCCCTACTTCCCCTGGCTTGATCTCTAAGTTTAGATATGGATCCCTAGCCAGACTCAAATCTCTAGAGGTCAGGATGGTGCCTGCTAATTATGATAAGAGGTCAAATTTTCTACATCACCGAAGTGAGATGAACTTTCACTGGGACACTCCTAATGGCATTTGTGGGTCCTGCAGCTTAGCAGACCTGGGATGGAAGTTTCCATCCCTGCTGTACCCAGCTTAGCATCGCCTGGGACCCTGCAAGCCCGAACAGCAGCAGGGCTTTATCAGCGTTAAGCCATGTGTTGAGCTGGGAAATTACTGAGCAGTAAACAAGTTTGACCTCGGTCTCAGCTCATGAGAGTGATAAGAATGGCATTGAGCCAGGCATGTGCACACCCATGTAGTACATGGGTACTGTAGTACAACTAGTGTAGGGAGTCCCGTGTCCATTGCGTCTCACCAGGGACCTAGACCTCAAAGGGTGCCCTGGATCCCCCCTAGCTGGAGCCATGTCCACTGTGGCTGGGTTTGAGGTGACCGGAACGGGACTTCCCACAGTCTGAAGGGGCATAAGCATTTCCAAGTGCCTGCTGCTCATCTGTGCATTGCTCTGCCTATGCTTATTGGCATATTACTTTGCAGTAGCTGTGTAACCATCTGGCAGTAGGAAGCCTGTAATATTAGTGACGTAGTGAGATTAATAAAAGCAACTATCCCTCATCGACTCTATCTTGAAGCGGATCCGCAACCCTGTTGGGCCCTGCCCCTGTGAGTTGACAGCATTATGTCAATTAGGAATTCTTTTACCTTTGAAATTGTTACCCAGGGCCTTCGGGTGTGGGATCCTGCCCTTTTCAGCCAGTTAGCCCAACACAATATTTTGTGCTGCAAGGAGACACCGGCCCTGCAGACCGTTCATCTCAGAAGTGGGTTATCAGCCAGCAGGGAGGCAAGAGCATCACCAGTGAGGGAAGTGGGGAGACAGAAAACAGAATCGCAGGGTGTCAAACTAGAAGCAGCACCCTGCTGGCTGCTTTTGCCATTAGAAGGAGGGGACCTCCTAGTGAGCCGCAGATGCTGTGAAGAAAGACTAATCATGTAATGAGCGAGAACAGGAGGATGGAGGCATCCATTTATGGGAATGTCACTAATGAAGGTGCAACAGAAACAAGCTGTCACTTAAGATGGGGAAATATTTCCCGTCTTTGCTCTCCACTGGCCTGAGATGTTTGTTAATGGAAGACGAGGGAGGCACAACAGCAGATTCCCCTGACTCATGCCGTCTGCCGTTTTATCAGGAAGTATTTTTTTTTGTTTGTTTTTTTTACAGTAAGGCACATGTGGGCAGCCACCCTGGTGGTCCGCGAGCTGCAAACAAGGCAGAGGATAATACAAATCGCATTTCCACAGCCTCCTCCTGCCTTTACAGTCTTATAGCACTTTACAACAACCGTTAATCCTCACTATGCCGTTCCGAGTTATCATTGGAAAAGGCAGGGGAGTAGATTTTGTTCCTGGGCTGATAAATGTCTCTAGTAGTTTCGGCAGGTTGTATTTTCTCCATTTTACTGATGGAAAACAGAAGCACAGATAGGGTAAATCGCATGCCCAAGGTGACATCAAGTGAATACCTAAGCGCAAGGAAAAGAATCTAAATGTATCTTTCCACCAGCGCTCCAACCACTAAGACTATGCTTCCCTGCAGTTTTGCAACTTGCAGATGTTTAGGTCTAGAATAAATAGGGGGGAAACAGAAATATGCAATAACACTCTTTCAAGTGCATGCATCATGTCTGTAAAGGCAAGGCCATACATTAAGGATGGGGCATTGCCGGTATTATGGGCGGCTTTTATGATCGTTCACAACTTTCTCATGAGTGCAGATGAGCACAATCAAATCACATGCTTCAGGATGCAGCACAGGGGTCAGGAAGAAAATTTACACACATTCCCACGCCCCACAGAGCAGTTGTACTGTCAGCTGAGAGCTTTATAGTGCACTTTTCACCTTCCTCTCTGCTATAAGGATGGGGCAGAGCTAGAATCAGGCTGCCGAAAGACGATCTGGGAAAGCAATTCTCATATCACCTGCCCCTTAAATAATGAAATGCATTATTTATATTATAGCCCCATTCACACTTGGCAATAATTTTGGAACATCTTCATTTAAATCTAGAGACATAAGTCTGGCGTCTAAGTGCGTTGTGGAAGCAAGCGTAAAACTGCTTTGGGGGCAGGTGATTTATATCTAGCACTGAGTTAATAACCAGACAAGAAAAGGATTTTGAGGCTAGAGGTGGTAAATTTACCTTTTAAGTGTCTCCATTAGTAATGTCAGACAAGAAGCAAACTAAGAAGCAAATGTAGCTGTGGAGGTGTGCTTTTGGAGGGGCTCTCTCCTTCTTTTGATTTCCTTGTTTCAGCTCAGTTTGTTTCCCAAGACATCCATATAGAGCAGTGAACTTAATCCAACAGTACAGCTGGCTGGACAATTGGGTTTCCCCCACCACCAAGGAAAATTTGCTCCCCCCTCTTTTTTTTTTAAGCACCAAAACTTTCATATTTGAATTTTCAATTTTCCACCAAAAAACTGAAAGTGGACAACAAAAACACTTGGAGGGGGAAAAAACATTGGTTCCAGCAAAACCCCAGTTTACCATCAGAAAAACGGGAAGTAGGAGGAGGTTGACAGAAAAATTCTGAGCACGTGTAGTCAGTAGTTAGAACCCTTTCCAATCACCTTTCCCTCTGTGCCTTACCTTCAGCCTCACACCAGCTGTCACACCTGTTCGTCAGGTAGCCTTGCCCTCCTCTCATCTCTGCACACCTCTCAGCAAACACCCACCCAGCCACGTTTTTTAACAAATGCAATAAACCTGGCACCAACATGATGCTTGCTGACCTTCCCCACAACCCTGCGTCTGCCTGGTCTATTTGACCTCTAAGTTCTGCGGCATCCTGTTGGCCACTAGCTAGAAGTATCACGGCCTCTGCTGTGACACAAGTAACACGTAATCAGGCAGCCCACAAGGGGGGCAAAGAGGACAACTGCCCAGGGGCCCAGCAATTTAAAAGTGCCTGGGAGCCTTGGTCACTGTTGCTACAGCTCTGCCTCTTGACTGAAAGATGCTTCGGATGTGCCCTGGGCAGGCTCTGGGGTGAGGTTCCTGGGCACTGGAACCTGCCGGGGGCACATGAAAAGCATCTTTTAGTCGAGAGCGGCTGCCGCCGCTTTCCACAGAGCTGGGTCCGGGGAAGGCAGGGGAGGCGCGATGCTGCTGCCCTGGGGCTCATCCCAGCAGATGGGGGACTTTGGGGTAGCTGCCCTGGACTCCACTAGCAGGGGGGAGGTTCTTGGGGTTTCTCCAGGTCGGGGAGGGATGGAGGGGGGAGCTGTGGCACCGGCTGAGGGAGGGGGCCCATTAATTTCTGCCCTGGGGCCCTGTCAGTGAGCCTGCTCATAATGATAAATCCAGGATTCTTCTTAGACAAAATCATTCCAGAAGGGGTGCTGGAGGACTGGCGTGACAGTGCTTGAGCTCGCTGAAGAAAACAGTTAAGTGCATGCTGAAAGTTAAGCACTCGCTGAAATCCTTTGCTGAACTGAGGCCTGGATGAAGCCCTAATTCAGAAAAGTGCTTAAAACCATCCCCGTTGGGAACCGCAGTTAAGCCCATGCGTAAACACCATCCTAAATTGAGCCCAGTTTGCTTTGCCATGGTACCCCCAATGCAGCAATGCTCCAGTGCGCTCAGCTCCAGCAAAAGCAACATGTACACAGCCGCAGGGGTACATAACGAGCAGGATCAGAGCCTGGATTCGAACCCGCCCAAAGCCCAGTGGGATTTGGGTCTGGCCGATCAGTACCACATGCATATGCCACAGTGCTCCTGCACACCATGCAAGACACAGTACGTGCGCACACCCCCGCCCGCCTGTATACACAAGGAGGTGCTAAATGATGCAGCATCTCTCACATACTTTAATATACTTTGCCTAATTAAGCTGTTCAATTCTCCGGTTTAAATAGCTGCCAAATAGCTGCTACAACCTGATTTATCTTTGCAGGAAGGTAAAGATTGTTGGAAAATCTGGAGACAAAAAAAATTGTGAATTTTCTGTGATCAAATTAGCTTATATTGTGTGCAGAGCTGAGCAAGTTTCAGAGACAGGAAGAATTCTGTAAATCTATTTTTTTTGTTTTTGCTGTCTGTACATCTATATATTCAAATTCAACTCTGATTACTGAGACACACACAATAAGGACCACATAGGAATGGAATAACGATAGAATCAGTCTCTCAAAATCCACACAGGCATACACACTAAACTAAACAAGACAACTGTCTCACTTGTTTCTCCTGTCCTGCTGGGCTATTGTTGGCAAGTCCTGACCAGCATCGTGCCTCGGTTTCCTCACTGATACAATAAGGATAATAATACTGACCTCTGCTGTAAAGTTCTCTGAGGTTCCTGATGAAACATGCAATATAAAAGCTAAGTATTATTAATAAGGAGAAAAGTCTCTCGAGCAGGAAGGAGCACTGAAAACACACTCATGGAACAGATGATTAAAGGGACTGATACCTGCAATTAGCACAGCCTGCTTTCATGTGATTTCAGCAGGCAAAGCACAATGCTCTCAGACATGCTCATGTTGGTAGAGATCTATGTGGCCCACATAAATAAAGATGCCCCCTACCCTCAACACAATCCATGCTAAACCCAATCTGAAATGGAAAGAAAAGCCATCTCCAGGTCTAACTGAAATCAGCGCTCTCAGTTTCACAACATCTCTTTCCCTGTTTCTGCAGAAGGCCAAGGTGTCTCCAAGCACCATACGTAGAACCTTCCGCAGAAAGGAGACATGCCTCCAAAGACATTTTGGAATGCCCATGGAGATTTCTCCTTCGGCAATTTATTGTGTGCTGGCACGTTAAGACTGAGCATGTGGTTTAGACACAAACAGCCCATAGAATCATAGAACCATAGAACGCTAGAACTGGAAGGGACCTCGAGAGGTTATCGACTCCAACCAGTACCATTTAGACCATCCCTGATAAATGTCTATCTAACCTGCTTTTAAATATCTCCAGAGATGGAGATTCCACAACCTCCCTAGGCAACTTATTCCAGTGTTTAACCACCCTGACAGTTAGGAACTTTTTCCTAATGTCCAACCTAAACCTCCCTTGCTGCAGTTAAAGCCCCTTGCTTCTTGTCCTGTCCTCAGAGGCCAAGATGAACAATTTTTCTCCCTCCTCCTTGTGAAACCCTTTTAGATACTTGAAAATCGCTATTATGTCCCCTCTCAGTCTTCTCTTTTCCAAACTATACAAGCTAAATTCTTTCAGTCTTCCTTCACAGCTCATGTTTTCTAGACCTTTAATCATTCTTGTTGCTCTTCTATGGCCCTTCTCCAATTTCCCTACATCTTTCTTCAAATGTGGTGCCCAGAACTGGACATAATACTCCAGTTGAGGCCTAATCAGCGCAGAGCAGAGCGGAAGAATGACTTCTCGTGTCTTGCTCATAACACTTCTGTTAATGCCTCCCAGAATCATGTTTGCTTTTTCTACAACAGTGTCACACTGTTGGCTCATATTAGCTTGTGGTCCACTCTGACCCCTATATATATGAAGGTTCTATTTACAGGATAATTTGCACAGACACGATGAATCTATTTGATCCCATGCCTTTCCCATAATTTGCTTGGAACCGTGTCACCTACCCACTGAGTTGTCACCCTGGGACATATTCTAAGGTAGACTCCAAACCCTTGAGACAACCACCATTTTAGAAAGAAACAGAGGTATGTTTCTTCCCCTCTGGTACTCCCCCAAAAGTGCACATTTCTATTTCCCTAATATTTGGGGGTTGAATAGATGGCTAGAAACAGGAGCTGTTGAACTCAGAAGGGAAACATCTGGCCTTGCCCAAAGGATCCACAACCCTGAACCCCACATCTGTAAGGTTCCAGGAGGCAGTGCTATTTTTAGGTCTTGAAAAGCTATTTTAGAATTTCTCTGGTTCTAAAGTATTTGGTTCTATTTCCCCCTTCTAGGCCACTGGTCCCTGTTCAACTGGAATCAAAGAACCTGATTTGCTCACAGTTCAGTAGCATGGAGCTACATATGTTGTAGTTACGAATTTCTGGCACCTGTTTGCTCTCCATGGTGCTGATCATTGGCTCCGTGTCTAGGTGCTGAATACACCCTTACCAAATCCCTGGGATATGGCAGGTTAGGTGGAAACAGGCAATTAATTTAACTTTTGAAGGGAGAGTAGAATGAGGCATATTTATGAGTGTTTTAGTTTATGTCATTCTGAACTGTTGTTAGAGCCTTCTCCTCTGTAGCTAGAATGGTATACCCTTCCCCAGCTGTCTGTGCCATCTCCACTCGATCTACGTTCAAAACCCATTTGAGACCCTCTCTTTTCTCTCTTGGCTCTGTTTTAATCCTTTCCTTAGCCATTATTCAATATTTAACTTTGTAACTGCATTATTTAACTCTGCAAAGTGTTTGGGGATGCAAGTTGCGTGTAAGATTCTATTCGAAACGTTGGAGGGTATCCTCTTTTGCAAGCCGACACAGGATGCATTCAGAGATGGCAGCAAAGAGGAGTCCAAAGCCTCAGCCTTCAAAATATTAACCATGGGGAAACTAGTCGGGTGCTCATGTAATGAGCCCTCATGGAAATAAATCACCAATGCAACCACTGATGTTGGTAATTTTGTGACGCATGAAATTGACTTGTATTTACAATCAACATATTTCTCCCCCGATAAAATGGGCACTTGACTTTTCAGCATAATTATTTGTGCAACATTTTTAACATTTGCTGCCTTTCCTAGCTGTCAAACCTGGAAATAATAAATAAAATAAAAAATACTCTCCTTCAGAGACAGGATTTACAAAAAAATCAATCCCAGAGAAACCTCCTTTGTATTTTGTTGTGACAAGACTGAATTTAAACAGCCTGTGAAGTCAAAACAACAGGAGAAATATCAATACACATTAATTTAATCAAGAAGCAGTACTCTGCCATTCCAGGCTAAACTCAGATTTATTTCCATAGTGGTTTCCGTGGGAGCTCTATCGACATCTTGCTTGTTTGTCTTAAGCTATCTGTGGTGGCCAGCGGTCTTTTAAATCTGCTCAGAATGCCTCACAGCCCTCTCTGCCTTTTCATATACTTTTGGCACCTAGGGGGAAATGGCGCGTGCGTGTGTGTTTTAAACCCAAGTGTTACCCTCTGGCATAGCCCTGTTTCTTATCTGCATCTTCTCATCTTAACACCTGTCTTAGCTTGGGAACGAGCCACTCCCCACGCCTCTGGGTGACCATCTCACTGTGCCTTCTTTCATTCCTGTCCAGCCAAACCCTCTCCCAAAGGGGAGCCCAATAAAAGGATAAATACATGAATGAAAAAATAAACGCGTTGCACTTTGTCAAATCCTGGGCGCGTGAGAAACCGCTTTGACACAAGCATTGCATTAAGACAGGGAGAATTAAAAAGATAAGTCCTCGCATACCAAATGCAGGAATCGGCTTTACTTGACCTTTGAAATGAATGTACTTTTTCTGACTGGCACTTCCTGCCAAAGTAATTCAAACAGACCCCTGACAATCATCTGAGCAGACAAGATTTTTGACGCTGTATCAAGTGCAATGGGCTTGCTTCCCTCTCTGCCACTGATTTCCTGAGAGGCCCAAAGGGAGTCTCCTCACCAGTATTGTGTCCAGTTCTGGGCACCGCATTTCAAGAAAGATGTGGAGAAATTGGAGAGGGTCCAGAGAAGAGCAACAAGAA
The DNA here is from genome assembly GCF_052426305.1 of Pelodiscus sinensis. Classification (NCBI taxonomy): domain Eukaryota; kingdom Metazoa; phylum Chordata; order Testudines; family Trionychidae; genus Pelodiscus; species Pelodiscus sinensis. Next base: position 6,109,975 of record NC_143076.1, on the reverse strand, counting down.
TGATGAAAGGTCTAGAGAGCATGAGCTATGAGGGAAGGCTGAAAGACTTGGGTTTGTTTAGTTAGAAAAGAAGATTGAGGGGGGACATGAGAGCAGTTTTCAGGTGTCTAAAAGGGTGTCATAAGGAGGAGGGAGAAAACTTGTTCATCTTGGCCTCTGAGGATAGAGCAAGAAGCAATGGGCTTAAACTGCAGCAAGGGAGGTTTAGGTTGGACATTAGGAAAAAGTTCCTACCTGTCAGGATGGTGAAACACTGGAATAAATTGCCCAGGGAGGTTGTGGAATCCCCATCTCTGGAGATATTTAAGAGCAGGTTAGATGTCTATCAGGGATGGTCTAGACCAGTGGTCCCCGACCTGTGGTGGTGGCCGGGCGCCAGGGGGCGGGGCCGGGGGTGGGGCCCCCCATAGCCGCGCGCCCCCCCCCATAGCTGCGCCCGGGGCTGGCGCCCCCCCCTCCTCCAAGCGCCCGGGGCCGGCGCCCCCTCCCCCGCAGATAAATGTCTATCAGGGATGGTCTAGACAGTATTTGGTCCTGCCATGAGGGCAGGGGACTGGACTCGATGGCCTCTCGAGGTCCCTTCCAGTCCTAGGGTACGTCTAGACTACCGTGTTTTGTCGACGGAAGTTTTGTCGACAGATACTGTCGACAAAACTTCCGTCGACAAAGAGCGTCCAGACACATTGAGTTCTGTCGACAAAGCAAGCTGCTTTGTCGACAGAACTCCGTAGTCTGGACGCAACGTTACAGGCAATAACACCTTCTGTCGACAGAGTTCTGTCGACAGAAGGTGTTATGCCTCGTAAAATGAGGTTTACCAGTGTCGACAAAACTGCTGAGTTCTGTCGACGTTATGTCGACAGAACTCAGCGGTAGTGTAGACGCTGGTATAGTTTTGTCGACAAAACTCTACTTTTGTCGACAAAACTAGGTAGTCTAGACACACCCCTAGTATTCTATGATTCTCTCTAGGGTCCACCCTTCTGCTGAGCAGTCACAGATGTGTAGGGCCTGGCAGGTGAGCTGGAGGAGAAGCCAGTAACATGGATAGAATTTAAGTGTTGCTTTATTTCCACCAGTCCTGGAACAGAGGTTGTTAACAGAGCGCAGTGAGTCAGTCCTTCTTCCAGCAGCCTCAGCCCAATAGGTATGCCTGCTCCCTGTTCTGCTTCACGAACTGACTCACAGCAGAGACCAAGGCAAATTGCATCCCTCCCTATCCCCACACCGTTCCACAGCCAAAGGCTAACGCTGCCCTCCCCCGTCTTCCAAGGCTCAAATCTCCTGGCATGTAGCTGTGTGTAGACATTAGAGAGAAAGTACTATGGGGGTGGTATGTATTGTTATATTACCATTTTGGAAGACTCTGCTAGGGGCTAACTGGGACACAAAATTCAGAGATCATCATCTACAACACAGTACCCTTTTGCTAAGTGCTAGACAAACGCGGGGTAGGAGACAGCACATATGTCTAAGGCTATGTCTAGACTGCTGAGAAAAGTCAGAAAAAGATACGTAAATTGAAAACTGCAATTTGTGTATCTTTTTCCACTTTTTTTTCTGAAAGAGGCTTTTCCGAAATTTGGCCTGTCTACACGGGGCCAAATTTTGGAGAAAAAACCTCCTCTTTCAGAACATCTCTTATTCCTCTCACCAAGAGGAATACAGGGATGCTGAAAGAACACATCCGCTATTTCGGCAGTATCCCGGAAAAGCTTTGCAGTCTAGACATAGCCTAAGTTTACCATCTAAATCGACACGACAAAGGAAACTTCATCTCTGCTTCATAGACACTAGAATCGGAAGAGACCTTGAGAAGTCATCAAGTCCACTCTCTAGCCTTGACAGCAGGATCAAGCACCTTCTAGACCATCCCTGATAGATGTCTATCCAACCTCCTCTTAAATAGTTCCAGCGCTGGAGATTTCACAACCTCCCTAGGCAATGTATTCCAGTGTTTAACCGCCCTGACAGGTAGGACGTTTTTCCTAATGTCCAGCCTAAACCTCCCTTGCTGCAGTTTAAGTCCATTGCTTCTTGTCCTATCCTCAGAGGAGAGCAATTTTTCTCCCTCTTCTTTGTAACACCCTGGGTCACAGATGAGTACGTGAGGCATAGAGGGAGCAAATGACTTATCCACAATCACACGAGATGTTTTGGGCACAGCCAGGAATTGAACACGGAGTTTTGGAATCACAGACTAGTGTGTTATCACCACAATCAAGCCTCCTTCCTTGCAACGACTTCTGCCCGCTTGCGACCCGAGTTATGGAACATGAACTCTGGCAAGACCTGGGCTCAGCACATCTGAAAAAACCTCGACTCTGCTTCCAAGAGGTGGGTTTAGGCACTTGACCTTTAGCTCCGGAAAAAGCTGGCCTTGCCCACTAGGGTCTAGGCTGAGATTGGGCACCTCACACCGGCCCTCGCCTGAACACTGATCCCTCCATGGTTAAACTGGGGCAGAGGGTCCGAGTTCCCCTTGTTTTGCCCAGGAGTCCTGTATATATTGAAGTATGTGAACACAGGCCGGCCTGGAGAAAGGGAGGGAGACCAGCTCCTTGTGCCTTCCCACGGGGCTCTTCCAGAGTTGTACTCTGAGGCCAGTGGGTGGGTGGAGCCCCTTCCCATAGAGGCAATCCCACGCAGGAAGGGGGCTGCAAATGCCATTTTCCCATAGGTTAAGATAGGCTTGCTAGGTAGCACAGAGAGGCAGCCCCACCTCCAGCCACCCATTTCTTCCTTGGCTTTGGGCCTCTGCTCTAGAACTTTGTGCCCTGATCTCAAGAGGCTCAGCACAGGAAGCCAGCAAAGCCCTACCCCACAGAGGCCTTCCTGGATCTAAAGAAGGGCGAAGTGAAGCCAACGCTCTAGGCAATCCAGCAGGGACTTGGCTGGGTTAATCATAGAATCATAGAAGCACAGAGCTGGAAGAGACCTCAGAAAGTCATCAAGTCCAGCCCCCTGCCCTAGGCAGGACCAATCCCAACTCAATCAACCCAGCCAGGGCTTTGTCAAGCCGAGACTTAAACACCTCTAGGGATGGAGACTCCACAACTTCCCTAGGGAACCCATCCCAGTGCTTCACCACCCTCCTAGTGAAATAATTCTTCCTAATATCCAACCTGGACCTCTCCCACCGCAACTTGAGACCATTGCTCCTTGTTCTGCCATCTGTCACTGCTGAGAACAGCCTTTCTGTTGGATCTTAACTAAGACGCTCAGAGAGAGGAACTAATACAAAAGCCAAAGAGGAAGCAGGAGGAGAGGCAGCAATGAAGGTCCCTGGAGGATTCCATAATCAATCTTGCCAACACCTTGTCCTCTAGTTCTTTCAGCACCACCCCAATGGGATCTGCTAACAGACAAGTGGAAAATTGCCCGTTCCGCTAAGCACAGTGGAAGGGGAAGCACGCTGCTGGGCAACTCGTGTTGTTTATTACCTTATTGGTGCTAAAATTGTTCACACCTAATCAAGCTTGCTCGATAATCACCTTTCTGCATGTGGCACCGGTGGGGTTTTTTTTTTAAACAGCTGCACTTTTAATGAGCCGCCGTTTCCATTCTGACATTTGAAATTTAATCTGGAGCAGCAACTGAATGGCGGGGGAGCCCCTTTCATTTTGCATGTTTATCCGTGTAGCATTGGCAGGGCCCGGCTAACAAAGAAGGGTCAGCCCCTGCTTTCCAATCAGCGGATATTAATTACTAGCCAATGACAATGCAAATCCCATATAATGCTGCTATGCGGGTGCCACCCGCGCCAAGGTCAGCGTGAGCTAATGATGATTAATCTTGGGCATTGACGGGCCTACGGGATAAAATAAATAATCTGCCACTTGTTTGCAACGTGCCACCCGCGGGTCTAATTGCACAAAGGAGTGCGCCATGGCTGTAGGCTCCTCTTGCGATAAGAGAAGGGAGGGATAAAATGGGATGAGGGGAAAGCGCCGGTGCGGCAAAATCTGTGGGGAGATGGTGAACTCACGTGGAGCCTCATCCCGCCCTGGCTAGATGTTTGAGAGCCGATCGGCAACACTGGGTGGATGACTCCATGGACGTGCCTGGTATAGTTGTGTGATGCATCCAGGATGGGCCAGTGGAGAGGGGGCCAGGCTGGAACTTGTGACAGCACATCCTATTCCCTGCTGTACAGAACTAGAGGTGACACACGCTCTGCGCCTCAGTTTCCCCATCTGTACAGCGGGGACAATAGCCTTGCCTTGTCATTCAAGGGTGCTGTGAGGATTGTGAGGGGCGTGGCTATTATGGCATCAAGCGCCATCTATGTACTTGAGTCAGACGCTGGATCCCCACCTTGGAGAAATGGCAGTCTGTGTTGCAACAGGTAGAGGGTTTGGAAACGGGATTCAGTATCTAAGCAAAGGGCTGGCACGTGGCTGGCCTGGTGCAGATGCTGGAAGGAGGAGCAGGGTGCAGGGACGGCTCAAGGACTCTTCCTCCACTTGGCGTGGCCCATCTAGGAGCCAGCCACAGTCACACAGACCCAGCGCTCAGCGCCTGCTCCTGTCACACACAGAGAGCCGCAGGCCTTCCTTCCGTGCTCACAGGGAAACAAGCTGCACTATGCGAAGGGATAAAGCCGCCTGCGCTTCCCCTGCCTCCTACAATGAGAAGCTCCCCATTGCACCTATGTGCAAGACTGCCCCTAGCCCCTGCAAACAGTCCCTACAGGCACAGCACCATGGCTAGAGCAAGACGCCCCCCTTCCGGTTTTGGAGGAGCCCCAGGCTCTGGGAGAACATCTTAGCTCCTGACACCCGTTGTGACCTGGAACGAGTTCCCCCTCCCCTCCCCAGACCTCATCTGCATTATCTGCAAGGCAAGGATGATGCTCCTGACATTTGCAAAACCTTCTCCAAGGCAAAGCGCTCCAGGAACGCAAATCCGCACAAAGGGGTGCGCCCAGGGAGAGGGTGTTTGGTGTTTGTTTCTGGACTACATCTCTGCACCCGGGGTGAGGGCGGCAGCTCACTCGGTGACTAATAATAGACATTGACATCAGCCACCTGGTATTTCTGGGGCGTTCTTTCACCGGCCAATGAGAAGTAACCTGGAAACATGACGGCTTCTTACTGATTTTGCAGTCAAGTAAATCAAGCTAATGCGCTGAACCACAACATAGTTATATCGGATATATACACGTGTATAAACGGGACGTATCCTTTTCCAAGAGAGCTGTGGATGATTGTTCCTGCCACACGCAGCTTAGCGATTGGAAAGCAGACCAAATCTGCAATAGCTGCATACATACCAGGTAGCCTTACTTTCCTCTGAGCTCCCCTGCATGTAATATTAATGGGTTAATATTTGTTTAGATCATCCCGGCCATTTTCTGGATGAAGTTCAGCACCAGCTTGGAGATTTTCGGCCTGGGGAATGCAACGGAGAACTCTACTTGTAGGAGGGAGCGGGATGCCTCCTGATACCATGAAGCGAAGGTTGGGATTTGCAGGGGCTCTCTTCCAGCATAGCGTTCGGAAGCTGCCCTGGAGACGGGAGGAGCTTGAAAATAACTCATGGCAAAGCGCGTCAAGAGAGGAGAAGCGAGCTCCCAGTGGTATTTCAAAAGGATGAAGTATGGTAGTGTTCTCTTCTTTGCCACCCCTGCCAGGAGAACCCAGAGGATAAACAACCAGCTCAGGCAAGATCCTGTGAGCTGGACACTTGCAAACAACGGATCTTGCTTCTTTGGTTTCCAATCCAGTTTTGAAACTCCTCCTGACTGGCCTTGGGGGCTTTTTTATTTTTATTTTCTTCAGGGTTTTCACACACACACACACACACACACACACACACACACACTACACGAGGCGTGTACACACACACACACACACACACACACACACACACACACACACTACACGAGGCGTGCACCAATGGCTCTCTTTCCACATGCGGCTGGGTTAAATGCTGGCCCAAAGACTGCTATTGGATTGGGACACATTCGTATTGAAGGCAAACTTCATGCCTGGTTTGCCCAGAGACCTCGGGGAAGGGGTGGGAAGCGGAGCCCTTTAACATGTTCATAAGGCCCGGTCTACTCTTACCAGTTTTGCCCATGTAGCTTTACTAACACAGCTTGTAGCAGATCCGCAATGGGAACGTGAGCCAGTTAACCGATAAGCATGAGGCTTACTGGTAAACCTGTTAAATGTCTCTTGCTGGTGAACTCCAGTGGCAGCCAGCTGAGCCAGGCCAGAGCAGTCCCGGCCGTGGAGGAGCTGATGTGCCAGGCAGTGGGACCCCAGGGTTGTGGCCGCAGCAGAACCAGGTGGCAGGCCCTGAGATAAAATGGTTGACTGATTAGCCATCTTAACATCTATAGGGAGCAAGTAAAATAAATTCACCTCCCTTTTACTCCTGTGCTTAGCACCCAGGTTTTTCAAGGGACTAGTGTGTTTCAAGGTACCAGCTCTGAGCACAGAGCTGCAATGCCTAGCTGATTGAGGAGCCTAGATCACATTTACAAAGCTGGGGGGGGGGGGATAAGTCCTTTACCTTTCAAGTCAACCAGCCTAGCGCTGGCCACAGTGGGAGGACGAGCTACTGGCCAGACGGAGCCTTGGTCTGACCCAGCGTGGCCATTTGTAGATTTTCATCAGAGCCTTGAGCGTCCTCTAAGTCCCATTCATAACAACCAGGGCTCGGAGCACTCAGCAACGCTCAGGATCGGGTCCCAGTTTCTAACGTGCCCGTGGCTGCAGTTCCATGTCTATTTGAGTACTAGCCCCGCACGAGGGAAATGAATACTATCGCCTTTCCCGACCCCACCCCCGGCTCTGGTCCCCACCATCTCGTCAGCCCCTCTTCTCTCTGGCCAGGCACGGAGGGAAGCACGTGCCTGGTCTCTAAGCCCTGCCCTGTCCCCCTGGCACACAGCCCGTCCTCGGGGTGCAGAGATGCGGGGAGACTCGGCAGTGAGGAGATGCGGCCGCTGAGGAGATTGGTGGCCACCTCCCCACTGTTTGTTGATTCGCGAGGAGTATTTCCCTCCCCCGCCCCCACACCTTAGAACAGCTCATGAATTTGATAAACTCAGCTCATTGTAACCAAACCATGAAATTGCAAATTTAACTGTCAACAAACAAAGACTTTGAGGAAGCTAATGCTGCCTGACTCACATCTGCAGCTCTGCTTGCATAACCAGCTCCGGCACACGGGCGCCAGCCCCGGCCCCGGCCCAGCCCTCATATGGGGCACAGGGCAACCTCGGAGCCAGGACGTCGGCATGGGGCAGTGCCTAACCCCGTCTCCATGGCGGCAGGGGATGGATGTGATTCCACTGGATCCTCCTGGGCTATGGGACGTTGCTCCCTGGCCACATAGACCCACAGGCCCGCCCCGGCGTACAGAAGGATGCAGCTGCGCTTGCTGGCGGGCTGACCTCCTGGCCCATGGGAAAGGCTCTTTCCCCAAAATGTCTCCAAGGCTCAGCCCTGGCCCTCCCTCTCAGGCCATCCCAGAAGCAGAGCTGAGGAGCAGCACCAGGCCTTGTTGCGCCCATGATCCTGGGCATGGCGTGGAAGCCACGGGGCAAATAGCCCTAGCTCAGCACCAGCCATGCAGCGTCAGCTGGGAAGGCTTCCCTGAATCAGCCCCAGGCCTGTGCCGGCTCCCTAGGGGCAGCAGCCCAGGGAGAGGGGTAGGAAGAGGGGCACATCCAAGCAAGGGGCCAGACCTGTGGGACTGGCCAGCATGCTCCAGCAAGTGTGTTTTCATCCCAACAAGCCCTGCCCCTCACCACAGACTCCCTCCCTCCCCAACCGGACACCTGGGACGTGAGGCAGAGCCAGCCCCGGCTCCCTGGCTACAAGCTCCTGTGACACTGGATGCCAGCCCAAGCCTGGCTCTTCCGCAGCCTCACCCTCCCCGCCAACTGCTCACGAAGTGTCAAACGCCCTGTCGGGGGAGGCCAGGAGTCCTCGTTAAGCTAATGGAGTGCTAATTCATTCGCAGGCGAGGGGGAGGGATCCAGGCACTGCCTCATTTGCTCTGTGGAAGTGGGTCATTACATTGAAGGGTGGCAGGCTCCGAAGATGGAGTGGGCGGCCGGGGCTGCCAGCTGCTGGAGGGATGGAGGAGGGGGGCTCCCCAGGGAGTGTTTGGGGGGTGCCGCAGCCGTTTAGCGGTGCGCAGCGCAGGCCTGGGAGGGCAAGGACAGGCCGTCAACAGGAGCGACAGCACCAGCTGGCTGGGACTAAGACCCAGGCAGAGCCCTGCCGGGAATCGCCTTCTCTCACACAAACAGCTCGCAGCAGCTTCGAGGGCAGGAGAAACACACAGCCAGGAGGGATGGGACAGCCTCGCAGCAGCAACTCTCCCTGCCTCCCCAATGCTCTGAAATCCAAAATGGAGCATGCTGATGGGTGTGTGTGTGTGTGTGTGTGTGTGTGTGTGTGTGTGTGTGTGTGTGTGTGTGTATTTCCCCCAATGCTCTGAAATCCAAAATGGAGCATGCTGATTTTGTGTGTGTGTGTGTGTGTGTGTGCGTGTGCGTGTGCGTGTGCATGCACGCGCGCTTCCCCCAATGCTCTGAAATCCAAAATGGAACGTGCTGGGGTGTGTGTGTGTGTGTGTGTGTGTGTGTGTGTGTGTGTGTGTGTGTGTGTGTGTATTTCCCCCAATGCTCTGAAATCCAAAATGGAGCGTGCTGATTGTGTGCGTGCGTGTGTGTGTGTATGTGTGTGTTTCCCCCAAAGCTCTGAAATCCAAAATGGAACGTGCTGGGGTGTGTGTGTGTGTGTGTGTGTGTGTGTGTGTGCGCGCGTGTGTGTGCGCGTGCGCTTCCCCCAATGCGCTGAAATCCAAAATGGGGTGTGCTGATGAGTGGGTGTGTGGGTGTGTGTGTGTTTCCCCCAATGCTCTGAAATCCAAAATGGAGCGTGCTGATCGTGTGTGTGTGTGGGGGGGGGGGGGATGGGCACTCACCACATGTGACCCCTCTCTTTGGCCAAGTGCAGGATCCTGCACTGTCCCCGGCTTTTAAAAGCCTTGCAGATACTCAATAGGATAGAGCCGGGGTCAGCAACTTTTTCAAACAAAGCACATGAATATCCAGGCCAAGTGGTCAACCAAGGGCTGTATAAGAATGAGGGAAGTCGACGAGTAGGTAACCGGACGATTAACAGCTCAGCCAAGGCTTCTCGGGGTTCTCGGGTAATCTTGTCGACTACTCGCATCCCCCACCACCACTTCTTTACCAGAGGCAGCTAGTGGTGGGGAGGAGAGGGCAGGAGCTGGTGCTGGGGGGAAATGGCTTAAACCAGGTTCACGCCAGTACTGGCTCCACCATGCCACCTCCCCCGCTCCCCCCCACACACACTGCTGCCTCTATCAGAAGTAGCAGTGGGGGGGGGGGGGGGCAGGGGAGGCTTCCAAGTAGCAGCCCCTGTCTATGGGGGCTCTGAGCAGTGCGGGGCATCAGGCAGCCGGTCTGCACGGGGATCTGGTTTTTAAACTGGCTCCCCCAACCATCCCGTGCTGCTGCCTCTGATAGGCCGGGGGCTCCCTGGGAGTGGGGCTGGGAACGCACAATAATCGTGTAATCGATAAGATATTTTGTGGTTACACAACTATTCAAATACCCAATATCTAAACTCCCCAATAAGAATGCCCATTTGCATGACTGAAAATATACAGCCTAATATTATTGACAATTGGCATGATGATTAATAACAGCACAAATGAAACTGAACTCACAGACTCGATTTAATGGGACTTCTGCTGCTGCATCTTTTCACACATTTCTTGGAAGTTTACATCACAACTAGTCAAACCCAGCTTCATGCCTGCATTCAGGCTGTCTTCTGTCAATTTTATGGCAGGGTGCTAGGGATGCGGGGGTGCAGGAGTCTGGGCTGGGGTGTATGAGGGCAGGGGGTTGAGATGGGGGGGTGCAGGAGTGTTATGGCAGAGGACTGGGGGTGTGGGGGAGAAGGAGTCTGGAGGATCCAAGCCCCCTGCCTTTGGTTTGAAAAGGTTGTCACAGCAATCATGCTAATCAGAACATTCATGTTAATAAGAGCATTTAGCACTCGCCAATATGGAGCCATAGAACTGGCTGGAAACATAAAATCAACATTTTCACAAAACTCCAAAAATTTCTCACCAAGCATTTTTCATTGTTTCAAAAACTGGAATGCTTGTTGGCTTTTTACCCGTTCAGCTGATGCTTCTAAGCCACCAAATACTAATTGTTCAACACCTTGGTGAGGCATTATCCATCCATGACAAGTACAAGTGTTGACTAGCAGCTGATGGGGAAATGGTTCACATTTTCTACTGAAAATTTCAAACCAAACCAAAGACATTGATTTCCCCCTCAATTTTTCACTATTTTAAAATCATTTCATTTTTTTCCATGATTTTTTTCTAGGAATGTTTTATTTTAAATAATGCATCCAAACATTTACAGCCATGATTATTATGCCCCTAATGGAAATAAAGAAAAAGGTTCAGACTGACTTTTCCAAGCTTACTTGGCTAAACGTGGCCCTCCTGCTGAACATACGCCTGCCAGTAAGTATATGCTCTTTTGCCATGAACCAAATAAAAATCTATCCACAGTGTAAGGCCTATGACACACAGATGATCTCTTTAATACAGTATTAATCAAACTAAGCAGAAATCACTGAGCACCCAACAGCCAAAGCTACTCCACGCCACAGTGCACATTTGTCTTTGCCTTGAGAAAGAAGAGACCTCCAATGCCATGCAACATCCCAGCCATTGTGTCAAATACCAATAGTTTAATTAGCCCTGGAAGGCCTAGAAGAGAGCAGGGGACTGGCTTGCAGGAGCTGCCTGGAGCCAGCCTGCCGGAGGTCTGCAGGACAGGACAACCCGAAGGAGTGAGACTGGGGGGAGCATGCACATCTTGGAAGCGTGCAGAAGAAAAAGCCTGGCTAGCCCACAAAGCAGCACACGGTGCTTTCTCTCAGCCTGTTTCATCAACAGAAAAGCACAGCTTTGTTTCTCACGTCTGAATTCAGCAAGAGACAAAAGTAAAGAGCACAGGCAGGAGTCCAAGGGGAAGATCAGGACTAGAGAAACTAGGAGCTTCCCGACAGCTAATACTTCTATGCTATCTTCATAACTGGCTTCTGCGGGGAGATGCTGGATAAAAAATAAATAAATGGGGGTACTGGCATGTTCACAGAACAATGACCAGAAGGGTTCAGACCAAAGATCCATCTGTCCCAGTATCCTGTCTTCCAACAGCGACCACTGCCAAGTACCTCTCAGGGAATGAACAGAGCAGGTAATCATCACGTGACTCATCCCCTGCTGCCCATCCCCAGCTTCTGACACACAGTGGCTAGGGACACCATTCCTACCCATCCTGGGTAACAGCCATTGCTATGGACCTATCCTCCATGAATCTATCTAGCTCTTTTTTGAACTCTCAAAGTCCTGGCCTTCACAACATCCTCTCCCAAGGAGTTCCACAGGTTGACTGCGTGTTGTGTGAAGTACTTCCTTTCGTTTGCTACCTATTTGATGACTCCTAGTTCTTGTGTTAGGAGAACAAGTAAATAACTTTTTCTTATTTACTTTCTCCACGCCAGCCATGATTTTATAGACCTCGATCAGATCCCCCCTTAGTCGTGTTTGAATAGAGATATTAGATAGAACATACTCTTGCTGGAAGGATGCAGCATAACACGTCCCATTCTTAGAACTCCAAACAATTACACAAAAAATCTAGAAACCAAGAGCGAGCAAACAGGCTGTTCCTGGTGGCAGCAAGGTACAACTCCCCCCATCCTTCTTGCTTTAATATGGCTCTTTCCAGACTGCACACTTTTCAACAGAACTCCCTAGCCTGCTAGAAGGTCCAAAACATCCATGCTCTCTTAAAGTGATAGTCTGAAGTCTCAGCACAGTGTCCCCAGTATATCCCAGACACCTTGTGGCTAACTCTTTCACATCGTATCCTGCAGTGATACCGTCTGGGAGGTGCTAGAACCACAATAGCTATGAGTTCTCCCTGATCCAAACTTTTCACTTTAGAGCTAGCAAGAAAAAAAGATAAACGTACATCTAGAGCCTGTATTTCAGAAACAGCCCTTGATTTTACAGGTGCAATTTTGCAGCTACCAATAACTGTCTATGCATTTTGCACTTGCAATTAACCGTGGGTGCAAATGGCAGCATTTATCCAACTGCCTGACTGCAGAATCACACACATCAATGTTAGATGTCTAAATGCTATCATTTGCTTCCATCATTAACTACAGCCCAGAAATTAGAGGAAAGACTTTGGTCCTTTTAAAAATCCTTAATCTATGTGATTTTGCTTTGAACATCACAGCATGCGCTATATTTGGATTACTCAGAAAATACCAGCTTCTTAATGTCAATCAATTTATTGTCTCACCATCACCATTAAATATTTTGACTTTTTTTAAATCTAAAATTCATATATATGAATAATCCAAGGTCACTCAAATGCCTTTATAAATGAACAGGTAGATGCGCTTGCATCAGAATCACTGCATTTAAATTAGCCATAGATGAGACTGAAGACATGAGGTTAAAAACTTAATTGACTAAATCAGCTGAGACACCAAGCACTGATTGTGCCATTTAAAATAAATGCAATGTTGGCCATCAAAAAATTCATAATATATTATTACATATCAAGAGCCATTATTCAAGGAGCACAAATATTCTCTCAATTCACTAATGGATCTCTGAAAGAAAATCTCTTGCTTTTTTTTCTGTTTGCTTGTTTTTCTTTCTTCCCTGAGCAGAATGGAGAGATGGTGACAGCAGTAGAATAAGTGAAACAATTCTCCCTGAAACTGCTCTCCCGCCCCCTCCTTATTCTCTCCTCCCCTCCACCCCCCCGGAATCAACCATCTTACCTCACTGTTTTTAAGACCCCAATCAACTCGATCATGGAAGTTGTGATGTAGAACTCTGGGGATAACTTCTTGGCATGAGTACCAGGACGTAGGGAGCTAAAATCAGATATGGAACCCAAATCCTCCAGTAGCTCTGGGCCCCAGGAGTGCATGCAGGTTTGGGGGGACAGACGCCAAATCTGAAATGGAGCCCTCCCCCACTTTTCAAATACGTTACCACTGAGGGGAGGCAGAGGGCTGAGGGCTTGAAGAACCAACCCACCTCCCTCTCGTGTTACAATGTTGGCTCCCACTGAGGGGGGCTGGGCTCAGTTTCTCATTTTGACCATCGTGACTAGGGCAAATCAGAATGAAAGACATTGCAACCTGGCACATGGGGTTGCAGCACCCTTCCGATTTGGCCTGGCCACCCTTCTGTAATGCCAAAGGAGCAACCAGCCCATATTTCAGTGTGAACTCCTGCGCCAGGTCAAGCTGCCACTCAGTTTGGGATCCACTCAAAGGGTATGTCTACACTAGCCCCCTAGTTCGAACTAGGGTGGCTAATGTAGCTATTCGAAGTTGCAAATGAAATCTGGGATTTAAATATCCCAGGCTTCATTTGCATGTTCCCGGGTGGGCGCCATTTTTAAATCCCCTTAGTTCAAACTGACTGCCCGCGGCTACACGCGGCAGTCAGAAGTTAATCCGAACTAAATCCTTAGTTCGGATTAACTGTTACACCTCATTGCAGGAGGAATAAGGGAAGTGGGAGGAAGAGCGCTCTGTTTCAAAATAAGTGCTGTGTAGATGTTCCCTATTTCAAAATAAGCTATGCAATTGACAAAACTGGAAATAAGCTACGCAAATTGAGCTAAGTCCTGCCGTGCAGACACACCCTTTGAAGGAGCAGAATAGCAGCCATATGGATCACTCATCTCATCCAGGATGGCAATTTGTAGCTTAAGGCCAGAAAAAACTGGTCTGACCTGCATAACTCAGGCAAGAGAACCTTACTGAATAATTTCTGAATCAACTTCCGTCTGAGATGTAACATCTCCTTTGGAAAGATCTCCCGCCTGGATCTGAAGACAGAAAGCAATGACGGCTCCTCCTCATCCCTAACTCGGTTGTTCCAACTAAACACTTTTTCGTAATTTAATGCCTCTTTCACCTCCCAACTGGGTCTGGACTTGCAGGTGGATCCTTCTTAATAGACGTGGAGCCAGACACTCTATAGTGAGGGTTCAAAATCCAGCATCCGAACTCATTACTATTTTGGTGCATGAAGCTCAGTTTGCTGCTATTCAGAGTCAGGTGGTTTACAAATTTCTGGTCACACTGGGAGGCCGAATGGAAATGTGGCTGGCCTCCTTCATATGGAATAAAAGTCTGCTGCTTCTACCATCTTTACTCCTTTAGCTTACGCCAACGACAGGGCCGACTTATCCATTAGGCACAGTAGGCACAGTGCTTAGGGCCCACGAAAATGTTTTAATTTCTTTTAAAATCAGAAGAAAAAAAATGAACTTTTAGGGCCCACGGAAATCTATTAAATTTTGCCTAAAACAGAAAAAAATAAAATGTTGAAGTATTTAAAGTTATATCAAAAATAATTGTTAATATTTTTTTTTATGGAGGAAGGGGCCCACGAAAGTCATAATGAGGCCCTGGCCAGCGAGGGTGCATTACCCTACTAGAGACTCCGCATTCAATCCCCACTAAAAACTGTTTCACCAGGAGGCATCACTCACTCTTCAACTGTATACAAAAATATCAACCACTCAATCAAGAAGCATGAACCATGCCTTGTGAGATAGATAACCAACCGCATGCCGTGAGGAGTAGAAGCCGGCACGTTACTGACAGAGCACAATCTGAAATCTCTTCAGGGAACAATGAAGACATGCTAAGAAGACCTCGATGGGTTTGCAAGTGATTTGCTAGTCCCGAAAAGGAGCTAATGATTGCACAAATATTCTCAGTATGAATCATTCCAGTGGTTCTAGTGTTCGGGGCTTTCGTTTTTGAGGAATACGTTCACTGAGCACTCAGAACTTCCGCTCTTCTTGCAGGGTGTCAGGACAGGGGCCATACTTGGGCTTAACTCCGTCCAGCCACAACCATTTTGCAAAAGGCACAAACTGGCGACGGGGAAGACGCAACCAAGTCCTTAGGCAATGTTAAATGTTTGCAAATCAGCCCCAAGGAAAGGCCCTGGGCTCTCAATTCCACCAATTACATTATAATCACAGGCAGTGCTATCAAGGGCTTTTCAAAACCCAGGTCTGTGCTTAAAGAACATGTCGGAGAGAGGCTGCGTGGCAGCACGAACTCCTCATTACTATGCAGGCTCCATTCCGCTGGAGACATGAGTGCAGCCTCCCCGGAGTGGAGAGACCGGATGGGAACAAGGAGCACGAGGGGATTATTCACCACGCAGGCCGACAGGAAACCACAGGAAATCATGCAGCTTTGCCAGGCCTGGCCCGGCCCGGGGCCCACCTGGACACGTCCCTAGGAACACAGAATCAGGGAGCAGGCCTGGAATCAGAGCAATACTCTCTCTGTGTCCTGTTGCTGGATCCTTTGTCTGCAGCGGGAGGAGCTCTATGACCACATGCGGCTTTTCGGTCTCCAAATATTCACTCCCCCGTGGTCCCTGGGAAGGGCAATTCCTCCCTGCAGAGACACGTCCCCCACATTGCTCAGTGGGGTCCCAGGAAACTGCGTGGGCAGGGAAGGGCCTCACCCAGATGAGAACAGAGCTATTCTGCACACGCTGCAGCGGCGTCGTGGCTGATGTCCCCTGCTCCCTGGAGCGTGTCCTCTCTCCGCAGGAGGAAAGAACTGCAGGGTAGTAGCGGGTCTCCCAGTTCTGGGCCTCCACCATTGAAGGAGGCAGGATCTGTGCTGCACGCTGGACGGGCACCCGTCTGAATCCTTGCTCCCCCAGCCCCCATGTACACTTCGGTAGCAGCACTGCAGGGGTTCTACAGCCAGAGGGACACTCTGTTCCCCCAAATTCTTAAAATTACTCGCACTCCTGACTAATGTTCCCTCTAATCTTTTCCATCCATGTGTGAAATAAATATGTTGTGTGCACTGAGGCATGTGCAAATGTGCACCACCAATAAAAGCACAAAACCTGGGCGCTCTGCTAATCAGGTGGGCAGCATCCCTCCTGAGCAGCCGCACAAGTGCACAGCATACAGGGAACATGGCTCCCGACCCTGCTTTCACTCCAGGGTGGTCTGCAGCTGCAGGGAAAGCCCGGCTGCTCTCGGCACAGCCGAACGCCAAGGTGGGCAGTCCTGGCAGGGCTGGGCATTTCTCGAGATGGCCTGGTGCACCTGAACCCCTCTGGCTCTTACCAAAATGCTTCTCCAGAGTCCTGAGCTTTATTTGGTGCTCACAGGTGAGTGGTGCACACGGCAGGTCCATCTGGGCGCTCCAAGTACAACCCCCTCCTTGGCATGTAGCTGGGATCGATAACCCCTCCCGCCATGGTGAGGTTTCTGGTTGTGGGGCCTCAGCTCAGCCGGAGCCAGGTGATATCACTTCCCCGTTCTGCTTCCCTGAAACAGCCCCTGAGGCTGCTGGGGGGCACCGAGACAGACTAATACTCCAGGGAAGCCCTCCCGACCATACCTGCATGACCGCATATGCCTGCTAAATCATGGCTCTGGAGTCCAGCAATCTGGGACCTCGTATGCCGGACCCTGTCAAAGGGCAGGGCCATGGCTCGCAGGCTGGTGTGACCGTACAGCTGTTTTCTACCCCGAGTCCCCCACAAGCACTAACACCTGAGGGCATGTCTAGAGTCTAAATTACAGGGTTTTGTCGACAAAACTATTCCTGCATCTACACTACGCCGCGTTCTGTCAACAGGAAGTCGACAGAACGCGGCGGTTTTGTCAACAGCGGTAAACCTCACTCTTTTGGGAAAAGGTGCTATTGCATGGAAACTGCTTTTTCGAAAGAGAGCGTCTAGACTATCGAAAACACGGCTTGTCTTTTCAACAATACTGATCGGAGTCTAGATGCTCTTTTTCAACAGCGGCTCTGTCGAAAAAGGCATGAAGTCTAGACGAAGCCCAAGTGACGCGGCTGCAGAATTATTCCCAGTGCAGCAACAGGGATGATAATTGGAGCAGGCGGTCTCTCCCGTCACGGAGCTTGCTTTGGCATGTGGGGGGGAGGGTGGTACCTTACAAGGCTGTTTACTGAAAATAAAAGCAAAAATATCCAACCAAAGGTACCATGACTGCAGGGTATCTGGGACGGGACTCAAGTGCTTTTATAAACCAAAGGTCGATTTGGGCCTAAGCAACTGGGCTCCAGCGTGCACAGTGCATCAACAGCAGAGCTGGGAACCCTGGCTCCTAGCCCGATGCCTTAACCCCTAGGCGTGACTACCTCCCCAGCCTACCACAGTTCAACTAGCCACAGGTGAAAATGAAACGGGCCCATTTTTCTATTACTCAAGGCATTGGTGGTCTCCCCCTGAGAACACAATGCCACTGCTCACAGGGTGAAACCGTACCAGCCACGGAGCACCAAGCCACGCTGCCCTGCATAACTCCCTGCCAATGCGCCCCTGCCCTGATCCCACCTCCACTGCCTCCCCAAGAACCTAGCCGCCAGCCTGCCTGGGCGCCTCTCCGCCCACTGAGCTCCAAAGCCAGATGGAGACAAAAGGCCCCATGGCCCATTACCCATCCCTGGGGCTACCTCGCTCCCCACGCTGTTTGCCATATGAGCCTACGCTCTGTGGGCATCAGCCCTGGACGACTGTTTCCTACTCCAACCCCGTTTTTGTGTGTGTCCCCCCAGGGAGCCGCAGGGGTCAGAGCGCCTGTATGCCATGGGCCAGAGCGTGTGACAAGGGGGTGCAGGGATTTGGGACCTCAGCTGCACCGGGCTGCCCTCTTACTTCAGATTCTGGCCTGTCCAGGTTTAATACCCTGCTCCCAATTCACCTCCCCCACCCGCCCCGTGCGTGTGCTGCCGAAGCAGGGCCCTGCAGAGGCCGGCTGAGAAGCTCAGATTCCGGGCGGGGGGCAAATCCACCGCTTCCTGTGGAAGAGTCATCTAATCCTACCGGGTTAACTCTCTTCCGGGGCTTATTAAAGCCAGCAGGCACCCTGCGGAGGATCCGTTACCTGTGCCACTTGAAGGCAAGGCTCTGCTTTAATGAGCCAAGGAGCGGGGGGGGGGGGGCCTGTCTCCGCTGCAAGCCTCAGGTGGCTACATTTGTCCCGGAGGCGGGGAAGCCCTGAGCCCCTGGGGTCCCCTTCCCTTGAGCAGAGCTCCTACAAACAGAAGGGGATTGTGTGGGAGAGGCTTGCCCGCAATTTGAGGAGGGAGCTACAGGTGCATGTGCCAGCTTCCTCCTTGCCCTGCACCGCATGGGAGAGGGGAGGTTCTGACGCCCGGTGACTCTGCCCTCTTGCCCTGCAGCCTGACCCATTTCCTCCTTAGCAATCGCCCCCTCTATCTGGCGCCCTCCTCATGCGGCTGGCCTTTCTGTATTTGCTCCCGGGGTTCCCCCACCAATTGCCCCGGGGGCAAAGAGTGCGGGGAAGGTGGGTTTCCAAACCACGAAGTGGGACATGATGAGTGAGGAAAGGCGGCAGCTGCTGCTGTTCATCTTTATCCCTTTAAATAGCTCCCAGCCGTCACCCAATCGAGCCAGGGTGTCTGCCTAAGAGATAATCAAGCCCTCTCCATCATCAGGGAACAAGACCTGGGCCTGGTGGATACCTACTGCCGGAGTTAAAGAAGATGGCGGCCTTGGGTGAGCACAGCAGAAAGGAAGTGGAGGACTTTGTCTGGAGGGGCACAATTATTTTACTGCCATGCTATGCCTCTATCCGCACACGCAGTCTGGCCAGCTCCGGCTATCGCTTGTCTTTTTGATCTGGGCTTTATTTTCCCTCCTTTTCTCTCCAATTCCCTTCTTCTTGCCAGGTGGCGCTTTAATTTGTTTTATTCCAGGCCTTTCCTTTCATGAGCAAACTTGCATGCGTGTGTCCTGTCTCCAGCTTCATTTCCCAAACTCCACTCCTAAAAAGGAGAGAGAGGGGCCAAAAACGGAGCGGCGAGATCAAAGGCACTTTCTATAGCCTTTGCATGAAGCAGAATCACAAAGGAAATGAGGGGGAAGAGAAAGACCCCCACGCTGCTCGCGTCATGGTTTCGGGCTTGAAAGGAGCCAGGGATGAGGGGCTTGGGCTAGCCTCATCTCACAGGGCCAACGGCTTCCCAGAATCACGGCAAAGCAAAACCGTGGCGGAGAGCACAGAGCCCGCTGTCCAAAGGACACAAACCCAGAACAGGCTGCAATGCTTGAAAATCAGTCACCTCCTCTTCAGAGCCTCTCCTCTCCACTCTGCTCCCTCTGCCCATCTACCGCAGCCCTTTTCCCCTGACCCCAGCCTGCTGGGTCCGCTTAGCCAATTCTGCCCATCTTCTGGGCTCTAGGAATTGCTCTCCCGCCCCAATACCCTCCCTGTTCTTGCTTCCTCTGCTCTGCCAGCTCTAGCATCCCATCCTAATGCCCCAGCACTTCCATAGAACACCTCACCCTCCTGCATCCTCCAAAACTCCAGGAGCTTCATTGCAAGGAGGCTGGCACTACTCCCTGCCTGCTCCTTGTAAGACCCGCCCCACTACAAGCTCCTGAGGGCAGAGGATATCCAGACTTTGCATCCTACACAGACCCAGGAACATCAATGGCTCAGACAGGGCCTAAAAGAAAACACCGATGTCCACAGACATTCTTCTCAGGGTGCACTGAGGGTTTCGCTATATCCCATGTTCTAGTCTAGCTTGGTTCTTACTCTTCCCTCATCACCACAGTATCAGCTTGTTCTGCATCAAGCAGCATCACTAACACCTGCCCCGCGGGGCGATTGGAGCAGAGGTGAGAAGGTTTGTGGTGGCCCTTCATTCCTGGGGGAATTCATAGAATCATAGAACACTAAAACTGGAAGGGACCTCGAGAGGTCATCGAGTCCAGTCGCCTGCCCTCATGGCAGGACCAAGCATCATCTAAACCATCCCTGACAGGTGTCTGTCCAACCTGCTCTTCAATATCTCCAGTGATGGAGATTCCACAACCTCCCTGGGCAATTTATTCCAGTGTTCAACCACCATAACAGTGAGGAAGTTTTTCCTAATGTCCAGTCTAAACCTCTCTTGCTGCAGTTTAAGCCCATTGCTTCTTGTCCTATCCTCAGTGGTTAAAAAGAATAGGGTTTTTTTTTCTCCCTTCTCCTTGTAACAATCTTTTAGGTACAGCCGGTTCCCGCGTTACGAACGGTCGATTTACGACCGTTCGCATTTACGACCAAACTTCCCATTAAGCGGTCGTAAAGACGGTCCCCGAGTTACGAACGCAACCCATGCTTACGAACAGTGTGGTCGCAATACAACTTAATGGGGTCCGACTTACGAACAAGCGTTTGGTCCGTAACCCGTTCGTAACTTGGGAACTGGCTGTACTTGAAAGCTGTTATGTCCCCTCTTAGAATCACAGAACTGGAAGAGACCTCAGAAGGTCATCAAGTCCAGCCCCCTGCTCTAGGCAGGACCAATTCCAACTAAATCAACCCGGCCAGGGCTTTGTCAAGCCAAGACTTAAACACCTCTAGGGATGGAGACTCCACTACTTCCCTAGGGAACCCATCCCAGTGCTTCCCCACCCTCCTAGTGAAATGGTTTTTCCTAATATCCAACCTGGACTTCTCCCACCACAACTTGAGCCCATTGCTCCTTGTTCTGCCATCTGTCACTACTGAGAACAGCCTCTCTCCATCCTCTTTGGAACCTCCCTTCAGGAAGTTGAAGGCTGCTATCAAATCCCCCCTCACTCTTCGCTTCTGCAGACTAAAGAGACCCAAGTCCCTCAGCCTCTCCTCATAAGTCATATGCTCCAGGCCCCTAATCATTTTGGTTGCCCTCCGCTGGACCCTCTCCAATGTGTCCACATCCTTTTTGTAGTGGGGGGCCCAGAACTGGACACAATACTCCAGATGCGGCCTCACCAAAGCCGAAAAAAGGGGAATGATGACATCTCTGGATCTGCTGACAATGCTCCTCTTACTGCAATCTAATATGCCATTAGCCTTCTTGGCTACAAGGGCACACTGTTGACTCATATCCAGCTTCTCATCCACTGTAACCCCCAGGTCCTTTTCTGCAGAACTACTACTTAACCGGTTGGTCCCCAGCCTGTAACTATACTTGGGATTCTTCCGTCCCAAGTGCAGGACTCTGCACTTGTCCTTGTTGAACCTCATCAGATAAGAACCTCTTAGTCTTTTCTTTTCCAGACTAAACAAACCCAGTTTGTTCAATCTCTCCTCATAGCTTGACCTTTAATCATTTTTGTTGCTCTTCTCTGGACCTTCTCCAATTTCTCCTCATCTTTCCTGAAACGTGGCACCCAGAACTGGACACAAGACTCTAGCTGAGGCCTTATCAGTGCAGAGTTCATCCTGCAGGCTCGGGCCAGCCTCAGAGAAAGCTCTGTCTCCGACACAGATGCATTTTGCAAATATAAGGAATATGCGCACAAGAGAAAATTCACAGCGAGCCAGCTCTGCTTACACAGGGGTCACCACCCAAACTGCTTCTTCCCAAATGCTTTACAGAATTAAATCCAACAGCCAGAGTCCAAGGAAAATTCTGCGGAGTCACAGATGTCTATGCAAGGGAGAACGAGACAGATTTTGCAATGGAAGAGGAAGTGGCTTCATGCCAGATGAGCAGAGAAATGAGAGTAAGATACTAAGCCCAATAATGCCACAATCCTAAGTGCACGTTAAGGCAGTGTGGCCCAGTGGCTAGTGCACTGGATTTGGATGCCAGAGATCTAGATTCTGGTCTTAGCTCCGCTGCGTGACTTTGGGCAGATCAGCTGTTCCCCTCCTGTCCTTTGTCCGGTCCAGTTAGAGTAAGTCATTCAGGCAGGTGCTGGCTCTCACTATGGCTATGTCTATACTACAAGGTTTTTGCGGCACAGAGTATGCTAATGCGGACTCTTTTTCCCGGAGAGGCATAAGGATCTTGCTCAAAAGGGTTTTTTTGTGCAAAACGGAAGCGGCTGCACTGCTTCTTTTTGTGCAAAAACTCCTTGCGCAAAAAGCATCAGCAGAAAATACGCTAATGACATTGCATCTCATGATAATGAGTCCGTCGTTAGCATACTCTCTGCCACAAAAACCTTGTAGTGTAGACACAGCCTGTGTGTCTGTGCAGCGCCTGGCACAATGGGGCCCTGACCTCGGCTGAAATTCCCAAGGGTGTGTCTACACTGCAGCTGAGAGGCAGCCTCACGAGTTGGAGCCGAGCTAGAGTGCTAAGACTGCAGGGTGGGCACATTGACTCAGGGGGAAAGCTGGGATCCCCAGCCTACCTGACCCAGAACACCCTCAGGACTCCTCCATCCCATCGCGACCCACGGATGCAGATGCGGAATGCCACCACCAACCACCTCAAAGGGCTTGTGGTCCAACCCACTGTTGAGGAAACACCCAAGGATGCAGAGGGGAGAGCTGGACCCAATGCCGAAGATACGCCTAAGGAGCCACAATGGGGCTAAGATTTTCAGGAGAGCTCGTCTTCCATTTCAGTTCCACATGAAGGGGGCGGAGTTTCAAAAGGAGACGTCTCCAGAAACACTATGGGGCATCCTCGGAACATGGGTTGCTCCTAGGAGCTGGATACTTGGGAAATTCGGGCCTCTGTCACGGGCGCTGGGTTCGTTAGAAAGCCTGGTCACAGAGGCACAACAGAGTCCAAAGGGCCCTGACGTGCCAGGCAGGAGCCTGATCTTTGGGGCTCAGCGTGAGAGATGGAGCTGGACCGACGGAGCTAAGGGAATGGTACTTGGAGACGGATAGGATGGGGCTGCCTGGGGAGAGAGATTATCTGCAAGGAGACGAATTTCTTAATACTCCCCTTTGTCGGTGATCAGAGAAATGGAGACAGCAAACAGAGCACAGAAGGGAGGCAATCAGTCGTTGAAACTCGAGCAAGGAACCTGGCCGCCACATCAGGGCTCTGCTGATGAGAGTGTTTAACGAACAGCGGGAAGGTTTGCAATCCAAACAAAGCTCAATTCACTCCTGGCGCAAGCAGGTTCCCTTGGATTCCAGGAGAGGGGCAGCCCCTTTACAGCAGCAGTAGATTTGGCCCACGGGGCAGTACAGTTACCCACCTGCCATTTTATTTCAATCTCAGAAACAATGATGTGCATATAGCCTGGTGCGCATACACCACATACCGACACTCCCAGCTGTGCCAGTAAGAGATGGAATTCAACATCAGCTCGGAGGGGTTGAAGACGATATCATAAAAACACACGTGCTGAAGACAGCTGAGGACTCAGCATCCACGTGCAGGCCATGGTCTGTCATGGAGCTAGGACCTGAAAAGCCATTTTTAACCCGCTCCCGGGCAAGACCCTGTGACAGGATGTCTCCTCCCCACGCTGGGCAGGAGGGGGTTAAACCAGTCCTGAGGGTTGAGAAGGCTCCACCCCCTGAGCCTCACTGGGCATGCCTGAGCTGCTCGGCTATAAAAGAGAGCAGCCCAGATCAGCTGGGGCTGGCGGCCAGAGGGGGAGGACGTGTCTTGCCAGCTCCAGGCAAACCACAGCGACTGCCCAGCGCCGAGATGCTACCACACTGGCTGGAGGCCAGACACCTCTAGAGACCTCACCGGTTCCAGACACCAGAGGGGGGCAGGGACAGCTCCTGAAACTTACCCCTTCCCCTCCAGTTTTGAAACAGAAAGGAAGCCCAGCAACCACATTTCTGCACGGGGCTGCGGGGCAAGCAGGAGAGCCTGCCAAGGGCTTCTTCCCACTGCCTCTATGGGCTGGATCCGGAGGCTTGGCAGCCCAAATCCAGCCCACGGGCCATATTTTGCCCAGGCCTGCACTGGACCATGCTGTCTTCTGTGCCCTCTAACCTTGGTTCTTCCTCTTGTCTTTGGACTCCTGCTTTCCTTCTTCCATCTAGCCAGCTCTTTATTCCGTGTGGGGCTCGCAGTTATGGAAACACAAACCCTGACTCCTGAAGGGTTAGTAGGGAACTATTCCACACCCATTTGTCTGGTCACAGCCATAGCTACCATCTTTGGCTTTCCTGGGCAGTTGCTGCAGCAAAGAGAGGGGATCCAATGCAGACAGACCCCGCATGGGTTGCTTGTGGATATAAACGTGACCTGTTGGAGCATGCTCCGGGGGCAGAATGCCATAGGATGAATTTGCCCCTCCACATCTTTGCAGCTGTCATTAGTTAGAACACAGGCAACCCCTCCCAGTCCCCTGTCCATCTCCAAGCTGGTCTCTGCTACAATAGCTATTTCACTAGCAGTTGTGCTGGAAAGGGCCTGTCAGACCAAAGTCACATCCAAAGCCATGTGTTCTACTGAGCACTTTTCTTCTCGGCCAAAGGTTGTTTAAGTCTCCTGGAGCTGTGTGGCGCGGCTGACAGAGCCCATCTGCTCCCCACAGGAGTTTGACTGTGATTACTGCTCACTTACTGTCCTTGCGGGAAAACATCTGTTTCCGTCTCCTATTTGTGTCATCCTCACTTCCTCACCAGTCTCCCAGTCCGTGTTAGCATGTGTATTACAAGCCTCTCTCTGCGGGGCGGGCAGGTTTCTTGAGCTCTCCACACCTGTCTCGCCTCCTCTCCAACCTGACACGCGTGTCTCCCGTTCCCTCTCCATGTCAGCGCTGTGCTTCCAGCACCGGCTGGGGGAGCGGACAGCCGGGATTCAGCCTGACATGGAACCAGTGGCACTTAAGTACATTCGGAACAGCACAGATGACAGAGTCAGGTGATCTCATCAGTACAACACTGAGTTCAAGATGCGTAATGCAGAACTAAATATATAATAGAATATAACAACTCCCCACCACACTGGTTTTGGCAGGAGGGCCTCAACTTGGCTTTTCTTTGGGGAGGCCATGAATGCAAAGCACCTTGGTTCTCACACCATTTATGATTTCAAAGGAGCAACAGTTCACTGCCCGGGGTGTAAACCTGCTATCTCCCTGGGCACCAGACAGTCCGGCAGTTTCACATTAACTGTACATAAAAAAGCAGGTGGAAGCACAGCTCCCATAGGCATGGTAACAAGATGCAAAGGGCCAGGGAACCACATGTCCTTAGGGTCACCATCTAACCCTTAGAAAAGTATGTTAGGGTACGTCTACACTAGCTCGTTAGTTCGAGCTACGTAGGCAAATGAGGGCTAGCGGAGTTGCAAATGAAGCCCAGGATTTAAATATCCCAGGCTTCATTTGCATGTTCCCAGGCGCCGCCATTTTTAAATCCCCCTTAGTCCGAACTAACTGCCTGTGGCTAGACACGGGAGTTAAACATTAATTCGAACTAACTCCTTAGTTCGAATTAACTGTTACTCCCTGTGGAATGAGGAGTAACAGTTAATTCGAACTAAAGAATTAGTTCGAATTAACGTTTAACTGCCGCGTCTAGCCGCTGGCAGTTAGTTCGGACTAAGGGGATTTAAAAATGGCGGCGCCCGGGAACATGCAAATGAAGCCTGGGATATTTAAATCCCGGGCTTCATTTGCAACTCTGGTTGCCCTCATTTGCCTACGTAGCTCGAACTAACGAGCTAGTGTAGACATCCCCTTAGAGAGTGACGAACCAACATGCTGCCCAAGGGAGATTTGCAAATTCATTCCCCAGAGGAAGAGACTTCTCCCTGTGCCAGGTGGGCAGCTGGCCGCTGCTAAGTTGTTACTTTAAAAAACTTGCCATTTTCACCTAAGATCCAAAATCCTTATCTCTGCATCTGCTCTATTCCCTTGCGTTGACCTACATGAAAGGGCTCAAATATTGCAAACACAGAGGTTATTTAACTGCGAATATCTAAGTCTCACGGGGGTAGTCGTGATAGTCTGTAACTTTGAAAAAAATGAGTCTCTTAGAAACTTGTGTGTGTGTGTGTGTGTGTGTGTGTGTGTGTGTGTGTGTGTGTGTGTGTGTGTGTGTTGTTTTGCAAGTATTTCAGTGGAGAACGACTTCTTATTTGGGAAGCTCAATAGTTGGAACTTTGTTAGCAGTTCCTCTCCTTCCCTTTTCTGGTACATCAGTTGTTACATGTCACCGCTGAAAAGTTTTCAGCCACTAATGGTGATTCTCGGCTTTAATCCTAAGATTCCTGGACTCCTCCCTGTACACATACCCAGTGCACATGGTGATTGCCAACTGCTAACGCAGGCAATGCCGGAAGGCTCTCGGGCACACCGAACACAAGAGCTGTGTGGAATTAGAGCATGCTCAGTGCAACAGAAAGTGCAAAGATCTTAGCAGCAAGCCCTACTGAGCACGTACTAACGACAACGTCCAGCAAATTATAACTCTGCCACACATGGGTGGAGTTTCACAGGGACAGCAGCGGGCACCTCCCTGACTGCAGGACTCTCTCCCTGCAGAATTTCCAGTCCCTGCTTCAAAGCGTGGAAACAGTAGCGCTCTTAGGTGGAAATTTTAACATCAGCAAAAAACACCTGTTTTCTCTGAGCCTTGATCTCAGCAATGGCTGCATCATTCGCTTTATGCAGTCTACAGAAATTCAGCCCGAGGCAGGGAACAAGCTCGCAAAGTTTCAGCCTGATTGGCTCAAGTTCAGGAACAGGGACTTAGCATGGAAAGCGTTAAGCAACTTTAATGATAAACATCACTGCCAGTCCCTCCTGTAGTTTTAGCCAGCATTAAAAAAGCCCTTAATTGACGGCAAGTGCACGAGGCTTGCTCTCCACAAATCCACAGGATTTCAATAGCCACCCGGTCTCTGCAGCTTCCTGCGCATGCACATACACTCCCCCTCTTGGCAGTGGTCACTCCAGTAAAGGGACCCCCCCCCCAAGGTATCTCATTCACTATGCATCTTGGGAGTGGGGGGTTCACCACAGTGCAAACTCCCAATGTGTATATGTCGATTCACTGCTCTGGTTCATACTAGTGCAACCTCTGTTACATGAGGAGTTTGCACAGGTGGATGAAGCGGATCAAATTTCCCTTGTCTAGACAAGCCCTTTTGCCTCCCGTCCTTTTGCTCGGTAGAAGATTAAACCATTTCCTGTTCCCCTGCGTTGCGACCAAGCTCACAGCCTTTCAGCTCCAGTGGTCTGAGTCCATGGGCTCCAGCCAATGGAACTAGAGCACACGGGGATGAAGGAAGTCCAGCAGCCAGCACAAGTGGCAACACACAAAAGAGGGACCATCTGCTCCCGTTTTGGAGGAGGGAGGAGAATGGAACATTCCAGCCTCTCCATCTGTACCCCTCTTTAGCAAAACTCACTCTGGATCAGCCAGGCCTGTTTCCACGCACTGTCGGTGGCTTCCCAGCCTGAAACAAGCCTCGGAGCCAGGGGAGCACAAATTAAACAACTTTCTGTACCAGATCCAAACGCTGCTGCTAACATCACCTGCCACTTCATCTGCTGACCACTGTACCAGCTACTGGGATGTTCAGGCAAAAAGCTGGCAGTACCCTGGATGGGAGAAGTTGCTTTAATTAGTTTGCAAATGAAGTTCCTCGAACACCATTATTTCCTCGTGCCTTCAAGGTCACTGTGCTATCTGAACTGCAACCGAGCTATCTGTTCTTGCCTGCTCAGCTAACACCACCCTTAGCAAGACAAGTTGAGGAGTTTTCTAATTTCAGCTCTGTCCCTAAATGACTCCTTGCACCCCCTGAAAACTTCCAGCTTTGAGGACTGCCTGCGTTGGTACAAAAGGCAGAGCTTCCTGCTATGAGACACCGCAGCATCACTGCTTATACTCAGCAGCAGAGGAGCCAGGGGGCTTGCAGCTGTGAAACCCAGCTGTCCAGCCTGCTCCAAAGAGGATGGAGCCAGGCTGTTCTCAATGGTGAGAGATGACAGAATGAGGAGCAATGGTCTCAAGTTGCAGTGGGGGAGGTCTAGGTTGGATATTAGAAAAAACAATTTCCCTAGGCGGGTGGGGAAGCCCTGGGATGGGTTCCCTAGGGTGGGGGTGGAACCTCCATCCCTAGTAGTTTTTAAGTCCTGGCTTGACAAAGCCCTGGCTGGGATGATTGAGTTGGGTTGGTCCTGCTTTGGGCAGGAGGTGGATTCGATGCATCCTGAGGTCTCTTCCAGCCCTAGGATTCTACGATTCGATGATTCCTCTACCCAGCCGCACCTGGGGGACAAAGCCACCCGGCCCTTTAACCATGAGAAAATGAGCAGTTGTGAGACTGAACCCCAACATTTCTATTCTTCCACAAAGCAGCATCAGGGAGGGTCCAGTTGCAAAGACCCAGCTACATGGCTCACGTGAATCCGCGCAGCACATCCTCTGGAAGAGTCCCACCAATAGAGCATCCCTGGCCAGGCTGATAACCACACCTGTTGCCTATCACACCTCAGCAAGATAGTGATGGGCCAAGAAATCTAAATCACCCGGCCAGTGTCCCCGAAAGGGAGCGTGTGATAAATTCACCCACTGAATCAGTCCTGAGCGCCCAGTAGGACTCATCCTTCACATGCATACAGATTAAATATTTAAAAGTGCGATCTAAAGAGCCGGGTTATTTATTTTTGCTGGGGCTGATCAATCACTAGCATCCCCAAAGAATGCCAGACCTTTAGCTACTCATCTGATTACGCCCGCTGTAACAGTGTCATTCCTGCGCTGGTGCTTAATATTTCATCCTCATGGCTCCTAGGCAGAGCCAGAATGAAAGCTGATTTCCTGATGGAACAGTGCTTTGGCTTTTAGGGGGGGTCAATCCAATTCTTTTCAAGGGAAAGGGTGGGGGAGAGAGAGTGATTTCCCTCTTCACTTCAACGCAGCCAGAGTAACTTTAAAAATCATAATTCAAAAGAGAAAGGACGATTACGACCTGGCATGTGCACTGCAAACCTGCTGTTGAGTTTAAGACAAACAAGCGATCCCAAGGCCTGCAACATACAGCAGCTGCATGGCTTCTAGCAAAGGGTTCTGATTACAGTCCTGGCACTGCAGTCTGACCCAGCAGCAAGCTGGGCTGCTATCACACAAACTGAGTTTAGAGGCCTCAGCTGCATTGTTGGAGGCTAGTGGCAGGAACGTCGCTCGTTACCTCGTGGTGGGAAATCTGTCAGCGAACCAGGCGTTGGGAGAGATCGAGCTGCTAAGATAATCGTTGAATGCCCACACCACTTTCTTTACATGGCCGCTAAGCTCACTTTCTCCTTACGGGTCCACTTCCATTTCTCCTCCAAGTACAGAGATGCAGTATCTAATGTCATACATTTCTGGGGCCCCTATCCCCTGCAGTCCCTGCCGGGATCCAAGATTCAGACAAAGCTGGAACCATGGATCTGATCCCCTCAGGAGGTGACGATCAATTAAGACCTGGAGCCAAACCACATCTGGCTTAGATTTTGCAAAACCATGAGACACGCTATGTTTTCCCAACCAAAGACACCCTCCAGTTTACTCTCTCCCAGCGCCACGCAGAAACTTCATTACAACTTCATTGGGGACACCTTCTTCTTCCAGAGACCCTTGCAGAATTTCTCACAGTGAACATGCCATTTGCAGACACAGATAGGGAAACTGAGGCACAACGTGGCAGAAACGACTTGCCTGAAGTGACGCACTCCATCAGTGGCAGAGTGGGGGCAGAGAATGCCTGGTTTAGATTGTGATCTGCCTTTCTGTTTCATGTGTGCACCGTGCCAAACCTAGGAGGCTACAGATCCCAAGCAGCCCTGCTGTACAGCTAAGGAATGAGGATGAGAAAAAGAGACCTGGAAGGAAAGGAAGGAAAACGGATGCATTCGCAGCCCTGGTACGTTACAGTTCTGAGACCATCATGTGGCCCCACCCCTCCCCATCTCCGGTTTCGAAGAAGGGAGATGTCCCTCCAGACAGGTGGCAGGGAACAGCACTGCTCCAGAGAGGTGCTGCAGGGTTCAGAAAGGGCCCTGTGCTCTCTGTGGCGGGCTCAGAGCAGGACAAAATGGCTTTGAAGTCCAGGCTGTATTATTCCACGACATCTCTTTTGTGTGCCTGGCCTAATTGAATGGTTATGGTGGTACTAAGCAGCCCCTGCGTGCCAAGAGCGGAGTCAGCCGAATCTCTGGAATCGTGTAATTTTTTGCATGACCGAGCGTGCAGATGTAATAAAAAAAGAAAGGGGAAAAAAAAAACCTGGGCCTTAAATTAATCCCCAATTGACAAAGATGAATGGTTAGAGAGAGCTGACTTATAAACCTGCTGGCATGGAACTCAGCCCCTCTTTAACAGCTCCAGGGACTGAGAAGGACCACTCCAAGCCCTACTCAGAGATGGACCCCCAGAACAGAGGTTCCCTGCTCTGCATGTGAGTGCCTGCTGCACAAAGCAGTGAGAGGCTCGTTAGCAAACGAGGGTTCATTAATGAGCCTAAGGGTTGTTAATTACCCTCTGGCCATACGAAGCATTGTGTGGGACCCATCGGAGTGCACGGAACTTCTCCCCGCTACCACCACAAGTGGGAGAGGAGGCCTACGCAGCCACGTGACTGACAGGAGACGCTGCAATTCTGCGGTCAGTTTCACTTGCCTTTCAAACAGCGCCATCCTTATCCATACACAGACTACGCAGCTGAGTAGGGCACCCAAAAATGTGGGGCCCCACTGGGTCTTAATGTCCATCCACCTGCCTCTTTCTGTCGCCGTGCCATGGCGCTGTTACTCCGGACAGGATCCTGTTCAAAGTGAAAAAGCATGCCAGACTCATTGGCACAACACTGAACCCATGAAAGAGCCATTGAGGTGGTAATAAAGCTATTCAACAGGTATTTGCCAACCCCACGTAGCTACAGTCAGTCTCTGTATTTACTAAGAGAGTCAACAAGACCTGAGTTTAAAATTTGTTCTAAAAATATTTCATGAGTGTGTTGCTGAAGATTATAAAATCACACCTCTAAAAAAATCGTTGTTCCCTCCCTCCCCCAACTATCATCAGACACAGGGGCTCCACTTTAATAGCCCTGCACGCGGCACCATAAATCCTAAGGAGAGCCCTGCTTTCAACATAGAGGAAACCCCTCTTCCTTGCTTCAGTGAGGGGCAGCCATTTTGTGAGTAGTTCAGATACAGTATCCTGGAAGAATCACACACACTGCACTCCCTCAAGTTCTGATCCCTCTGGGCTTCATAAACTACTCACATTAACTTTGCTCTTGACGGACTGGTTGTTTTGTCTTCATTGAGAATGCAAGGCATTGACACCAAAAGCATTTCTTCATGCCTGGAGAATATTCCACAGAGCTTAGGTTGACCGGAGACAGATCCCTGAAGTAAACATCGCTCACAGCACACCAAAGATTTGTCTAACACGTACGATACCCATGAAAGGTTTAACCTGGAGCAGGATGATTTCTGGAGATGCTGAGAACACCGCCAGCCAACGGACTGGAGGACACACTGCATCCAACTTGGCATTAGCTGATTGAACATGCTAAGACTTCCAGAAGGATTGGAAGTCCCATCTGAGACCCATCTTCCTCCATCACAAGCTCTTAAATACAGCATTTGTCCTTCTATCTCCCAGACCTTCAATCACTATGATATTGTTGTGACGTAGTGTTGGTACCTGGCTGGTTGCTATGCTGGGGCTGTGGGTGACCCCCACTGGCTGCTGTCTGTAGCACAGCCCAGCAGGACAGGGGATGAGTCACTAGACAAGGGTCTCTCTACCTGTCCGACCCGCTACCCCCCAGGGAGAGGAACAAAGGAAGGTGGAATGCAGCCCCTGGCTGGGGGGCAGGGCTGGAAGAGAGTTTTAGTTTCTGTCTGGGATCAAGGAGGAAGCAGCCTAGGCAACAGGCTGGGATTTAGGGGCCCAGTCTCCCCCATCTCAAGGGGGGGCTGAGGCATCCTAGGCCTGCCCGGTAACCATATTACATCCGTGCTGTGCTGTATCCTGGAGAAGCAATAAACTCCCCTCTGTTCTACTGGCTGGTGGAGTCTGTTCGTGCCATTACGGGGGTGCAGGAGACGGAAAAACCCCGACGCGCCGTCACAATTGTTAAGAGGCCTGGGTGATCTGAGCCCAGCGCATCTCCTAGTTATAATCCTGGTGTGGATAGTGATTTGGGGCAAGTCACCCAACCTCCCTGTACCTCTGTTTCTACAACTGTAAAATGGGGATGATAAGGCTACTCACCTGACCACGAGAGAAATGCTAAGGGACATTTTCTCAAAATAGCCCACAATCCAGTCTCGCCTCCTCACCGTACCTGCAAACTTGGCATTTCGAGGTCTCTAAATCACCTACACTGAGCCTATAAAAACCTGTGTACGCACATCTTTGTGCTAGGATGTCACCGTAAGAGGAGATCTCAGTAAGACCAATCTGAAAAACTGCCCTCTGAAGGGTTACAGTGCTCTGACAACGAAACAGGCTAAATGAAGTAGACAAATTTATTATTACTCCAAACACGACAGGCTCTCCCATAATACACATCAGGAGGCACAAAGAAGGTTTTCAAAAATCAATCAGTTGGATAAAGATTTATTAATGTTATTCTTAGCGCACTTTAATTGCATGTATAAATTAAAAATGAGCTAATTCTGTACTGGGCAAAGCAACTGCACTCACCTAAAGAAATTGCACTTCAGCTTTTAATTCCATTTCAATTGCACACAGATGCACAAAGTTAACACCATGCTGCATAGAAATCAGAGCCTTTTTCAGATCGGGCACTTAAAAAAATTGCAGTCACAATTTGATTCCACTTCGACTGCACACATACATTTTTTAAAAAGTTACTGCTGTGCTGTGCAGAGCGGCATTAATTGAGTGTTAACGAGCTGTCAGATCAGTTTCCCACTGTCCTTATTATCAGATGTCAAGGTTTCAGGGATGCCCCAATTACACGTAATCAAAGGCTATTTAATATACAAAAAACTGATTCTTAGCCACTTGAGCTGATTAACCAGATGTCCCTATTATCTGGGTTCCAATTAGAGCTGGGTGGGGATTTTAGTGGGGAGTGGTAAATAGTTTATTTGTTAAAAAAAAAAAAAAAAAAAAACCAACATTTTTAGGTCAAACCAAAGTATTTACAAATTCAAGTCAAATTCAGCTCATAATTTTAACTAACTAAAAAAAATGGAAATGCAACATTGCAACTTTTTGTTTCACAACTACTTTTATTTTTAAATTTAGCTAGATTTAATTTTTTTTAACAATGCTGTTCAGTCTATACGACGCAGGTTGCTTAGATATTATGTCAATGGGAAGAACCCTGAAAATCCACAGATAGCCACTGCTCATTTTTGCGGCTACAGATGCGGATGTGGATACACATTTTGTATCTGGAACTTTGCAAATTTGCAGTATCTAGTTTATATCCGTGGATGTGGATGTGAATATCTTCAGATCATTTTTGCAAATATCTGCAGATACCAATTTTGTATCCATACAAGGCTCTATCAATGAGTATGCTATAAATGGGGAATTATAGGATCCAGTTCAGGAACTCATCTTTGTTCAGAACAACACGCCAGCTTAAGAGTTGTCCTGAATCAAGGCAATAGAAGTAACAGTGCCAAACTCCTGGAACCAGGATGGAATTAACGCAACGGCCAACTAGGCACACATGTAGGGTCCAAATATGGGGAAGGAGGAACCCAAAATGAGTGTGTTTTTGTTTTGACCTGATGGGCAACCTGAAAGAACTTTGCACACTTGAATGACTGGTCATGACGGAGGCGTGTCTGGACCAAATCTGAGTGAGTGGCATTCTATCCCCTGCACCAGGTCGCAATGCTGGTCACTCAAGTGCGTGACGTTCTTTCAGTTTTCACTCAAAGCCGCATCGGGATGAGTGGGCAGACAGAGTCTTCGTACACAGTTGAAGGTCATCTTGGCATACCCCCCAGAGCCATAGAGGGAGGAGGGCGCTGGGTAAAGAAACTGTTTCCTTCTCCAGCACTGGCAAGTGAACTGGCTGCAATGGGAATTTACAGCTGTGGCCTGGAAGGCAACATCCCCCAGGTGTATTGTATTCACCTTCTTTCCATGTCTCTGCTATTATTCACGTTGGAAGATAAAGGCCCAGATGTGTGTGTTTGCCTCAGGTCCAGGGATGAGTTAATGTAGAACTAAGCAGGGCCTTCAAACTGCTACTCATTTTCCAAGTCTTGGCTCCAGCTTTATTTTTATTGGCCCTTATTCCAACCAGGGAATGAAAGAAAATAACCACAATTGTCCCCCCAGAAAGAAAACCCATCTTTGTAAACACAGAACTAGAATCAAGCCCGCGTGAGACAAGCTCTGAGATTCACCAGGGACACAGCAGAGAACAAGAAGGAAAATCTTTCTGCAGCTGCAGAAAGCCTAGAGTGCTGGTCGACGGCGAGAAGAAACTTTGCTCTCCCCGTGGGTCATTAATATACAATACTTCAGTGACAAAAATCACAGCAGGCCCCATTCAATCCCCTTCACTTCTGTGAGGGTCTTATGCCACAACCAAGTCCATGGAGGAGATTAATTAAATTCAGGAAGTAAAGAATCGTCCCCAAGTTGTCAGAAAATTCCCTTCCTGTGAATTCCCTGCAGACTGGCTGTTCACACACACACACACACACACACACACACACACACACACACACACACACCCCTCCTAAAAAACACCCCTTGTCAACCACAGTGAAAGGAAAAGAGATTTCTGCTCTCTTGCTAGCCACCGTTTGGCTGGAAACATCACAGGTACCTGGAAAAGCTGAAGAAAATGATAAAAGCCCTACTCTGGACATAGTCAAAACTTCAGTGTCAGGCCTGAGAAACAGCTCTGAAAACATCCCTTCCCTTCTGCGTGGAAACACTGGCTTTGCTTTTCATCCTCCCACAGTGACAATTAGTGAGACATGGGACTTTAACTTACAGGAAGCATGTTGGGAGGGAAATTTAACATTTCCCAATGCTGTGATTGCCACATAGGGAGCGGGACTAGGACCTCAAAGAAAAGAAACCAACGCATGTCCATGCTGTTGGCCTATCCATAAACACACAGCACTGATACCCCCCGAGCTGTGTCCTATCTGTCTGATTTCAAAGTGACTCAGATTCTGCCTGTGGCTCATTCTGTGCTTGGAAAGATCTCATCAAAAAAACTCTAATTACTTCTCTCAGGAAATTTTGGGAGAAACTTTTTTCAAAATTCCATGCAAAATGTGACCTCCCCTAAATGAAAAGCAAAAAGATTTTCGTTTGAAAGGGGGGGGAAAAAATCAGTTAAAATCCGTTTTGTTCGTATTTACCAAACTTTAAAGTTTCAAGTTAAAAAAAAAGATGACAAAATTTAACAAGGAGTCCTACAGCGCCGTAAAGGCAAATACATTTATCGGGGCATAAGTTTCCGTGAGCTGGAGTCTGCTTCGTCACCTAAAAGGGAAGACTACTGCCCAAAGGAGTGTTGGCTGCAAAGCCATTTCTTTTGCATTCAAAATAACTATTTGACTGGTGCTCTTGAGAGGAAAGTTCAACAGGTGCGTTGTAGCATATTCAGACACTCAGATCTGCACAAGCCCGGGCTGGGCTCTGTTAAGAACTGCAGGGTCGGTCTATGTCCAGCAGCCTCAAGTAAGAATCCTTTTTATAGGCATTGCATCCAATGAGACAACAGCATCGATTCTTGCCCCAGACTCAAACCCCACACAGAGAGGAGAAAAACCATAACTTCATGCAACACAGGGCTCCCTAGGAAACCTAATCCGAACTAGCTAGTCCATGCCGCATGTAGCTGTGCGGCACGGGGTCTGAACTAAACGGCATTTAAAAATGGCGCCAGCCGGCTTTATGCAAATGAAGCCCGGGAAATTCAAATCCCGGGCTTCATTTGCAACTCCGTATGACTACATTACCCCCCCTAGTTTGAACTAGGGGGGTGGTGCAGACATACCCTCTGTGACATGGCAACAGATCCATGGAAAGGCAGCGCTACCCAACAGGCTGGGGGTTCCGTTACCAAACTGGCAGTGTGATGGAGAGCTCATCAGAACACTTTCCGACTGGACTGGGCAGCAGAAGGGGGACAAATCCTGCATTAGCAAGACAAGGGAGGTGGATTTTTAGGCCTACCAGAAGCATAAGGAGCCCACCGGAGCAGACACCACTTGGCAAGGACCCCCCCCCCCCCCCATGTGCCACGGAACGATTTGAGCAGCTGCATTCGGAAGGAAACGGGCCGTGCCACACAGCTCCTCGAGGACACTTGAGATGAGAGACCGTTTTAAGGTGCCAAGGAGAACGAAGCAGATTCTGGTAGACGGGAGTGGAACAAGGCAAGAGCAGCGATGAATCTCGACATACTACACGAGGACAAGTCAAAGCAGCGGCGATTATAGTGCAGAGAAAAGAGATAGTGTCATGTACTTACAGTCCCCAGGTAGACTCCGCAACTGCTGGTCAAGCATTCCCTTCAAGCTTGGTCAGGCACTTTCTGGGGGGCAAAGAAAACAGGGTCTGAGGACTCTCGGAACGTGGATATTCTCAGCAGAGGACGTGGTGCTTTTTAAGGAAACCACTAAAGGTTTGCAGAATAATAATCATATGCAGCGCTGACAAAACACCACACGTGTTCAAAGCACCATGCAATCATTAAGCTACTTTCATCTCTCCCTGCAGAGACAACCCACAGGGGATACACGGGATCAGCTGCCCTCCCATATTTCCACCAGGGTTTATATTTTTTCCTTTTTTTGTGGAGAGTGCCTACCTCCCAGTATTGACAGTTACAACAATTATGCCTGCCTCGCAGTATCAGTTCAGTAAAATATTCTAACTCAGACCAGATCAGAAAATCACCCTAGAAATGAAAGTATACATTTTCTTACCACCTCTGACTATTAGCTCCATTTTGCAGATGGGGAAAACAGAGGAACAGATGCAAGGAGATTTGCCTAAGGCAGTGACACAGCCTGTACGTTGCTAGGAATTACCAGGTGATGTTATACAACCTTATGCATTCTGCTGGTCTGAATGTATGGGCAATAAGATCTAGGAGAAATGCTTGTTGTTTCGTTATGGTGCAGCTCTTCTGTGAAGGTGAGCACATCATCAGGAAAAGTCTGTTCTCTGGCTCTGTGTCCAGGTCATTTCTAACATGTAGAGCGTC
The DNA here is from genome assembly GCF_052426305.1 of Pelodiscus sinensis. NCBI lineage: Eukaryota > Metazoa > Chordata > Testudines > Trionychidae > Pelodiscus > Pelodiscus sinensis. Next base: position 6,072,926 of record NC_143076.1, on the reverse strand, counting down.
TGCTCATAGGACAAGTGGCCATACAGGCAAAATGAAAACACAACATCCTTTGAAGAATCAGAATTAAAATTCATTCCTCTAGCCCACACGGCTATCTAAGAGTTCCTTCAGATGCTTCTCCTAACTCTAAACTAGTCAACACTCTTGAGTCTGGGAATCTCATGGGAACAGCATCCCATGCTTTAATTTGGAACTTCCAGTCCTCAGAAAAAACTAAGTTTGATCAAACATAAAAGAATCAGAGAGGACAACATAAGCTAAGCTTCATCCAAATAGCCAGATCTCACCAGCTTTTGGAACTTCAGTAAGATGGTGATGATGATGGGCACATTTGATACACACACACACACACACACACACACACACACACACACACACACACACACACTTTTAAGTCTCATAAAAGAAGCTGTGGGTGGGAAAAGGGCTGTCACAAACTCTTTCAAAATGTGTTCTTGAGTTGTTTCCCCCTCTGCCCAGCCTGTTGTTTCTCATTGTTGCTTTGTGCTCAGAGGACACCAGCCAGCGACTGAGGCTCCCAGGTGCTGTGCATGGCACACGCATACAGTGAAAAGTCAATCATTGATCAAACAGCTCATCTGCTTACCCTGTACAGTACTGCAAGCTCCACAAAGCAGCGCATCTGTCTGCTTGCTTGTTTGCAAGGTGCCACAGCTGCAGGGCTCCAAAATAATAAGGACCAGTTCCTCCTTGATTGGAACACCACTACTGTGACATGGTACGATCACCTTGGCATCACTGTGGCACAAAAAATAAATCACTTTCTCTCTGGGCTATGGGAGAATCAGGCTTGGTATTGAGAGACAGAGCTGCTAGGATTGCCTGGGCTGGAATCAATGTGTTGGAGTGGAAGACCCTGCCTGATCAATGGAAAACCAAAGACCAGAAGACACCCGCTGCCAAGGCACCTGGACATGTGAGAACGCAGCACGGCTGTGTCCACAGAACTGGGGGCAGTGAGTTATTCAAATGCATCGTCATCCCCACCTTGCTTAGGTAGGCAGGTCATCTCAAGGGGAGGAGAGCTGAGGGCAAGGGGCTCCTGTTTGGAGGGCCAGCACGGGCTGACCAGACTGGAAGTCTTTCTCCAGCCTGTGCCTTCAGAGAGATTGCAGCCTCCTGCCTGACTTCCCAGATGGGCCTATGAGTCCCAGAAAGCTCATACGCATCATTTCACTTCCTCAGGATCATTAGTGGTGCCCAACCACTCCCTCTCTGGGACATCCGGTCTTGTGTCCTGCTCCCTATACCACGGAGGACTGGCTTGTCTGGCCGAGAGCCACAGGCCTCATCCTTGCCAGAGCAGCATCTCTCTATCCCAACTCAGCACTCACTCCCCACAAGGAACCGAGAATTCCCTCCCCTCAGTGGGGCACGTGGAAGGAGAGGGAATTCTTGCCTCTTCCTGTGGGGCAACCTGTCTCCTATCTCCTCCATGTGTGGGGTGATACTATTTGGTTTTTCCTTTCTCTGCCCTTCGTGGAATGCTGGATCCTCTGCCTTCTGATCTGCAGAAATGTATTCATGTATTCATTTAAAAGTTCTCTCTGTACTCAAGCGGGTGCTGCTTGTAATTGCTGGCGGCCAAAATCTGTTCTGTTTTTTCTGGCTGAGGTACCAGGCAATCATCAGCTGTAATTATTTCGAGTCTTGTTACAGATGGAACTCCGAGCTTTTCCGTCTTCAACAGAATTCATTATTCAAATGCAGACTCCAGCCGTCTGGAGGGGCTTCGGGAGGGACGGCTGCAGAGGAGCGGGCTGTGCCGAGTAGTGGTGAGCAGTGATATGGCGGGTGGGCGGACGGGAGAAAGTGAGGACAATGGGGTCCCCTGCGTGAATCATCCCTGATCTTTTCTGGGATCATCCTCACATCCGGACCACTGACAAGCTGCAGTTTGGTTTTGGACAGAGGGAAAAGGCGTGCATTGCGGTGAGAACTCCTCCCGGGCCAGTTAACGTGGAAGCCTCGGGAGCCAGTCGTTCCAGTGGTGCAAATCGGGATGCCTGGATTCTACTCCTGGTTTAGCCAACTGGTTTGAGCAGCGGGTTGGGAGACGGAATTGCCAGGCTCTATTGAGAGCTCTGCCATGGACCTGCTGCACGAACTGGGGCATCTCTAGAGGACTTTGGGATGAGTGGATGTCAGATGCCAAAGATCTCTAAGGTGGACACCACACCCACAGGGGAAGACCCCGCCGCCTCTCCCCACTAGGGATTTAAAATGTCAATCAAAATAGTTAACTGGTTAAACGATTAAAATCATATCACAGGAGTGAGGAAGGAGCCCTGTGTGTGCACCAGAGCTCGGCGAGAAGTTTTCAATGGGATGTTTTTAAACCCAGAAAATGCTGATGTGTGGCGACAGAAACCGTTCCCGGGAAGGATCTGTTTCAACCAATTTCTCGTTTTCAATACATTTTGGGGGGAACAAATTCACAACCGTCCAAACATCCCACTCTGATATTTTCTAAGGGCTTTACCTTCAAACAAAAGTGTTTGATCAAGGAGGAGGAAAACAATCCCATTGCTGGTTTGTGATCATTGAGATTGTGACAAGAAAAAAAAAAATCAAGGTTAACTCACAGTGACATGAATTACTTTGGAATGACTAGTAATGACAACAGTGATGCACTTTAATTCCATTCTGCCAGATCCTCCCTTCAACACCCATTTCCCCCTCCCACTGAGAAAGGGCAATAAGCTATAGCGTGCTAGCCGAACGACCCCAGGGAATCAGACTGAGCTAGTGCAAAGTTCATGTCAGAGACATGCGAGTGGCTTCCTCTCAATCAGTCTTTCTTTCTGCCCAGAGGAGAAGAGGCGAGGCAGGGGGGTTGACTGTGGAAAAACCCCTGGATTACACATGAGCAACTGCATGCTTTTAGACTGACTTGAAATGTATTGAGTGCCAAGACAGAGCCTGCATATTGGCACAGTGGCTGGCAAAACGGACCATCCAGCTGGGCTTATATAAATGAACCAAGCAATGGCATAAGAAGGGAGCTACCCACATGCTATTACCAGTCAACTGCCTGCAATGCACCAAGTGGCGAAAGGACCTGAGCACATTAATACATGCTAATGCGCCCTGATGAAAAATACTCTAGAAGAGGTAAAAGTCTTAGCGGGGTCGCTGTGTTAGTCTGTAACTTTAAAAACCAAGTAGTCCTGTGGCACCTCCGAGACTAACAAATATAGCAATATAGATATGTAGTGCCATGAGCTTTTGTGGGTTCAGCCCACTTCCTCAGCTGAGATGATCTTGAGTGGAGAAAAAAGCAGGGGGGCGGGGGCTCAGAATAAGAAGGGAGAGGGAGAAAAAATGACCTGCCAATTGCAGTGCAGGTGCTAATGAGGTTAACTGAGAGGGATGGAGATGTCCCATGCTTAGCTTTTGATATCAATAGGGTGTTGAATGCAAGGCAAGGTGGTGTTTTAATACGTTAACTGGTTCAGGTCTTTGTTCAGGCCAAGCCAGAAGGTGTCAAATTTGCATATGAAGGTGACTTCTGCCCTCTCTCTCCCTGTAGCTGGCTTGTAAAATTCCTTTGTAAAAGCAGGGCTACTTTAAAATCCATTCCTGAGTATCCCGGCAGGTTAAAATGTTCCTCTACAGTGTTAACATTTTGAATATCTGATTTGTGTCCATTTATCCTTTGTCGCAGAAACTGTCCCGTTTGGCCAATATACACGGCAGAGGGGCATAGATGGCACTTGATAGCATGTATCACATTAGAGATTGTGCAGTTGTAGGAGTCCCTGATGTGGTGACTTATGTGCTGTAAGGGGTAGGAGGTCTGTTAAAAGGCCAAGGGCGCTGCAAAACCTGTTAGAGAAGGAGTCTCAGCAGGGTAGCTGTGTTAGTCTGTGACTTTAAAAAAACAAGGAGTCGTCCTGTAGCACCTTAGAGACTAATATATATATCTATATAGTGTTATGCGCATTTGTGGGCACAACCCACTTCTTCAGATGAGAGCAGAGAAGAAAGGGGAAGGAGCGAGTGGATGAATCAGAGCTGTGGTAAAAGAACAAGAGGGGAATAAATGCAGGGCACTGGGAAGTGAGGAGGAGGAAGGAGGAAACCAGGAAAGGTTTCGGGTCTGGAGAAGCAGAAGAAATGGTGCTGCGCATGCAAGCAGACACTGCTAGAGAGGGGACTTAGAAGGAAACCCCATCTAGAGGCGTAGCAGAGAGAGTATCAAGAGAAAAAAACTGAAAGGAAATCGAAAGGGTGAAAAAGGGGAACAGCTCAAAGAGCGAGGTTTGGAGGAAAACAGATCCTGACAACAGTAAACGAGACGCCGGCCCACAAGGGACCGACAAAGTGACGGAAACCAGTTCAAAGGTTCCTAATTGCCATGTGAGGTCCCAGCACGTGAAGAAACCCTGGATATGGCGAAAGGAGGCCCGGCTGCAGCAGCAGCGGATCTAAGGAGCGGTTCAAGCCAAAGAGCAGCAAAGAACAGTACAGCTGGATTGGCTGCCACGGTGAGGAAAAGCTGAGTCTTCTCTGACACGACACAGCGTGTTGTTCTCGCTTTTGTTCTCGCTAATAACAATGCATTCAGTATTAACTGCACAGAGCGAGGAGGAGTCGCCTGTACGAGTTCACAAAGGTTGATGAGTGGTAACCTATAGTTTATTATGATAAGTAGTAAGTAATTGGTAACTTTCCATATTATTTATGCTCCTGGTATAATTCCTGCGTTTTCTAAAAATTTACAAGTCTCTTGTCTTGGTTTGCCTCTGCCTCTCGCCCCCTTAGCCTGGCAGGGTCATGACAGCCCCTCAGGACAGTGCCATACGAACACATTGGCATGGGGGTGAGACCAGGTCTAGCAATTGCAAAGCCTGGTTCACCGTGCAGCATGGAGGCTCAAGGGCAGACCTGAACTCATCAAGTGCACAGGGCTGGGTGGGACTGCAGCGGAAGGCATATCTGAGCTACCTTTACTCTCGCCAGCTCGGAGACTGAAGCAGCAAAGTCCTGAGGGCCCGATTTCATCATGGCTTAGCCACCCAAGTAACAACCCTGCACTTCAAGTGGGATCATATAGCCCATACTGCCACCACTTTGTGGCTCTCAGTTCCCGAGCTAGTTAGACCCTATCCAGCCTGGGTATGTTTAGCTAAGCGGCAGTCAGAGACAACATTCCCTCTAATGTTTCCATTTCTGTGTGGAATACATTTTGTTTTGTGCACTGAGGCATGGACATATGTGCACCACCCTGAAACACATGCTGCCAGCTGTGGGCGCTCTGCCAATCAGCTGGGCATCATTTGAATCTCTCCTGGGCGGCCGCCGAAGAGCTCAGTTTACAGAGAACATGGGTCACAGGGTGCGACCGCAACCTTGATGTACCCTGCGTGACGGGGCTGGAAATGGAATCAGCTTTCCCAACCTTTTGCCACAGGCTCCAGACCACATGCTCCCCAGACCACATGCCAGCAGTCGTGGCACGCCGGCGGAGCAGTGGATGGCGACAGGGCTGCCCTTTGTTTGGTTTGTGCAGCACCGAGCGCACCGGGGCTAAGGGCCGTGACGGGGGCTGCTGCAATACAAAAACCTGCAGGAAAACTGAGGCTGTCTTTAGGTGCTTGGTATAAGGAGGACGAGAGATGGTCTGAGGTAATTGTCACTGGCAGCTTCTCCTGCCCCCAGGCGATGCTGCCAATGAGGCAGCTGCAAGTCTTGGGATTACGCCTCCCCCTCTGTCTTTCACTCTCAGGTGGGCCATTCCCCAAGTCTCTCTCTCTCTCACCTGCAGCCTGCAACGCCCTGCCCATCCCCTCTCCCACGCCACATGCTGCCTTCAGCCAGAAAACCGTTTGGGTCATGGCTACACGGGCGCTGGGCCTCCCAACCCGGGCAGACGGACTTGCTCTAACAAAGCTCGGGTGGGCCCCCTGAAAGGAACCGTGTGGACGTGGGAGCCCCAGCTAGCTGCCCAGGCTCAAACACAGGGGACTGGGCGGTTTGCCTGTGCCTCTGCACCCACATCCACATGCTGTCTCTTGCACATGAACCCGAGCCCCAGTGGAGAGACCTGGCGGGTGAGGCCTGGATGCTGTCAGGCTCCGGCATGCCAGTTGTCTTCCCAAAATTCCCTGCCCCCTCTGCTCTCTGGCTGCTCAGCGCCATCCCACCAGACACCCAGCTGGGGCGAGCACGTCAGAGAAGGGTTGCCAGATGGTTGAAACAAAAATGCCGAACACCCCCGTGCCCAAAAAAAAACACCAGGAAAAAATTCTGTTGGGACTTATTAAATGAAAATAAAACGGCATTAAACTGCATGTCCACATAAGAGTGAGTGCAGGGATAGGAACAGGGGAGCGGCTGAGCACTAAGACCCCTACACCTTTTGGCCGGCAGCCATTTTGTGCCGGCAGCCTTGGGAAACCAGGTAAACATGAGGGCTAGGGTCGGGGGGCTGAGGATGATGGGGGCAAGGGAGGGAGGTCAGGCGCTGAGTGTTTTTAGGGTTGCCAGGTGCCCAGCTTTTTCGCCTCCTGGCCGGGGAAAAATTCAGAAAATATCGGACATCTCAGGTGTCCAGTATTTTCTGAATTTTTCCACCGGACAGGAGCTGAAAATACCAGACTGTCCGGGTGAATACCGAACACCTGGCAACCCCACGTCAGAGTCTTGCACATGGGACAGATGTAAGCCCGGGCTGATGCGTTTTGCTGAGCTGAGGCCTTCCGTGCTCTGGCTGAGTGCCTCAGGCTGTAAATGGAGCAAGCAGCGGCCTGGTCCGGCGAGGGTCTCCGCAGGGTCTGGACTCCGCCAGGAGAGCAGCAGCCGTTCCTCAGACTGACAAATGCAGGAAATGCAGCTGGGCCCACAGGCCTCTCGCTCGTCTCCACTGAACCCCTGGCTGCCAAAGTTGCTGCTTCCACCCGGGTCAGCTGGCAACAGGTCCCAGTCCCAGGACTGATCCAAAGGGGTCCCACAGAAGGGGAGAGAACACCTCCCTCCCACACCGCAGGGCAAGGGGAAGAGAATGGGGTGGGGGCAGGAATGAGAAGTCACCTCTCTCTCACACACGCACCCCTCCCCACCCCGGCGAGCGTCTCTCCTTTTCACCCCCAAACTGGAGCCTCTCTCGAGGTTCTGACCAATGAAACTCACTCCGGCCCTTGCACTGCTAGGTTCCCCTCAGCCTGCACGCACAAGCACCATGGAGTGGGCTGCTCTGGTACGTCTGGCCCATAACCAGAGCGTGAGGCCCTAGAGAGTATCTGTTCCCGTAAGATTTCCAGCTTCACTTGCTGGCTGAAGGAAAGATCGGAAGGCATGAGGGTGGGGGGGACTCAGGCTCATTACAAATGGGGGGCTTTAAACAGGCTTGCTGCTGGGAACCTTGGAATCTTTAACGCTTTATCCTGGCCGCACCCCCATGAGGTGGGTGGTTATCCCCAGGAACCGGGGCAGGGAGAGAGGAACTGAGGCACAAGGAGGCTATGGCTATCCAGAGTCTGTGGCAGACTTTGGAGATAGAACCCAGACCTCCTGTCCCTCAGCCTCACTCCCAAAACCATCCTTCCTCTCAGCCGCCTTCCTGGAGTTGTAGGGACGCCTGGTCTCACGCGCAGCCTAGATCACACTGGCCCAGTGGCGAGGACAGGCAGGAGGTGGCAGCTAATAGAGCTGCATCGTTAAAGCCATTCCCAGCCGTTTCTGACAACTTCCGTCTGGTGTCTCTCCCACGAGGAGCCCGTCTGCAAATGAAGTTACTCTGGGCCTGAATTTCAAGCACAATAGCTATTCCAGAATCACTCCAAAGCCTAGGACATGGCTTCAGCCCCTCTGCCTTTGGCCACGTCGGTGGAACGGAGCAGCAGAATTCGAAGCCTCTCCCCCGATTCTGTATAGGTTTTCATACACGTTCAGCTCCGTCCAGGCACCCTAGCAGCTGAGCGCTTTCCCGTCGCGCACTAAGCAACGTGACTAATGGAACATGATATTACAGAATGAGCTGCTTTATAGCATCTGGGACGTGTTGTTTCTGGTGGCTTTATGAAATTGAGTGAGACTGCTGATGCTATGCGTGTTTCTCAAACCAGACGTGTGTCTCAGCCCTTCGTATTCAAAGATGTTGGACAGGTGTGCAGGGGCAGGGGCTTCCCCCAATAAGTATACTTTGAATACTGTACTGAATAAATGGAACCCAATTCTCTATTTGCCTTCTGTTTTGATGGACACTGGGTCATTAATTTTCCCATAAGTACCTTTCATTTCTTTTGAGCCATTCTTCTTTAGGGTTTTTTTTCCTTCCCAAGCAGAGGCTGTCAGAAGCGCCTTCTTCCTCCCTTGTTCGGTCTACACTGCAGGTTTCTTGCGCAAGAACGTTTTGCGTAGGAGTTCTTGTGCAAGAGCGCGTCCACGCTGCCGTGTGCTTTTGCACAAGAGTGTCCATGGCAGTGTGGACGCTCTCTTGTGCAAGAAAGCTGTGATGGCCATTTTAGCCATAGGGGTTTCCATCCTCTCGTGCAAAAAGGCTTATTCCTCGTGGGGAGAGGAATAGCTCTTGTGCAAAAAGCCCTCCCTTCTGACGATCTACTGTAAACTTTCTTGTGCACGAACGGGCTTGTAGTTTGGACGCTCCACAAGTGTTTGCGCAAGAAGCCTGCAGCGTAGACATAGCCGGCATGTTTCCATGTTGCTGAAATGACCCAGTGGATTTCTAGCTGGCTCTGCCTGGAAAGGCATTTCAGCTCCTCCTCCTCCGGCACCAGGCTCAGGCACAGCCAGGGCAGCGTTCGAGTCGCAGCGGGGAGACACTAACACAGATGGCATGTCGCTTCGGCTTCATGGAGCAACAGACGCCATCCTCCTGCAGCACGGGGTTTTAAGCAACTAGCCAGCTGAGCAATGTCCGACCACTTGGTTCGCCACACGTCTGTCCTCAGCAGACCTGAGCAACCCGCAGCCTGGTCTCGGGCTGGGGCAGGGTATGATCAAGCGAGTCGAAAAGAGGCAATGTGCAGGGGGAAGGAGGAGGATGAAAATGTTAATTAGTATGTGCGCGCCAACCCCTCCCTCTTCCCCCGTGATCTCCCTCCCCCAGCATGTTTAGACTCTCAGGGCAGCCGAAAAGGCCACGGGAGAAGTCAGCTGGGCACCAAAAGATCGAACAGGAGCCACTTACTCGCACTCCCCACTTTCTATATGCATTACACACACACAAACTGTATTAAAAAATGTTAAGATCACCAAGTCAAGCATTTAACTTTCATTCACCCCCTGGCACGTATGTCTAAGGATGATACAGTCTTCAATTACATGAGCACATATTAAGTTTTCCAGAGGACTCCTGGCTACCAGCTCTGGCTATAATTAATACACACACACACACACTCTCTCTATCTCTCTCTCCCCCTCTCATACAGACACACAGTCTCTCTCTCTCTCTCTCTCTCTCTCTCTCTCTCTCACACACACACACACACACAGTCTCTCTCATATACACACACACACAGTCTCTCCCCCCTCCCCTCTCTCTCTCTCACACACACACACACACACCCCTCTACCTTCTCATGCAGATTACAGTCCAGCAGAGAGGGTATGAGACCAGGAACGAGGGGATCCCGTTAGATTCCCAGCTATTATGTACACCCCGTAGGAGCCCCAATCACAGATCAGGAGTTCTCCCTGCTAGGTGCAGACGGTCCCTGTCACACAAGGGTCACAGATGGACACAGACAGACGGGGTGTCACAGTGAGACCCAACTGATCAGCAGTGATAGCTGGTGCTGTGCCAGTGACTTGCTCTGTGTCCCTGGAGCTACACACGTCACTGTCCAGTGCCTCAGTTTCCCTACCTGAAAATAAGGGCATTCTCCCTTTGGAAAGTGGTTTCAGTTCTATGGGCAAAAAGCCCATAAGTGCTAAGCGTTATAATATTTAGCTACAGGCATCCACTCCTCTAAACAGTGAGGCCCCATAGAACTAGCTGTTACATATTTGTGCTCTCCGTATTCCACTGTCACCGCACAGAGATACCCTGGCTTTAAACACAGTGTCTGATAACTAGCTGCATAAGGGGCAAGAGATTTATGCAAGAGCAAACAGACATTGCTACTTGCAGACATGGGGTCTGAACACATGGCCTGCCCCATGGGATGGGTGGCTTTTAAACTGTGTGGTCCTGCATTGGGCAGGGGGCAGGACTCGAGGACTCCAGAGGTCTCTTCCAGCCCTGGGAATCTATGATTCGCTGATAACAGAATGTACCTGGAAGGCCAGGGCAACGCTTGCAGTCTGGAGCAACACTGCTGCGCGGGCTTGGGAGTGTGGAATATGCGAGTACATGCATGTGAACGGGAAGAGGAGGCTGCTGTCAAACACAGGGATTATCCTTGGGCAGGAAGGCAAGGAAGAAAGATTCACAAGCTCTTTAATTTACTCAGCCTGCAAACCCGCCCTCAAGGCCAAGGGCTGGCTGGGGCATCTCAGAAAGCAGGATCTAGGGGCAAATGAAGGACTAGGAAGCTGTTTCTGTAAGTTCTGTTCCAATGCAGAACCCAGGCGCTATACATGAGGATTTATACATAGTTAAAAGCACTTTACCCTACATGCAAGGTAGAAAGCTGCTACTGACCACCCAATTCCCTCCCTGAGACCAGGTTTCTTTGCAGCAAAGGCACAAACAGCCCACAGCTGTGGCAGCTTATACCCACGGAAAAACTTAAAAAACAACAAACAGTCTAGTAGCACCTTAAAGACTAACGAAACATGTAGATGGGATCATGAACGTTTGAGGGTGCAACCCACTTCTTCTTGTGCCCACAAAAGCTCGTGATACCGTCTACATATTTTGTTAAGTCTTTAAAGTGTTACTAGACTGTTTGTTGTTGTTTAAGTTTTTCCTGTTACAGACTAACTCAGCGGTCCCTCTGAAGCTTTTATATCCAGGGAGTGAGGTGTGACCTCTGACCTTTCAGTCTGTGGCCTTCTGGGAAATGTAGTTTTGTTGCAACTGTTCCAGGTTTATTTCAAAGAACGTGGTTTGCCTGTGGGGACTGTTGAATTAAAACAAGAGTGATGAGCAACCAGCTCTGCACTGAGATTAAATAAAGACAAATACCCCCATTAATACTATTATTTTGAATCTCACGATTTTTAATTCAGTCTCATGATTTCCAGGGCCTGCATTTTGAATGTTTTGTTTGGCAATGCTGCAAATCTAGCAATAGGCAATGAACATTCATTTGGACTGCAAGAGATACCACAACTTACACTGGATGGTTTAAAAAACGCATCTGCCCTAAAAGATGGGAGTATGTCACTTCTCCCCAAGGAACTGAGCTTCACATCCCCAGAGGCATGTAGGCATCTAACTCTCATGGGTTTAGTGGGTGGTAGGTGCCTAAACCCCTTCGTAGTTCTGGTCTCGATTGCTAATTAATGGCCTTCACTCTGCAGGAAGAGAAGAGGTGCAAAGGGCTGGCTCAACATGCGGAGTGTGGCCATTTCCTCCCCTGTCCCTCCCCTCTTCACTATTTAAACTGAAGAGAAGTTTGAATTCATTTATTTGCAGGGAGTTCCTGGCATCCCACATGCAGAGAGAGCGTGTGTGTGAGTGCCTGGGTGCGGCAAAAGCTGCAACATGACTGAGAAGAATGGTGTCAACTTCAAAGCGGACAGCCTTGCTGCAGAACGGCAATCGGGCTCCTTGAAGAAGGGTTAGACGTGAGACTGCTTGGGGCCAGGGGAAATCCGGTGAAGGGCTGAAAGCTGCAGGTACAGCTGTAATGACAGAGCAGCTGTAAAAGATCAGCTGGTGTTGTAGGATGAGGCCTGAGACAAGCACTATGGATCTAATCACCCCCCCCCAGCCCAAACCATCCCTCTAATCTTTCCGATCCATGTGCGGAATACATGTTTATGTGCGCCGAGGCACATGCAAATATGTATCACCAATAGAAACAAAACCTAGCTGGGGGCGCTCTGCTAATCAGCTGGGCGGCATTTGAAACTCCCCTGAGTGGCCACACAAGCACCCCGCTTACAGAAAACAGACCAACAGCTGGATAAAGCTTGTCTGTGGAGGAGACAAGAGCTTTCTCTAGAGCCCATCTTAAGCTGTGGGATGAATTCCCATAGGATCAAAGAACTGCCTGAAATCCTCGGAGAAGATGCCAGCACATTTCTGTGACAGTCCTTTCAAGAAACCACATACGTAAGAACGGCCACAGTGGGTCAGACCAAAGGTCCATCTAGCTCAGTGTCCTGTCGACCGACAGTGGCCAATGCCAGGTGCCCCAGAGGGAGAGAACAGAACAGGAAATCCTCATATGATCCCTCCTCCGTCTCCCACTTCCAGAAAGAAACAGCAGCTAGGGACACCATTCCTACCCATCCTGGCTAATAGATTCATGGAGGCTGGGTCCCTCAATGGCTATCTAGCTCAAAGGATGGCAGGTATTCAATAAATAAACTCAGCTGAGTTTCCCCTTGCAGGAGAAGAGGGTGAAAGAGAGCACGGCAGGGCACAGCGCTAGTCATGTGGCTTTAGGGGTTTCTGGATGAGGGAAGTGAATAGACAAGACTCATTGAGCAGAGTTGCAACCGGTCAGGTTTGCCTCTTGCCTTCTTAGCATCAGGTCATCAAGGGCAAATCCGCACTTAGAATTAAGTCGACCTAATTTTGCTCATGCTACACTCCTGGAGCCGGCCATCCTCCCCAGAAGTGCTAGCCCCCGTCGGTGTGGGGGCACTGGGGGATGGCTTCCGAAAGGCAGTGACGAGAGTAGCACAGCATTCACACTGACACTGCATCAGCCTAACTCCAGCAAGCTAAGCCCTGCAGCCCACACACCTAGCAGGTGTGGGTCACTGTCCCATGGAGTGGCACTTAGACCACTTACAGCGAGAGCTAAGAACAAGGGAGCTTTACAGCCCCAGCTGGGAGCCAGCGGACTTTATAGCTCAAACTGTAGCATCTCCTATGTTAAGCTCCAGAGATCTCAGGTTCAGATCTGCCCAGTGGTGGTTACAACCGCACCCCTTGTAGAAGTGGACTTAGTAAGCCAGCACAGTGGGCAATCTACGTCGGTGGGAGTGGCGTTTTAGTGTAGACACTTACGGGGTAGGTCGACATAAGCAGCCTCACATTCACCTAATTCTGCAGCACAGAGACAAAGCCTCAGATTGGCTTGTCTGCCCCTAAGAGCTGGACCAAGGATACGGGACTGACCTTGAGATGTCCAGAGAGCAAAACAAGGACAGAGGCTATTAGCTCTGTAGAAAGTTGGTTGTCGAGCAGACTGATTGCAACACCACCCAAGGCAGCTGGCAAATGCTATTTTGCATCTTTTAGCATAGGAACCCCAAGTACTCTGTAAACATTAGCACCTGTGTGCAAGTTCACTGTGTGTAGGGATTGTCAGCATCCCCATTTTACAGAAGGAAGTAGCGATCCCCGGCCAGAGGCAGGACTAGAATCCATGGATCCCAAGCCCCCATCCTCTGCTGGTCACTAAAGTGGGCACCAGCTCCCAGAAAGGAAATAACCCCGCCCCCTCTCCCCCCCCCCCCCGGCCCTGAGAGGAGTTGGGGGGGCTACAATAAAGATCAAAGGAACCCAGCAAAGGGGCTAGCAGCATATGTGAAAGCTCTGTGGATACAAGACGGGCAGGCAGAGTTGACAGCTCGCCACGCTGTCTTTGTCTCCTGCAAAAACAAAAGCCCCGAAGAAACGCAATTAAAATATTATAATTATTTGCAGTGGCGTATTTGCTTTCATCGGCTCCTGTTTAAAAGGATGCAAACAGGGGCGACGTTAGCATTCCAGTCAGCCAGGCGCCCTCCTACAAGGATGGAAATAGGAGTTTTAGGCAACTTTGTTGTGTTGATTTTTGTGGTGTGTTTTTCGATTTCTCAAGCACACACTCGCACATTCGGATGGTCAAATCTGAAAACACTCTGGTGGTTTCTTCCCCTCAGCACCCCCAACTGAGCAGCTGCACAGTGTGTGTACTAGAGAAACGCAAAAATGGGAAGCACAAAGCCCTGACATGTACTCAGGGGGGCAACCCAAAGAAACATGTGGAATCATTGAGTAGGGCCACATAGCCACAGCAGACTTACAGATGATGCAGAACCACCACCTAGAGGCATATTAGTATTAGTACGAGTGGCAGATCTAGGGAAGTCATTATTCCTCTTGATTGGGCACTGGTGAGGCCACATCTGGAGTATTGCGTCCAGCTCTGGGTCCCCCACTACAGAAAGGGTGTGGACACATTGTGTTGCCCTCAGCTGGACTTTCTCCAAATAACTAGGGGGCTGGAGCACATGACCTACACATGGAGCACAGAGGCTGCGGGATGTGGGCTTATTTTGGCTACGTCTACACTGCGTTGCTATTTTGGGATACCAGAGGCATCCCGAAATAGCAACACACGTCCAAGGAACACGTCCGCTTTTTCGGAAAAAAAATGTCAAAAGAATAGACATGATCTTTCACCAACCCCATAAACCTCGTTCTATGAGGAATAAGGGATGGCTTGAGAGAGCATTTTCTTTTGCAATTTGGCGCCATGTAGACATGCCAAATTTCGAAAGAGCAAATCATGTATCTTTTTCCGATTTAACAGTGCAGTCTAGATGTAACCCTAGTCTGCAGAAGAGAAGAATGAGGAGGGATTTGACAGCAGCCTTCAACAAGGGGGGTTCCAAATAGGGTGGAGAGAGGCTGTTCACAGTAGAGACGGATGGCAGAACAAGGGGAAATGGTCTTAAGTTGCAGTGGGGAGGTCTAGGTTGGATATTCGAAAAAACTATTTCCTTAGGAAGGTGGTGAGGCACTGGGATGGGTTCCCTAGGGACGGGGTGGAATCTCCATCCCTAGAGGTTTTTAAGTCCCAGCTTGACAAAGCCCAGGCTGGGATGATGACCTCTTGAGGTCAATGACCTCTTGAGGTCTCCTCCAATCCCTAGGATCCTGCATCGAGAGGCCAATGGAGGAAACCACTTACAGTGGTGACCGGTTGCCAGTAGACGATGCTATGCAAAGATCTCCAGACATGGAGTAGAAGAGGCACCTGGAAGCTTGCAGAAGCTGTGTCATAGCAAGCCAAGTGCCACCTCATGACAAGGTCCTCTTGTCTCAACTGGACCCTGACACTTAATAGAGAGAGAGGAACCTGCCCACAACATTTTGGCACTTGAGGCGGGGCGCTCAAATGACATCCCCATGCCTCCTCGCTTGGGACAAAACTGAAAGGTCTCAATTCTGTCTTCTTCCTGTTCTACTCCTCTCATGGCACTCCCCCATCTCTGTGCATCTAGAGCAGAGAGAAAACATCTGCACCAGCAGCAGACACAATTTTCTACACTCTGGGTCCTAGTGGTGTTCCCCTTTCCCCCCACAGTCTGGCACCTGAGGTGGCCACCTCAGTTTACCTCATGGTGAGGCCAGCTCTGCCTACTTGGGGCTTAAAGAATAAAACCACCCGGCGATGGAGAACCACCTGAGGACTGTCATGGGGCTCTGAGAACATGACGGAACAGAGACGAGATGTCAAGGTTTGGATCGGGCCTGGCAGGAGCTGGGGGTTGGTGCTTTCACCAAGTCCAGGCTGGGCAGTGAATGCTGCGGTGGGAAGGAGTGGTTCCAGGCTATCTGGCCTTGCAGCTCGGGAAGAAGAAACAGGCATTGCCGAGGTCCTGGCGTGGGGAGAGCGACCTCTCTGCGCACACATCCCTCCACCCCCTTCAGCCCTCTTGAGCACCCAGCATCTAAGAGAGTCCTCTGCTACCACGTGTTAGCTGGGCTCCTAGTCTGTATCCACTAGGCTGGCTTCTGTCTCCCTGCATTTAATTGGTATTAAAGATTAAAAAGCAAATTACCAAAGCAATCACACAGAATCCACTTGTCTATATTTCACAACAGCTCCCAAGCAGTTTGATATTTACTGTCAGCTGGCATTTAATTACCAAGCCAGATTCAGAGACTATAATTGACGGAGGACTAATTCTTGAAAGGGACGCTCTTGCCATACTAGAATGTGCTGGCTAATTGAAGCAAATACCCTCCTTTCTACCGAACAGGGAGGCTGCTCATTCCGGTTGGCTAAGCTCTCTTGCTTTCCAGCCACACACATCCTCTTAAGTACAGTTCAGCGAGGTTCAATTGAATGGTGAGCCAGCTGGTTCAGGGCTCTGTAATGGGGCACTGGACCTATTCAGGGGGTTTAAAATCTGTCCCCAGGCAATGTAGTCATTATTCACCATACAGTGGAAACTAGAGATCTCATCAGGGTTCTATCATGGCAGGCATTGAACATGCACAATGAAAGGCAGCCTGAGTCAGGACAGCCTGGGTCCTGAACAGTTTGCAGAAAAAGGGGTGTTGGAGAATTAAGGAACAGGAATTAGGCTCAGAAATATATGGATTCTGTTCCTTGCTCTGCCACAGCTTTCCTGTGAGAAATAGGGAGAATTGCCTCATCGCGCTGTGTCCCTGGTCCCATCTGTAAACCAGCACTAATGCAACATCTCTGCCATCCAGGATGACTGGAGGCTAAATGTGAGGTGCCCATATGCTGTGGTGATGGGAGCAATAGGTACCTACATATATAAAATTCTAGAGGCACCTAAACAACATTAGTGGGAAATTTTTCATAAACGGTTAAGTGACATAGGAGTTTAAAATGCTCTCCACTTGCCAAGCCGGAGATCAATCTTCTGGTGTTTGATTTAGTGGGTCTAATAAAGACCCAATAAATGGAATCATAGAGCTGGAAAAGACCTCAGAAGGTCATC
The DNA here is from genome assembly GCF_052426305.1 of Pelodiscus sinensis. NCBI lineage: Eukaryota > Metazoa > Chordata > Testudines > Trionychidae > Pelodiscus > Pelodiscus sinensis. The sequence goes on along the minus strand of NC_143076.1, from coordinate 6,056,126 downwards.
AAGTCCAGCTCCCTGCCCATGGCAGGATCAATCCCAACTAAATCAACCCAGACAGGGCCCTGTCAAGCCGAGACTTAAAAACCTCTAGGGATGGAGATTCCACCAACTTCCTAGGTAACCCATCCCAGTGCTTTACCACCCTCTTAGGGAAATAGTTTTTCCTAATATTCAACCCAGACCTCCCCCACTGCAACTTGAGACCATTGCTCCTTGTTCTGCATCCGTCACTACTGAGAACAGCCTCTCTCCATCCTCTTTGGAACCTCCCTTCAGGAAGTTGAAGGCTGCTATCAAATCCCCCCTCACTCTTCTTTTCTGCAGACTAAACAAACCCAAATCCCTCAGCCTCTCCTCATAGGTCATGTGCTCCAGCCCCCTAATCATTTTGGTCACCCTCTGCTAGACCCTCTCCAATGCATCCACATCCTTTTTATAGTGCGGGGCCCAGAACTGGACACAATACTCCAGATGTGGCCTCATCAGAGCCGAATAAAGGGGAATAATCACTTATCTGGATCTGTTGGCAATGCTCCTCCTAATGCAACTTAATATGCCATTAGTGATAGAAATGTAGCCATGTTAGTCTGGTCTAGCTGAAACAAAAAACAGGACTATGTAGCACTTTAAAGACTAACAAGATGGTTTATTAGGTGATGAGCTTTTGTGGGCCAGACCCACTTCCTCAGATCAAAGAGTGGAAGAAAATTGGCATGACCATATATACCAAAGGATACAATCAAAAAAAGAATGCATATGAAAAGGACAAATCAAATTTCAGAACAAATGGGGGGTGGGAGGGAGGTAAATGTCTGTGAGCTAATGATATTAGAGGTGATAACTGGGGAAGCTACCTTTGTCTCTGTCAGTGGGATTAGAGCAGATGCGGTTGTATCGAAGGGCTTGGCTATAGACGATGGATCGTATGGTGTGTTCTGGATGAGAGCTGAAGGCATGTAAGTAACTGTATGAGTCACCACAGTACAAATCACCAATGGAAAATTAGACACCACTCTCTACAGAAAACCCACTGACTCCTACAGTTACCTACATGCCTCCAGCTCCCATCCAGAACACACCATACGATCCATCATCTATGGATCCTCTAATCTCACTGACAGACCAGAAACTTCAGGATCCCTACAAAGCATTTATAAACCTCAACTACCCACCCAGAGAAATAAAAAAACAAATTGAAAGAGCCAGACGAATACCCAGAAACCATCTACTTCAAGACAGACCGAAGAAAACCAACAATAGAACACCACTTGTCATCACCTACAGCCCCCAACTTAAACCTGTCCAACACATTATCAATAAACTACAACCTATACTGGAACAGGATACTAAACTCCGAGAGGCTCTGGGAGACAGATCCATAGTCTCCTATAGACAACCACCTAACCTCAAGATGATTCTTACCAACAACTACAGGACATACCACACTAATACCAATCCTGGAACTTTCCCTTGCAACAAACCCTGTTGCCAGCTTTGTCCACATATTCACTCTGCAGATACCATTATTGGACCTAATCAATTGAGTTATAAGATCAAGAACACATATTCCTGCTCATCCAGAAATATAATTTATGCTATCATGTGCCGAAAGTGTCCGTCTGCTATGTACATTGGACAAATGTCTCAGACACTTCGCCAAAGAATCAATACCCACAAAACGGATATTAGACAGGATCACAAAGAAAAAACAGTGTCTTGCAATTTCAACCAGAAAGGGCATTGTCTCAACGACTTGATTACCTGCATCCTGCTTCAAAGACATTTTAACACCAGACTTGAAAGAGAATCCTCTGAACTGTCATTCATGCTTAAATTTGACACTTTACACATAGGTCTTAACAAAGACACTAATTACCTTACCCATTACAAAGATAGCTTCCCCAATTATCATCTCTAATACCATTAGCTCACAGACATTTACCTCCCCCCCATCCGCCTTCTGTTCTGAAATTTGATTTGTCCTTTTCATATGTGTTCATTGTTTTGATTGTATCCTTTGGTATATATGGTCATTCCAATTTTCTTCCACTCTTTGATCTGAGGAAGTGGGTCTGGCCCACGAAAGCTCATCACCTAATAAACCATCTTGTTAGTCTTTAAAGTGCTACATAGTCCTGTTTTTTGTAATATGCCATTAGCCTTCTTGGCTACAAGGGTACCCTGTTGACTCATATTCAGCTTCTCATCCACTGGAATCCCGGTCCTTCTCTGAAGAACTGCTACTTAATCATTTGGTCCTCAGCCTATAACTATGGTTGGGATTCTTCCGTCCCAAGGGCAGGACTCTACATTTGTTGAACCTCATCAGATTTCTATTGGCCCAATCCTCTAATTTGTCTAGGTCACTCTGGACCCTATCCTTGTCCTCCAGCATATCTACCTCTCCCCCTAGCTTAGTGTCATCCGCAAACTTGCTGAGGGTGCAATCCATCCCCTCATCCAGGTCATTAATAAAGATGCTGAATAAAACTGACCCTAGAACACTGAGGGCACTCCTGGTGGGTGCCAATACTCCTTACAGTAGTGAGGAGTAGAGAAAGCTGATGGAAGCATTTGCTCCTGACAACCTCCCACTGTGAAGACAGCACAAAGCTTGGTTTAAGATGTGTTGACTCCAACTAGGTTACTTACATAGCTGGAGTTGCATACCTTAAGCTGACCTTCCAGGTCTAGTATGGACCTGGATTAAAGCTCTTTGGAGCCTGTATTTCAGTGAAATTTAATAATAGAACCTAAGCATCAAAGCTTACATGGTCCGATCTGAAAACTTTACCCATTACATAAGGGCAGAGATATCTTTTCTTGCTGGACTCATAGGATTAGGGGGAAATATTCACATAAGGAGAGGTAAACACCATCTTTTTTTGGTTTTGTTTTTTGCATAAAATATTTCTATCCTAAAAACCCCTCTATCAATGTTCAAATAATTTTGCTCATTTACTCTTGTTCCCCCTGTTCTTTGATCATATCCAACAGTGATATGGATATGTTGTATTTACAGTGCTCCTACTGTCAACTCCAGTTATAGTGTTACTTAGTACTGGGAACGCCTCATGGACTATGCGTAATCATAATCAATTTTGAGAATGGAGAGAGGTAACGAGGGAGGTCCTGCAGGGGCTCATACTGGGACCAATCCTATATAACATTCATAAATGATCTGGATAAAGGGCTAAACAGTGAGGGGGCAACATTTGTGGATGATACAAAACTGTTCAAGATAGTTAACTCCAAAGCAGACTATGAGGAGCTTCAAAAAGATCTCACCATACTATGTGATTGGCAGATGACTTTTAATGTTGATAAATGCAAAGGAATTCATATTGGGAAACAATGCCAACTATACCTACATAATGACGGGGATTAAATTAGCAGTTTAAGTGGGAGATCTTGGAGTCATTGCGGATCGTTCTCTGTAAACATACATTCAATGTGGCGCAGCAGTCGAAAAAGCAAACAGAATGTTAGGAATCATTACAAATGGGATAGAGAATAAGACACAGATTATCGTATTGCCGCTATATTAAACCGTGTACGCCCATGTGAATATTATGATCCCCTTGTGATGTAGTGGGCAGGCCATACCCTCTGGGGATCCACTGGCGGCTGTATGTTGGCTGGGGTTGACCCCTACTGGCCGGTACCTGGAGCACTGCCCAGCAGGACGGCTGCCTTAAGTCACTTAGGCAAAAAGACCCAACCTGTCGGACCGGTTGAGGGCAGGCAGGGAACAAAAGGAAGGGAGGTTTTGGGGGAAGGGTGAGTTGCTGGCTGGGAATCATGAAAGAAGCATCCATAACTGAGTGCTGAGGGTCCAATAATGACAATGGACACCCTAATCCAAGGGGTCAGAGGCATCCTGGCCCTTACTCCTGAAACCACATCACATCTATGCTGTGTTGTATCCTGGAGGAGCAATAAGCCCTTTCTATACTACTGGTTGGCAGAGTCTCATCTTGCTGCAGACGGGGTCCAGGATCGATGGGGGGGGGGGGGGGCGTGCCCGATGTGCAACAAAAATGATTAGGGGTATGGGACAGCTGCCATATGAAGAGAGATTAATAAGACTGGGACTTTTCATCAAGGAAAAGAGATGACTAAGAGGGGATATGATAGAGGTCTATACAATCATTAGAAAGTTAATAAGGAAAAGTTACTGATGTTCCCATAACACAAGAACTAGGGGGTCACCCGATGAAATTAATAGGTAGCACATTCAAAACAAACAAAAGGAAGTATTTCCTCACACAATGCACAGTTGACCTGTGGAACCCCTTACCAGAGGAGGTTGTGAAGACCAGAATTTTAACAGGGTTCAAAAAAGAGCTAGATACATTCATGGAAGTTAGGTCCATCAATGGCTTTAGCCAGGATGGGTAGGGATCATGGAATCGTAAAGCTGGAAGAGACCTCAGGAGGTCATCAAGTCCAGCCCCCTGCCCAAGGCAGGACCAATCCCAACTATGGTTCCCCTAGCTTCTGTTTGTCAGAAGCCAGGAATGGATGACAGGGGAGGTAATGACTCCCTGTTCTGTTTATTCCCTCTGGGGCATCTGGCATTGGCCACTGTTGGCAGACAGGATACTAGGCTAGATGGACCTTAGATGGTCCATCTAAGGTCCACTAGGCTAGATGGTCTGACCCAGTATGGCCATTCTTACCAGAACATTGGACGCATCAACAGCCCGGATCCCACCAACACTCATACATATGCTTACTTTAGAACATGAATAGTTCCATTAAAGTCTGTGGCTTAGGTCCAGTTCTCACTGAACTCAATGTGACTACTCATGTACATAGAATTAAGCACATAAGGACGGGTTTGCAAAATCAGAGACTCTCTTTTCAGGGCGAAAAAGAAGAAAGCAGAGCATTAGCAGGTCTTTTGCTGTACATACAATGCACCCTTCACCATCCATACAATCCATCATATACTAGACGGTACTTAGCCAGCAAGACTAAGTGCTTGTATAATTCAAGATTATAGGGTTTTTTTCCCAAAGGAATAATGTTTAGTACTTAGCTATAACCGTGAGAAGTGCTATATAAATTCTCATTGGTGGATCAAGGCCCTACATTTAGATTTTGAATGGGTATTACAAAACCTAATGTGAGTAGATAGCATTTGCAGAGCCATTGACGAAACTTTACTCATTCTGATTTGTACTAGGGGAGACGGGTAAGATTCAGCAAACACCATTTTGGAGGGTGCAGAAGAGGATTTAGACTTTCCTGCATTGCAGTTGGAATTCCAGGCTTTGTGCCACTTGACTGAATGTCAACCAGACAGCGCAACTGACTGGAAACACAATGCGAAATTGATCGATCTCAGTTTGGGCTTTACTCTCCCAGCAAAAAGTAAACAAATGGATTTGTTAAAGTAGTAATGACAAAGCACAGCACACCTTGCCTCCAGGAAAAGATGAAAAAAAACCCCAAAACAGGCTGCCACTTCTAAAACGGGGCTCATGACTGGGGGAGTTGAAATGATATCAAAAGGGCCTGATTTTCAAAACATCTGCCCCTCTGACTATCAGCCCCTTTTAAGAAGTCTTGAGCTGCCCCCTCCTTTCAAAAGTCACTAGTCATTGTTTAAAATCATGCTCCCAATTTTGTTTCCCATCTAGGTACAATTAAATTCCATGACCGCGCCGATTTTGCCCTTAGGTGAAAATTGTGTGCTAGCGACAATTAAGACCAAATTTATCCTCCCTCTAAAAGAGCAAGGGGACCCGCTAATAACAGGGAAGATGAGGGAGCATAGGAATAGCCCTACACGGACTCTTTTAGGAGTCTGGGTTACCTTGCATGCACAGGAAAGTTTTCTGGGACCATGCAAAGGCAAAACAGTGGCTAACATTCACAAAAGGGCAAGAGCTGAGCAAATGAACGACATGCAGAAGATCTGGCAGATCAGGGACACGGGCTATCTCCAGCGATCTTTCCAAGCGTACATTCCCTGTTCACAGCAAGAGCATGCAAACCGCCACTTTGTACCTCAGAACAAAACACTTTTTTCCATTTGCAGTGTCATGACAGCCATTTCAGTCCCAGGACGTATATTTCAGGGGACTGACTTCTGTCAAGCAGTTTGCCTTGCTCCAACCCCAAACTGCAGGCAATTTCAAAGCATGCTACCCAGTTAATGAAAAATCCTAACTGTATTATAAACGTCACCTCAAATTTAAAACCCAAAAGGTTTTTTTAAAATGCTCTTTATTCTTCAGCCCTTGATTCTGTTTACTCTGATCAATTTTTTTTGTTTGTTGGGGTTTTTTTACAGACATTGAAATTAGGCCAGTCACTTTCACTTTGTTTATAACCCATTTCACTTTCAGGCTCTTTGTGCTCATAGGATGTTGCTACAATTAAAGCTCCCAGAAGAATTTCCAGACTCTTAACTGTGAAATAGGTGAGGGTTTCAATTTGTTTCTCAGCATACCGGCATCCACACTGGAGTTGAATGAGTAATTCATTTTTCAGTTCAGTGGCTTAACCAAGAAATCTGAGGAAAAAATATTGTTCCTCTGAATTCTTTTCTCCAAAATTGGGGAGGGGGGGGGGGAAAAGAGAGGCTAAAAACACTTCACTACAACCCAGCAAACATTTCAAATGGCATCGCAAACCAATGCAATCTGTTTAGAAACAAAATGTTGGAACAAAACTGATTTTTTAAAATGATTTTCCTTTCATATTTTTCTGAATACATCTATGAATTTCTCTGGGCACCAGGAAATGGCATTTTCCAGACATTACTCAGCTTTAGTCCACCTCTTCCCCCCAACCCCCACCCACAAAACTGTGACACTCCACACCAAGATGGAAGGAGCAAAGCTCCTCAGGACTGGGTGTACCACAGCAAGCTTTTTTATACCAGGCTCTGCCAAACCCATTCACAAATTTTTGGTGGACTTGTAGTATTTATTTGCATATTCTTTATGCGAAGAATTAATATGCAAATGCAATGTTGGAGGTCTGCCAAAAGTCCCAGCTCCCAGGGTCCCCCAGAACCAGCCCTAACCCCTAGAGTTCCCCACCCCCACACTACTCCAGAGTCCCCTGCACCCAACACCCCCATGCCAGCCTTCTGCCCTCAGAGCCACCCAGTGCCAGGCCCCCACCCATTAGAGCCCACCCCACCAGACCCCCCCCCAGTGCCAGGCCCCCACCCATTAGAGCCCACCCCACCAGACCCCCCCCCAGTGCCAGGCCCCCACCCATTAGAGCCCACCCCACCAGACCCCCCCCAGTGCCAGGCCCCCACCCATTAGAGCCCACCCCACCAGACCCCCCCCAGTGCCAGGCCCCCACCCATTAGAGCCCACCCCACCAGACCCCCCCCAGTGCCAGGCCCCCACCCATTAGAGCCCACCCCACCAGACCTCCCCCCAGTGCCAGGCCCGCACCCATTAGAGCCCACCCCACCAGACCCCCAGTGCCAGGCCCCCACCCATTAGAGCCCACCCCACCAGACCCCCAGTGCCAGGCCCCCACCCATTAGAGCCCACCCCACCAGACCCCCCCCCAGTGCCAGGCCCCCACCCATTAGAGCCCACCCCACCAGACCCCCAGTGCCAGGCCCCCACCCATTAGAGCCCACCCCACCAGACCCCCAGTGCCAGGCCCCCACCCATTAGAGCCCACCCTACCAGACCCCCCCAGTGCCAGGCCCCCACCCATTAGAGCCCACCCCACCAGACCCCCAGTGCCAGGCCCCCACCCATTAGAGCCCACCCCACCAGACCCCCCAGTGCCAGCCTCCTCCTTCCAGAGCCCCACTGCATCCAACACCCAAAGCCCTCAGTCCCCAATATTACCCATCCCCAGAGCCCGTAGTGCCTGCCGCACCCTCTTCACCTAGCCCTGCACTGCCTCCCAGCCGCCAGCTGAGCGCTGCCACCCGGGTTGCGTCTGCTCTAAGTCTGCTGTGCCGGCCCTCCCACCGCACAGTGAACTGCTCTTCCGTGGCCAGGAGACCACCCCGCCCCCGCCTGGCAGGGCAGGACACGCCTCTCCCAACATCCGTGGTGAGAGGGGAGGCACTGGGCAGTGTCCCCCACCCCAGCGCGCTGCAGCCCGGCAGCCAGCGTCCGCGGCCCAGCGGTTGGGAACCGCTGCCGTTGAGCATTGATCCCTGCGCACCAGGGCCGGGGTGCAGCAAAGGGGCAGTGGGCAAAGGAAGCCTGCACAGCCCTGCCCCCATCCTGTAACTAGACGGCGGGGAGGCAGGGCGTCCTACCCCCAGCAGAGGCGCAAGGCAGCCTGCCAAAACATCGGTCCCTTCATGAAGCCGGAAGCAGGACTGAGTTCCTTGGCAAGCACCAGCGAGCGGGAGACCCGGGTGCCCACATCTGCAAAGGGCCAGGCTGCTGCCTCTCTCCGGCTGCTCTAGAGACTCCTGTTTTTTCCTTATTGTATCACATCCAATCAGTGCCCCTTCTCCCCAGTATGCAGAGGTGGAAACCGAGATCAGCCCACCCAGCAGCCCTCGGCACCCCCACTCGGACCCCCTGGCTGAAGGAACCCCCCCCCACTTGTTGGGACAACCCCCGCCGAGCCCCTCCGTGAAGGACGCGCTATAAATGAGTCCTATTACTTCTTCGCTCTGCTCCTCTCTTTACTGGCTGCTCGTTAGCTAGGACACTCACTATATTTTAACCCTAATTGTCTCCCTGCGGTACTGATTAAAGCATGACGGGGAGATTTGCATTACAACCGCCATGGGGCTTTCCAAATGGCCCTGATGAACTGCCAAGCCTGAGTTGAGGGCCCTTTATCTTTCCCTTCATCTCCAAGCCTCCTAAGCCTCCCGCTCAGAAATAATATTTGGCTACCTCAGTGTCCACCAGCTCGTTTCTCCGGGCCGGGCCGTAGCAGCGTGTGGCCCTGGCAGTGACAGCAGCGAGCCAAACTGCAGCTGGGACAAGCCAAGAGTCTCAAGTTGATTAGTTCCCATAATAGAAGAACTAGAGGACACCAAATGAAATTAATGGGTAGCAGGTTTAAAACTAATAAAAGGAAGTTCTTCTTCACACAGCGTGTTGTCAACCTGTGGAACTCCTTGCCAGAGGAGGCTGTGAAGGCTAGGACTATAATAGAGTTTAAAGAGAAGCTAGATAATTTCATGGAGGTTAGGTCCATAAAAGGCTATTAGCCAGGGGATAAAATGGTGTCCTTGGCCTCTGTTTGTCAGAGGCTGGAGAGGGATGGCAGGAGACAAATCGCTTGATCATTGTCTTTGGTCAACCCTCTCTGGGGTACCTGGTGCAGGCCACTGTCGACAGACAGGATACTGGGCTAGAAGGACCTTTGGTCTGACCCAGTACGGCCGTTCTTATGTTCTTATGTTCTTATTAAGTTGTTTTCTCTGCGCAGCACCAGCAGGTAGTTGGCTCCGACTCTCTTGAATCTTGTGCATACAGAGATCAAGCACAGGGTTCGAAAACGTGTCATCTAGCTCCCTGGTCAACTGAATTTTGCCCTGAAGGGGAACAAATATAGTCACGTTTCAAGAGTCCGCTGGTCCTGGTGAACCCCACTGGAGACACCAAGTAGCTAAAGCAACACCGGAGGCCGGGGACACCGTCAGATTAACCACGACCAGTTCTCGGGAGCTGTGTTTGTCTGTAGTGGCACAAACAACGAGGAGTCCTGCAGCACCAGGGTTATTTCGATACCCAGGCAAGCATCCACTCAGCAAGTGCCTTGTTTTGAAATTATTTCAAAATAACGGGCTTGTAACGAGGAATAACGCCTATTACAAAATGGCTATTTCACGCTAGGGCGAGTGTGGACGCGCTGCTGTGCTGACTTCAAAATAATTGGCCTCTGGGGCTTCTCACAGCTGCCCTGGGGGCCGTTCTGTCCACACCCTTTCAAAACTCTTCAGGTATGTCTACACTAGCCCCCTAGTTCGACCTAGGGAGGCTAATGAGGGCGACCAAAATTGCAAATGAAGCGCAGGATTTAAATATCCTGTGCTTCGTTAGCATGTTCCCGGCCGGTTGCCATTTTTAGAAATTGACTAGCCCAAAGTAGCTGCCCACCTCTACACGCAGCAGTGAAACGGGATTCCAAATTCAAGTCCTAAATCCAATTAGCTGGTATTCCTCCTGGAATGAGGTTTAAGGAGTCAAACCTCCAGGATCTCTCCACACCAAGCACAGGAACACAGACATATAGAGCCAGGGGGCTGCAAACCTGGCCCAGAAGGGGCACACCCGCACCGGGCCCTGGAAGAGGCTGGCATTCATGAACATGCAGGCATCGTGCGCCTTCCCCGACCACCCAACGTAAATGTCAGTGAACCAGCCCCGGTGGTCCATGAGGGCCTGCAGGACCATGGGAAAGTACCCCTTCCTATTTATATAGTCTGAGGCCTGATGGTTAGGGGTCAGAATGAGGATTTGGGTGTCATCAACTCCCCCCAGAGTTGGGGAAGCCCATGGTGGTAAATCCAGCAATGATGGGGTTCATGTCGCCCAGGGTGATGACCTTCCGTAGTGTGATGGCATTGATAGCCTTCACCTCCTGTAGAATCATAGAATCACAAGGTTGCAAGAGCTCTCTGAATCCAGCCAGGACTTTGTGAAGTCAGGACTAAAAAATCGCAGATTCTACTCCCTTCCTCGGGGAACCCATTCCTGTGCTTCACCACCCTCCTAGGGCAATAGTAAGTATCAAACTTGCATGAGCACGGCCCCAACAATTGATCTCCCTATGCCGAACTGGTTCCCAACAGAATGGTAGCTGTCCAGAATGGCGAGCTTCCACAGTGCAATGGCGATGCGCTTCTGGAGGGGAATGGCAGATCTCACCTGGGTATCCCGTCACCGAAGGGCAGGGGCAAGCCACTCGCTGAGCTCCAGGAAAGTGACCTTCTGCATACAGAAGTTCTGGATCTGCTGCTGGTCGCCCCAATGCTCCATGATGATGCGGTCCCACCCGTCGGAACTGGTCTCCCAGCACCAGACACGGCGATGCATGGTGTGCAGGGGAGGATGGAAGGCAACGTGGGGCAGGAGAAGTACCCAGGCCTGGTGAGAAGGTCCCCCGTGCTGGGCTGATCGTCGTCCTCCTGCAGCACCTGGTGGACAGTCTGCATGAACTGGCTAGGAGATGCAGGAAGGACATCAAAGAGGCTGGCACTGCTTTGCCACAGCTCTGGCTCCATGCTGGAAGTGCAGTAGTGTCCACAACTGTGTGAGTTTGCTGCTCGTTAAGGGGGTAGGCAACGGAGAAGAGGAGTGTGCGATACAGCTGTCGAGAGGAACCCCTTTAAGTATGAGTCTCAGCTCGGCTCAGGAAGCAGCTACAGGAAGTAACTGCTGTCCTGGTGCCCTGCCGGGAGCGCTTCCAAGGGGCATTTAATGTGATTCAGTCCCCAATCAGTGCGGACACACCAGTTCAGCAGAACTCTGTGCTATTTCGATGGGGACTTGTAGTGTGGAAATGCGATTTCAAAATAGTTATTTCGAAAAATAACTTATTTCAAAATAAGCTGGTAGTGTATAACCTGGAAATGTGATTATTCCCCTTTATTCGGCTCTGGTGAGGCCACATCTGGAGCATTGTGTCCAGTTCTGGGCCCCCCACTGCAAAAAGGATGTGGACGCATTGGAGGAGGTCCAGTGGAGGGCAACCAAAATGATGAGGGAGTTGGAGCATATGATCTACGAGGAGATGCTGAGCAAGTTGGGTTTGTTTAGTCTGCAGAAGAGAAGAGTGAGGGGAGATTTGAGAGAAGCCTTCAACTTCCTGAAGGGAGGTTCCAAAAAGGCTGGAGAAAGGCTGTTCACAGTCATGACGGATGGCAGAACAAGGAACAATGGGCTCAAGTTGCGGTGGGAGAGGTTGGATATTAGGAAAAACTATTTCACTAGGAGGGTGGTGAAGCACTGGAATGGGTTCCCTAGGGAAGTAGTGGAGTTTCCATCCCTAGAGGTGTTTAAGTCTCGGCTTGACAAAGCCCTGGCTGGGTTGATTTAGTTGGGATTGGTCCTGCCTAGGGCAGGGGGCTGAACTTGACCTTCTGAGGTCTCTTCCAGCTCTATGGTTCTATGATTCTATGTAAACATGGCAGATTTATAGGCTAGCAGATTTCTGACGGCTTAAGCTTCTGTGGGTAAAACCCACTTCATCAGATGAATTGGAGTGGAAGTTACAGAAGCAGGAAGATACAGAAGGAAGAAATTGCTTGTGTTAAGGAAACTAATCAAGTCAGGGTGGAAGTGGGTCATTCATAGCATTTGGTCTGAAGACGTGAATATTCAGAGAGGGGGAAATTGCCTTTGTAATGTGATAACCAGTTGAGATCCTTATTCAATTTAAGATAAAAACTCTAGCTATGAGAATTGCATAGCCGGAGTTGACATACCCTGAACATAATTTCTGGGAACTAGTGAATAAAAACACACATTCAAAGAGGAAGTAGCAAGGCCCAGCAAACACAATCAAGTTCCACGGAAAATAAACAAAGTTGCAGCCTCAGGCTCAACTCTTTCAAACTAGATCAATTCCGTTTTCTAAAGCCAAGTTGCCTGTTGCCTCTGAACACTTTCTAAGCCTGTCCCACCATAGAGGGGAGCCAATGTTTCAGGACAGCACCCTGAGATCAGGATGAAGACATCAGTTTCAAACCTTGGTTTTTAAATGCCCTTTATTCCTGGCCTCCTCCTTTGTCTCCTGGCACAATGACTCAGAGTTATTCAGGGTGAGAAAATTCTAGCTGGGATGTCTGAGTGTCTTCCCATTACCTTTAATGGCCCATCACTTGTCTTTTCCTGGGTTGTACAATGCTAGGGGGTTGGAGAGGCAGCCCCTCCCTGTCGGACTGCACCACAGTTTTCTATACACATGACTACATGCACATGTCTGTCATTATGAATTTATCAAAGTGACCAGCAAGTTTAGAACACTGTAAGCTAGTGACACAGGAACATTTTTAGAAGTGGGGATGCTGAGCCCTCTTACCCTGGTCCAATTCCACTCCCAGCTGAGGCCAGGAGGAAAATCCCCCACACCCAGAGCCAGGACCCCAGGCATAGGACCAGCAGCGAAGGCCTCAGGTGTACAGTGCTCAAACCATCACACAGGGTCAGCAGCCGGGACCCCGGGCATGGGACCAGCAGCGGAGGCCTCGGGTGTACAGTGCTCAAACCAGCACACAGGGTCAGCAGCCGGGACCCCGGGCATGGGACCAGCAGCGGAGGCCTCGGATGTACAGTGCTCAAACCAGCACACAGGGTCAGCAGCCAGGACCCCGGGCATGGGACCAGCAGCGGAGGCCTCGGGTGTACAGTGCTCAAACCATCACACAGGGTCAGCAGCCGGGACCCCGGGCATGGGACCAGCAGCGGAGGCCTCGGGTGTACAGTGCTCAAACCAGCACACAGGGTCAGCAGCTGGGACCACAGGCATGGGACCAGCAGCGGAGGCCTCGGGTGTACAGTGCTCAAACCAGCACGCAGGGTCAGCAGCAGAGCCCCTGGCGAGTGAGGCAGCAGCTAGAACCTGATGCACGGGGCAGGCAGCAGAGCTGGTAGGTGGGAGTCTGGGGGCTGCAGCATCCCCCACGCCTATGCTGTAAGCTCTCTTACAAGGTCTTACTTGGCTTATTTTATACAGAATAATATTGTGTGCAATCAGTTGTTTCATCTTCTGGGGCAAGGGGGCATTCTCCTCTGGGATGGTCTGGTCCCTGATTGTCAGAGTTGAAAACCAAGTGAAGGATTTACCCAAGACTCCCTCATTGCTAAATAATGGGGTTTGAGAAACAAGTGATAAAGGTTCCTGACTTAATTATTCCATGGGGCATCAAGAACCATAAATGCTGCATGTTAGTACTTGGCCAAACAGGCACCAAGCTGTTGCCTCTGAACAGTAAGAGAAGCAGGTCTACGCTGGGCGCAGCAGCTCAGCTTACGATCCGACTAGCTGAAGTCGCGGAATACATTAAGCCGAGCCTGGCAGCTTCTCCACAGCGGGAGGTCAATGGGAGCAAACACTCGTGTCAGCTTCCCTTACTCCTGGCAAGAGCAGAAGTACCAGATGTAGACTGGGGCACCTTCAGTGTTTGATTTAGTAGGTCTTAACTAGACTCACTAAATTGAACTCCAAAAGATCGATCATGGCAGCAGGGATCTTCCTTTTAGTATAGATAAGGCCTTAGATTCCTCTGATTGGCTGGAATGAACATAGCAAGAGCGAGTGTTCTCCTCTAACCCAGTCAATGCATGACTGTACCCAAACAGTACTGATCCCAGCTGCTACGGCCTCCCACTAGAATAAAATCACCAAACAAAAAGGCAATAGATTTCTGTTTGGGGGATTTCAAAGTCTCTCACACACATACACACACTCTACGTATGAAAAGAATCCCCACCAGAAACCAGACGAAGAAGCTGAAAACTCAGAGTGGAAAGAAGTTAATAAATAATGAATATGAATTAGGAAAATAAAAATGTATTAACTTAGAAAGTAGACTAGAAACCACAGTTGGTAATTATCAGTCTATAAAGAGTAAATTGCAGTGGAGCCGTTGTTTATTTCGTTTTACTTGCGGCTTTCTCAATACCTCCGCTCAACACCACTCAGTCCAGCCCAGCGGTTGCCATAATTGTGTAGGAGATTAGAGGGACTGACTACTAGTTTAGGTACACAGGTATTTTTGTTGTTAAAATGATTCAAATAAATTTGTTACATTTGAATCTCAACGAGAAACTGTTACATTTCGATTTCTGCGTTCCCCATCAGTGCATGAAACCAGAGGTGCCTTTTCAGATTGGAGGGGGGGTGACAGAGGTCAGCAGCTTCTGCAGTGTTACTGAGCACATTTAGTACAAACCAAGTTGAGAAATCCCAGCCTTTTTAATCTCGCCTCACATGGAAGCTGTTCCTTACCTATGATCATTTATCTTGCCCTTCTCTGTACGTTTTCCAAATCCCATAGGTCCTTTTTAGATGGGGCAAACAAATTTGCATGCAGTGTTCAAGATGTGGGCATATCATGACTTTATATAGGTATTTGTCATTTTGTTATCTATTCCTTTCCTAACGATTCCCAATATTCCGTTACCTTTTTAGACTGCTACTGCATATTGAGAGTGTTTTCAGAGAACTATCTACTGAGAGGTAACAGTTAATTTAGACCCCATCATTTTATATGTATAGTTGGGATTATATGTTTCCATGTGCATTACTTTGCATTTATTAGCACTGAATTTCATTTGCCCTTGTGGTGCCCAATCACCCAGTTTTGTGAGATCCCTTTGTAAACCTTTGCAGTCATCTTTGGGCTTAACTATTCTGAGTAATGTCGTAGTACCTGCACAGTTTGCCACCTCGCTCTTTACCCATTCTTCAGTTCATTTATGAATAAGGTGAACAGCACCACAAGCTCTGTGGCAGTTAAGAGCAGCATTTGGGGCTGGAGCGGCGAGGAGTCCTGTGGCACCTTATAGACTAACCGAAGTGCTGGAGCATAAGCTTTCGTGGGCAAAGACCCACTTCGTCAGATGACAGGACTCATCGCCGCTTTTGCAGATTCAGACTAATACTAATTCAGACTAATACCTCTCTGATATTTGGGGCTAGAAAAGTGTTTCTCAATCTTTTTTTATAAAGTACCCCTTTTGAAAAATATATATTATAAGTACCCCCAGTTTTCAGAAGCAATTTTTTTCTGCCATTGCAACACATTTGTTTAAACAACTTAATCGTAGCCAGGCGGACGATGAAATGTGTGTGTAAAATGTACAAAAATAATAAAATGCTGTAAAACTTCAAACAAATTCGGTTTTCTCCAAATTTCAATTGTGTTAAGAGAAGTCCATGGGGTACATCGAGTAGCCCTAAGGGTACTTGTAGCACTGATTGAGAAAATACTGGGCTAGGGCAAATGCTTTAAGCAGACTTCAAATATGAAATTCCACAGTTCAGACTTCAAGGGGCTACAACCCTCTAATGGCACCCAATACAAACTGTGGCCCATGAAAACCCAGAAAGGAAACAGTAAGTGAAACTAAAAACTGCCTATTTTGGTTTCCTAAGTGCCAACACAGAATTGAAAGACAGTTGAAAAACCACCACAAATGATTAACCAGAAAATCATTTGGGTGCATTTTAATTAAGTTAAGGAAGTGGTCACAGTACATTAGAGGACAGACAGAAATAGTCTCTCTCTAAATTTAGAATACAGAAAAATTGAGAAATGTGTAGGCAGAACCATTAATTTTCCATCTCCACATCAAGCACTGTTTTGTTCCAAACACACTCAGAGGACCTGTTGCATCATAAATGCAGTGTTGCCATCTCTTGCAATTTTACCAAAGGTCTCAAGACAAAAATTAGTGGAAGAAGGGCTGTTCTTAAAGACCCAGCTCCTGGAATCATATTATTATGAAGGAAAACATGGTTACTTCTCAGCTCAGACACTCTGCTTCCTCCATCAGACCTGAAAAAAAGCTGTGTAAATTAAAAACTTGTACTGTTCTCTAACAGAAGCTGATCCACTAAAAGATTGCACCTCTGACTTGTGTGTCAGAATCAGTAGCCATTTAAAAAATAAGTTTCTAGTCCTTTTAGCTGGGGGAAAAAAGTTTGAAAATGTGACAAGAGAACCTCAAAGCCTCAAAAATGAGAAAGAAGAAAAAACCCACCTTGAGAAAAGTATTTCATGATTTTTAAGCCCATCTTGTCAGTCTGAGGCCTGACATGATTTTTTAACAGCTGGTTTGAGGCTGTACTGTAAAAGGAAGGAGGAAACGGTTGGTCTGAACACATCAGTTTGCCATGAGCTTTAGGACGTGGAGAAAAGGGGCAGTAGATTTTTATAAATCCCAGAATAGGATTTCATCTCAAGATATCCCACACAAACCCTGCCTTAAGGAGCAAAGCCCTTGCGATCTAGGCTACCCATTCGGAGGGTGTCTGCCTGCCAAAGATGCTCTCATTGCTTGATAAAGAAAATAAGAACGTGCTGAGTTCCAATGGCTAGGCTTTTTCTTATTTGAAATAGTTGAAATCCTGATGATTCAGGGCATAATTCAACCTCTCACTAAATAGGGTCAGAAAGAAACTTTTCATCAAGGCCAATTCCTCCACAACCAGGGTTCCCTCTAATGTTCTCCACCCTTGGGCAGAATACATTTTGTTCTGTGCACCAAGGCATGTGTAGATGTGCACCACCATTAGAAACACAGGCTGCTGGCTGTGGCTGGTTATGGGCACTCTGCTAATCAGCTGGGCGGCACCTAAATCTCTCTGGAGTGGCCACCCCAGCGCTCAGCTTTGAGGGAACACTGTCTACAACTACTATCTGCTTGGTTGTGTGAACCTTCCTCAAGGATTCGGTGAGGTCGCTGTCAGAGAAGAGGCTGGGAGGACCCCGGCCAATTGCTGTGCCGTTTGCAAGAAGTTGCAACGCTGTTGAGGTTTGCCTCAAGCTTTAACTGAATTATAGGTTAGTTCAAAATAGGGTGTCTGGCAATACGTGTCTTCTCTGGCCAGCCAAGCTAGAGAGCAAGGCCTGGGCAATGGCTCTGCTAAGCAGCATAACGAGAGGGAGAGAGAATTGATTCAACAGGCACTGGAGGAGCGGAAGCGCCGCCAGCCACAACCCAGCCTGGTGCAATCTTGGCTCCAAATATTTTGAAAGACCTGTCAAGCTCCAGCAGAGAGAGAATGGAACATCAGGGCAGGAGCACAGCACGGCTCACTGAAATGTCCGGGAGACTGAGCGCAGGCAGGCAAGTACCAATGCATGGGGATGCTCAGCCATGGAACGGCAAACCGCTGCTTCTAACCCACATCCAGGAACCCTCTGCTCCGCGCTGTGGTTCACACGTGTTTGGCTGCTGGTGTGATCAGGGCTAAGAAGTCTGCTGGAGACTGGCTGAGAGCAGACGGACATTTGATATGGGAACAGATTTTTTGGCTCCTCACTAAGGTTCTTTTCATAACCCTGTGGCTGCTGCACCAGATCAGTCTCCTACCTGTAACGGAGAAGTCAATAGAACCTATTGCCTATAACAGAGTTTAAAGAGAAGCTAGATCATTTCATGGAGGTTAGGTCCATAAAAGGCTATTAGCCAGGGGGTGGAATTGGTGTCCCTGGCCTCTGTTTGTCAGAGGCTGGAGAAGGATGGCAGGAGACAAATCGGTTGATCATTGTCTTCGGTCCACCCTCTCCGGGGCACCTGGTGCTGGCCACTGCCAGCAGACAGGATACTGGGCTAGATGGACCTTTGGTCTGACCCAGTACGGCAGTTCTTATGTACCTACTTTGAACCCCACTTGGGCACAAAGAAAACATTTTACAGAAACATGTTGATTTGGAGGAAAATGTCATTTAGAAAAACAAAACCAAATCAGAATGGGGCATTGCGAGAGGGGCGGGTAGAACATGTTGATTGTCAGTTTCTAAACAAGGTGGGTTTCCATTACGTGTTAGTGTTCTAGGCTATTAAATCGAGTCACAACAACGAGACTGAAACAGTTCAATTCTCTCCGCGCTGAACCACCCAACCTGGCGGGGGGAGAGAGAGGAGGGTTTTGTTTCATGGGAAATTTCACATTTTCGTTCTATCGAGGAACGCAATGAAACGCTGGGAAAACCCTGTGGCAGCAAAGCTTCGGTTCCCATCCAGTGCCAGGATGGAGAGAGAGAGACTTGCTAACAGTAGGGCTTTTCCCCTCCATCATACTGATGCGTGGATTTCCCCTCCCCGCTTTCACATCTCCGTCCTTCCCAATGCTGCTGCCAAGGCGGCACCTTCCAAACGTGTGGAGGGAGGGGGGAGTGTATCATCTGGAGTGAAGAGTAAAAGATGTCCATGCTGAGCAGGGCATCTCGCGGACGAGGATTCTTCCTCTAAGCTATCCAAACCCAGTCAGGTCCATTAACTGCAGGGTGCAGAGCAATAAAATCACCCCCTAACGGGGACTGGACGAATCCTCAGTTTTAGGCTGGAGGGGGAGTTTGGCCACACATGATGCAAACCCTCCCCCCCCCCCCCCCCCGGCTGTTCAACACGAGTCCCCGCACATGGCCAAGCGCCGTGCACAGAGACAAGAGCGACCGGGGCAGTCCCAGACAAACCAGAGTGACTGAGCTCCAGCCACGTGGCGAGAGCAACTGCCCTGCGGGGTTTCGACACCATGGGCAAGAACTGGGTTGGCTCTTCCAGACGCAGGCCAATGAGGCAGCCTGTTTGCCAACGCTCGCCTGACCCCGATCCTCTCTCGGGACTCGTGCACAACAGATCCGGCTGAGAGGAGCGGAGTCCCCCCTTCCCCACCACGCCTCGAGTCCCACCAGCCCCCGGCCCACACACTGCAGACACAGAGCCTGTGGCAGGAAATTCCTGGGTAATCACAGCCCTGCAACGTGCAGCATCGCGGGCCTCCTCCAGGAGGGCGACAGGGGTCTGAGGCAGGACGAGTCACTGAGCCCACGTTCAGGAGTTTGAATCCTGCAGCGTGAAGGAAACCTTCCAGGAAGGATCTGGCCCCCACGGTGCGAACAGCCACACGCTTTTCAATTCGGGCCCAGCCACCCCACCTCATGCCTATGGGAGGTTCCTATTCACTGTAACAGAGGCAAGTTCAGGGCCCTTCTCTCAGATGCAGCCCAGGGTCAGGAGTAAGCAGGGAAGCGGTGCATGGACTGGAGAATGGAGTTTATGCCTTCAGCGCTACTGCTCCCAGCTCAGCAATAGTCCCAGACAAGCCTCCGTGCAGCTGCTCTGGATCTGCTCTCCGCCAGCCTCGGTCACTAGGGGACCTCCAACTGGAGCTCTCTGGGCTCAGCCTTTCCAGAAGCACCTTCGGAAACTCGGCAGCCCCTGCCACGGCCCTGCAATGCTGCTACTGCACAAGCATCTTGCATTGCTGTGGCTGAATGCAAGGGCAGATCCGATCTACATAAATCAACATATTACTCATTTTCTAGCATTGCAGTTTGACAGCTGTTACATGAGCACATTGTTAAGAGCTGTCAGGCGGTGATACATGGTGCCTTTTACAACATATGTTGACTTTTATCTAATGGTGTTCCATAATTAGCCCCAGGGAGTTCGAATCCAAGCATCCGGTTGGCTCTGATCTCGGCTAACCTTTTCTTCTACTGGGAGAAAGTTAAGACAGGAAGGGAGTAGAGCGCCAGGAGCCAGGACAGGGCAAAACGGGAAGGCAGGCGAAGTTCAAGGTGTCTGTTGCACCCAGAGATTTCCATGCAGCCGTTTAGGAACACGCAGGTTCTCATGGGCTTCTCGAGCTCCTAGTCAGATCATGAGCATCTGAGGCTCAGGAACTTCTCCCAAGGGTGGAGCTGAACTTTGGGCTCGGGGAGAGAGGGACTATTTTTAAGGGGGGATATTTAGAAGGAAGCAAGAAAGTTGGGAAGCCCACTTAGTGTGCGAAGGGAGGGGTGGAAGACCAGCCAGGGCCCCCTTCCCAAGAACCCAGCCTGGGACTGGCTCAGTCCGATTGCAGAGCCTTGGATAAGCAAGGAGGACAGGGCCCCCTGCCAGCGAGCAGATCCTCAGAGCCGAGGCAGAACGGGCTGTTTGGCTGCCAGAGGGGCAAAGGTGCTCCACGTGCCTCCTGTGATGTGTGCACTCCTGCCCTCTGCTGGGTGGGCTCGCCCCAGCTCAGCTGTGTGTTATAGACCTATACTGCCAACAGCTAAGGGAGATTCTCCTTTCGCTCTGGTCTCAGAGGCCTGTCCAGCAAGAGGAGGAAGAGCTGGCTATCACGGTGAAGCTGCGACAGCCTTTGAAGTGCTTGGAAACACAGGTTTGGCACCATACACGCTTGTCATTTCGAACACACAGCAAGGAGCCAGCCAATTCCCAGACACCTCCAGGGCATCTTGGGTGGACTCATCCAGCTGCTGTTCCTACCTGGGTTTGTCACTTTCATTAGTGTCACACACACACACACACACACACACACACCCCATGGAGGAAGGAGCAGGTGCGGGCAGGAGAGATTCCAGGTGCAGCGTGCCCTGGCACAAGGAGAGAAATAGGGAGCAGCGTTAGTGTACTACACTGTCTGGCTCCACCCCGTGCAGGGCAGACACAGGACAGGAGAGGGCTGGGGGCAGGCTCATTATGACAGTGAGGTAGACAGCTGTAGGGTTAGTCCTCCCAGCAGGAACATGCCTGGGTTTCAAGCTGAAGGGATGCAGGAAGGTAGCCGCTGCTCCTGAGGCTTTTTCCAAAGGATCCCAGGGATAGGAATGCAAAGCCCTCGTCTCCACCTGGGAGAACACAGCCAGCCTGTAGCCAGAGGATGTAGGAACACTGCGGCCCCAGCTTCACCCACACAACCAGAAAGACAGGACTCCACACACACACCCCCATTGGGTAGAAGAGGGGCCATATGGGAATGGGAGTGCCGGCATGGGAGGAAGAGGAAGTGCACAGTAAGGGGAGATGAGGGGAGAAGATGAGGTGGAAAGTGGAGCAGGGAATTCTGGGAACACGTCCTCCCAGAGACTGGTTGGGTCATGAGGGTGCTGGCAACGATGCCAGGGAGGGGCAGAGAATTCCGGGCTCGGACGGTCCCTTTCGGATGCGAAGTGGAGGCTGCCCATGGCTCATGCAGCCAGTCTGTATCGCGCATTGGCCATTGCTGACAATTCACTAACTCGGACCCTGACTGGCTCAGGAGTGGCTGGACGCTGTCTGGCAGCCAGTGAAGAGAACCCAGTGGCTTAGAGCAGTTCCTGGCAGACACCGATCCATGCAAGACAGGTGGACCGTCTCATCAGAGACCAAGGGCTGAACAGGACCTCACCACACCCAGAGGGCATCCCTCTAGGTCAGGCTGGAGGGAGTGGAGCACCCACACCCATGACAACCCGGGAGACGGAAGCCTTTCTAATCAGCACTGCGATCGCTCGAGCACTAAAGAGGAAGAGAATGACCCATTG
The DNA here is from genome assembly GCF_052426305.1 of Pelodiscus sinensis. Lineage (NCBI taxonomy): Eukaryota > Metazoa > Chordata > Testudines > Trionychidae > Pelodiscus > Pelodiscus sinensis. The sequence goes on along the minus strand of NC_143076.1, from coordinate 6,034,168 downwards.
GCCCAAAGAGCAGCGCAACAGCCCCCTGCAAGTCAGCCCCTTTGCCTGCCCCGAGACCCTGCTCTTGCAGTCAGCTATGCGAGATCTCCTTTAGTTGAAGTGCTAGGGGCCTGTGCTTTGGCGCCCAAAGACAAGTGTTCTAGCCCTAGCTCTGGGCAGACTCTTAAGAGAATTGTGACTTTTCTCCCCAGCACCAGGGCCCCGGTAGGATGCCATGAATCAGGACAATGCCAGTGCCCAAAAGCCAGCCTGCTGGTTCACCCGATCTTCCAGATGGAGACACAGCACGCGGGGCTTGCCTCCAGCCTAATTCACAGAGCTATTGGCAGAACCAGGGCTGCTCGAAAGCCTGCAGAAGCCAGTGGAAAAGCGCCCATTGATTTTAACGGGCTTTGGATCAGGCCTAGCCGAATAGCTCACTGACCCCAGAAAGGCTGACTGAAGGTTGGGGCAGGTGCATCGATCCAAGGATATAGCTGATTAGACAGATCACTTTGTTTTCAAGCTTTTTGGGGCAGGACTCATCCAAGTTCTGTGTTTGTCCAGCACCTAGTACAGCGGATCCTGGCCTGGAGCTCCCGGGTGGGGAATAGACCACAAGGAATGGCGAGGCAGATGAAAGAAAAGCTGGCTTAACACTCCTACAAGCACAGCCACCTCACCCCCATGCGTTACACACCACGCAATCCTGCCACGTCCCCCGCCCATCAGCTCCTGCATTAGAAGCCATGTACTGCCACAGACAAGCTTGAATCCCAGCTCTTCCCCGCAAAACCCCCTCCAATCCCATTCTGTCAATCAAGTAGTCACTGGTTCTTTTAAAGGGCTTCCCAGCCGCTCGAGATCACACACTAGAAGAAAGATAAATCCCAGGGGATTAGGAGGAGGGGGCGGGGCATCAGAGTGGAGACGTCGGCCAGGTTTGAGGCTGTTTTGGTGCAGCTTGCGGACACATTTTAAGGGGCAAGACAAGAGGGGGTCAAATCAAGACAAACAAGAGGAGAAATATGCTTTTCAGAGCAGCAAATTCCCTGGCCCTGCCACAGCGGCTGCATGATTCATCAGCTCTCTAGTAATATGCAAATGCCTCAGCTTCCAACAGGCTCTCTTCCTCGCTAGGAACCCATGAAGTTGAGAGCTCACAACAGGAAACAAGAAACGAGCCTTAATTGTGAATTACGCCAAGCCCCCCTCATGAATTACACAGGAGGCGTGATGTGCGGATACAGGTAATGGGCTGGTTTGTATGTTCTGCTCTGGTAGCTTTGAACTGCAGCTCCCCGCCCCCTCCCCCCCCAATTTTAGAGTCAACCTCCTTGCTCCACTTTTTTCCACCTTCCCTCTCAAATCTTCATCTCCCGCATGTCTAGAAACTCCAGGGAACTTGTGTTTTCTGGCCACCGGCACACCGCCTGCCCACGCCACATGCCGAACGGCCCACCGTGCTCAGCCGCACACTTCACGTGCCCGTCATTAGCACCACCGCAGCCTGCCTGGCCAAATCGGTTATTTGAAATTTAATTTATTTTTCACCGTGTCTATTTCATTTCAATTGCCTCATGCAAATAGGATACTTAGCGCTTTTATTTTATCTGTGATTTCAAGGTGCTTTACACGTACAGGGAAACCAAGACACAGAGAGATGGGTTAAGTTACTTGCCTGAGGTTCCACACACATTTGTACCAGAACGAGGGCTGCCCCTCTGGTCAATTTCGTCTTTATTTCCATCATGCCTCCCTGCCTGCACCCGGGGTGAAAGTAACTTACATTTCTTGCCAGTACTGTTGCATTACTCCTCCTGGGGGTTGAGAGGTGTCAGTACCTGTAAGAAATGTAAGTGTGGGGAGGACTGCAAGGACCTGGGGGTGGAGCACAGGTCAGGGGCCAGGTGTGTGTAGGGGGCTACAGGAGTCAGGGTCGGAGTGCGAGGAGCAGCTCAGGGCAGAGTAACAGGATGGTGCTGGAGTGGCAAGGAGGGGTGCAGGAAACAGGGCAGAGGTGTGTAAGAGGAGCGACCCACACTGTGTTTTCCTCTCATTCCCTGACAGCGAGGAGGGCGTATAGCAATCAGTACTGGTAGGAATTTGGGGGATGGGACTTGAGACCCCCTCTTCCCTGCTCTTCTTAAAGGGTGGCCTGGGGATGGGACAGTCCTGGATCATTTTTCTGAAAAAAGCTCCACTTACGTCCACACCGCTATTGTGTTCTTTTGAAAGAAAATCGACAAGATGCAGGGGGGTTTCCAACATTGGTAAACCTCTTTCTATGGGGAAGAATGTCTTCTCCAAAAATGCCTTTTCTGAAAGAGCTCGTGTAGATGCAGAAGAGGGAGTTTTTCAAAAGAGGAGGCCTCCAGAAAAAAAAAAAAATCACAGGTGCCCTGGTGGCCACTCCATCCATAGTAATCACAGCGAGATAGCGTCCATTCAGTGTGGACGCTCTTTCGAAAAAGCAGATCACTTTTTCAATGCGGTGTGGCAGTGTGGACGCTCTTTCGGAAGAAGGTTTTTGGAAGATCTCTTCTGGAAAAGCTTCTTTCGAAAGAAACCTTCAGTCTCGACGTCCCGAGGTCTTTGGCTCTCAGAACGGGGAGCCCACCTACGCCATGGGATTGCAGGGCGCCCAGCGCGGCTCCCGGTAGCCGGGAACGGTGAAGCACATCCAACGGGAGCTGCGAGTGGCCGTACCTCTGGCAGCCCACCGGGGCTAACCCTGGCGAACCACATCTGGCCCAGGGGCTGCTCATTTCCCACCCTGAACTAGCGACCTTGGTCAGCAGCAGGTCTTGTGGCGTTAGGGGACACCCAAATACGTGGTCAGAGTCCCTGCCTCAAAGGCTGCATGCGCATAGGATCCAGACCTGCATGTGAGCAGACCCTGGTGAGCACAGCCCCAGCCAATCAGGAGACTTTGTACAGGCTTCTACTTGCACGGGGCTCCTGGCACGCTCGGTGTCTCCGTTTGCCATCTGCTTGCACAGCGCTGGATCTCTAATCTTAGCCCGTGTCCTCTTTTCCTGCCGCCGACTCGCTAGCCTCATCCCTAGCCACCGACTCGCTAGCCTCATCCCTAGCCACCGACTCGCTAGCCTCATCCCTAGCCACCGACTCGCTAGCCTGATCTTGTGCTGCACGGTGACGTCAGGCCACCCAAACGTGCACGGCCCTGGCACTCAACAAGCGCGCAGTGGCTCGGATTCCAGCCAGCCGGGAGGCTCTCTTCCTATCAAGTCAGTGGCTCGAGCCAAGGGGAGCAAGGAGGTTGCCCACTGGAAAGAAAACACAAAAACCCCAGACTGGCCTTCAGGGCGCACTTCATGCTGCTGAGCCCAGGCACACCAGGAAGAGCGGATGCCTTCATTTTAACCAGGCCAGGCTTGGTGGCTATAAGGCTGTTCAGTACTGGTCCCTTCTGGCTGATGGAGACTGTCTGCCCTCAAAGAGGAGCAGGTTTGGGGTAGCAGCTAAGCACCTTACCCAGAAGAAGGGTGGTCATGAAGTCAAGGCACTAGCCTGGGAGGCAGTAAAGCCCGATTTTCACCATAGCTTTCAGCAGAACCTATCTGGTTTGACCCCAGAACAGTAACTTGCCCTCTGTGTGCCTCAGTTTCCCCTCTGGAATATGTGGGCTGCTCCCCTTTTCAGAGGGGGGCTGGGAACGTGGGTCATCGGTGAGGTGCTTCAATACTGCAGCAACAACCTCATCGAAGTGTCCATCTCTAATGCACAGCTGAGTCAGGCAGCTAACTCAAGCGTGCTGGGGCTGGGTCATAGCCTGCAAAGAACAGAGGGACATTCGCAGCAGTTACGTAAATGACTGACAAGTAGAACAACTGCCTCTCACTCTGGAGAACCTGAAGGGACCTCCTCACATCTCCTCCATCCCACGGCACCCATCAGCAGAGCCATGGCTGCCACTTACAAAGCACTACAGACTATTAGCATAATCAGAACACTGTAATTAGAATCTCTTCTGCATCCCCATCTCTCATTAATAAAACTTCCTTCAGTCTCAGTGCACCTCACGCCTTCCCTAGCCTGGACTTCGTTATTGGCAAGTCAGAGGGATACAGGATTGAGTAGCTACTTCCGCCATTAGCTTCTTTGGAACCCGGATGGAATAAGCAAGTGTTATTTACTCCTTCCATGACACAAGAGCTAGGGAGTCACCAAATTAAGTTAAAAGGCAGCAGGTTTAAAAGCAAACAAAAGGAAGTATTTCTTCACGCAACCTACCATCAACCTGTGGAACTCCCTGCCAGAGGGTGTTGCAAAAACCAAGAATATAGCAGGGTTCAAAAAAAAAAGAGCTAGATAACTTCATGGCTATTAGCCAGGATGGCAGGGATGACATGGGGGAAGAGGGTGGGGTGATGGCAGCAAGGGTCAGGGCTTGGGAGATGGAAACAGACAGCCCCCCCACCCCCAGGGCCTGCCCCTTGGACCAGATTGTGCAACTGCTCCATCCGGGACCAGGAGTTTGAGACCTCTGGGCTAGACGGACCTTTGGTCTGACCCACTGTGGCTGCCCCTATGGAACAGCAGAACCGCACGTGCTATTTTTAAACAATCCCGAAAACACAGCAAACACAAAAGCCCACACGCCCCAAGCCAACCAGCTCCCTCCACGGCAGGCACATGCTTGAGCGCACTTAACGGGATTTAAGCGCATGCTTCCGAGCTCTGCTTCACTTCTTTAAGGTGGCTTAGAATCCCATTCTTGTGTGTGGGATGGCCCCAGGGTGCTACTGGCAGCCCTCGGGCAATGCTGTAGCTGGGGCAGAGACCCTTCACTGCTCCGTAGCAAAGAGAGATTTAATAAGCGCTTCTGCAGCAGGTGTTTGGCGCGTGCCCTTCCCAGAGCCCTGTGCTTTGGGGGCCTCTTCTGGAACACGCACAAGGCAGTTCAGACCACGGCAGCGCGCCAGCCCTGCACTGGAATGTGCTCGGTTGCTCATTCCAGCTTCCTCGCCATCCCTCTTCAGCCTCACTACCCACCCTCCAGGGCCCCCCACTATCCTTGTAACAGGGTTGCACCCACCTTTCACAAGGGCCCCCCCTGGCTGGTCAGGTCTGTGCTCTTGGGTTCTGGCCAGGCCTTTCAGGGGATCTCAGGAGGTTTGTTCAGGGACTCAGAGCTCATGCATGGTCTGTGCACTAAGCTGTCTGGGGTGCGCCTTTCCCTACTACCCATCCCTGGGCTTTGGTCTTCTCAACAGCCCAGGCCTGACATGGGACTGTATCCCCAGGCCTTGCGGACTGGAGAAATAGCCCTTCCCAGGCTCAACCCTACTCCATCTAGATACGTTCATGGAGGTTAGGACCATCAATACTTGTTAGCCAAGATGGGCAGGGAGGGGGTCCCTGGCCTGTTTGTCAGGCTAGAAATGGGTGACAGGAGAGGGATCGTGGTGATCCCTTTGGGGTACCTGGCCTTGGCCACTGTCGGCAGACAGGACACTGGGCTAGGTGGACCATTGGTCTGACCCAGTCTGGCCGTTATGTTCTTAATCATAGCAGCCAGCTAACAGCGGGATTCCAGTGGAGGAGAAGGTGGACATGAGTCAACAGGGGGCCCTTCTAGCCAAGAGGGCTAATGGCATATTAGGTTGCATTAGGAGGAGCATGGCTGGCAGATCCAGAGACGTGATTATTCCCCTTTATTCAACACTGGGGAGGCCACATCTGGAGTATTGTGGCCTCACCAGTTGTAGGTGGCACCCCCCCCCCCCCCCACACACACACACACACACACACAGAAAGGATGTGGACACATTGGAGAGGAACCAGCGGACGGCAACCAAAATGATGATGAGGATGGAGCACATGACCTACAAGAAGGCGGCCATGCAGCAGAGAAGAGTGAGGGGGGGATGTGATAGCAGCCATCAACTTCCCTGAAGGGGGATGGGTGTTCCAAAGTGCATGGAGAGAGGCGATTTTCAGCAGTGACAAATGGCAGAACAAGGAGCAATGGTCTCAAGTGGCAGTGGGGGAGGTCTAGATTGGATATTAGGAAAAACTATTTCCCTAGGAGGGTGGGGAAGCGCTGGGCTGGGTTCCCGGGGGGGGGGGGGTGGAATCTCCATCCCTAGAGGTTTTTAAGTCCCAGCTTGACAAAGCCCTGACTGGGCTGATTCACTTGGGACTGGTCCTGCTTTGGGCCGGGGGCTGGACTCGATGACTCCTGAGGTCTCTTCCGATTCTACGAGCATCTTGCTCCTCTGGTCCCTGCCTACGCTGAGCTATCTCCGGGACAGCCAGGCCTGCAGTCTTTTTTTTCCCCACCAGCTCCAAGCTGCACCTTGCTACTGCTCTCTTCTGCAGCTCCTTTTAGCTGGCCCTCCTGACCCCCGATTGGCTGCTTTCCCTGCAGCCACTCTAGCCTGCTTGGAGGACCTCTCCAGTGCTCTTTTCCTAGTCCGTCTCATCCCAATCCACTCCCATTGCTTTGCTTGTTGGTTTGTTTTTCTCCCTGCCCCACCCTGTCTGTTTGGCCTGTACGCTGTTTTGGACAGTGGTGGTCTATCATAGCCTCATTGTGCTAGATGCTGTACAAGCCTCCAATTATATTGTAGTCTGATTACATTGCAGCACAGTCTAGAGACCTCAAAAAACAATGCCACTCTCGGGTAGCCAGCTGGAACCTTGCCCTTCATATGCTAGGCTCTGGCTGCCGGTGTCCCAGCGAAAGAAGCCTCCCTTGGCGGCCCCACCTGCTCTGTTTTTAGCTAAGGATTTGTGGTTTTTAAAGGGAGGATTTTCAAGGCATTTCCTTTCAATCTGAGAGGCAAACACTGCAGAGAAGGGAAAACCTCAGGCTAAGACCTTGAGGGAATAGAAGGGCAAAAACCTGTGTGTTTTTATGAGAGATTAGGGCAAACTTAGTTTTGTCTTAAGCCACTAAAGGCTTATTAAAGCCCTCAAGAATAGACTGCGCGCTTCGGAAAAGCCTCCCCGGGCTTAGGGAAGAAAAGTCAATTTAAAAGTTAGAGAGCAGCTTGCTTAGAGAAAGAGGCAGCGTCTTTCCGACTGCAGAGAAAGGCTGCCCAGAGACGGGAGAGCTGGGGCCTTTGCAGGAGGCCAGTTCGTAGCCACGGGAGGCTTCTCCATAGGCCGGAGGTACCCTCAGCTTTGTACGATGGGAGCAGGGGTGTAAGTTTATACCAGTGCAAACCCAAGGGAGGGCACCACTACACTGTGTAAAGGTGCCTTCTACAGTACAGCTTATTCCCCTTCCTATACCGGGAACCATCTTTCTACGGATAAAAGCCTCCATCCCGGCATGGAAGTCATTATAGCTACTCTAGCCGCCTAGTTAGGCAGTACAGCTGGCTGATGGAGAGACCAGCCCTTCACCGGGAGGATTGGCAAGATACAGCTGCCCCCTAGTGGAAAGCAGAGTGCATTAAATTTATTATGTGTTCAGTACCAAACATCAGTGCTGGAAGGATAGATATTAACTCACAGACATCTACCCTTCCCCACCTCTAATATTAACTCACTGGCATTCACCTTCCTTCCCCCCCCCCCCCCCGCATCCCCCTTCTGTTCCGAAATGTGAGTTCTCCTTTTCATATGTGTTCATTTTTTTTAAATTGTATCCTTTGGTATATATGGCTGTGACTATTTTCTTCCACTATTTGATCTGAGGAAGTGGGTCTGGCCCACGAAAGCTCATCACCTAATAAACCATCTTGTTAGTCTTTAAAGTGCTACATAGTCCTGTATTTTGCTGGAAGGAGACACCGGATCACCCTGTATCCCTCCCCCGGCTTGGAGGACCTGATATTAAGCAAGAGTTAGTCCCAAGGTTAAGCTTGTGCACAAGTCTAGGCAGATTTAGGATCTAGACGCCAAGGTCTCACGCCCCCTCCCCAAAATAGCAAAACTTGTTGGGCCAAAAAAAAAAAAAAAAAAAGTTTGCCCTTTTAAGAGCAGAGCAGGCATTGCTCTTTTAAGGCAGCTATTTTGAAATCTGCGCGGGATGCTCCATCCTCCCCCCTGCCCCAGCCAGCCCGAATTGCACATTTTCTGGGGCAATTGACGGGGGGAGACGGGGGACACTGGGTCGTCTTGTGCCACCTGCCCGGAATTTCTTCACTCACCCCCGGGGGGTGTGCCCCCCAGTTTGGGAATCCTGTGTTCTAGGAGATCTTGCTGACCCCAGGAGGGGACCAGCCATACACCTTGATTCAGTAACACCCATATTCATGAAATGTCCAGCACAGGCCAATGCCAGGTTAAACGGCCCACTGATCTATTTCTGTAGCATTAGGTGAAAGTTAATGATGCTTCTCCCCCTCAGACAGAGACCTCCTTGGATCAAGGACCCTCTCAGCACCATCTGTGCCAATGCAGCCTAGAATCTGAAAGTCAAGCAAGGTTCTCTCCCCCGTATCAGCATCCTACAAATGCTACCATAACCACAGGTTAGCTCACATTTCTGTTGGCAACACGCAAGCCAGACTGAAATGCAGCTGGATTTACTAGCACTGTATTGGCTCTCCAATGTCAATATTGGGTTTGGGGGGAGAAACATAGCAAAAAGTATGTTCTTCTGAGAGCTTTGTTCTGCTCCCACCACTGTCACATACTCTCTGAGACACTTTGGGCAAGTCACTTAATCTCTGTGCCTCAGTTTCCCAAATATAAAAGTTAGATAGTATCCCTTCCTTTCTATTGAGATTGCAAGCAGTCTAGGGCAGAGACTCCTCCTTACAGTGGCATTGGAAAAAGTTCAGAAAAGGGCAACACAAATGATTGGGGGTATGGAAAGGCTGCCATATGAAAAGACTGGAACTTTTCAGCTAGGAAAAAGATGACTAAGAGAGGATATGATAGGAGGTCTATAAAATCATGACAGGTGTGGAAAGAATGAAGCAAGAAGAGTTATTTACTACTTCCCATAACACAAGAACTAGGGCTCACCAAATGAATAAATAGGCAGCAAGTTTAAAACAAAACAAAAGGAAGTTTTTCTTCACACAACACATAGCCAACCTGTGGAACTCCTTGCCAGATGATGTTGTGAAGTCCAAGACTATAACAGGGTTCAAATGAGAGCTAGATAAAATCATGGAGGAGAGGTCCATTGATAGCTAATAGCCAAGATGGGCAGGAATGGCCTGTGTCATAAGCTAGGAATGGATGACAGGGGAGGGATCACTTGATGACAGGGGTGGCCCGTGAGCATTGGCAGACTCGGCGGTCGCCTAGGGTGCCGCCAACCCGGGGCGCCCAATGATGATGTCACGGCCATTGATGGATCCTGCTTGATGATCACCTGGTCTGTTCATTCTCTCTGGGGCACCTGGCATTGGCCACTACCAGAAGACGGGATACTGGGCTAGATGGACTTTTGGTCTGACCGAATAGGACCATTCTGAGGTTCGTACAGCGCCTGGCACAAAGGATCCCCAATCATGGTTTCAACCCCTGGAGGTGACCGATACAAATACAAACGTTTCCCACTTCTTCCAGCAAGTTATACAGTGACTTATTTGAGGCAGAGAATGACTCAGATGGAGGAGACTGACATCATGAGTAAGAAAGTGCCACATTTAGTCATGAGCTCTCGCCCCCCAGCCCAGAACCGAAGCCGGATAAACCCTCCGGGATCCCGGCGAGGGAGCTGTATAATTTTCTGGCTTGAACAATGCCACGGTGCGGGGTGGAAGCTCAGCACTGAAGCTGGATTTCAATCAAAGAGGAGGAAGGAAACCTCACAGGAGTGAGTCAGGGAGCTGGGGCAGGCTGGCTGGCTTGTCAGGAGAATGAGTTTTCTCCCCTACCTGTCTCTTGTCAAGTGGGGGAGGGAGGAAGGGGGCTCGGAGGGAATTGATCTGGTACAGAGAGTGGTTTCTTGCTGTTCCCTTATTGGCTCTGTGAGGGGATCGCATGGAGTCGTGCTCCAAACTGCAAATTAGTCTCCCATCCTCTCCTGCTGCAGGGGGCTGAGCTGCCCCTCTGCTCTCTGCTCCCAGCCCCCTTTCCTCACACAGCCAGGAAGAGCCGCAGGGGTGGGGGACCCAGCTGGCCAAGCCCTCAGGGAACAGGGGCTGCAGGGCAGCTCTCCTGGCACACAGCCTCCGGCTACTCACTCCCTGCCCCCTGAGCTAATACCTGGCCGCACACAGCCCTTAGTTACCCCCTTCCTGACCCCAGGGCTACTCCCTAGGGACACAGTCCCTGGTTACCCTCTGACTGCCTCCCCCTGGGCTGCCCCTGCCTGCACCCTGAGCTAGCCTCCTATCTACACACAGCCCCTCTCCCCTGCTCTCACACAGCCCCTAGCTGGCCATTCCTAGCACCCTGAGCTACCCTCTCCCTTACCCTGGACTGCTTCTGAGCTCCCCCCTTTAAGTTATAGTTTTTGGTTGTGCCTCCCCCGCCACAACCAAGACAGGCTGGGGAGCCTGCTGGGGCGAGTCAGGGTGGAGGGGGCACGGCCCCCTGCCCTAATGAGCCGGCTTGAGCCTCCTGGCCCCTGCTCCCAAAATGGAGGTCATAGGATTGAGCCTCTCCCCCCGCTCAGCCTGGACCCCACAGCTCCCTTTTCCTGCTGGGCTCTGGGGTGTTTATAACATGCTGGGGGGGGGGGGGGTCCCACAGCTCTGACTGGCTGCCATTGCACTCACTCGCATTCAAGCAACGTTACCAGGTGGCCTGTGTTCACCCCAGGGAAATACGGTCACTCTCTACGTTGGCATCGGTGCTTGAAGGAGGGGTACGGACGCCCCCCCTCTTGGAAGCAGCGTGGTTCCCTGGCTCTCAGCCACACGCTGTGCCAGACCCCGGCACCACCATCCAAGCGCCGCTGCGCCTACCCCACTGTCCCAGGACACAAACTTTTCCCGGCTCCCCGGGGCACACGAATGGGCAGCAATGGGTGATTTATACTCACCCCTCCTCCGGCCGCCAAGCACAGCTGCCTCGCTCTGGTCTCCCCGCAGATACCGCCCCGGTTAGCCCTAGCCAGGGGCAAGTCTCTAGGCTCAAACAAAGCAGCCAGGCCCTCTGCTTGGCTTGTTGGGAGCCACTGGCTCTCAGCTACTCCCTGCCAGCAAAGCCCAGCGGCTCCTGCCAGCCCAGCCGGCCTCACTGAAAGGTTGTTAGGTGTGACAATCAGCAGTGAGCAGGAGCAGCTGTGTAAATGGCCTGACAAGCTCTTGGGGGGTTGCTGTGGCTGAGAGAGGCAGGTTAGGCTGGAGGAAGCAGAAATGGGACGTTAGAAGAAGGGTCCCTGCACTAGAGAAACCCTCCTGGGTCGTTGCTGTTCTCACCCATCGCTGCCCCCCGTCCAGGGACATGATCCAATGGACGGGGCTGGGATGGAACTGAGAGCGAGGCTCTGCCGCTCCGCTGCCTGGGTGACCCCCTGCCTCGGTTTCCCCTTGGGGACTCACCCCAACTGTGAGATGAGACGTGCCAAACGCTGCCCCTCCCCCACACGCACTTTCCTTGGCAGGCTTGGGTCTGATCCAGCCGGGTGCTAAGCTGCCCCCAGGGTTCCAGTGGGGCTTGAACGCCCTTTGACTCAGCTGAGCCTGGAGGAATACAGCCTGGATTTCCAGAGGAGCCTACAGCTGCGGGGGGCCCCGATTCCATTGAGAATCGAGAGGAGAGTGGAGCCACCCTGGGCCTCATTTAAGGACACTCGCTGTCATTGCGGAACAGCACCAGCTCCTGAAACCAACAGGAGCAACCTCCCCCTGCCCCTGCCCCCCGCCCCCAGAGTCGTGGTGCTGCCTGGCTTCTCTCCTAGCCTGGGGCTAGCGTTCAGCACAGCAGGGCATGCCGAAGCTCACCTTTTACCCTGCCCCACCAGGACCCTCTAACCACCCCAGCTGCTTTCTGTCTTCATTGTGTGCAAACACACAGCCTGCCTTTCCACCAGCCACGACTCTTCCTCCTTCCTTCTGACCTCACCCCCCCACCTGGAGCCCGGCTCCCCAGTGCGCCCCTTGGTCTGAAGCCCCAATCCCCGGCACACCCCTCCACCCCCACCCAGGCTGGAGCCCTGATCCCTGCTGCTCCTCCTCCCTCCCACCCACCAATGCCACCGGGAGCCCCAAGCCCTGGCAAACGTCAGAGGCTCCTTTAGCAAGGGGACTACACTGCGCAAGCTGGCTAGGGGCTTTCCAGGGCACTGTGTGGGGCTAGCAACCACCATCAGCTACTTCCGTGGGCTAGAAGGGAAGGCCACTGTCGGCAAGGTGGCCGGAAACTAAAACCTGGCTGGCAGGAAAACCCATCCTCAAACTGCCCAGCTAGAGCCAAAGGCCAGCTGAGCTTTTACAAGACTAGGTCTGCACTGTGACACCGGCCTCCACGTCTCAGAGCCTGGGACGGCAGGCGTGGGCTGCAGGACTAAATTAGTTCCCGCTCCATCTGGAGCCTGGGATCTGAAAGCCCCCCCTCCTGCTCGAGGCCCACACGCCGGAGTCAGCTGGGGCAGTCGTCTCTTACACCACCGCCATCGCGAAAGGAGCCTGCACTTGAATGGCCGGGGGCTCAGCCGTTTGGGAAGACCGGTTACCTTGAAGGTATCTCACGTTGGGCTCCCCCAAAATGGAGGCAGCCGAAATCGGGAGCCACTTGTGCAAAGCACGGCCCCGTTCGCTAGGCCGTCTGAAAACAAGACCACGGAGAAAGGAAAAGCGACCCAGGAAAAGCCACGCCGGCGGGAGGCGGAGATGGAAATAGACACGTCTGACTGGCAAAAAGAACACTAGACATGTGGGGGAAGAGTTTTAATCTTCCAAATTGGCAAAAGATTTGAGCTACACGGAGAACAATCATTAGCTTCCTTCATGCCTGAAGGAGCTGACAAACTTTGCATAAACAATCTTCCTTCCCTCTGATCTGCAGAAGCTCCTGGCATGCAGCAGGCAGCTCCCACAGCTGATCCCCAGCTCACACCCGGCCTCCTGATCTGTTAACGCCCATGCCAGCTGGATGGCACATTTCACCCAGGAGCTCACCAAAGCCCATTCCCCCGTGAGAGCTGCAGGGAGTTTGACCACACAGGCAAGGCCGGCTCCAGGCACCAGCAAACCAAGCAGGTGCTTGGGGCGGCACATTGCCAGGAGCGGCGTTCCGGCCCGCAGGAGGAGCAGGGCGGCGAGAAGCCCTGCGGAGGCCGCCCCAAGCTGGGAACCCCGCGCCCAGCTGCTCGGAGCCTGCACCTGGCCCTGGGGTGCTGGGAGGGCAGGGCAGGGCAAGGCGGGGCACTGGGAGGACAGGGCGCCTGGCCCTGGGGTGCTGGGAGGGCAGGGCGGGGTGGGGCGGGGCACTGGGAGGACTGGGCGCCTGGCCCTGGGGCGCTGGGAGGGCAGGGTGGGGTGGGGCAGGGCACTGGGAGGATGGGGCGCCTGGCCCTGGGGCTCTGGGAGGGCAGGGTGGGGTGGGGCAGGGCACTGGGAGGACTGGGTGCCTGGCCCTGGGGCTCTGGGAGGGCAGGGTGGGGTGGGGCAGGGCACTGGGAGGACTGGGCGCCTGGCCCTGGGGCGCTGGGAGCTTTGCATGGGCAGCCCTGGCTACTTCCAGGGGGGCGGCTGCGGCTGATGAGGTTGAGCCCGGGGGCCTCTTCTTCGCCTTCGTGAGTGTGCCCCCCCCCGTGCATCCTTCCTGCAACTCCCCCTTCCCCCCCGCCTGTGTTCTCTCCCCCGCAACTCCCCTGCCTGTGAACCCCCCTTGACCGGCTGTCCTCCCCTCCGGCCTGTGTGCCCCTGACCACTATCCTGCGGCCCCCTCCCCCTCACTACCTCCGCCTTCTCTTCTCCCCGGCTCGGCCTCTGCCCAGCAACCCCACGTCCTGGCCCCCTGCAACACTGAGGGGACCCCGTCTCCTCTTCTCCCCCCTCCCCCGCCTGGATCCCCATCTCCTGTCTGGCTCTCTAAACAATCCCCCCCCCCCACTCTCTGGGCCCTGTACCCTCCCCCCCCCACATACACACCTGCCCAGGAACCCAGCCCCCTTGTGCTGTGTCCTGACAACCTCACCCCTGCCTGGGACCCAGGCGATTCTCCCTCCCCCTTTGTCTGAGGAAGGGGAACTCTGGTGCTCGCAGGGCCCGTGTCCCCAAGTCCCTCCCTGGACAAAAAGGGAGCGGGGACGAACAACATTTTTTTTCGCTTGGGGCTGCAAAAAACTAGAGCCGGCCCTGCTCACGGGAATCCTCCCGGAGCAGCCTACCGCCCTGCTTGCATTGGGTGCCAGGAGCCCGTCCTCAAATGGCTCGCTCGGGGTCGCGCAATAAGCCAGTAATAGGTCCCAGGGGGTCTGTTCCTAGACACGTTTCCTCCCGCAGCCCGGGGTGGGTTCTACGAGCAGAGCTGCTCCATGAATGGCAGCACAGATGAGATTCAACAAATTATACAAACAACTCCACGGCAGCGTGAGCTGAACAGTGCACGTGGAGCGTGTGATGGGACCTGCGCCACCTCGCTTCGGGATCCCTGGCTCCCGTCCTCAGGCACGCGCGTTCCCAGAGCCAAGAGAATCAAGCATCCTGCCCCTCTGATCATTTGAACGTGAGCCCTGGGATCCCGAGTCCCTGGGGTGGGCCTTGTATTTCCAAGCGTGTTCGCATCACACCAGGTATCATCATCTACTGTACATTGGAGAGAGTCTGTCTGTCCGTCTGTCTGTCCAAGAACTCCTCCAACATGGGAAGAGCTAGGAGCACCAAATTCGCTATGCAGCCTCCTCTTATAACGTCAAGCAGTGGTCACCCACGAGTCGATCGGGATCTACCGGGAGATCTTGGAGCCTCTGACGGGATCCTGACTGGTTTGGCCAGGAAGCTAGCAAGCACTGCCGTGCTGCTCCTGCTCTCTGCCTTGGGGATGTCCCCTGGAAGCCTCCTGCACTCATTTAAGAGCGTCAGTGATTTTCCGGAAATACTATGCTGCTCCCGTTCGGGCAAAAGTCTTTTCCCGAAAGACTTTTGCGCAAAAGGGCCAGTGTAGACAGCACAGTAGTGTTTTCCGCAAAAATAAGCCCCGATCGCGAAAACGGCGATTGGGGCTTTTTTGCGGAAAAGCGCATCGAGATTGGCCACGGATGCTTTTCCGCAAAAAGTGCTTTTCCGGAAAAGCGTCCTGCAAATCTAGACGCGCTTTTCCAAAAATGCTTTTAATGGAAAACTTTTCAGTTAAAAGCATTTCTGGAAAATGATGCCAGTGTCGCCGTAGCCAGAGTGCAGGGGATGGAGGGAGTTTGGCAATGCAAATCTCTGTCGCTCTCACACACTGTGTGTGTCTGTCAGTCTCACACACACACCCTGTCCTTCGCTAGCATCTCCCGCCCCACATACTTAGGGGTTATTGTTACTTCTTTTACGGCTTGCCCCTGCACATGCTCTCCTGGCCTGCAGGCACCACTCCTGCAGCTCCTACTGGTCACTAATGGGGAACTGTAGCCAGTAGAAGCTGTGGGCTCGGTGCCTGTAGATGAGGGGCAGCACATGGAGCCATTGCTGTACATGTCAGCTGCTTTCAGGAGTGGTGCAGAGCCAGGACAGGAGTGAGCTGCCTTAACCCCACTGCTCCACCACCTAGAAGCCATCTCAGTCAAACAGTGCCCAGCCAGAGCCTGCATCCTGAACCTGTCCCAGCCCTGAACCCCCTCCTGCGCCCAACCGCCTGCCCCAAACATGAGTCCCCCTGGACCCAAACTCCTTCCCAGAGCTTGCCCCCTGAAAATCCTCCCGGATCCCAATCCCCCACCCCAGCTAAGTCCAGAGCCCCTCCCACACTCCAGACCAGAGCCTGCACCCTAACCCGCTACCCTAGCCTGGTGAAAGTGAGTGAGGATGGGGAAGGAAGGGGGATGGAGTGAGTAGGGTGAGTCCTCAGAGAACAGTCAACATGGATTCATGACAGGCAAGTCGTGCCTGACCAATCTGATTAGCTTCTATGATGAGGCAACTGGCTCTGTGGATATGGGGAAGTCAGTGAATGTGATATGCCTTGACTTTAGCAAAGCTTTCGATATGGTCTTCCACAATGTTAAGGGAGTAGGGATTGGATAAATGGACTGTAAGGTGGATAGAAAGCTGGCTAGACTGTCAGGCCCAGCGGGTAGTGATCAATGGCTCGATGTCAGGTTGGTGGTCGGTTTCTAGCTGAGTGCCCCAAGGATCAGTTCTTGGACCAGTTTTGTTCAACATCTTTATTAATGACCTGGATGAGGGGATGGATTGAACCCTCAGCAAGTCTGCAGATAACACTAAGCTAGGGGGAGAGGTAGATACGCTGGAGGGCAGAGATAGGGTCCAGAGTGACCTGGACAGATTAGAGGATTGGGCCAAAAGAAATCTGATGAGGATCAACAAGGACAAGTGTAGAGTCCTGCCCTTGGGACGGAAGAATCCCAAGCAGAGTTACAGGCTGGGGACCAAATGATTAAGTAGCAGTTCTGCAGAAAAGGACCTGGAGGTTACAGTAGATGGGAAGCTGGATATGAGTCAACAGTGGGCCCTTGTGGCCAAGAAGGCTAATGGCATATTAGGGTGCATTAGGAGGAGCATTGCCAGCAGATCCAGGGAAGTGATTATTCCCCTTTATTTGGCAGTGGTGAGGCAACATCTGGAGTATTGTATCCAGTTCTGGGGCCCCTACTATAGAAAGGAGGTGGATGCATTAGACAGAGTTCAGCGGAGGGCGACCAAAATGATGAGGGGGCTGGAGTACAGGACCTATGAGGGGAGGCTGAGGGATTCGGGTTTGTTTAGTCTGCAGATAAGAAGAGTGAGGGGGGATTTGAGAGCAGCCTTCAACTTCCTGAAGGGAGGTTCCAAAGAGGCTGGAGAGAGGCTGTTCTCAGTAGTGACAGATGCAGAACAAGGAGCAATGGGCTCAAGTTACAGTGGGGGAGGTCTAGGTTGGATATGAGGAAAATCTATTTCCCTAGGAGGGTGGGAAGCACTGGGCTGGGGTCCCTAGGAAGGGGGTGGAATCCCCATCCCTAGAGGTGTTCAAGTCTCCGCTTGACAGGGCCCTGGCTGGGTTGATTTAGCTTCCAGCTCTGTGATTCTATGAGAAGGGGTGAAGCAGGGGCAGGGCCTCACAGAAGGGGCTGGAAGGAAGTGGTGGAAGGGTATTGGGGTTGGAGGTAGATCTTACATTGCACGTAAATTGAAAGTGATCTTATGGTTGAAAAGGTTGGAGACCCCTGGCTTAAAGCAAGGTCGGGGTTGGCTGTGCTAGGACAACGGGATGTGTCTGGAATGGGATCGCTGCTCATAAAAGCAAACAGGAGAGAGACCGAATCACCAGGCAGGGGAAAGGGGCCCCGCCCCACGTTAGGAATGTCCCAGCTCCGAGCATCCAGCCCCACAAGTGTCCTTTAGGAAGGGCAAAGGGGCCTCCCCCACAATCCATGTGGGAACATGGCTGGCTGTTCCCTTTCCTCAGGGAGCGAGGGAAAAGTGCAGTCTAGCTAGGGAGTGCAGGGACAGAGCTGGCCCCAAGCTACTGCAGCGAGAGCGGACTGGGCTTGTCCTCACTCCCTGGGACAGCCCACATAATGAACAGCCCAGCCGCACCCCAGAGCAAGAATTCAAATGCAGCATGGACATTTTCCTTTCATTTTCCAGAAACACAAACGTTACTTGAGGTAAGGACCCAAGCGATGCCAGGTAAATGGTCTAGTACTGCATAAAGGCAGGAGAGGGGCTGAGAGCCAGCTCCCTACTATTCATCCAAAGAGCAGCTCGCGAGGAGAGAGATCTCGCTGGACTTTTTAGCCCTGAGACGAACACAGGTCCACGATCGTGCTGGAATATTAATAGCAGGGAACACAGGCCCTCACTCTAGCGCACAGAGATACCAGGCGCTCAGTTTGTGTTTGCCGGAATGAAGGAGAAAATCTAATTAAACATGGCATCTGGGCTTGGAGGCGCTGGGGATGGGGCTGGAATATAAAGCATGGCTCCTACCCACAGATCAGAGGGCAATATTAATAAACCCACGCACGGGGCCCAGAGGATCAGCCGGTAATATTGATAAAATGCAAAGCCAAGACAAAGCAGCCAGGGGATATTGGATGGTGATGCTGATAAAAACGCAATAGGGACCATATCAACAGCAGCCAACTCAGGAGTGAAGAGGACACCACGGTCCAGCCGGCTCTGCCCCCGGGCTACTCTCTGCCTTGCCCCTGGCTGTGTTCCTGATGCAACAGGGCATGCTGCTGTTCCCCTCCCAGAGGGCCAGTGGGCACAGACGTCTCCAGGCCCACCCCAACAGAGACACGGGGCCCAGGCCTGGAAAGGACAGCTGCAGACAAAGGGGCCATTCCATCCCCCAACGGTGGAACTAGTCTGTGCCTGCTATGCGCCTGTCTGCTTGTGTGTGGGTGGCCCCTGTAAGATCCTCACTAGAGGAACCCTGCTGTTGCCCTTCTCCGGCCCCGCTCCCCGCCGTGGGGGCAAGCGCGGTCCCATTTCTAGGGAGGAAATCATCGGGGGGGAAGAAGGGTTGCTCCTAAATGTGACGGCCCCACCTTAGTGGTCACTTGGTACCCGCAGCGCCTTGCCCGTTTCCTGGCGGGGGTCCCCACCCAGCTCAGGGCAGAAGGGCACCATCCCAGCTGGTTCAGTCCCTGAAGCCAAAAGCCCCTTGCTCAGCTGCCTGTACCCGTCTGCCAGCTCTGCCCCTCCCATCGCCAGCTCCCTCCTGAGCGGCTGCTGAACAGCACTATCTCCAGAGCGCGATGCCTTGGGGGGAGGGGGAGCAGGGAATGAGGCTAAACCCTGGGCCCTCTGTGCTCTGGGGTGCAAGGTGTGATGGCGCGTCGGGGTTTTCCCGTCTCCTGCACCCCCGTAATGGCACGGACAGACTCCACCAGCCAGTAGAATGGAGGGAGTTTATTGCTTCTCCAGGATACAGCACAGCACAGATGTAATCTGGTTCCAGGGCAGGCCTAGGATGCCTCAGCCCCCCTTGAGATGGGGGAGACTGGGCCCCTAAATCCCAGCCCCTTCCCTAGGCTGTCTCCTCCATGCTCCCAGACAGAAACTAACTCACTTCCAGCCCTGCCCCCAGCCAGGGGCGGCATTCCACCTTCCTTTGTTTCTCTCCCTGGGGGGTAGTGGGTCGGACAGGTTGAGAGACCCTTGCCTAGTGACTCATCCCCGGTCCTGCTGGGCCGTGCTACAGACAGCAGCCAGTGGGGGTCACCCACTGCCCAGCATAGCAACCAGCAAGGTACCCCCACTACGTCACACAAGGCACACAGCCTGCTTCCCCCAGGCCAGCGCTGGCTCGCTCGGAGCGGCAGAGCGCACCAGAACTTGGGCAGGGGCTCTGCAGGCTGACAATGCACTGCTCACCCAAAGGTGCTTGGCCAGCTGGCCCCGATGCTGGATTTTACCTCCTGCCTCAGCAAGGGGAGGCCAGAGGAGCAGCTGCCTGGCCCTGGGCTGCATCTCGGGTAAGAGGCCTGGTCAGGAAGCCACAGCCCGTAACGGGGGAGAGACAGGCAGGCCCAGAGGAGCCAACGGGGCGGCTGGGTGTCCTCTTGTCTCTTGAAAAGGCCTTTTGTGCGGTGTACTAAGGCTCCCCAGCCTTCCCCGAGGCATGGCCCCAGAGCTGGCACTCACTACAGGAGCAGGCTGGGCAGTAAGCCAGCAAGGGGGTTGGTTGGGATTAGGCAGGGCTTTGCTTCGGGACTGGCTCTGAGACGGGAGGGTGCCAGTCAGGTCAGGGCTGAAGGCAGGGGAGTAAGCGAGCAGCCAACTACCCGACAAGCCTAGTGTGGACACGGGAACCGCTCCGGCTGCTCTTCACCAGGCGAGCGTGTGTTTGCCTTTCCCAAGTGCCTGCCATCTTTCCTCTGATCCCGAGAGCGGACGATGAAAGTTTCGTCTCACTCTGGGAGTCGAGCACAGAGCGACTGTGCTGGCCCCTTGCTCCCTGGGGGCGGGGCGCACTCGGGGGGGTTACCTGGCGGGGGACGGCTGCCGGGAGCCGAGGAGGGCGCACGCTGTGGTGGGGGTTGGCATAGTCTGTGATCCAGGGCTGTTACACGTGGGGAAAGATCCCATTAGCACTAGCAGAGAAGGTGGGAGGCAAAGCCTGTGCCAGATGCAGACACACAACCCGGCTCTCAGCTGGCTGCGAGGGACCAAGCAGCAGGGATTGTGCATGGATGGGCCTGGGAGAAGCAGAGCCCTTTGCGCATCTCAGGCACTGGAGAGACAAACCTGGCACTGCCCTGGGCAGCAGGCCTAGGTATCCCCAGAGCCAGGCACGGTAAAGCTGAAGGCAGAGCCAGGGCTGTAACACAGGGATGCCTTGATGAGCTAAGTGCAAGTGGGGGAAACAGTCCCTCTCTCGAGGGCAACTTTCCTGGCTTAGACATTACCCCGGCAAAAGGATCTGAGTCCTCGGTCCCAGTCCCTTTACCCAGAGGCCTCCCGGACCTCCAGGGCTTCCCAGCCACGCTCCTGTGAGGCAGAGTCCTCGGAACCCCAACAAGGGTGGGACCAGCAGGGTCTCAGCCCCCAACCTTGTCATGGTCACCAGGGCATGAGTGAGGGTGTCTCCACAGCGGGGTGCTCGCTCCCACCCCGGCTGTTTCCCTGGCCCACTGGCCATTAGATGCAGTTCAAAGCAAATACCGGTCATTAAACGGCACGTAATGTTAGAACATAAGGAAACCAACAGCACTGGAGCGTAAGGCCAGTTCAGTCCGTTTCTCACACGTCCCAGGCCCCCGGCCACGCCGTGGGTCAGACATTTGCTCTCGCTGTGGCCACACCCCCTCTGCTCTGGGTGGCAGAACTTTTCTCCCCAGCATCACGCCCCCCTCCTGCATTGGGGTTATGATCCAAACAAGGCTGCTTGGCTGGGCACCTCCCTGAAACTGGGGCCTCCGCTCAGGGTCCACCTCTTGCTCTCTGCACGACTGCTCCAGCCCCGGCTCCACTCTGCCTGGGCACTGGTGCTGCTCTGCTTCCCACCCCTGGGTTGTTCTCTGGCCCCGGGTGCTACAGCCCTGCACAGCTCGGCTCAGGCTCTCAACATGGATCCGCTCTCTGAGGGGCTGCTCCATCGCTCCCCTGCTTTCCCCTTAGCTCTGCCCCACACTGGCTGACCCAGGTAATTCCATCTCACATGGAGGACGGGACCTCTCTTGCCTCCCACCTCCCTCCTTAGCTTGTTTGCCCTGTCAGTCAGCCTGACGGGGCTCATTGGCCTCTCTCTATTGTCCCTTGGCATGGCCAGTCTCTGATTTCCCATCCACTCTCCCCCTTCCTGTTGGTACCGGGAGCTAGCCAATCAAAAAACCTGCCTTGAGTTTCAGGAAGGGGATAACCGTGTCCTTGCACAAAGCCTTTGTCTCCGCTCCTGTGCTGCTGCCAGGCTGAAACGGGGCAGGGGCAGGCATCTGGGGAAGGTGGGGTGGTGGGCTCGGTCCTCTGGTGACCTCGTGGACAAAGCGCCAGCCTCCGGCCCCAGGGGTGGTGGGTTCCAATTATGCCAGCCCTGGGAGCTGCCGGGCACCCACCTCCACACGGAGCCGGGAGGCAAAGAGACTGGTAAGGTGTCACACAGCACAGCGGTTGACCAGTGCCTGTGTGTGTCTGGGAAAGGCAGACCCCTCTGACGCCAGTTCGAAGCTGCCCCTCTCTGGGAAGCCAGCGCAGAGTGGCCCTTACCTTCAAGATTCTCCGCCTTGCTAAGCCGCCAAATGCTCCAGGGTACCACTGTGGGGGAGAGTCCCATGGCTCAGCAGCCTGGAGAAAGCACAGCGAGAAAGCTTCTCTGGGGAGGAGATGGGCTGTGGACAGAAATCCCTCAACAACTCCAGCCCCTGCAAACCCTCCTTTCGCAGAACCAGGCACTCTCCTCACACAAACCCAGAGCAGCGCTGACGTCCTGAAAACCCAAACACGCCCCTGCGCACACTCACCCCGAGAGGGAGCCCATGGGTATGTCTAGACTACATGGCTCTGCTGCCTGAGGCGTGTAAATTAGACTATCCGACATAGTCAAAGAAGCCAGGATTTAAATATCCCCGTCTTCATTAAAATAAACGTGGCTGCCACGCTGTGCCGGCTCAGCTGATCATCAGCACAGCGCGGCAGTCAAGACGCGGATCGGTCGACGGGGAAAGCCTTTGTCGACCGCTCCCATAAACCTCGTTTCAGCTGAGCCAGCACAGCGCTGCGGCCATGTAGTCTAGATATACCCCATGGGACTCATTGATAAGAGAACAAAATCCACAACGCAAGCCGTTCTCTGTCCCGCTCCAAGAACCTGGTACCCACCTTCCCCCTGGCTGCATTGGGGGACTAGACTTGATGACCTTTAGGGTTGCCAGGTGTCCAGTATTGTACCGGACAGTCTGGTATTTGCGTGAGCTGTCTGGTTAAAAAAACCCAGAAAATACCGGACATGTGAAATGTCCAGTGTTTTCTGATTTTTCCGGTTGCGTACCGGACGGAAGCCGGGGGGAGGGGGAAAGGGGCAGCGGGGAGCGGCTGGGAGTCCCAGCTGGGAGGTGGGGCCGCGATTGCTGCCGGGAGCCCTCAGTCAGTTGAATGTGAGGAGGAGGGGAAGCCTCCTCATCGCTCGTGCATCCTCGGGATCCTGCGCAGGACGGGCAGCAAGTGCCCAGGTCAGTCCCGCTCCCCGCCAGCCAATTTGCTTATCCCCCCTTCCCGGCCCGCTGGTTCTCCCCCACTTCCCCTCCTGATCTTCCCTGGCCAGACCCCTGCACCCACCCCCTCCCAGCTCTGCTTCCCGCCCTCTTCCTCTCAGCCGGTCCCCCCTCCCCCAATATCCCGCAGCCAGCCCCGTTCCGGCCGACCCCCCAACCCCATGACCAACCCTGCTTCCCGTTCCCCCTCCCCCTATCTCCCCCAGCCAGCCCCATTGCCCCCCTCCCATTAGCTGTTTCCAGGCCAGCACTGCTCCCTTCCTGGCCATTCTCCCCCCCCCCCCCCCCGCTTCCAATGATAAAGGTTTTGGGTTTTTTTTTTTTTAAACGGACTACCTGGTAACCCCTAGCAGTGATCCAGGTTCTTGGAGGGGTTTTTTTGCTCAACAACTTTGGTCCCCTCCCGCCTTTTTCTTTTTTTCCTTTCCGTCAACAAAATTTTTTCCCAGTGTTTTTTTTTTGGGGGGGGGGGTGTTCGGTATTTTTGTTTCAGCCATCTGGCAACCCTATCCTGCAGTCCCTTCCAGTTCTAGTGTTCTGTGATTGCTGTATGCATTCTCCAACTGCTTGCCCATAGCCTGGATCCCGCCATCTGCCCCGTCCCAGTGGCACTCGGTTTGCTTGCCCACTCCCCCTCAGCCCCAGGCAAGAGCATGGAAAACAAACAAGGCGCGAGGCTCAGAGAGCCGCTGAGCACATTAAATAAAAGATCGCATATTTCAGAGCCGTTGGAGCGATGATTTAAACATGAACTCCAAGTCAGTAATGGTGTTGTCTGAGCTGTAGCGTTAACACCGATCAATAATTCACGGATGTGCTGTAACGGCGCCTCCGGCCATGCGGTCTGCCTAGCGTAGGCCACCGGGGCTTCCCTTAGAAACGCTCCCCCCACCGCCCGCCCGCCTCCAGTGCCAGGCGCAGCAACGCAAAGTGCAGGCTGAACTCCCGGCTGCAGCCTCTCATCCCCGGGCTCCACCCAGGAGGAAGCAGAGCCAATACTCCTTCCGACAAGCCGAGGGCCCGGTGTCCAGCTCTCCCTGGGGCGTGGCCCCGTGCAAGGCAGGGGAACCCCCGCTGGAAGAGACAGGTGGGTTGTGTTGCTAAGCAACTTGAGTGAGGGGAACTTTACCTGGCTGTGCCTCTTTCGGCTGAGCAGAAGGGGGACAAGGGGACGGGAGAAGGAAGAGGATCCCCCCCCCCAATAACCCTAATTGGGAGTGTCACAACTCAGGGCAATTGCAGCCGTATCCGGGCTGTAGCCTCCTGCCTCCTCAGCCATCGCCTTTCCCGGGTAATGAGCTGAACGCCTCTCCTTTCTGTGAGGGGTTTTTCCAGGATCTTCCCCAGGAGCCCAGCTGCTTCCTGGGCTCTCTCGCCAGAGGATACGGGCAGCAGAAGGGCCCTAGCTACAAGTCACCCCCCGCCCCAGCTCCTTCCTAGCAAGCGCGTTAGTTTTTTCAGATTAACAACAAGACCAGAGCCTACCCAGGTGCCTTGCAGGGATCAGGCCAATTGACCCCAACCAGGGTGTCTCGGGACGAGCGCTCGTTGCCACCGCACCTCCTGCTGGTTTCTCCAGGGAATTAGTCCTTGGCTACGTCTCAACTGGCATGATTTTCAGATTAACGGAAAAGTATTTCCGTTAAAAGCATTTGCGGAAAAGAGCGTCTAAATTGTGCCAAGCTAGACGCGGTTTTGCGCAAGAAAGCCCAGATCGCCATTTTCGCCATCAGGGCTTTTTTGCACAAAGCAGTTTTCAGCTGTCTACACTGGCCCTCTTGTGCAAAAACATTTCCAGAAAAGGGCTTTTGCCCGAACGGGAGCAGCATAGCATTTCCACAAGAACACTGACAATCTTACATGAGATCGTCAATGTTCTTGTGGAAATTCAAGCAGCCAGTGTAGACAGCTGGCAAGTTTTCATGCAAAAGCAGATGATTTTGCGGAAAAACGTGCCAGTCTAGACACAGCCCTTTAGTCCACAGCGTGCCTCCTTTTGGCTGGTATCCCCCCGGGTCCTCACTCCACACCCCAGTTGTAGGCCCCATCACCCCCCAAACCACAGTGTCCTCTTCAGGACACTGCCCGGTACAATTGTCTCTCACCCCCTTTCCAGGGGGTTTATCAGCAGTCGGGTGTCTCTGCTGCCACAGTGGGCGGGGGGGGAGGAGGAGGAGGACCCAGGACCACCCACTACTCTGGGTCCCTATCCAGCGACCCTCTGGCGCAGCCTTGTCCTGCCCTCCCGTGCTCTCTTCTACTGCCTCTAGTCCCCTGGGCCACTTCCCCTGTGTCCCTTTGCACCCTCCTGGCCCTTGAAGCAAGGCCTGCAGCATGGCAGGTATCAGGCTGGAGCCGCCTCCGTACGCCCACCCAGCAGTGGTCTCCAGAAGGTGCTTCGCTGGGAACCAGTCCTGCCCCTTCCCTAGTCAGAGCCAAACTGACTCGCTCTGCTGAGCAGCTCCTTATATACAGGGCTGCCCCTCGAGTTACACCCTGGTTGGCTCATTGAAAGCCTCTCCCTCATTGGCTAGGGTTCTGCGGAGGCCAACCTTCATGAACCCCTTCTGGCCAGTGTGGGGCAGTCACCCCACCACACAGGGACTGTGGCGGGTGTCAAAACCCGTAACTGGGTTTTCCCCAGGGTTACACAAGCGCCTAACGGTCTCAGAACCAGAACCACCACAAATAGTTCAGACTTTTGTTTTAAATACAGTTTGCACCTTTGATTTGGCCTCAGATACTATCAATCAGCAGACAACGGTCCGCTCCTCAGCCCCCTAGATCCTCCCCAGGGAAACAACTCCCCCCTCTTTGTCCCCAGAGACCCATTCTTCTCTGGTCCTCTGAACTCCCAGGTCCCACATTGGTTGCATCTCCCCCTCCAGAGATTTCAGAGAGACCTAGCCGGTACTGTGACAAACCCCTCATTGAATACAATGCACCGCAGGGCCACTTCTCTGTAATTCAATCACATTTCACAACAGCACTGCAGGAAATTACCACTGCTCTCCCAGAGGGCCCTTCAAAATTCATAGATCCAGAGACCGTAAGGCCAGAAGGGACCACTGTGATCCTCGGCCACGTCCTTCTGTGCAACACAGGCCAGAGAAATGCCTGAAAGAACGCCGAGAGCTTTTAGAGAAACAATTCCACCTCAGTTTTAAAAGTTGCCAGTGAGAGAGAGTCAGCCACAACCTGCCACAATTCACCGCCAATGGTTCCTTACCCTCGCCATTGAAACGGTGGGCCTCATTTCCAATCTAGCTTCGACATCCGGCCATTGGATCGTGTTAGACCTTTCTCGGCTAGACTAACCCATTATCAAATATTTGTTCCCCACGGGGGCCCTTATAGACTGCAATCAAGTCCCCTCTTAAGGAACCAATAAAATCAAGGTTGAGTCTCTCTCAAAGACATGTTTTCTAACTGCTCCCAGCCCCGCCTGCTACGCAAACCCTCATTTTTCCCTCAGAGCCATTCACCCGTCAGCCTCTCGCAGTCAGGGAGAGGCATGTTGGGAGCCCTGAGGGAAGGCAGTCTAAAATTCCTGCCTGGCAGTCAGGGTCCCAGCAAGGAAGTCAACAATCTTGAGGAGGTCCTGGGCCGGCCACGGTGCCTGAGCTGTGACCAGCTGGCCTTTCCGAGCAATGTCTGAGGTAACACTCACGCTGGGATCCTCTGCTTGCTCCATGGCGACCTCCCCAATCTGCAGGCTGGCCCAGGCCCACCTTCAGACTTACACATCGTCCCAGCGCTTCTGCCGTGCCAAGCGCTAGTTTCCGGACCAAGGACCCCTCAGCATTCCTGCTGCAGCCACACGCTGCCCCATGCCCCTGCGAAATCCAGGACCCACTAACACCGTGACGAGCTTCTTTGGCACTATTTAGCGACACAAATGCCTTGGTCCTGGCTCACATTTGCCATTCATGTCCCTTTAATCCAGCATGAATCAGTGCCCCTCCCCTCGGTAACAGTGCAGCAGACACTGGTTCTACCCCCCCCACCCGCACCCCGGCTCAGTCACGTGTGGAACAAAGCTCCACTGGAGGCATTTAATGAGTTTGCTCCTGCCAGCAGCTTGGAGAAGCTGGGTTGTAATCGCCATAACAATGGCTTTGCCTCCTCTCTCTCCCTCACATGGGGTGTATTGTTGCTGCCCAACAAGCAGGAGGACCAGCTAGCGAGAGAGCAAGGATCGGCAGCAGGTGAAACCAGGTGTCTTGCTATGCTCTCTGGGGGGGGGTCTGCTGGGAGGGATCAAAGCAGCAGCACTCGGCAGGAGGTTGGGGTCCCAGAGAGGCAGCAGCCAAGGGCAGGGGGTGACTACGGGGGTTAGGGAAGCAATTACTAGACAAGGCAACTGATGATTGACAACAGACCGACTGCTGGTTTGCTAAGGGCACTGCCCCGTCACGCTGACCACCGTGGCCTTATTGTGTCCTCACACAGCCCATTAGGCGCATCGTGTCTAATACGTGTCTCCTCCTTACGATCTGTGCGCTGTTCCAGGATTCTGAAGCACCTGGCACCATAAGGCCCCGGATCAAAGGTCTCGTAGGGGCTCCCCAGCCACAAGTAGTAATCACAGAATAAGAATGACAAGGAGCCTCAGGGGACTTTTCAGCAGCAAGTCCTCAGCACAGCCCTGCCAGCGCTGCTCCAGCTGGTAAGCCCATCGGGGACAGGCCGGTATCTTGTGTTTGTACAGCACCAAGCACAGCAGGGACCAGTCACTGAGCAATGCAACTACACAAGTCTACATAGAGCCTGGGGCACATTTCTCCTCTCAGGGGGCAACTCGTGTCCAAAAGGCTATTGGAGGAGGGTTCCGATATGGAAAATCAGAGCTGACGCAGCGATTCCCTCCTTCTGGAGAAGCGGGGGGATTCTGAGATACTCACATCTGTGCCTACATCACCCAGCCACCTCACACAGTAGAGCCCCTCAGACTCCTTCCCCTTTCGGTCCCTCTAAAACATTTCCCACTGCCTGCAGGGCAGCTGGATGATATGGATAAAAATTGTGATTTCCCCTTTCCTTAATGTCTGGCCAGCCTTAAATTGTTAGCCTCTGAGGCGGGGACTTTACATAGGTGGGGAGCATCTTGGGCACTGCCAGACAAGAGAGAGGCACAAACACCTCTGGGCTTTTACGGTCATGCATGTTACTTTATCCCTCTGGGGTCCCCTCACTTCCTTCATTCCTGCCACCTTCTCTCTCTTTCTCCTCCCCTCCATCTCGCTGCACTGCCATCTTGCAAGTCAACATCCCCATCTTGTGGCCTGTCATTGCTATGCAGGCCAGAGAGCCGCACAGACATGCCTCCCTGAATACAGCTTTGCCTTAGAGCGGGCAAGTCGTATTCTACATAACAAGCGTCTTTAATGACCATCTCGGGTGTACAAAAGAGGAGGTGTAAGGCCGTTGTCATAACAATACAATACTTTTGCCAGACTTGCTCAGAAAGGGTTGGAGGAAAAATTTTCCAATGCAGCCCATCTCGGCAGTGGGAGGCCCAGACTGGACACATCTCTGCAAAAGAAAAAGCAAGCGAGCATTGAGTACGAGCGCTAGGGCACTGGGTGAGCCAATGGGACAGAATCCTAGGGAGGTAAATAGGATTAGCACCTTTCCCCACCGAGCACAAAGCACTTCTGTTATTTAAGGAGTTTTACAACCCCATTGCCATCGGCTGGAGGTGCATGCAAAACTTAGACAGCAGTACTTTCGTTCAAACAGCTTCCTGCTGGTCATTGCTAACAGTCCTCACTAGCCGTAGCACATAGATCTGTAACGATTTACAGGCCAATGGACACTTCTTCAGGAGGGGAGGCTGGCACTGTACCCTACAGGTCAGAGGACTCCATCTCTGCCGGTTCTCAACTGCCAGGACTCTTGCCAGGACGGGATGGCCCGCAGAGAGCTCTCGTAAGTGCAGCCCAGCTGACCTCAGCATCACAGCTGCTAACGGCCTTTCACAACCTCTCTCGCCCCACAAAGAAGAGGAGGATTCTTGTCCCCTGTTGCACCAGCCTGGAGAAGTCAAGGCCAACATCTTCAAACCTGGCCTCGGAGGGGCCTCAGCATGTGGCTGGCCGGCTCAGCTCACCTTAAAGGCCCTGGGTTTCAGAGATGCTAAGTTAGTCAGCTTGGCTCAGGCCACGGCAGAGCCCAATATCTCACCAAGGGGATCAGGGTTACTCCAGGCTTTGGGCTAGCTCTTGTGCCAGGCGTCTCGGGAGCCACCACACAGAAGAGGCATTCTGGGAGGAGGAGGAGGAGGCAAGGGTGTCTTTCAAACCACCTCCGCAAAACTCCATGCACCTGACGAAGCGGTTTTGACCCACGAAAGCGGATGCCCAAAGAAACGTTAGCCTTTAAGGTGCCACAGGGCTCCTTGCTGTTTAAACCACTTATGTCTCTCCTGGATGCTCTCTGCTCCAGAGGGCAGCACAAGCTAGACCAGCCCCGGTGTGTTTGCCAGCATCTATCACTGTGGTGGGCAACCTGTGGTGTGTGGACCGCCTGTGTGCGTTTGCAGCACTCCAGCTCTGGGAGGGAGGCAGAAGAGTGGAGAGCAACAATCAGCAGATTCGTGGCACTCTGGAAGTGCTGGGAGGCAGGAGGAGTAAGAAGTGTGGGGCTCCAGTGGGACGTGGAGGAAGGGGGCAGAGAGGGGGTGCACGGGCTGCAGGTTGCCCACCATTGATCATGTGGCCTACAGAGATGAAGTAGGGCCACTCAGACAACCCACTCATTATTCTTGCCCTTCGCTGATCTACTGTGTTTCTCTGCAAATGGGTGGGGATTTGCCTAGGGGCCATCACAGCTCCTCTGCGTACCACCAGAGCCCAGGCCAGAACCCAACACTTGACTTTGGGTGTCAAGATACAACTAGACCCCAGAACCAGTGACCCCGGTAAGCTGAGTGTTTGGGTGGCCACCCAGGGGAGATTCAAATGGCCACCGCTGGCAGCATGTGTTTCTACTGGTTTTGCACATGCCTCAGCGCAGAGAACAAAAATTATTCCGCACATGGATGGAAAAAATTAGAGGGAACATTGCCTAGAACTATAGACTTTCCTCGCTCCCTAACTCTTGGTGAACAGGAATCGGAGCCCATTGAGAACAGAAAGCAAAGATGAACAGAATCACCACCTTTCCCTGTGTAGGGCAAAATACTGGGCAAAATACCAGGCCTACCCCAGGCAATGGAAAAGAAACTCGGTGCCTTCCCTCTGGCCTAGTCCACACAGATGGACTTGGCAAGCAGTTGCTGGCCGGGACAGCTTCCCAGGCTGTTTTCAGGTATTGACAGCAAGCAGTCCTGGTAGAACTTGATGAAGTAAGTGAACCCTCAGCCCCTTGGGTGGCTTAGAGCGACAGTTGACACGATCCCAAAATGGCCAGCCAGGATGGCATGGGACCGGATCCCGTGGGATTCTGCACAGGAGAGATAAGGTCAGCAAGGTTCCACTGAGCCACCGTGGGGAGCCCAGTTTCAGACGTCCGTGGATGCCTAAGTCAGGTGTGCAACGCCTATCAAATTCATGGTCCATTTCAGCTATTGAAATGTGAAATGTCATGGCGGTGTAATGGCAGGGGTTCTGAGGCAAAGGGGAATGGGGGAGTCACAAGGTTACTGTAGGAGGAGAGTTGCAGCATTTCAATCCTCACGTCTGCATTGCTGCTGGTGTAGGCGTTGCCTTCAGAGCTGGGCAGCTGGAAAGCGGCGGCTGCTGGCTGGGAGCCCAGCTCTGAAGGCAGCATCACTGCCAGCAGCAGCTCATGAGTAAAGATGGCACGGGGTGGTATCGCCACCCTTACTTCTGTGCTGCTCCCCGCAGGGTGGGACTTCAGTCGGCGACCCCCCTCCCAGCGCTGAAGGCAGCGCAGAAGTAAAGGTGGCAATACGGCAGCCCCTCTAAAATAACTCCCAGGGGCAGGTTTGGGAAAGCAAAGAGCACTGAACCCAGGAATGCATCTCATCTCCAACGGCCCATACATCTTACCTGTTATATTTAGCTTGAAACTGTGGCTCGGATATCCGTGTTCGACCTGTTGTTCTGCATTGCTTGGAGCATGACCTGGGACACGCTGAAGAAACAAGATATTATAGGGAGGTGCCAGACTCGGCAATGCACCGGGGAGATCTTCCATTTCTCCAGCTCCTGGTTTTGCACACATGCCTATCACTGCAGGACGTGAGCTGTGTTACTGCCTAACTGCAGAATTTGGGTTCTGATATCAGTGTCCTGCACCCGGAGGTCATTTAGGGAGAGCTACACTTCAATCTTCAACTGGTAAACGCCCTGACAAAGCACATGTTGCAGTTGAATCTGCAGAGGTATAAGCTAGAACTGGACGTCTTACAGATGCCCTGACACATAAGAACAGCCAGGACAAGTGGCCAGACAAGAGGTCTCACAGGAAGGTGCAAGACTGTTACAATATGCTGAGGTGGGATAAACTGTCCTTACTAAGGCCTAACCCTATCCCCAAATCTCTGGAGACTGGCTTAAACCCAGAAGCAGGGGGCTGTGTTCTCTCTTCAAAAATTTTTGCATTAACTATCAGCACTCAGTATTTTCCTTTTCCATATCAATGTTCGGCCCTATCATTCTAAGAGGCACCCTAGGCTTCGCTGTTTAAACACATGTGGAGAGAAAATGTATTTCTTTTGTTCCACATGGAAACATTCCATCTTGCCGTTCACTTGAAATTCCCCTTGTGCTTTGGTTGTGCCAAAGGGACAAGGAGTTCGTTTCCAGCTGGCAGAGCAGCTGTGGTAGTACGGTGACAATTGACTTGATGTCTAGCCAGGGAAGACCCTGGACAGCCAAGAAACCTGGGCTCTCCTTCTGGAAGAACACCTGGTTTCGAGGACTTTTGTTGGATTTCCAAGTGGTGGCAAACCTAGATAGTAGCACAAATGTCTGAATTCTCTCTCGGATATGGAGGCCTAGCAGAGTTTTCCCTGGGACCCACTTGGAGTATCAGGCATAAAGACACAACACAACTTGGATTCAGGCCTGCAGGGCTACTAGGCAGCCAAATGACATCCCCACAGCCCCAGGCAATAGCACCTGTAACCTGGCCACTCCCTGCAACCCACAGTCTGCAGAGGTTCAATGTCCCAGGACATTTCACCTCAGCTGATCTGATAGAGTGTCTTAGCAGTCCCTGGTTGGCGCTGCATCCCCATGTACGCCCATGAGGTGTACCAGGATGTGTCCAGGCAACGAGGAGTATCCCTAGTTAGTTTGCGTGACCGGTCTGCTTCTCTGTCTCCAAGCTCTCAGCTCTGACTCCTGAACGACCCCTGGAACTGCGATCCACTAGCTGGTATTGGACCCTCTGCCTGATTTCTGACACTGTCCAGTTTTGACTCTTGGCTCGACTCAAACCTCAGCTTGATTCTTGACTCTGATACTGGCTCTGACCCCTGGGGTCCCAAGCCCTTCCCCCTAGTCCTGTCTATATTGTAAAATGTAAAGTAATGCACATTGGAAAAAATAATCCCAACTATACATACGCTATGATGGGGACTAATTTAACTACAACTACACAAGAGCGTCATTGTGGATAGTTCTCTGAAAACATCCACTCACTGTGCAGCAGCTGTCAAAAAGGCAAATAGAATGTTAGGAACTATTTAAAAAAAAGAGATAAGAGAATAAGGCAGAATATCTTATTGCCACTATATAAGACTATGGTACAGCCACATCTTGAATACTGCATACAGATGTAGTCACTTCAATTCAAAAAAGATACACTGGCATTGGAAAAGGTTCAGAAAAGGGCAACAAAAATGATGAGGGGTTTGGAATGGGTCCCCTATGAAGAGAGATTAAAAAGACTGGAACTTCTCAGTTTAGAAAAGAGAGTAAGGCAGGAATATGGTAGAGGTCTATAAAATCATGACTGGTGTGGAAAAAGTGAATAAGGTAAAGTGTTATTTACTTGTTCCCATAACATAAGATCTAGAGGGTCACCACATTAAATTAATAGGTAGCAGGTTTAAAACAAACAAAAGGAAGTTTTCTCCCCCCACTCAGAGCAGTTAACCTGTGGAACTCCTTGCCAGAAGATGTTGTGAAGACTAGGACTTTAACAGGGTTCCAAAAAGAGCTAGATAAATTCATGGAGGTTAGGTCCATCAATGGCTATTAGCCAGGATTGGTAGAAATGATGTGCCTCGATTCTCTGTCTGAAAATGGATGACAGGAGAGGAGTAGCGTGATGATTACCTGTTGTGTTCCCTCCCTCTTGGGCATCTGGCATTAGCCACTGTCAACAGACCGAATACTGGGCTAGATGGACCTATGGTCGTTCTTATCTTCTCCCAGTGTCCTAACAATATTACCCTAGTGCTCCAGCATGCGGTTTCCATTCCAGCACCTGCATACTCCCACTGCATCAGCCTTGAGACGGGGGCAGCATCTGGCAGCTTTTGGGCAGAAGCTCAGTAAACACCTGCCAGCCCATGAAGGGCCTGGCCAAGAGGCTCTCACCTGTTGCGTACTTTTTCCAGCCTCTCCCGCATGGCTTCGTTTCTGATCTCGCTTGATACCCGATAGATCCGGGTGTGACTGCAAGAAAAAGTCCATTCCAGTATTTTTATCAGGATGGCCTGGTCACCAATAAAGAACCTCCCCCAACAGGCCCTCCATGCCCAGTTCTGTGGAGGTCCCCAACCTTTATGTTCTCCCAGTGCAACCAATGCTCTATGCTAAAAGTGCTCCTGTCATTTACAAGTTTGATACGATCAATCTGAGCTTGAATAAACTGGTTAATGCACGACAGAAGCAATTCCCCTCACCTTTGATATTCACATTTACACATGAAAAGCTATGAATAGGACACATCCAGCCTGACTCAATTAGCTTCATTAAACACTGGTCCTACAATGGACAGGTACTTCTTTTGCTGTTATATATACCCTGGATTTTGTAATTGCCACTCCAACTCCAACTCATCTAATGAAGTGCGTTTTACCCACTTCAAGACTATTCATTGTTTTTAAAGTTGCAGACTAACAAGGTCACCTCCCCATTGTAATGATAGTTCTAGAACCACCAAGAGATCAAAATTGCTGCCCTGGGCAGTATAACATGAGGCTGTTAAGTTTGCGGCTTTTTTCTTTTTTAAATATACATTGCAACATAGTTGCATATAAACTCCATTGATACATGACCAAACACCACCCACTTTGGTATAGACCCTCAGCTGGCATAAACCAGCACATCACTGATTTCACCGCACTGATGTACACCAGATCTGGTCTTTTGGTCCAGTCCTGAATCCATTGGCTCCCATTAAAGCTCATAGAATACCAGAACTGGAAGGGATCTTGAGAGGTCACCAAGTCCAGTCCCCTGCACTCTCAACAGGACCAAGCACCGTCTGGATCATCCCTGACAAGTGTCTGTCTAACCTGCTCTTAAATATCACCACTAACGGAGATTCCATCAACTCCCTAGGTAGTTTATTCCAGCGCTTAATCACAGGTAGGAAGCTTTTCCTAACCCAATTTAAACCTCCCTTGCTGCAATTTAAGCCCATTGCTTCTTATTCTGTCATCAGAGCTTCAGGAGAACAATTTTCTCCCTCCTTCTTGTAACACCCTTTTAGTTACTTGAAAGATGTTATGTCCCCTCTCAAGTCTTCTCTTTTCCAAACTAAACAAGCCCAATTCTTTCAGCCTTCCCTCATAGCTCATGTTCTCTAGACCTTTCATCATTTTTGTTGCTCTTCTCTGGACCTTCTCCAATTTCTCTGCGTCTTTCATTGGCACCACATTTCATTCATCGCCTTCTCTGTTTCCCCCTCTTGCTTCTGCGTGGCTTTCGCTTTCCTACTCCAGCTCTGTACCTTGCAGAATTCCAATGGGATAACTACAAGGGATACTACCTCCATCTTATGAGCTGGATATTTGTCCTCTCCTCCAGAAGACTGTGGCTGGATGAGGACACTGGCAGGCTTGTGCTAGAGACTTGAATGGTCTAGGGAGAGCAGGGGAGAGCAGATCTTATTATTCATAGCAGCAGGAAAGGAAATAAGATGAAACGCAGCTCAGAATCTGAACCAGAACCACCACCCCCCTTTAAAATCTACTTTACTTCAACATTAAGGAGACCAACGTGGCAGCTGAGAAGTGTCTATTACACCTGAATGCAAAGCAGGGGCATTTCAGGTTTGTGGAAAGGCTGTTTTTCATGTTCACATGGAAGACAGGGGAGAGCAGGATTTCCCATACTGGATCAGAGCACTGCAACCACCAGTGTGCATAGCAAAAAAAACCCAAACCCACCCTGCTCCTTGTTCCTCAAGCTCCAAGAGTCCAATCTGAAGCCAAGACAAATGAGAGACTTTCGGCTAATTCCAGTGGGCATTGGACCAGATCAGCTGCTTATTTGTCTATAAGCTTATCCGACGTGACTGGGTCACCTTGCACCTGGTGCTGGCCACTGTCGGTAGACAGGATACTGGGCTAGATGGAGCTTTGGTCTGACCCAGTACGGCCGTTCTTATGAGATCTGAATAGCCCTTCAACTGCACAGCAAGGGATGACAAAGGAAACCAGGAGCCACTCCAAAAGGCACAGGGGAATGACGGCTTGGGAAGTTTTTCCTCTGTGGAGAAGGGCACCATTCTAACCAGCAAGGGCCAGATTTTCCAAAAGAGCTCGGCACACAAAGGGCATGCCGGGCAGAGCCGGCTGCTGAACATTTTGGAAAACGGAGACCTTGTTTGGAAAATACCAAAAGGGGAGAGAAAAACTCGATAGCCTGGCTCTGGATGAGGGTGTTGAGCCCGAGGGAACCTGGCCGTCTGGGGTTTGGCGGACACAAGGAATGCTTTCAGCCCAGTCCTGGGGAACGCCCAGCAGAGTCCAGCAACCTATAGCTGCTACGGTTTCACTGGCATAGCCAGGCCCGGTGTCATCACCAGAAGGAAAACCTACTATTGTAGCTAGTTCCATTCAGGTTCTCACACCTCACTTGCTGTTAAGGTGTTGGAGCAGCGAATGCCTCCTTGGCCACGCTAGCCCAGCCTATTCATAGTGCTTCATGGGGCAACGGTGTTACTAGGCCTCTCGGGCTCTGATCTTCCCCCTCTTTCTGTACAGAATCACAGACCCCATCCACCTCTCAGTCCTGGTCCCCACGGACACTGTTCTGGCGAAGATACCTGTGACTTCATTGTTCCCAAATCTTGGCCAGCAGTAGAGGTCGCTTTGGTTTCTACTGTGGTTTCCGCCTTGTTTTCCAGTTTCTGCCTAAAGATCTTAGATGCTTCTTCTTCAATCTGAAAGGGAAGCAAAAAGAGCAACAACTTTCCTCGGCAGCGTTGCCTGCAACTCCTGAGGCAGGCCAGTGGCTAGATGAACGGTGCAGGTGTTGGATCTCAACGGTCCCTACGCACTTGGGGGTTTACTGTATCATTCTTTAGAACTGTGGGCTAATAACAAAGCAACTATCCACCCAGGGAAAACACTTGCCGGTCCCATCCCACCTGGAGACATAGAAGGGTACACGAGTTGAATCTGCCAAAAGTCCTCGAATATCTGATACAGCCCCAATGAGGAGAGGACATCCTGGCCTTATAAAACAGACACTAGAGTGGATCTTAGACAAAGAAATCACCTCGAAGGTGGACTGAAGTAAGGATACCCTCAGGGGATTTGACAGCTGAGGACCAAAACCACAAGCCCTTCCCGCCTGTTGAAGGACATTGTTCTCAAAGATAGGCTTTTGCAGAACAAGCCCTGATGCTGAGCCAGCTGGGAATGAAACTAGATTTCGCCCCTCCATCTAGGTTATCACCCAAGAACCCAGACACTAAAACCATGTCCCCTCATCCGTACCCATCCGACACCTGGGCATTAGAATCATAGAACCAGAGCTAGAAGACATCTCAGGAGTCATCGAGTCCAGCCCCCTGCCCGAGGCAGGACCAAATCCAACTAAATCAACCCGGCCAGGGCTTTGTCAAGCCGGGAAATAAAAACCTCCAGGGATGGAGATTCCACCACCTCCCTAGGGAACCCAGCCCAGTGCTTCACCCCCCCAAGGAAATAGTTGTTCCTAATATCCAACCTAGACCTCCCCCACTGTAACTTGATCCCATTGCTCCTTGTTCTGCCATCTGGCAGTACTGTGAACAGCCTCTCTCCATCCTCTTTGGAGCCTCCCTGCAGGAAGTTGAAGGCTGCTCTCAAATCCCCCCTCACTCTTCTCTTTTGTAGACTAAAACCCAAATCCCTCAGTCTCTCCCCATAGGTCATGTGCCTCAGCCCCCTAATCATTTTGGTCACCCTACATTGGACCCTCTCCAATGCATCCACATCCTTTCTGTAGTGGGGGCCCCAGAACTGGACAATACTTCAGATGCGGCCTCATCAGAGCCAAATAGGGAATAATCACTTCTCTGGATCTGCTGGCAACGCTCCTCCTAATGCACCCTAATACGCCATTAGCCTTCTTGGCTACAAGGGCGACCTGTTGACTCATATCCAGCTTCTCATCCACTGTAACCCCCAGGTCCTTTTCTGTAGAACTGCTACTTAGCCAGTCGGTCCCCAGCCTGTAACAATGCTTGGGATTCTTCCGTCCCAAGAGCAGGACTCTACACTTGTCCTTGTTGAACCTCATCCATTTGGTTCCCTCCTCGTTAGCATCTGGGTAACGAAACATTAAAATCCAGGGTCCCCCTAGTTAGTATCAATGTAGCAGAACCAGGCTCTGATGCTGCTCCCCACCTCTGGGGTTAGCAAGGTACCAAAGCATCAAAACCCTCCCAATTTTTTGACAGCCACTGAACTGTCAAATCAGGGCTCAGTGCCCCGTTCCCAGCCGGGTGCTCGCGCGGTGCCCCATTTCCTGGTTGTCGCCCTTGCCGGCCTCTTCTTGGCTAGGACCTCGCTCTAGTTCTGACACGCCACTGCTCTCGGGCGCTTACGCTCACCTTCCTCAGCCAGTGCTCGAGCACAGACAGCATCTCGGTCTCCATAACTTCCATGTCCTGCAAGGAATCAGACAGGGTGGGCATTAACCTCGTGCTTGTCCCTCCACGGGGAGTCTGCAGCTAAGCCCATTGCTCTCTCACCGTAGCCCTGCTGGATGGGAACCGGTGGCCAATGCATTTACGGAATAAGATGTACACCGCCCACGTGGAAATAATCATCCTGGGGACCCTTTCCCCGGGAGGCGTCCGCTCCCTCAGCCTCAGCTCCCCTCTTTGGCCGTAAGAATCCTGGCGGAGGGGGCAGCATTGTTCCATCACTGGATTCCACGGCACCGCAACCGCTGACGCGGTAACAATGGCAACGGGCAGCAACCCGCTGCCTCCTGGTGCTGCCTCCCACACACACAGGCCGCTCCTGCAAGAGGCAAGGAGGAGGCTCCTGAGTAGGGACTCTCCCTTCTCCAGCCTCTAATCCTCCTTTGGATGTTACCAGGTACCTAGGCCCTCCTTGCTAAGGGTGCTAGAGCACCACACGCTCTGGAGTGCCTAACGGAAGATCAGGGGTAGTTGGCCACCTCCCAGCCCCCGGCAAGACAGGGAAGCATTCTCCCCATTTTATAGCTGGGGAACGGACGCACGCAGGGCGTGCCCAGGTGTTTGTTGCCAAGCTGGGCCCTGGAATTCAGGTTTTACAAATCCCTGGCCAGAGTTGGGGGGGACCAGCCAGTGCTTTCTGCAGCAAGGGTGTTTACGGGAAGATCTTTTCCTCTTCGTGGAGGGTACCAGGTGCTGCAGGGAGGTGGGGTGATTCACTGCCCACTGGCTCCTTGGGCCAACACCCCAGCCTGGTGCTAAGAGGCACTCTGCCACTAGAGCCGCCGTCTTTCCCACCTGACACAAAGCTGCAGCACGGGCCACTAACTATCCCACGGTGATTTTCGTAAGATCTGAGGCATTAATCCTATTCCCCGAAGGCTTTCCACTGTCTAGCTAGACATGGTTAAGTAGGGCCATCTACCGCCCTAAATCCTCGCAGCTGTTTTTACGGGATTCTTCGCTTCCTGCCCCAAAACAATTGTGTCACGTCGCTGTAGAAACAGCTGCTGTACTCCACACCAGAGGGGTCTGCATTTGAGCAGTGGGTGAAAAGGTTCCTGTATAGGGTTTGGGAAGAATGTTGGGATCTTCCAGGTGGAAAGTTGCTAACTAACTGCAGCTTAGAACAGTGCTTTGCTCCTTGTGCGCAACAAAAGAAAAAAGCACAATCCCTTCTCTGACATGCTGCGATGGAGAAATACTTGTACCTGAAAAACTGCTCCACTCTGCTCAAAAATCGAAGGGTTTCATAGGTGGAGTGAGAGTTAGCGAAAAGTTCCGAGACTGAACAACTTAGTTGTTAAGACAGTAGCTGATCAAGCTGCCATGAACGGACTGGAGCTAACAATTGTGTGATTGATGGCAAAAGAGACATGGGAACTGTGCCTGGCATGACCTGAGAAGATGCAAAAGGTGGGGAGATCAACCAACCTACCGGGAGGAGGATTTACAAAAAAAAAAGTTGAAGCCAGTGGTTTAGTCCTACTCCAGGGTCTGTTCCCATAGACTTCTCAGGGTTCCTCTGAAAGGTCAGACTGATCTGGCAACACCAGTAGTGTCCCAACTATGTGACCTCCTGGGACATGAAGAACTTTCTGTGTGTGTATGGCTGTGGAGAGGTGGCTGGAGCACAGAAGAGGGAGGGGATAGTCCTACCCAGGCAGGCATGGAACTTCAGTTCCATTGCTTCTCTGATAATTGCTACCCCTCTGATAATTGATTCTCTTGTCTCATCATTTACACTCGTGCCGCGGGGGGTAATGTGATTAATGTGACCGTAAGATGCTGGAGACGTCAGAATTCTCCAGTCACTCACCTCAACAGTAGTGATACCACGTGAGCCAGGGAAGATTCCCGTAACATCACCTACAGGACACAGGGAGTATCTGACTGTGTCAGAAGCTGGGAATGTGTGACGGGGGTTGGATCGTTTGATGTTTCCCTGTTCTACTCATTCCTCTGGGCCACCTGGCAATGGCCACTGTCGGCAGACAGGACACTGGGCTAGATAGACCGTTGGTCTGACCCAGTGCGGCCGCTCTTACGTTCTCATCGGCTGGACCACGGACAGAGGAGAAGTCACAAGAAAAAAAGGGATTTCACACTAGCACATGGCCCCAGAGCAAGAAACTGAAAGCAAGCAAATGCCACAGGCCAGCCTTTTTTAAGCAAATGTTTATTTATATCAAAATACAAAACATTTCTGAAGCAAAGTAATGTTACATGAGGAGCAATTCAATGTTAAACGTTATCGATTCCAAAATCCATCGTTCTCCTACAGAATGGCTAGTTTTACGTAACATTGCAACACTGCCATAATTTCTTAATTGGGTACATTTTTTTTTAAATCAAATCTATGGTCATGCAATGTTACTGGTGATGAGTTGTTTAGTACTCAGCAGGCCTTAAAATACCAGCAAGTGAAGGTCTAGGGACTAGCCAGTCACATTAAGGCAGGGCTTCACATTAATTTCCCCCTAACGTTAGACTCTGTGTTTCAATTGGCAGTAGCCCAAGTGCCTCAGCGGCCAACATCCTTGGCAGACTGACAGAGTGGATTTATTGCTTAGAGCCACCCAACCAGAAGCGGGTAGGAGTTGCCTCCAGTGAATGTGAATCAGGTTAGCTCTTCATTTGGGACAGGCAAAGAGTGCCGGGGAGAAGGACGACTAAATGCTGTTTGACAGAGAGAACCAGGCAAAGTCAGTGTTTCTTTGGCCCGAGCAGGTCTAGTGCCAGCATGGCTGAGTTGGAAGATTTCTCCCGCTAGAGCCAAATTCCCTTGTTCTGTAACACCCAGGCCCAGCCACAGACCTCAAAAGTGGAGTGCATCAGTGCAGGGGGCAAGAATTGGGCCTGCAAACTCATCAAGGGAAACACTAAGATTCCTGAGGGTTCTCTGCAGTCAGCTTCCCAGGAGACAGCCTGGGAGGGGAGCAAAAAGGAGCTGTCCCTCCCCAGGAGGTTGCATTGACCCTCCGAGACCCAAGAGGAAACATCCCTGTTTCCTCCCCTCATTACACTGTCAAGGGCCAGACAAAACTTGACCAATGTCCTTCCCCAGCAGAAATGAGGCTCCCTGCCCGGGCTCTGGAGTGACAAAATACTGGCACTAGCTAAACTTCCAGGGCCAAGTCCAGGACCTTACTGCCCCCTGCTGGTATTTTACAGACCTTCACAAAAACAGAGGCTGAGAGCAACAATACAGCTATCGGGAGATTATATAGAGCGCAGAATAAGTTTTGTATAAGGCTTTGGTACAGCACCATCATGTCTTGGATTTATTTCTAAATCGTTTACAGAAAAAAAAAAAGCTTACTGAAAAAATAGTGTTCTGTTTTTCTTCTTTTTTTTAAATTTTATTCTCTTGAATAACATACCTGAAGTTAAAAATTAACCCTCTAGTTGCCATTCGGGCTCAGGTCGCCTATTTTTGCTGTGTGCATCTGTGCAATTTTGACACAAAAAGGAATACGAAACTCAAAAACTATTGTTAACCTGGTACACAGCCTGCACAACTTGCAGCAGCGACTGGCATCGTCGCTACATGGGCCGGGCCCAGTGGCTAAGATTTGACATGCACATGTCAGCAACCGAGATCACGGAAGTTCAGTTCAAATCACGAACCTTTATTAAAGAAAGAAAACCACAACAACGCACATTAAGGAACCAGTGGGACAAAAGTTTCTTTTATTATTGTTATTTAAAAAAAGTCAGTTCCACTGGCTACCATTTAAACAGCACCAAAGAGCACCCTAATGTGTGTTATACATTGTAATACTCGACATTCAAAAAATGGAGACGAGGTTGAATGGTCTTCAAGGGTTAAAGTCATTTTTAAATATAGGCAAGTTGTCTGAAAAAGAAAGAAATAAAAAAAATACCCTACACAACAGAAGATCACTTGGAGTTCTACAAAAAAAAACCCACTGGTTGAACAGGGAATTAAACCGTTAGAGGTCTGTGGAAATTCAACAGGGTTCCACAGGCTCTAAACTTATCACATTGAATAGAAAATGATAAGCTTTATATAGGAGTTGCAAACTAGCCTACACAATTCTATAGGGATATAATTTCCTACTAAATTCCATAGGATGACTCAAGAGACCAACAGAAAAGTGGTCATTTGTTATTAAAATTCAGTAGGGTTTTCCCACAAGAGAAATACAAACAAAGTCTGCACAGAAAGTCCTAAGTTGTCTTGTCTTAAATTTTGAGACTGAGTGGTAGATACGGCATCCATGCCCCATCGTAGGGTCATTCTAAAAGAAGAGTAAGTAGTTACTAAGCACAGGGAAGAAAGGAAGGTGTGTATGCGAAGCCCATAGAGGGGAAAAAACTGATGGGGGGAAAAAGCATCTCCAAGACCACCAGCCCGTCTAGATCCATTCTGCAATCAGCAGCCCTCATGCCTTGCACTGGCCGTTGTGAACATCACCGGGCAGAAGTGGGGTTGGACCAGTGTTCCCTGTAAGCTGGGCGCTGTTGTGACCATTCAGGTGAAATTCAAATGCTGCCCAGCAGATTAGCAGAGTGCCCATCAATAGGATTTTTGTTTCTTCTGGTGGTGCACATGCCTCAGCGCACATAAAATGTATTCCACGCATGGATGAAACGATTAGAG
Organism: Pelodiscus sinensis; assembly: GCF_052426305.1. Classification (NCBI taxonomy): domain Eukaryota; kingdom Metazoa; phylum Chordata; order Testudines; family Trionychidae; genus Pelodiscus; species Pelodiscus sinensis. The sequence continues at coordinate 5,991,797 of NC_143076.1, read as the reverse complement.
GGAACATTGGTTGGGACTGACCTGAAAGGTTAGGTAGGCCCTTAAGCATTTCTGGGCAGGAGAATGGATGGGACATTCCAACCAAGCAGTCACACGGCAGATTAACACAAAAGAGTGCTCAGGAAAATCCCTTCGTTACCTCTGATCCTGTAGGGGGCTTCCACATAAGCTCTCTAGGTATTACAAGGCCCATAATGAAAAGCCTTTGACTCCCTGTGTTCACGTCCCCTCCCTTTTACTTCTCATTTTAAGGTTTTTAAAAATCCCGAAGTTCCCAGAACCACCATTTAAAGCAAATCCCTCCAACACTTCGCCCCGCAAGAACCCCAACAAAACCTGCATTGCACTGGACAGGGGCATGGCAGATGGATGGACACTGGGGCTGGTGATTAAAAAAAAACAAAAAAGAAAGTGGACAGACGCATGTCTCCAAGGTTTCTCCCTAAATGCTAGTGCATCAGGTTGGAAACGAGGTGCCGTTGGTTTGCATTTGGCATCAAGAGAGTTAATATTACTGTAGAAAGTGTGCTTCATAAACGTCTTTTCTCCATTATTTTTCCTCTTTTTTTCTGTAAGTGATTTCTGGGGTGGGGGGAAGATGGGGGAAATGGGAAAGCTGCTAACACCCCTGCCCCCTCCCAAAAAAACCATCACAATGTGAGTGTTCCAAACTCAGAGAGCTGTCAGCCACACAAGCGAACAAGGTAACCAAGGACAGCCCTTGTCCTTCTGACTGTTTCACTCGTTTACTGCTACTCAATGCAATCTAGACGTGCCATCTACCATGCTTTTCTTTGAACAAATCTTGGCTCGTCATTAGAAACACTCCCTTAAAAAAAAAAAAAAAAAAAGAATAAAAGATCAAGAAACATAACAGGATATACTGATGAAAGAAACTGCACCGTTTCGAAGAGTTTGAACTCCTTGCAAACGGGTTACATTCATGCTTTAGCCGGTCGGAGTTACCCTGGTACAGAGCGTGGTGTACCAGGCTAGTTTTGGAAGTGACTGTGATAGTAGCACAGCGTAGCTCAAAGGGCTGGTTCATGATACCGTTCCACCATGCAGTGCCTTCTTGGGAACTGTGGAAATTTCCCAAGGTAAGATCTCGAGTAAGGGACTGGAGCCGGTTCTATATGAAGAGTGCCCTTAGGTCACCTCTGGTGGATTTCTTACTCTGTGCCCCATTACCTACTTGCTTGCTGTACAACCCCTTTGGGTTAAGGAAGGGGGATGGAAGATGTTGAAGTATATTTTGCAGTTCTTTTCTATCTTTGCTCTTTCCTCCTCGCGGGAAAGTCACAAGTAAGAAGACTGCTAGCAGGTGACCGTTTTCAGTACGGAGGCAATGGGCGATTCTGTGTCCCTCGAGCGTGTATCCCTTCGTGTCACATCACCAGTCATTTTCCTCGGAAGCCACGCATGGTTTGTGGTCGGACGACACAAAGAGCTTCTCCAGCCACAATCCACGGCTTTTTAGGTCCGCCAGACTATTGCTGGCTGGGCTCTTAAAGCTGGAGCCCATGACACAAACCAAGCGATGTGGGCAACACGCGCTCCTTCGCCTGCGCGGGAACAGATCAGTGTGATATCTGGAGTGTGCACACCCCTCGCAGCCACACGATCAGCGTCACACAGACTATAAAAGAATCCTACAGCCGTAGGCAACTTGCCTATCCCACTGGCAGAGCTGTTTCCGTGAAGAGACCCAGCAGGAGAGGGGAGAGAAGATGGGATTTTCCACATCTTCCTTCAGATTTTAGACCATGCTCATGCACTTGTGACGGGCCTGGTTACTCTGCAGAGTGGGGAGAAAGGTCACCCACAAAGCACACATGCTAGAAAGGAGACCAAGCGTTTACAGCTCTACGCGGACTCAGCTATGGAAGTTACATGGCCACGTCCAAGGGAACCAGGCCACCTTTCAGCAAGAGAGAGGCAGGCAACGGGGCCAGTGATGGGAGGAGCGCGGCCTGCGCACTCCAGAAATCCTCTCCATGCTACCATTTCCCTGACCCGCACTTCTGCTTGTTCCAAGTCCAGGGCGAAGCCCTTTGCTCAGTATCTAGCCACCAGCTCAGCCTCAGTCAGCAAATGCTGACTGGACCTACGGGAGGTTCTGCCCGGGCCTCCGACTTCAGAGCATTATGGGAACAGTAGCCAACACCTCCCCTTTAGTCATCGAGAGCCTGCGCCTGCTCCCACTGAAGCCCCAGGTAAAACTCCCACTGTCGCCAGTGGTGCAGAGTCAGATGCCCAAAGAGGAAGAGAAAGAGGTAGAGGGAGCCAAAAGCTCCAAGCCTCGAGTCCACATAATACTACTTAGCACTTTGCAAGGCCAAGATTCCAGCTTCAAAGCGCTGCAAACAAGAACGCCTCAATCCTCCGCAGGGGAGGTTGGCTCCTAGCGTATAAGCCCAAAGGCACTCTGGGAAATGAGCATCAGAATCGGGATTAGCGCTCAGGACTTCCTACGGCTCATTCCTGAAAGCAGATCCCACGTTTCCCAAGGTCTTGAGCCAATCCTCGGTCTCGGAGAAGTCCTCGGGAATTCTGCCACTCGTCTCAAGAGAATCCGTTTGTCTCTCCCACCTGTCGTACAGCTAATGCCCCAGCATGGTGACCGCTCCCCTTTCTGAGCTACACAGCTCAGCTACACAGGTCCTTCTGCTCTTCTCTGCCTGTGGAATCTCGGTGGGTGACACAGGGCCGGGCAGCAACGGGAAAATGCAATGGAAACCCAGTGTGAGGATTCTTGGCAGCCCTTCTGCTTACATTTAAAGAGAGTCTTTCCAGTCTTTCAGAAATTACCTTCCCCCTCGACTCACCCAAATTCAGAGTCTTGTCTGGTTTGGCTCAATGCTGCTTTGCAGAAAAACTGGAAAAACCCATCCCTAGTACACTCTATTGCACCCACCATGCAGTCACCAGTCCTGCCCCAGTACAACTCCAGGAGAAAGGGAGCAGGGTTTTGTTTTCATGCAGGAATGGGGGGTTATTTTATGGAATGCACCCTGCAGGGCAGGAGGAATTGTGGGGAGTTAAAACTACACCTGCACTATCTCTGCTTGTACATGTTGAAACTCTCCACTCCGGCACACACTGATCCAGCAACATCCGTGGTCTGGCATGATTTTAGTGAGCTGGATGTCCACTTAGCATGGGTGTGGCCAAGTTTCTCGCTGTCCCATAAAGTTTGCTTACAGCCACCAGTCCTGACTCAGGGTTCTGTGCTGTTATTTAGCTCTAATTTACCCCAAAATTCTTGTAAGAGCCCAGTGAGCAGTGGAAGTGTTGGTAATGCTGTTAGACAATATTGACCTCCCATGGTCAGGCAAATTCTCTGATTCAGCACCAGTCAGGTCCCGAGGGTGCCAGACTAGAGAGGTTCAACCTTTACCATAGACAGGACTTCGGGTGAGAGGACAGAACAAGGCAGTCCCACAGGACACCAACCGAGGCTTTAAAGTCCGGGATCCTTTTAGGACAGGTATAGAGTTACCTAGATAGATGATGCTCTGTTACAGTGTGCAACTGAATTCCATGCTACAGTGTGAAACCTACAGACAACGTGCCCCTAACTGAAGCGGTCTAGAGGTCACACGAAGGGCTCCCTGGAAACCTCCGACGTCTCCATGCCTTCCCAAGCTTACCAAACAAATCCACTCACAGCCGTGCTTCCACTGAGGATGCCCTGGAAACTGGAGGCCTCCAGCAGACAAAGTCGATAGCTGCTGAGAGCTGCTCCACTCCAATGTGCTGAACAAAACAGATCATCTTTAAACGTCAGCTACAGCTGCCCGCAGCCCCACTCATCCCCGCCAGTGTCACTGAGTTCTGCAGGTTTTGTAAAGGCAACAAAACACTCTCCAAGACAGAGGGACCACAAGGCTTGGGAACCAATGGAAGCCACAGTGAGGTAACGGTGTTCCCTTCTTGGGCCTCCTACATCTGGAGAAGCTCCGGAGGGGCCCAGAACAATCAGCAGAACGGTATCCTCTTCAACAATATTACCAAATCCAACCTCTCTCTCCAGCTGTCCCAGACCCAGCTCATCCGATGCAGAGGCCGCCTGCCTGGGCTGTGAACACACAGCCATGCCACTTCCATGGCAATTGCAGAGGTGTTAAGGGCTTGGATTTCTTAATTGAAAACTAAAAGGCTCATTTGTTTCCCCATAAAAGGCTTTAAAAAAATAAAGGACAAATTCCCTTCTCAGAAAAATAAATGTCAAACATTGCCTGAAGCAGAAATACAGCCACAGGGGCCTTCTCGGTGCAGACATCCCTAATTCACAGGAGCAGCCCATTACCTTTCCCGTCACACGGGGCCTCCTAAAAAGAAGCATCCACAACCCTACAGATCCACGCAGAAGCAGCACATGGAAAAACCGAATGCTGTAATACTAGGCAAGATCTGCACACCCAGACATACAGCCTCCACTAGCTTAAACAAACACTCTCCCCATCCCCTGCATAGTGTTTTTACACTGGAGTGATAATGTACAATAGCGACAACTTCAACGCACTTCACAGATAAGCTGCACCACAGGCACGAATTGCAAGAACCGAAGTGAAGCAGATCGATTCAAAACTCATCGTAAAGGAAATCCAAACCGGCTGTTGTCCAGCAAGCTCCATGATTCCAGCAAGGGTTTAAAAAAAAAAAAATCACAGAAATTCCTAATGGACCCATCTGATCCAGAGGAAACCTTCAGCTGGGACAAGTTGTTTGGGCCACACAGAGGATCTGTTGCGTCACAAGGCCCACGATCACCCTAAGATACTGCGCTGCTCAAAATGGAGCTAAGCAAGGGTACAAAAATAAAGCAGACTGTGTGACTTACAATATATATACACACACACACACATATATATATATATATATTTATCTATATTTATATATGGATGAAGAAGTGGAGAATTCTAAATGCAACACAATTAAAAAATAGTAGCTCTGCTCCTGCTGTTAGATTCTCTCCACCTCCAATGGCCTCTCGATCTTCATGGACATTTTGGATGCATATTAATAAAGTACTTTCTATTTCAAAGGGAGAGGGAAATAAATTGAAAGTATTTAAAAGAAAGTAAATATATATTTATATAGTTTTATATACAATGCCATTTTCAATACACAAAGGTCATGTATTTATGGGATTGCACAGACACTGACCTGTCAAGTCAGTTTCATTCTCACCTGGTGTTTCAGAAACAGGAAACGTACATGCAATTTAAGGCCCCCGGATCAACATCTCCAAGGGAGAGGTATTGCCCCTACGGATGTATAGCCCCTGTGTTTATTCCTCAAAGGCATTTTAGCTTGTGAGCTCAAGAGGAACAGAAAAGAAGCCCTCCTGTTTCGAGACCTTGGGTTTGATCACACGCAATCTTGGGCCAAATTCTTCTCTTGGTTACATTCAGAGCTAAACTGGGTTGCATGGGGCACTTGGAAGGCAGATTTCAGTTCCAAATTTTGCTCTGTCCAGAATGAAAAGAGGATCAAGGAGATTCCTGGCCACACCGGGGAACAAAAGAAGACCTGGTTTCCCAGCTCCTTCACACAAACAGTGACAGCTATGTGACATCCCATCCCTCCCTCCACACCTCTCCAGAGCTTCCAGCCATTCAGCTACAGGACTATTGTCGGAGATCTGAAGGCCACCTGACTTCAGCAGAAGTTGCAGGTGTTCAATCTGCTCTTAGACTCTGTCCTGAGGCAAACAGCTGGCTGCCAGCCCCTCATTTCTCCGGAGCTCCAAGAACACACCAACTTTTTTTTTTTAATTTAAAAATCCTTACATAATCACTAAAAAGCATGCGTGCAACAGCTAACTCCCCCAGACCCACGCCAACCCCCTCCTGCCCTCCTCCCCACCTTAAAGTCCTAAGCCATGCATTTACCAAACTCCTGGAGACCCCAGGATTTGGGATGGGGATGTCCGCTCAATTGCATGTGTCTTGACGTTACCCAGTCCAACTGGATGAACTATGTAGTGCCGTACAGAAAACAAGGAACCGAGACTCAGGCAGTGAGAAGCCTACTCAATTAGAAGACGTGAAGGAGGAACACCCATCTCTAAAGGGATCATTGATGGGGACAGAACAAATTGATGGAGAACATTCCCTACATGGAGCGCATTCTGCAGAGCAGGCAAGGAAGAAATGAACTTATTTTCTGCATTCCTCAGCTCTCCTCTAAATCTAACTGCTTCAAGCTCCATTCTCGGAGAGCGGAATAAGGTTTGTGGCACTAATCATTCCATGAGAGTGTTGTGTGTGTGTGTGTGTGTGTGTGTGTGTGTGTGTGTAAGTAAACTAGTGCAAATTAAATTAACTCACCAATTGACACAAATCTCACATGTATAAACCTTGCCATCCACAGCTCAACTTAAGCGCCCATTGCTTAACGCACCAATGCGGTCATCACATTCCCAGGGGTAAGAGACTTTAACACAGTGAGTTTACCATCAGGCCTGGCAGTCCTGGAGCATTTCTCAAACATTAGCAAACTTCACAACCTTCTCTGTGATGCACTCTGTGTCTGGGAGATGAAGAAATAGAGGCACAGAGCAGGGAAGCGACTCACGCAAGATAAGAAACAGCAAGTCAACAGTGTAAATGGGAACTCAGACCTGACTCTCAGTCCTATGGTAAGACTCCATCTCCTCTGACTCTCCTGTGCACATAATGGCTTGCCGCTGTCGGCTATCGCCTTCCTACAGGGTGCACACAAGAGCATGCTTTTGGATAGACCAGTGAGCATGGCATTTACTGCTGCATTTTTGAAAGGGTAAGAGATGAACCCAGTCTACAAGCCAAGGGGACAGGCCAGTCAGTAACTTGCAGAAATACACTTGCAAGCTGGATTTGAACCCACCACCTTGGGCTTCAGAGGCCTGCCCCTTATCGGTTAGGCCATCCAAGGAACTGCAGCACCACCCCCATCTTCCATGGATGCTTTATCCTGTCCACCTTCAACTCCAGTGCTGGGCCAAGTGGTGGTGGGTGCCCTGCTCCTCCCCAGGGCAGGACTCAAGCTCATCCCCCCTAGCTATGGAGGCCAACGGCTTATCCACTGAGCCACCAGAGGCCCTGGCCCACTACCCTGCCTTCAGCATATGCCTTAGTCTGTCCCCCTTCCACCTGACTCCCACATGGGGCATGGCGACCGACCGGCAGTTTCCTGGAATGTTGCAAATATTACCAGCAATGACAAGTCTGTCGACTAGAACGCCACAGCTTGCGAGTGAGTCTTGAGCAGTGTTCGCGGTGGGAGGCTTGTGACTCTAAAGAGATTAAAACCACACAAAGTCCCCCTCCCCCTCCCCAGTGCAAACAGGAACCCTGTGCGACAGGCCACTTTATAGAAGTGTTCATCTTTCCATCAAGTTTCTGGCATAAGTCACTATGTGAGGAAACTAGCTTCAAATACCCATTGGTGCAATCTGGCATGGAGAACACTACATGTCTCAAAGCGAGGAACAAAGGAAGGGTTTCTGAGAAGAGCAGATGCAAAAGAGTTTTGTTTCTCCTCCTAAGTGACCAGAGACTAAAATCAATGGGGATTTTATATTAAAGGGCTTTTGTGTGTTTGTTTTTCACGACACTATAAAAAAGTCAAAGAAAAAATGAGGTGCCATTAAATCGCATAGCAGAGCATTTGCTGGAGAAAGGATTTTTGTACACATGCCTTTCCTGATCCTCCCCACGCATGTGCATGCTTCGTGTCTACAGCACTCTCTGGGCCAGCCAGTTTGAGAGCTGCTGAGACACAGATCCTCTGCCCAAGGAGACAATGTGAGCCGAGACATGGCAACACAGACAGCCATAAGGAAGTGTAAGTGCACTGGAGCCCACGGACACTCCCCCCAGTTCCTGACCCCCTGGAAAAGAGTTCTCCCACAGGCTGGTATATGCTTGGAGTAACCCCAGTCCAGTTAATGGAGTTACACGGGTGTAAACTCAGAGAGATCTGAATCCTGCTCTTATAAGGACACCAAAACTGAACAACTGCACTATTTTTCATTACCCCTCCTCAGGGTCGGATTAAGACCTTTAGAGGCCCTAAGCACGGAAAAGATTATGGTGTTCTCCCCCCCCATGCAATTAAAAATAAAAACAATGCTATACCGTAAAATTTTTTTTTTTTTTTTTTTGGTGCCCCTGCTTTGCTGGTGCCCTAAGCACATGCTTAGTCTGCCTATTGGGTAATCCAGCCCTGCCCCTCGCCTAACACAACACACTTCCTGACAAATGACTCCAAGGCATAGCAGCTGGAGCAAACTCAGATCTTCACACGTGGCAGCAAGGTATGCTCAATTCTCCCTCATTGTAAGTCCATCTGACACACCACAAGTATCCCCCCCATATGTGCACACACTGGAGCTACTTACTGACACACACCCAAGGCTCTCACACACACACGCCCCCCCCCCCCCAGGCGCGCGGGCGCGCTCTCTCACACACACACACACACACACACACACACACACACACACACACACACACACACACATCCAGTGTGCAACATGTGCCTCGGCAGAGGTTCAGGACTACATCAAAAGCAGAACAGGCTGCTGTCAGACAGCCTGAGGCCCTCTGTGGCATCGGCTTGGCCACCAGCAGCAATTCGCAGCCCTGCTGGAGAAGGGTAACCCTTGCCGGCCTACAGGAAGCAAAGCCACCTCTCCCTCCTGCGCCAAGAGCAGGGGAAAGTTTGAAATAAGCTCCCTTTTTGCATTGCCACGAGAGAAACTGTGCTGACTGCCCATTGGCCAGGACAACCACGTGGAGCGTCTGGTAGCCCAAGTCATCCGTTCCTCTTGCATCACGTTCCTGGTCATGCTGGGATGCAGTTATGAAGCCTTGGAGGTCTGTAGAGCAAATGCTGTCGGTGTTCCGTGCATTGAACATCCCTCAGGTCTGATGTTAGTTAGCAAACAAGTGAGAACCCTCAGCGCCCCTCTCTGAACCCCATGTCCCTGGGACTCTTTCCTGCCGGGATCCCTGAATACACCTCAAAATTCTCAGCGTGTCTGTGAGGAAACAGACTTTGCCTGACCAACCACCGCCTTGCCTTGCTCGCTCCCAATCTGTTCAGCGCCCTCTGTCCCTGCCACAGTCCCTACACAAAGCAAAGGCCCAGCCAACGGGTGAAGGCATAGGGCTACACCAGTGTTCCTTAAACTGTGTGCCGCGGCACATTGGAGGTGTACCGCGACTCTTAACTCCCCCCTCCCCTCCTGCCAGCGGAGACGGAAGCTCAGTTGGGACAACACGTGTGGCAATTAAAGGGGCCACAACCGGTTTTTTGTTTTTTGCTCAATAGCTTTCCCCCAGTGTTCCACATAAAAATAAAAAAAGATTGGTGTTCCGCAGTCTTAAAAAGTTTAAGAAACACTGGTCTACATGGGCCCAATAGAACCTGGTGTGGCATGGCGCCCAAGGCCCACTGACTTAGCACCAATACAACTGGCTGCTCCTCTCTGCTTCGACCCTTCCCAGTCCAGACAGCCCCTGGGCCAAACTCTTCTTTGAAGCAGCCCCCTTCTCCACTCCTTAGGCCAGAGAGCTTTAATGCAACCCATCAGGTTTTACACGGGTGCCCTGCAGGACTCAGCTGAAGAGGCTGCGAGACCCATTTCCATTACCTTGGTGCCATGATTCAATGATTTTAATTATTTGCAATGGTTAGCGAGAGAAAACCGCGGGTCCAGGTGTGGGGTTAAAGGACCAAAATGCAGGCCAGGCCTTGGTAACGTGAGTAGCCGAGACGGGTGCCCCATGCCCGTGTCTGCTCCCACACCCTGCCCAGACGTATTGTTTCCATCCCCTTCCCTCCCTGGCCTCCTCCCCACCCTGATACCAAACAGCTAACATCACCCCCATCACCCTCAACGTCCCCTTTACATGCAAATATATCAGAAGCCTGCGTAACTACATCTACCTCTTCTCCAACGCGCTTCTACATATTTATACAGAACCTATATACATCATCTCTCTTTCAGTTCCTCGGAAATGTTCCTTTCTGCAAAAGGATCAGTGGCCAGCTCTCGGCTGGAGTCACAGGTGAACCCCAAAAGGTTCACAGGAAGTGGGGTGACAGAGGGAGTTGGCGTTGATTTGGTCCATCCTCACTGGGAAATTACTTCTGCAGCCTCCAACTCCAAGCCTGAGCCATGAAGTTGATGCTTGGATCCCAACGTCTCAAAGGTCAGGTGCGTGTGGATCCATGGATTTGGTTCAAGCCTACGATTAAAACGAGATAAGTTGCCTACGCATGTCTTCATCTCTAGCCCATGCACTGGCAGACCGTACTGCCGGGAGGGTGAATCCTGCCTCGTTTTGCTGAGGACTCCTATCCATAAGCAACTGGCAGCTCTTGACCTGATCTGAGGTTAGTGACTTTTCCCAGCATCTAGCATTGAACATTGTAATCCATTGTAGCAATATAGGTCCCAAATCAAAGAGCTTATTATGATGTTTATTGCTGTAGTGCCTATACAAGCCCACACGATGTAGGTAACAGGGCAAGAGGGAGGCACTTGTTAAATACAAGCCAGAACATTTTTACTATGTTGTGCTTCGCCTATCTGGACTGTCAGGCCAGAGGTGCTGGGTTTCTGCACTAGTGACTGTCAGGAAAAAATAATTCAGCAATTAACGATCCTACATTGGGATCATCAGCCTGGCTCCAGACCCCTGTCCCCACACTGCACAGTGAAAGCAGAGTTCCCAACCCCAAAAGAAGGGAAACCGGAAAAAGAAACGGAAGAGTCCGAAAAACTGATCCAGCTAACACAGTAATGTCTGAAAGCTCATTATGGAGGGACTCCAATAACCAGCCACTAGGAGGGAAGACTAAGCACGGTCCCTGACTGTCAGGATGGCCAGCCAGGATGATCCAGGGGAGCTCAGCTACCTCATGGGTACATGAGACAAAAAGGTTTAAGAAACAAAAATTGTCTAACCCCAGCCAAGCCACTCAGGCTGATGATGTCCAGGGAGGATTCTAAAACACCCCTCCCTTTTTTTCTCCGACTCAAGTCTTGGCTGCCTTTCCCAACAATAAGCAGCAATTCTAACAATGGATTGTGTCTCAAATAAAGAGCAAATGCCAAATAGAAAGCCAAGTCACCAGGCGTCAGATATCACCCGAGTCTGGAGAAGGGGCCATAGGTAGCCTTGGGTAACAATGCTACGCGCAGAAGAGATGAACCGATATCTCCAGGAGAAGTCCAATCCCCACGCATGATGTTTACCAATCCCTCACGCGGTACCCCCACAGCAGCAATGGGGCACAGCACGGCCCCAACTTCATACACAGAAGCAGTGCATTACATCTTCGTTAGCTATCCACCAATTAACTTTTCAAAGTTATTTATTAAAATCTAGCCATTGCTTTTATGAGACTGTCATTAGGCTTCTACAAACAGGAATTTTTTAGGATAATTTGGTTTTTATATTGTTTATTAATGGAGGAACTCCACATTTACACCAGTGCATCCGGGAACAGAGTCTGACCCTTTGGGGCCTATGAAATCTGATTTCCTCAAGAATTTTGCATCCACACAAGTGCCTCTGAACACAGGCCATGTGTTTTGCTTATAGCCCTGAGAGCTTTACACCTTCTTGAGCGGCTGGACTGAGGGGGAAAACTTCCACTCCACCTCTATAATACAAAGGGACAAGGGACTTATAAATGCACATAAATAAATCAAGGGCCATATTTACACGAGACCCTTGTACCAACCTAGTCAGGTAATGGGTGTAACTCCCCTCACGTGAACACTTTCAGTTCGGTTTCAGAGTGCCTTAAAGCCTTGTAGCTTTCTCGTGCAGACACTGATATTATTTTAGGTGATGATTTAAGTGAGTTAGTTAAACTGGTACAAAAGGCTGCTGGACAATCATGTTAGAGAGACTTACTTTAGTTTTGCTTATAACAATTAGAAGCAAGTTCAAGTAAAGAAAATGAGCCACACTTAACCCCAACTGGGAGCATCCACTCTGCCTTATGCCCCATTTTAACTATAGCATTTTAAAATCTGACTCAGGTAACACCCTTGCCAACTTTCTCATGTAGGCAAGGCTTAGCTAACTGGTCCAAAACAATACATTTGATCTGCTTTCATTGATTACACTGAAAAGCTTAGCTTTTCACCTAAAACTCATGAGCGAAATTTCTCAGTTTAAAAAAATAAAAACTGATTCAAGTAGTAAGAAATAGGAAATGCTGTTCCCATCAGAAAATATATTAACCACGACAAACCAGCTTTGGGCAAAGAGCTAGCTTCTGGAACAGAAGAAGGAGAGAAAGACCATCTGGCAGACTCAGGAGTGATGCTGGTGAGCACTGTCCTTCAGCCTTACGTGGCAAGACCCATCAAATGGGCATCACAACAGCCCTATCAAATATGCAGTTAATGCTGAGCATTGTAGTGCAACTTTATCTCCCAACAGCAACTAATTAATCCTCACAACACTCCTATAAAGGTAGGTAATATTATTTTCCCCAATTTACACATGGAGAAACTGAGGCAGAGAGGTGAAGTGATTTGTCCAAGGCCACAGAAGGAGCCAGTGGCAGAGATGAAAATAGGACTGGGAGCCAAGAGCTCTATGCGCAAACCAGGCCTCTCAGTTCCATTTAATAAGGGATATCTTCACTTGCCAAGCCTACAATACGCAGTTGAATAGCTATCACGACATAATTCCCTGGGATTTCCATGGGTAGCTGACTCAGCATTTTCTACACACCTAACCAGAAACAGAGGCATTGTTGAAATTCTCCCTGAATGTATGGCTGAATACTGACTGCAACACCCAGAGATAGCGGGGCCGACTGTTTTCAGAAGTGTTAGTACCTTCACTCCCATCCTCCATACACTGCTGCCCATTTCCACAAGCAGCCTAGCTAGCCGCAACAGGAAAAGTTGTCAAAATCTGCAGAAATCTGGCAACTGAGACTGAGGGAAGAGGAGCTGAAGGATTGTGATGGGAAGAATTCTTACACTGAAATATCATTCTACACAGCAGGAAAACCGACTTCCCAAAAGGGACAAGAATCTATGGATGTGATGTTGTGACCTTGTAGTATTTACATTCAGGATACTCTGTAGAACGGGGGGGGGGGGGGGGGACACATTCCTGCTGCCGGTGGTGCATCACGATTCCCGTGAAACTTTGTGTTTTGGATGTTGCCTGGGATTTGTTAGAAAAACCAATAGAAGTGCTCATTTTTCCATCCGGAGTGCAGCCATAATTTTACTGAAGAGACCGTAACATTTCCCATTAGGACAGGTTTACATAAAAGGAATTTGGCTCGGGAATTTTTCTGCCGTCTTCAAGAACAAGGTGTATTTGTAGCTGACCAAGAAAAATAACAAAGTTTTCAACAGGGTGGAAACGGGAGAACAAACTGGCACAACTCAAATGTCCTAGACTGCCAAGGTCAAGAGAACCCACCTCCTCCCCATTAGAAGGCCCCATCGGAGTCTGGTTGTGAAAGTACTTTGCAGAATGAGAGTCAATTTGCCATAGCACAGCATCTGCTATGGTTGCAGGGAGTCAATATTTTTTCCCTTCACGCCCAGCACTTCTCCCCCTCCCCAACATTATCCACAAATAGTAGCCAAGATCACAGAGATGGAGAGGAAGCAACTGCAAAGGCTAAAAGATCATCTGAAGAAGGAAAGATGCTTCCATGAGGCTCACTGGCTGGATTTCCCTTTCCAGCTCTTCTAGGGCTCACAGAGCTGAAAAAGAGATAGAGAGGATGGCAGCTCCAGTATCTAAACGTTGAAGGCTGTGAAAAGCACGGGGTCTTTGCTCAAAGCTTCTGCAAAAGAAACAAGTCCTTAGAATGCTGTCCAAATGAGTTGGCATATTCTGCCGCGTGCATCTAAGTCTTCTACGGCTATGTAAGTCAGGAGACTGAAAGGGTCTTGAGGAGACAGTCGTCCCAAAAGACTGCCTGGTTAATATGAACAGGTCCCGCAAATAGCTCAGAAAATGCTCAAAAAGCAAACATCCTGCATGGATGGTCACAAAGAAAACAGAAAAAGGAAGCATTTTTGCAAGTGAAGTGAAGTTTGCCCTGTTCAGAGCTGGCAGACCATCTTTGCAACTCATCAAAATAGAGTTTCAGGGAGACGTACGTGGTGTGCAGACATTCATAAAACACTAGAACTGGAAGGGTCTTGAGAGGTCATCAAGTCCAGTCCTGTGCCCTCATGGCAGGACCAAACACCATCTAGATCATCCCTGATAGATGTTTGACTAACCAGTTTTTCAATATTTCCAGCGATGGAGATTCCACAACCTCCCTCGGCAATTTATTCCAGTGTTTAACCACCCTGACAGTTAGGAAGCTCTAGCTAATGTCCAGCCTAAACCTCCCAAGCTACAATTTAAGCCTATTGCTTCTTGTCCTATCATCAGAGCCCAAGGAGAGTAATTTTTCCTCCCTCCTCCTTGTGACCCCCTTTTAGGTACTTAAAAGTTGCTATGTCCCCTCTCAGTCTTCTCTATTCCATACTAAATAAATCCAATTCTTTCAGTCTTCCCTCAGAGCTCATGTTTTCTAGAACTTTAATCCTTTTGGTTGCTCTTCTCTGGACGCTCTCCAACTTCTCCACTTCCTTCCTGAACTGTGCTGCCCAGAACTGGACACAGTACTCCAGCTGAGGCCTGATCAGTGCAGAGTAGAGCGGAAGAATGATTTCTCGTGTCTTGCTCACAACACTCTTGTTAAGGCAGCCCAGGATCACATTTGCGGTTTTTGCAACAGTGTCAGACTATTGACTCATTGTGCTACCTCTCTGCACAGGGGCCAATTTCACCTATGGCTTGGAAGCAGGACTAAATAGCCGACTTCTGTGCAGTGCCACCAACTGGAAGCAGCCCAGAGTCTTGTGACATTAGCATACATGGGCATACGCCCACAGAATGAAGTCTTCCTCAAAGCAAGCTAGGAACCTTTAAGCAGAGATTCCTACAAAAATTTGAGATGGTACCTCCCGCCAACTGCTTCCTTCCCCCTTGTCAGAAGTCTTTTTAAAAATCAGACCCAACAACTGGCCTGTTGGACCAGCGCTAGAAATTAGTTTCTGGTTTTCTCTGTGGCACTAATGTCTGTCAGCTGAAGTCACAGGGGCTCAGGTTTTACCCCTAGAGTGCAAGAGACATTCGATCCAATCCAGGTCCTAGTGGAGTATCGGGCAATCCCTAAAACACACAGTAACCAAAAAGATCCTCATTCAGGCCACAAGCAAAGCTGGTTTCTCACCTAGCCAGGGATACCAACTATGTACTTGCCAAAAAGCCCTGAGCCATGCTCGAGATTCAGATTTTGTCCAGAGTATCCTCCTTTCACGTGCAAATTTGTTGCTCTGAACCTAATCAGGATTTTGAGGTTTCAAAGTGTGCCGTAATTTTTATTATTATTTCTGAACAGCAGATGAGCTGGGAAACATCTTTAAAAAAGGTTTTCTGGGGATATTTCTAGGTGGGCTGAAAAGAGAAAAGTTTACCTTAAATTTCACCAAATAACTGACTCAGAAATATTGCTTAGTCTAAACTGCTCACTTTTACAAAGCATCTGAAACTCTTGGCTGCTTCTCCAACCCCCCGAGCCCTTCGAAGTTCAACCATTAGCAAAAACAATAGCCAAAGCTTGTGTTAACCATAGCAAGACTGGGAAATACATTGTGGGCATCCCCACTTAAAACAACATCTTGGGAAGTATATGAGCGAACAGCCTTTGCCATGGAAACAGTGCAAAGAAGTACGTAAGTCTTCCCAGGATCTACCTGAGACATTTTCTACATCCTGAAATCACTTAAACAAAAAATGCCCCCATGAAATACTTTAAGAAGTGTAAGTGTGTTATTCCCAGGCAGGATACGATCTTAGCACTCCACCACAAGGGATGAAACACACAAAGACCTGGATGCACCATTTGATCCTGCCTCTTAGAAAGTACCTAAATATTTATGAATACAGGAATATCATAATACTCAGCATTTATGTAGCACTTTCCCGCTGTAGACTTCTAGGTACTTTACGAAGGAGCTTAAGTATCATAATCTCCATTTTACAGATGAGGAAACTGAGGCACAGAGTGGTTACGTGACTTGCCCTAGGCCACACATTGAGTCATTGGCAGAGCCAAGATTAGAACCCAGGTGTCCTGATTCCTAGCCTCATATTCCATTCACTACACCAGAGCTGCCCTTCTTATATAGACCTATGCAATCCAGAGAGAAACTGATGGCCACGTGAATCAAAGAAACTGGGATAGAAAACACTCTGGTGAAGAACTGGAATGGCATGAGTAAAAGGAGGACAATGTAACTCCCCAGACTGAATCATGAGAGCGCTAAAACCCAATGCACCTACACCCACATTCATGCTACAACGGAGGTGGAGGTGACAAACCAGCAACACATTTAGAACTGATGCAAGGTGACAGAACTGGTTTTTACTGCCTGCTGCTAGAAGCAACTATTCAACTCCAGGGACCAAAAGTTACCACCCCAAAGCCTCCTCTCAGGCATCGTTGTATTCGCCCAGTTTATGTTCATTAGTGGGGCAAAGGGCTGATAGGTGCAGGCTGACGTGTTGCAACTCTCACTTTTTGGGGGTACACAGTCGTAGCTTATCCATTCACACTCTACACAGAAAATCCATCCTTGCTCCTCCTTTTGCAGCAAATCATAAAGAATGCCAACACTCCTGTAGTGAGACCTTGTATTCTAAGACTTCACTAATTTTACAAAGTAAACTAGAGAACATTTACTAAGAATATGAAGAAGCATAATAAATTGTCAATCTACACCACCCTCATCCAAGTTGACAAAGTACAGTGTGGGATAGAAGATCCTTGGTTTTAAATTCTCCCCCTCGCACACCCGATTTTGCAGGCTTGCAAAGACATGTTATCATAAATTAACAAGCTTTGAGAGTGTGCAGGAGTGTGACCTTGCAAGATAGCCTGGAGTTCTGCAGGTTTTGTGGACAGAAGTAAAATATTTGTGGTTTTGTTATTCATCATCCTTGCCCAAAAAGGCGCAGGGGCAAGGAGATTTTGCGCTGGTAATATTTTCTGGGATAATTTTGCAATGCATTATTCTAAAGTAATCAGATTAACTGAGTTATCAATTCCAATCTGGATTGTTTTGTCACTTAATTGTTTGTGGAATCCAAAGGATTCCTGTGAATTCACATCATTTGCTTACTTCCATGTTTCTACTCAAACACACAGGCTACGTCTACACCGGCATGATTTTCCGGAAATGCTTTTAACGGAAAAGTTTTCCGTTAAAAGCATTTTTGGAAAAGCACGTCTAGATTGGCAGGATGCTTTTCCCACAAAAGCACTTTTTGCAGAAAAGCATCCATGGCCAATCTAGACGCGGTTTTCCGCAAAAAAGCTCCGATCGCCATTTTCGCTATCGGGGCTTTTTTGCGGAAAACACTACTGTGCTGTCTACACTGGCCCTTTTGCCCAAAAGTCTTTCGGAAAAAGACTTTTGCCCGAACGGGAGCAGCATAGTATTTCCAGAAAAGCACTGACGATTTTACATGAGATCGTCAGTGCTTTTCCGGAAATTCAAACGGCCAGTGTAGACAGCTGGCAAGTTTTTCCGCAAAATCATTTGATTTTGCAGAAAAACTTGCCAGTCTAGACACAGCCACACTGTATAAATACATTGCAATCTGCACCTATGTTTTTTTTTTTTAAATTGATGCGTATTTTTGGAAGCCAGGATGTAAAACCTCATCCTTCTTCCAGGGCTCATAAAACAGAGAGGGGGATTTGAGGGACCACAGAGTCTCATGACAGCCCTAAGGTTGAACCCTCTTGCTCTGAGCCCTGCATGCCCCAACCTCACCTTTTTCTGCTCCTGGAGAGGAGCCCCATGACATGGTGGTGGGTGAGGCGAAAGTATTTTCCCCTCCCCCCCCTCTAATTTAGGATATCCTCCCCTCCTTCCCACCCCATGACCTGCATTAAATGGAAGGTGTCCTGTGAAGGGGAGAGCCTCTCCCAGTGGGCAAAGACTGGATGCTGGGTTCCCTGGATGCGATACCAGGCAGACTGTGCCCAGTGAGACGCAATCGCTTTTGCACAGTCAGCCTGTTGGTAGGAGAACCCAGCCTGAAGCTCATACCCCATCTCTCCCCACGTGTGTCAATAGGTCACGAGATCTCCCCTCCCTCCCCCTCCCCCCTTTGAACCTTGTCTGGCTGGCGCTACGCTAAAGTAAGGTGGCGTGCCCGCCAGAATCATCATGGTCCACGCTGTTGAGAATAGCCGTCTGGTCCTCAGGGAGCTGCCGGTGGCAGAGGTCATCCTTCAGCGCTGAGAGGCGAGCGAAGGGATCCTGACGAGAGTGTCTCTTCTTCTTGCGGAGGGAGACAGCTTCGTCAGGCCACAGTACCTGAGAGTTGGGAAGTTGCTGAACCTGGGAGGCAGAACCATCTGAGGAGGAAGAGGGAAGGACAAGAAATAAAGAGGATTAGTTGTCTATCTGGGTGCCATGAGCAGATGTGGTGCTTTACAGAGCTTGTCAAACAAGTACCTGGTCCCGGCCCTGAGAAGCCACAGTCTAACTCAGACGAACGTACCAACCTCTGGTCTGGCTGGGTAGCAGGTTAACAGAGGGTTCTCAGCTGAGGGATTTGGTGGAGGAAGGTTGTTCTAAGCATAGGGAACAGTGCGAGGAGGGCACAGCTCAGTAGGGGAGTAGGAGACAAGGGGAAGAGTCAAGGCAGAGGACCTGAGGAGAAGATACGGGACTGGAGAAGGAGCAGGAGGAAATGGCAGCAGAGATGTAGGTGGAGAGATGTAGGAGACTGAATTTAAAATGGACAGAGCCACTAACGACACTGGCAGAAGGGTCATTCTAGGGCTCTCTGGCTAGGTTCAGGACTACCAAGGGAAGTTGTCCCCTTCCTCTTCTGAACTAAGATCTGGAGTAACATCCCAAGGGGAAAAAACAACAGGCGATGGGGCCTCCATTTTACTGCTGAAAGGAGCAGGGAAGCCCTCGTGGCCTAATGGAAAAAGAGCCTGGTGCCTTTGTAAGGAATTGTTGAGCAAAAGGATAAAACGTGGGTTTTATATTAGCTCAGAGACCTACAGATCCTGGGCCTGAATCAACTCCCATTAGAGTCAGAGACTTTAATGAGCATCGGATCAGGCCTCCCAAGGAGGATGGACAGGGAGACTAGTGGGGAGGCTTGTGATCCTCACACTCACTGGATTGTTTTCTGGATTTTGAGGAGCCCTTGGATGACTTTTTGGGCTTCTTTATCCGCTGGTATTTCAGAGCTTCGAGCCTCTCAGGTGCAGCAGCGTTCCCGGATGGAGATGGACGTTCTCTAGAAAGGAAAAGCAGACATGCGCCATCAGTGGCCCCTGTCACACGCTGGCCGGAAGAGTTCCCATCCTCTGCCATGGAAAGGAAAATGTGAGGAATCCTGGGCGGATGGAGTAAGGTCAGCCGGCCGCACTGATGCTACACGGGATGCTGGTGGAAACATGACACTGGCTACTTGCTGCCTTTCGGACAGCTGTAGTGCCCCTCCCCTAGCACCTCAGCTTTTCCCCGGGCCACTGTGTCCCTCCCTCTCACACCACTGAGAGTGCAGATCAGGCAAAGTTCACAGAGAGGGGTTAGAATCCAGCCAGGGTTGCTCCTGCGGACAGAATCCAATGCCTGCTGATGGCTAAGCTGTGGAGGAATCGGAAGAGCCACGCTGTAAGGCAACTGGTACCAAGACTCACATCTTAAAAATGCATTTGGGTCTGTAATGTCAAAACCATTAAGTGGGTAGAGAGGGGCAGATCCTATGTCCGACAAGGCACTTTTGGGAAACCTGCATCAAACCCCTTTAAAGAAAGAGAAAACAAAAGGCGTATGGAAACAGAAAGCGGCCCCCATGTGACCACTATGCACAGCGCCAGCTGCGGCAGCAGGGACTCAGACAGACAGAACGCAAGCCGAGATCCTTCCCTTCCCCAGCCCCACAACAAAAATATGGCAAACAGAAACACAAAGGGTTTGCAAGCCAGCATTACTGGGGCCAGCAAGTTGATACCCCTTCCAGAATCAGGGCTCTGAGCCGCAACCCAATAAAACAAGAGCTGAGGATTGGTTCTGTTTAACTCTTAGATGCTAGCCTTCTGATTTTCTTTCCCAGTACAATAAGACATACCAGGACTTGGAAGTTAAAGTATTTACAAGATTTGATCACTGTGGGGGGCCAGATCTTTGTTTCCTGCAATGGGGTTTTCATTCAGGGGTTCAGCAGTGTGAGTTTCATCAGCTAATTTCTCTGATTTATTCTCTGCTGGGCTTATTCTTCCACCAAAACCTGTATGCATGGGAAACAGGCTCTGCATACATTTTTTTTTTGTACAGTTCTTTCCAGTCTGCTCGTCCTTCCTTTACTACATATGGGGAGGCAGGACACCCGGGGAGAGGGAAGATGAGTACAGGAAAAACCCTTCCCTCCGGACCAAGTCTGCCCAACTATACAAGTTCAGTTTTCACAAAATCTTTGACTTTCCCATTCTCACCCTTCTGTCCCATACCTTTCCCCCCAACAGTTCTACCTTGATACATCGCGCGTCAAAACCGAGTTCATGATCCACAAACAAAAGTCTGAGCACTGACACTTAGGGCCAGATATACTACAGATAATAAGAACATAAGAATGGCCACACTGGGTCAGACCAATGGTCCATCTAGCCCAGTGTCCTGTCTGCTGACATAGGCCAATGCCAGATGCCCCAGATGGAGTGAAGAAAACAGGGAATCTTTCAGCAATCCCTCTCCCTTCACCCATTCCCAGCCTCTGACAAACAGAGGCTAGGGACACCATTCCTACCCATCCTGGCTAATAGCCATTGATGGACCTAACCTCCATGAACTTATCTAACTCTTTCTTGAACCCTGTTAAAAGTCTTGGCCTTCACAACATCCTCTGGCAAGGAGTTCCACAGGCCAACCATGCGCTGTGTGAAGAAAAACTTCCTTCCTGCTACCGATTCATTTCACTGGGTGACCCCTAGTTCTGGGCTGAACCGGAGCCTTCACACAGCTCTGTGAACACACCTCAGTTGTGACCTGCAGCTCTCACAAGCCCTGGAGCCCCATTCCCTAGGAGAGTGCCACAGAGTGCTGCCGACTGTCAGGCATAATGCCAAAGAGTGGGGGGGAGGTGGCTTGAGGTATGAGCCAGAGCCCATCAGTGACAAGGCCGGGTCCACAAGGAATAGGTCACAGAATCCTAGAGCTGAAAGAGACCTCAGTCATCCAGTCCATCCCCCTGCCCAAAGCAGGACCAACCCCAACTCAATCCCAGCCAGGGCTTTGTCAAGCCGGGACTTAAAAACCTCCAGGGATGGAGATTCCACCCCCTCCCTAGGGAACCCAGACCAGTGCTTCCCCACCTTCCTAGGGAAATAGTTTTTCCTCATATCTAACCTAGACCTCCCCCACTGCAACTTGAGCCCATTGCTCCTTGTTCTGCCATCTGTCACTACTGAGAACAGCCTCTCTCCATCCTCTTGGTACCTGCCCTCCAGGTAGTTGAAGGCTGCTATCAAATCCCCCCTCACTCTTCTCTTCTGCAAACTAAACAAACCCAAATCCCTCAGTCTCTCCTCGTAGGTCATGTGCTCCAGCCCCCAATCATTTTGGTCGCCCTCCGCTGGACCCTTTTCAATGTGTTCACATCCTTCCTGTGGTGGGGGGCCCAGAATTGGACGCAATACTCCAGCTGTGGCCTCACCAGGGCCTCATGGTGCTCACAGTGACTAAGTCAACACTCAAACCCAGGTCTCCCGAGATGAAAGGACAGAGATTTAATCCACTGAGCCACCAACACATTCCCCTCCGTCACACCTTTCCACACAGGAGGGGACATTCTTTTGGTACCATTAGTCTCTCACTGGAAACCACTAATCAAATTGTCTCAAAACGCCTGCTCCGAGAGGGGTGGCTCGGAACATTTCTGAATTCCCAGGTGCCTCAGAGTCATGGTAGTGTTACTCAAATGTCAACCTAGTCCCACTCTCCTGTTCCATGACAGGTAACTGCCATGGGCAGACCAAAAATAGTCTGCTCTTCTGCATCTCCTGAGGAGACACAAAGCTTGACCAAGCTTCAGAAAGTGCTGAGGGAAAGAGGGAAATTAAGGCAACGATTCTTCTTCTGGCTGGCAGTTTCCAAGAGGTAGCACCAGCAAGGAACATGGCACTTGCACGTCCCAGCCATCAGTTCCAGGGTTCAAAGAAAGAGAAGCCGATGGCAAAGACAGCAAAGAGGAGGCATGTGTCAGATCCCGGGCACTTCAGTAACACTCCCCTGAAAGGGTTCATCTGAATGCAAATCGGAGCTGGTCTTCTGTTCACACTTCACGGCATTTGAGATTCACTTAAAGTAGTTCAGCACTCTGGCATCCTCATTCATTCCCATCAACTCCTCACTCCCCTGCGCTCATCTTCAACGCAGCAGCAGAACCCGAGATGGAACCGATAAGTGTGGGGTTGACGGATGAAGGTGTGTTCAGAGAGGCAAAACTCATTTCTACATGCCAGCTGCACGACAGCCTCTGGTAGAAAGAGTGGTGGAATTCTAGTTTGCCCACACAAAGACACCACAGCAGATCAAGAGAGACAGCAGGCACCTAGGGCAGGCTAGAGCAGCAGAAGCCAAAAAGATTTGGACAAAGACAATGATTACATTAGCCGGTGCATTTCTCACAGATAAAAAGTGCCATCTATGGACAAAAAGTGAACGTTTGTCTGGCTTGCCGGACAGTCTGTGGGGAAACCGCATTGTTAATGGCCCTTGTGATGGATGGGAGGGGTGCTGTCCTTTTCTAAACACCCCAGCATTGAGTAACTAAAGGGTTAAACCCAGGTAGCTAGGAAGTGTTGGCAGGGAGCCAGGAGAACCAATGGGAAGGAAGTATTGAGATCTGAATTGAAAGAGAATCTGCCTGCTGCTTTTTTGAGGGGAGTTCAAATCAGGAGGGGGGGGGGGGGAAGGGAATGAATTAAACCAGGCAAGAACACTATGCCTAGAAAAAGAATACCCATGCCTAAAGAAGGAATACCCATGCCTAGAATTGGACTGGATCTTGAAATAACGATGTTAAATAGCAAGTAATTTACTAGTCGAGCAGCCGATAGAATTTCCATTGACTACTCAACTAGTCGATAGGCACGTCTGCATTCCTCCTTTGAAATATACAGGGGGCGGGGGAGGGGAGGGCGGAAATGAACTAGTCAACTGGACTGATAATCAACTGGACTATCCGATAAACTTTTGCTTATCGGATAGTCGACTAGCCCTTAACATCCTTACCTTGAAAGTCCGGATACGTGAGTAGATAGGGAATGTTTTTAGTTCAATGCAATCAGGTTATTTTCTTTGTTTTGTTGTTTGGTTAAATTCCTCTGTGCTGAGTACATGTGCTGCCCCCATTCTGAGATGTGCGGTAGCATGGCCCCGTAGCTGCTTAATGAACCCCGCTCAGACAGGAATCAGGGCTTCTCCCTCACCTACAGAAGGAGCTCCCTGCTGAGAACAGAGCAGCAAGTCTCTCCCAGCCAGTAGGGACGCGGAAGCAGGGCCATGCTACCATGCAACTTAAAGAGAACCTTGCCCCGCCCTTACACTGTAACTAATGCTGAATCCCAGGGAAGCAATTCTCTGTGCTTTAATCAGTTCTCAGTTGCATTATAACACCCAGCAATCAAGTATGTTTACCATATCCATCCATCTTTTTGTTTTGTTAATAAAATCATCTTTTTTTTTAAGTTTATGATCTGATTCTTGTTTCCTGGAAGGTAACAGGAGGCCTAAGTGTGCATGCCTAAGATGGAGAGGTCAGCTATCGGAGATTACGGTTTTTCTTTTCTTTTTCAAGCTCTCTTGTGGTAAAAGAGCTTGTATCCCTCTGGAAGGTGTTCCAAAGAGCTTCTGTGACCTGGGGGCGTTTTTAAGCAGAAGCCTATAGAGGCAAGGTATTTTAAAGGACTCTTGTGGGTCCCCACCTTCTCCACTCGAAGTACCAGAGAGGGGAACAGCCTTGACAGCCCTAAACGGAAGGAGCTCGCTTTGGATGCCAGTGTGAACTCTGTTCTAGCAGCCAACTGGTCATTTAAGCCTTCCAATGCGGAGTATTAATGAAGAAACCAAGCTCCGACCCAACAGCAGGTCAGGTAGAGGAGTTGCCTTTCCTTTCAAAGAGAAAAGCAAACTGCAAAACATACCCTCTCTGTGGGATTAAGGCTTAGACCTCAACCCTGAATTTAAGATGCCTGAAATGGCATAGGTCCTTGGAAAGCATAAGAACGTGCAAGACACATGAAACCCAATCCCCGGTTGCAATCAGATCAGTCTGGCACTGAATGGGTTTGGGGAGAAGTGAAAGAAGGGAAGTTGGAGGAGATACCTGGGGGTCTATGCTCTGCTCAAAGCTTGGCCCAGTAACTTGTCCTTCAATACATCTCCATTTCCGCATCTGCAAAATGAAGAGAATACCTACCTCACATTGGGGTTTTGTAAGGCTTAAAGTATTGCAATAGGCCCTGAAAAAAGGCATCACAGTGCACTTCAGTATCTGTGGCCACTTAGCTCAGGCTACTTCCTGAGTATTTAATATACACGGAACCGGAACTTCCTGTTACTTGACTCTACGTCCCTCATTGCATTTTGGTGCTAAGGCTGCAGCGGGATGGCGAGACTTTACCTGGAGACAAGAGGGGCCGATGTAGGAATGGGCTTTCATAGCAGTAGACGCTTAGTTAGAATACAGCAGGCTGGTGACTTTGAGGACACTGATATGACTAGCAAAGTTTCTTGATTTTGCTAACAGCATTGAAAAGCATTTGGCACAAAGAGCAGGTGCAACTGAAGCCATCAGATTTAGGATATAAAAACAACCCCTTTCATATTCACCGCTCAAGCCCACACCTCAAGGTTTGATGAACGTGCCAAGAGACAGAGCCTCAAGACTATCTCTGATGGAATAGCTGCAACTCCCCACAAAGCAGGAACCATCAATTTCACTAGAGGAGAAAACCCATTTGTAGACAAGCCACAATTCCCTCCTTGTCACATTACCGAATTGGAGGGAAGCAGCCAGATCGCTGCTGCACCCCTAGGTGGGGGTTTTGGCCCCAGAAATTCGTATAAAAGGGAGCCATGTGGGGTATTGAATGGGAGCTTATTGTTTGCTGATCTTATGTACGCTATTTATGTGAGTGTATAATGTCTGTGTGTGTAGGTAGGAATCTGTAATCTGTGTGGAAGCTGAATATTTCTCTGAATGTGATTAAGCATTGCTATGGACAGGCTGATTAGCCAGGCCCTGTGGGACAATGGCACTTGATGGGCCAAGGACACACCGAAAGAATGGGGGCTGTCACCTGAGAGCAGCCAGCAGGAAACACAGAGATTGGCCTCTGACCAGGTGACCTGCTGCATACAAGAAGAGGCCAGGAAGGAGGTATAAAGAGGCCATGTGGTCGATGCCATTTTGTCTTCAGCTCAGCACTTCATCCCAGAGGCAGCATTGCAGGAATTGAAGGGCCCGAAAGACCTGTGAACCCATCCTGATCTTAGGATGCGCAATAAGAACTTTTAAACCAGCAGCTGCAACATTTCTGCTAGAGCCTGCATCGAGAACTGGGAGATTCGGTGCATGTAACGTACTGTACTTTAATAACCTTACTCTCATGCTTCTCTTTCTTGTGTTAATAAACCTTTAGTTTTAGATTCTAAAGGATTGGCCCAGCGTGATTTGTGGGTAAGGTCCAAAGGGTAAATTGACCAGGGATCTGTGGCTGGTTTCTTGGAACCGGACAGAACTTGTTCGGGGTAGGTGGGATTGGGTGCTAGGACCCCCCACCTGTGTATGAGGCCCGGGGCCATCTGGGGCACGGATATTGCTGGGGTGTTGGAGGGGTTTTGCTCGTGAGGCTTCAGGCAGGCTGCTGAAGCGCTCTGTGGGACTGGTTTGTGGCCTATTTGGAGAGGTCACCAGTCTGGGGGCTGTAAGGAGCCCCGGATTTGAGCAATTCGCCCTGAGAGGACACCCTCAGCTGTGCCCAGACACGGCCCGGTCCGTCACACTCCTGTTGGGACCAAGTGAGAAATTAACCTTGCTCAGAGGGGCTAGATTTAAGATGTATAAGAACTAAGGCACTATGGTTAAAGTCCTCTCAATAAGGCAACATGTGTGGTGAATGCAGGGTTGTAACTTAATTTTAGAAGCTAGCACTCCCGCAGCATTTCTACTTGGTGCTCTTTAACGAGCCACACATTTTCTGCTGCTGAACAACAACTGGTATGGGCAACGATAGCATTTGTGGTCCTCCCACACCCAGCTCACACCCTCAGTGCTCCATCCCTGATACGAGCAAGTGTGTGGCTATTCTATGCACGCAGGATCTCAGTGAACTTCTCCAAATGTCCTGTCAATGCAGCTCAGTCCTGACCAAAAGTGACTTCTGGTGCTCCGTTCTTGGTCTTTCATTAGAACGGCCGTACTGGGTCAGACCAAAGGTCCATCTAGATCAGTAGCCTGTCTGCCTACAGCGGCCAGTGCCAGGTGCCCCGGAGGGGGTGGACCGAAGACAATGATCAAGCGATTTGTCTCGTGCCATCCATCTGACAAACAGAGGCCAGGGACACCATTCCTACCCCCTGGCTAATAGCCTTTTACGGACATAACCTCCATGAATTTATCTAGCGTCTCTTTAAACTCTGTTCTAGTTCTAGCCTTCACAGCCTCCTCTAGCAAGGAGTTCCACAGATTGACTATGTGCTGTGTGAAGAAGAACTTTCGCTTATTAGGTTTAAACCTGTTACCCATTAATTTCATTTGGTGTCCTCTAGTCCTTGTATTATGGGAACTAATAAATAACTTTTCTTTATTCGCCCTCTCCACACCACTCATGATTTTATAGACCTCTATCATATCCCCCCTCAGTCTCTTCTTTTCCAAACTGAAAAGTCCCAGTCGCTTTAGCCTCTCCTCATAGGGGACCTGTTCCAAGCCCCTGATCATTTTAGTTGCCCTTTCATTCTCCTCCATAACAGGCTGAAACAGCTTCTGCTTTTTAAGTCCTAAACCAACTAGCAATCCTGTGCCACTGCCGGTCCCCTACCACACAGCTATACCGATCTCACTCAGCCTGGCCATGCAGCAGCCCTGCCATTTCTGCTACATTCCTCTTCTATGAGGATATTAGCAACTGTGATGGGTATTTTTCTAGAACCATAAACATGAGAGACTAGGCTGAAAATGAATCCAACTCCATTTGTTCGGTAAACTCGTCTCCCTCCCCACACACTCACCTCCATTTTTGGCCCCACATAACAAATGCACTAAACCCATTAACACAGTTTTACCTCAACTGCCATAGAGTGGATGGTGGCAGGAGAAAGAACAGCTACTCACCAACCCTCTCTGCCACCCTTTACTTCTGTAGTCAACTGCACCTCTCCGGTTGTGATTTTTTCCAAGACCAGAAAAGGGTCTCCCACTCCCCTGGCCCCTCTTGTAGGGTTGGGGCAACAGCCTATGCACAAAGCACATCCCGAACACTCGCATGTGGAATCGGTCCCTGCATTCGTTTGCTCTGCAGCGCTGAGTCACAACAAGGCAAGGTGGCCTTAAAAATACTTTCTGAAAGTTCTGCAGTGAACACAGACCCCAGACCCTACAAAGTTTGAGTCAGAAGAACTCATGGAGAAGTTCTCTAGGGCTTCGATTTACCACACTTCCGAATGAGAGTGAGTCAGAACCATATGCAAAGTTCCTGAAGGCACCTCACAGTTCTGGAGGGAGTGCGCAAAGCAGCCGGCTCCTGAGTGTGCAAAGGGCAGCGTTTAAAAGAGAAGAGCGTGTTACAAAGCTTGCACAGCTCACCAATGCTCCCTAGAGGAGCTGATACAAGTGTTTCTACTATGCAAGAAGGACCTTATCCTAGGCTAAGCAAGGAGCTGCGCTGGTCCAACCCAGCAGAGAGTCTCTGTTGCTCCTCTTCCAAGGCCTTTGTGCATAGGAGGTCAGAAGACAAGCAGACGAAGCCTAGGGAAGAACTGCAGCCCATCTCCGCCAGAACGGGAATCCACGGCACAAGAGGCAGGAAGATCCTAGGGTGCGATATACAATTTTCCCTGCCAGGAAAACATCCCTGCCTCTCTTCAGTTGAGCAAACAGGCAGAGAACTTCAGCAACAGCTTGGCAACTAAAAGGGCTGGTCTGAATTTATCTAGCCAGCCTAGAGCCCACCGGTTCAAATCCTGGTCAGGTTTACTCGGTCCTACACCCTTCCAAAAGTATTAACTCCATAGAGCTACAAAGGGTGCTTTCATGTAAGGAAACGTAACAAGCTAAGATCCGTTGTGTGCTGCATGGACTCTACCGTTCCCAGATGAGGCTTTGCTTAGGAGTTTTCTTTTCCCCTCCAGTCTTGTGTGGGATTGATTGCTGCCTCCATCCCAGAGGACGCCGTGGTTTTATCACTTGGGACCAGGTGAGGTTGCTTCAAAATCAGAGTCGCTAAAGAAACACAGAAGTCACACGCCCTTTCCACCGAGCAGCTGCCAAGGCACCCCCACCACAAGGAGAGAAGGAGCTGAGAAGAGCAGGGAGAACGCTGGAAATGGCACCCCTTCTACGGGTCTGCAGACAACACGACTCATCTACACAATGGACTTCGCCATGCTGAGAGGAGAGGACCACGGGAGAGGGGCGAGGAAAAGAGGGGCCGGAGAGGAGAGGACAGGAAGAAGAAAAAAAGAGCACCAAGGGAGGAAAAAGGAAAATAAATCAACTCAGGAGTGAGGAAACAAAAAAGACAAAGAAAACCAGAGAAAACTACTCGGACAAGAGGACTCAACTTCTCCAAGCGAGAGTGGGCGTGAAACGCATGCAGAGGGTCAGCACATGGAGTCTTTAAAGGGGAACTACTCGTTTCAAACTCAAAACCAGGGGGAGACCTCCTCCCCGCGCTGGGGGGGGGGTGGGGAGGCAGGCAGCTTCCTCCCCCACGGAAGGGAGGTCGCTTTGCCACTGGCACCCAGAGGGCAGCGGAAGCTTTGGGAGGACCCAGGACTGACTGTGCTGTCCAAGGCGAGGGAAGGAGCTGGGGCTGCCAGCACCAGACAGCTGCTCGCCTGCCTTCCCTGTGGTTTTTGGGTTTCCTACTACAGTGAGAGGACAGAGCCAACCCTTCCCAATTAGGAGACACATTCCCGGCACGTTGGGCTCCATTAAAAGAACAGGGAACGTTACTAGTGCTATTTCCATCCTGGCATACATTACCCACCCCCCTCAATAAAACTCGCCTGCCCTTCACGCAGCAAGAGATACAGCCCTGCAAACGCCATCCCGCTCCAGCCATGCGGAGGGAGTATCAATGATCCAGCATGCAGAGTCGTTTGTATCCCTCTCTTTGCCCCCGTCTGCCTGTCCCCTGCAGCCTGCTCTGCACGCATCCCTGCAGCGGAGATCCCATGTGTGCTGCTAGCAGTGCCCCAAACTGATCCGTGGCCACCACGGAGCGCGCAAACCGTGCCTGTCTCCCCCTCTCTGCTTTTATTACAGAAGCATAAAACCTGGCTGGTCTGGTATAAAACGCCAATGCCCCGGATCCACTGACCATTTTAAAATCCTCCCTCATGAAGGAATTACTGGGCTGTGCTGATTATGGGATTCTTTTCTCATTCGCGTGCAGGATTTATTATCCCTCTGCCTTCCCTATTAGGAATAATGGAGGGAGAACTGGTTCCATTGCGGTGCATTCGTACCCAAGTCCTAGAACAAGCTGTATTTCACTCTCTGGCCATGAGGTCCCTGCCGATGGACATCTGTGTGGCTTGGCTGCTGCTAAGATCTTTACAGGGCATGGGTTTTTATAGGCCC
This sequence comes from Pelodiscus sinensis, assembly GCF_052426305.1. NCBI lineage: Eukaryota > Metazoa > Chordata > Testudines > Trionychidae > Pelodiscus > Pelodiscus sinensis. Next base: position 5,961,834 of record NC_143076.1, on the reverse strand, counting down.
TGATGAACATCTCTGCCTGGAACTGGTGCAAGAAGCTTGAAAAGGCGTCAGGGTGGCCCTGGGTACTGGGAGCAGGAGATGGGATGTGGGACAGAACGATTCTATGGATAAACAGACTGCCCCGAAAGGAGGGCCGGCCTCCCGGGAGCTTCTGAAGCTCTGCGGGAACGACTGAAGCCACCTGATTGGGAGCGCCAAGGGTAATGCACCCAAAGGAAGCAATAGGACCGCTCTCTTGACCAGTCTCACATTCTGCCTCACCCCGATGCTTCACCCCCGTCTACCGCATTCTCTAGCTGGGCCTCAGTGTGATGAACGCACCAGGATGACTCCTCATTCTCTCCCCTGGTTGAATGTCCAACCCCGTGTTGCTCTCCCATCCCCCGCCACTCCTCACAGAGCGCTGGGGGGGGGGCTGTATCCCTTTGGGTGCCCCTTGCAGCTTTCGCTGTTTCGCTGCACTCCGCAAGCCTCTTTGATACGCTGCGCAGGCACAGCAGCTGTGAAGTTCTGGCAATCTGCTGCAGCCTCTCCGCTAGCGGCACTGAAAACAAGTCAGGAAGGGTCTGTCTGCACCGCAAAGTTATCTCCAAATAACAGCCCTTATTTCGAAATAACTTTCCTAGCATCTACACAGCCAAACCGCTATTTTGAAATTAATTTGAAATAGCGGAGCACTTATTTCGAATGTGGTAAACCTCATTCCAAGAGGAATAACGCCAAATTCGAAACAGCTATTTCGAAATAAGTGCTGTATAGACACTTATATCAAAATAGGGGGCCTCCAGCCTTCCCAGGGTACCCTGGTGGCCACTCCAGCCTCAATCAAGGACACTCTTCTCCCTCCTCCATCCCTAGAGCCCTTAAAGGGGTTGACTCTGGCCACAGAGCCTGTGCCAGCTCCAAGCCTGCCAGCCCAGAGCCAGAAGTCACTGCCCCTGAACCAGTGGCTCCAAAACATGAGAAACAAGCCACTGGCAGCCAGCCCTCCACTGCTCCCCCGGATCAGTCTGCCAGCTCCCAGGAGCCTGCCAAGACCTGGAAAAGGCGGGTGCCTTCCTGGTCTAGGGTGGAGATCCTGGATCTTATTCAAGTGGGGGGGATGCCCCCAACATCCACGATCTCCACACTAGACGGAGGAACGCGGCCGTCTATGGCAGGATAGCCACCAGCCTGGCCACCAAAGGCCACATGCGAACCCAGGAGCAGGTTTGCATGACAATCATATTGATGCAGTGAGACCCCCAACCCTGAGCTTCCCCTCCCCCTTCTTCCCCTTGCTTCCCCCTTCCAGCTCCCTCCTCCCAGGTTTCCCCCCTCCCTTCTCTTCTCCCCTCTCTCGCCTCCTTTCCCCAGCCTCACCGGAGTTTCATTCCTTCCCCCCCAGTTTTGTTAAATAAAGAGAGTTTGTGTTCATGAAAATACGTGTATTTTATTTGACATCAGGAAGGGGGGTTAGGGAGGGGTAAGTGGAAGGACGTGAGGGAGGAATGAGGCACAAGCCCCCAGTGGGGCAGACTAAGGAGGCTCTTAGTGCTCCTCAGGGCGGAAGCTCTCCTGCAGGGCCTCCTGGATACAGACAGCCCCCGTTGGACCTCTCGGATGGCAGCCTGCAGAAAGTGCAGTCAGGCTCGCAGCAATGCTTCCAAGAGAAGTACCAAAGTGGCCAGGGGCAGCTCTGGCTCCATAGAATCATAGAATAATAGGACTGGAAGGGACCTCGAGAGGTCATCGAGTCCAGCCCCCCGCCCTCAAGGCAGGACCAAGCTCCGTCTACACCATCCCTGACAGATGTCTATCTAACCTGTTCTTAAATATCTCCAGAGAGGGAGATTCCACCACCTCCCTTGGCAATTTATTCCAATATTTGACCACCCTGACAGTTAGGAATTTTTTCCTAATGTCCAATCTAAACCTCCCCTGCTGCACTTTAAGCCCATTACTTCTTGTCCTGTCCTCAGAAACCAAGAGGAACAAATTTTCTCCTTCCTCCTTGTGACACCCTTTTAGATATTTGAAAACCGCTATCATGTCCCCCCTTAATCTTCTTTTTTCCAAACTAAACAAGCCCAGTTCATGAAGCCTGGCTTCATAGGTCATGTTCTCTAGACCTTTAATCATTCTTGTCGCTCTTCTCTGTACCCTTTCCAATTTCTCCACATCTTTCTTGAAATGTGGCGCCCAGAACTGGACACAGTACTCCAGCTGAGGCCTAACTAGTGCAGAGTAGAGCGGCAGAATGACTTCACGAGTTTTGCTTACAACACACCTGTTGATACAACCTAGAATCATACAACTTGTGGTCCACTCCATGTTATAGAGTGCTGTGGTGTCCCGAGTGAGAGAAACCAGAGCATGCAGAGACAAAATGCTTTACTATCTCTCATCGAGGTAGATAAGCAAGCAGGGAAACCAGAGAACTGGCTGTCCGGGGGGGGGGGGGGGGTCCCTTTAAGCACAGACCTCAGATAGCCTCAGGCAGCAGCCCCACACAGCAAGTCCTGACCTGGTGCCTTGCGGCCGGCCTTAAATGGATTCAGAGTCCACTCAGTGTGGACGCGCTATCTTGAAATAGCAAAATGCTATTTTGAAATGCATTTTGTGTGTAGACGCGTCATTTCGAAATAACTATTTCAAAATAACACTGCAGTGTAGACATACCCGAACACTACTTCCCCGGTACCCAGTCTGCTTGGTAGTGGCCTGTCATTTCAATGGGCCGTTAGAGCTGGTAACTGGCAAAAGAGCACACAAGAACTTAGTGAAAGGTGGAAGAGAAAGCTCAAATGCTACAAAGGAGCCTGAAAATAAGGACATTGCTTCATCTGTGCAACTGCCCTTCAAAAGAGTATCGCCAAGAGCTGTTTTCTCAGAGAAATCTAGCAAGGGTTACTTAAGCCACTGTCCTCACTGTTGGATTTGAAGCCATCTCGCAAGGTTTCACCAAGGAAAGTATCAGAGTTGAGGCTTCTCGCTGTAATTAACCGACTCCATTTTAAAACAAAGATATATTGTTCCTCGGGTGAGCTGAAGCTACGCAGCGTACTGCTGCCAATGGCACAAGGAAAGAAAAACAAAATAAAACAAAACCAGTGTTCCCTGTAAGCTGCACCCGAGCTGCCACTTAGGAGAGATTCCAATGCCACCCTGCTGATTAGCAGAGCGCCCACAGCTAGGTTTTGTGTTTCTACTGGTGGTGCACATTCCCACATGCCACAGTGCACATAAAATTATTCCACACGTGGACGGGAAAGATTAGAGGGACAATTGCCCAGAACTCCTCCAGTTTAAAACAATTTAGGAATCTTGGGAATGAAGCGGGGGGGAGGGGGGACCTCAACTATTAAAATACAATTGGAGAATTATTTCTAAAATGGGGATCCCTTTAATGAATTCATGGAATGAGATCATGATCCCAAAGATCGGTTTGCTAGTTGATGTCAAACTGAGAGCAGCTATTAGTGCTTGCTGAGCACGTGCCATTTTGTGTTGTTATTCTCTTATCTGTATCCATAGGATGAACCCAGTATTTCTTTAAAAAAAAGCTTTAATTCTCTAATAGCACTGAATATTTATAGCACTAGCACAGGCCATTTCTTGCAACTCATTTGGGTAGGTGTTATTATCCTCACTGCCAGGGGAGGAAAGTGGAGACGTTGGCACATTAAGTGACTTGCCTAAGGTCATGTGAGTCAGTGGCAGAGCGGCAACTAGACCCTACACATTCCTGGCTCCCAATCCTGGTTCAATGCATAGTTCAATGCTCTCAACCATGCATTTCCCTGCACAATAAAGAATGAGGAGCTATCTACTCTCTGCACTGGGCTTGCCCCACACAAGTCACAGCCACGCCAAGTTTTTCCTACCTGTATCCCGACTGCAAATAGGCCTCTCTGAATACACAAGAACATTGAGGCACTGCTAAGCAGGAAAACCCAAAAGCCACAGAGACTGTGTGCGCAAAGGTTTTGTCCTAGTATTTGACAATTCCTTATTCCCCTTTAAAGGAAGAGATGGGATTGGAAAAGCCCCTCCCAGGCCCCACTCCCCGCCACCCTCCGAGAGCCCCCACACCATCCTTTCGGACATGGATCACCCTTACCTATTGAGCTGAGGAGAAGCTTGTCTCGACAACACTGCCCAGATAGCTGAGATTAATCAAAAACAAAGCAGTTAACACCCGCAAGGAGCCGAGCTCCGCAACACATCAGCACGTCAAAAACGCCAACGGAGGAGAAGTGGGAAAAGAAGCCAAAAAAAAAAAAAAAAGCCCCAAACCAAATGAGGCTGGAAACAAAAAGGGGAAAGAAACAGAAAAAGAAAGAAATCAACGAAGCGGATGAAAACACTGCATACAAGCGCAGACCACAGTGCTCTGACAAGCATTGTCCTGTGATTCCCTATACCTGCTGGGCCTCACCAAGGTGTCCTGGTGTAGCAGATTGGTTGGAGACATATATATATATGCACACACACTCATACACACACGAGATATATATATATGTTTTTGAAAGACAATAGAATTGATTTGAGGTTGATTTTGTTAGTACAGACCCACCACGGATAGTAGCATCCCTCTCTGACCCATTCACCCAGTCTTCTAAAACCAGCAACCAACAGCAGTGCTGAATGGGCTAATTGGGTTTCTAAGGCTTTAAAGCTTCCAGGTACCAGAGAGAGTAAGTGAAATGCAAGGGGAGCACCGCAGGGTGAAAAGCCAGCTCCCACCCCCAAACCTTGCTGCTTTCCCGACACCTCAGCCAAAGCTGGCGACACACCATCCTTCCTCCTCGCCTGACCCAAGCTCTTCTCTCCACTTCCCTGAACTTCTTACTTCAAGCCATTCATCTCTAAGCTCCACGAGTTGAGGGAACTGAGAGGTTAGACCCCCCGCTATGTGAAAAAATAGAATTGAAAACAAAAAAAGACAAAGGGATGGAAGGAAGGAACGCCTACAGGCTCTAAGATGCTGCGAAAGAGACGAGGGAAAGAAGAAAAAGAGGCAGAGACGGAGGGAAAGAGAAGAAAAACAGAAAGACGCTTTGCCTGGCGCACCCCTGGTACCTGGAAAACCAGCCACTGGAGTTTAGCACAGCAGCCTCACTCTTTAGGGTAGGATCTGAGAATACCGGCAGCTTCCTGCTTTCCGCTCAGGTGAATTTCTTCTCCTTGCATGCTGTTCATGGGACTAAGTCCTTGCACCCGCTTCCCGCCCGAGTCGTGGGACTGCAGCATCGCTTTTGGAGATGGAGGGCAGGGTGACCTTTGGGGCCGTCTCTGTCATTCGTTAATGGTCACTAGACTTCGTGGGGAAGGGCAGAAAGAAGCCAAAGAAGCGGGCACGCTCAAATCTTCCAGGAAAGTCAAGAGCCAGGAAATAAAAAAGCAAACTGCCGGTGACCCAACAAAGCACAGGTAGTGAGACCCCTAACCTAGCTCCTGGCACGGGTGGGCCCTTCTCTGCACATCCGAAAACACAGCCGTCCCAATTCCAAAGAGACTTGCGAGGGGAAGAGCAGCTGTTGTCGAGTAACACACTGTGAATGACCGATTGCTCCTCTGCCTATTTAACCCATTAACGTGAGCCATGTCCTAACAGTGCCGGCAGCGAGAGTCTCTTCCGAGCTGGGTCCTACCAGTGCCAACTGGAAGTCACCTCCAAAAGGGATGCTGCAGCGCGTCCAGACAACCCCTATGATTTCGGATGATGATGATGATGATGGGAGGAGGGAGTTGGAGGCAGTGGGTGAGGTGGGGGTAGGGCAGGAAAGGCAGATAAAGGGCAGCTAAAGGATTCAAACAAACACTTACCCTGAAGTGGATAATGTTGTCGGTGTAGGCTCAGGTCTGAGAATGTCCTCCCCAGCCCTCCTCGGAGAAGGAATTTGTCCAAAAACATCCATATTGTCCCCAGGAAGGGAGGGGCACTGAGAGGAGGGGTAGCCAGTGGCCAAAGAGGTGAAAGCCATGGCAGGTCGGTAGCTGGGGCTGTCTCCCCTGCTGCTTTGACCCGGGGAGCCGGTCGACGGGGTGGACTTGCGGGAGAAGCTGACCGCTGCGGGGGGCTGCAGGGTGATCTCCGATATCTCCGCTTGCTGGATGAGGCCCGGCCGCGGTCTGGCACGTGCAGTCAGCTCCGGGGAGCTGTTGCGGGAGCTGAGGGGGCTTTGGGTCAGAGGGGAAAGCCTCGAAGGTTGTAGCACCACCTGATGTAAACTGGGCTCAGCCCTCCTGACTTGCCGAGGGCTAGGCCGAGGTCTGGGTTCGGGCTCATACCACCTGGTGTCCAGGCCAAATGTGCTTGTGCCACTGTGGCTGACTGACTCGGACGGTTCGTGGTAAGGCAACACGGGTATGCCCATACCTTGGCTGGTATGTCTTAGCTGCCCTTGACTCGTCATAGGTTGCATAGGTTTGTCCTGCCATTTGGTGGTAGTGGGCACAGAGGGTTGGCTTCTGCCAGGTGGCTTGCCAGTCCAACTCTTTGGTGCCTCCAGGGGCAGAATGCCAGGGTAGGACGCAGGGACCTGGAGAGAGGAGGGGGGCGGGCCCCTAGGAAGACAGGCCATCGGCTGCACACACTCTGCCATGTCGCACTGGTGGAGCTGGTGAGGGAATATCATGGGAGATGCCTCCAGGCCGCTGAAAGGGAATTCAGCCCTGCCCCATGGCTCAGGAGACCGGCCCCCTGTTGGCGTCTGGGTCAGAGGCAATGTGCTGTTGGAAGCATTTTCTCCATTCTCCTCAGGTATGGTAGGGTGTCCAAAGGGCCCCTCGGGGTGTAGAGGAGGGGAGGACATGACAGAGCTGAGGGGGCTGACCTCTGGCATGTAGAAGGGCGGAGGATCCATCTCCCCAGGACTGCTGCTGCTGAGGTAACCGTAAAATTGACTGTGGTGGAAAGGCCTGGGGGCTGGCGGTCTGGCCTGACCAGTGGCCTGCAGGCGACTCTCCAGAGCACCTGTGCCCTCCAAGCCCCTGTGGAATCGGGGGCTGTATGCTGGTGGCGGAAGGTACGATTCCTGGCTGGAGGAGAGAGGAGTCAGCTGAGATTTGAGGGCTGCTACAGATGTGGGCACAATGGGGTCGTCGTTCTCTTCGTCGGACTGGCGAAACTCAGGGTACATGTCTGTCTCCTCCACAAAGGGGAAGCCTTCTATCCGGCGGGTCTTTAGTGAGGGCTCCATCTCGGAAGGGTCCATGACAAAGCGGCCATCAGGCCCACGGCTGATGAGCTCAATGGGAGTAGTAGCCTCGGCTTCGGCTTCAGCCTTGGAGACACTGTACTTCTTGCTGCTAATGGCCCTCTTGGTCTTCTTGTAAAGGGACAACTCCTTCTCCTTGCTGGGGCTCAGCATACGCTTGCCCTGCTGGCCTTGGTCGTCAGAGGACTCCGAGGGGGGGCGGAGCGTGCGGATGCTCTCGGGACTCACTTTACCGGAAGACAACCTGGACCATAGAGGAGAGAAACCAAAACAAAAAGGGGGGATGGTCACGGGGAGAGGAGAAAAAATCTGGAGGGCTTGCCCAGCAGGATCTCAGGCCAGCTGGACACAAAAAAAGGAAAAAGCCTTAATCGTTCCCAAAAGAGGGCGGCCTGGAAGAATTTTGTGGGGGCATTATTACAGTGGCAGAAGCTCGCATGGTTCTAACACAGGCCCCAGGAGTGGGCTGGGAAGGAACAGGCATAAGAGATAAGACCAACAGGTGGCTGCTACTTCTCCCCGAGTGCCAAACAGAGAAATGTTCCATGCTCCCTCATCCCCCCTGGAGCAGGCAACCCACTGCAATTCCTTGAAATCTGTTTCACCAGCCCGTAGGACTGAATGACAACAAGGCCACTGCTTGGTACATTCATTGGATTCATCTGAGCCTCTTGTAAAACTAGCTTGGGAAACCTCTCAATAAGATGTTCTCCCTCATGTGATTTCACTCCTAGTGCTTTCACCTGCAGCTGGGGAAGAACAGCACAAGACCATCCCCATTTGCAAAATTTGGCAACTTCTGATCCCAGCTCCCAACATGTGAAGAAAAAACACATATCCATTTCCCACAAGCCTGGAAGGTAAGGGTTAGTAAGGCTCCCAAAGGGAGAAAGGGGCAGCTGCTCGGAATTCACCTATCCTACCCAGACGTCTTGGGACAAACAGGATTCAAGAGAGACCTTGCAGATCCAGCTGGGATAGTGGGGGCAAGGAAATTGCAAAGTGCCACCTTCTCAGTGAAACGAGAGAGCCCACGGGGGGGGGGGGGGGGGACGACACCAGTGGAACAGGATAAAAAACACCAAGTGTCAGGGTAAGCACGGGAGTCCTGCCTCATGCGCCAGAAGCTTCAGATGAGGTGATCAGAGGCTACACGGTTACACTCACAACAAAGACACCCCCCCCTTTCTCTAGCTACCCTTGCTGGTGGAGACACTGAGCACTGCTGATGGGCTCCGAGAGGAGTTGAGACCAGCGGGACACAGTGATCCAGGGTCTTTAATGGAGTCTGGGGGAATCTTCAAGGCCAAAAAGAGTTGCTCGTAGAACTCCACATTTCCCAGTTACAGGGGAAAAAAATGCAAGGTGAAATATTCCTAGACACAGTGAAATTGCATTAATGATCCAACACTTCTTTTAAGGAACCACTTCAAAACTGGCACTACAATTCCACCTCAAAACAGACATCCAGCACTGCTCCCTTGGGAAATCTCCCAGGCATGCTTCATTGGTAACTATTTCCTCTGCTTCTGCTCCAAAGCCAGGCCGTCTCCTGCAGACTATTTCGTTCCACACAGTTAGGGAGACACCCAACACATCAGACACTAGGATCACCAAAGCTGAGACACTTCAAGTCAGATATTTCCATGTCATGAGAGTAGCATCCCTATAAAAAGGTGCCTCCAAAAATCTACCAGCTAAAACATAGCCTGAGTGGCATCTCTAAGGCAGAGATACTTACGGAGACTCCAGACTCTTCCTGCAGTGGGTTATCGAGAGAGGAGGGTCTGGAAAAGAATAAAAGGGGCAGTGAAGAGAGAACGCTAAAAAGGCACAACCAGGCAGAAAGGAGGCAACAGAAATCTTACATCAACATCAAGGGAAAAAAAAAAAAAAAAGACTCAAGAGGCAGCCAGATTTTGGTTGATCTAGTGCTCTAATAGTCGCAAACAAACAAACAAACAACTCCAGACAGTTTCCTATCCATCCTGTGGTCACTGAATTATACACACTAGAGATAAGAGTCCACCCTCCGCAGGCCCAGCCAGTATGAATTTCCCTGCATTCCTTGTTCCAGAGCCAGCTTCCATCACTTAACAAGGGGGGTTCTGCCACTTCCTTTGGGAGATTCTCTATAGCAGGAGGGGCCAAACGTACTGACCCTCGGAGCCACATACCAGAAGTTCAGGAGCTGCAGAACACTCACACCATGCCCAAGGGCAGCGCCCGCGGGGGCTTGGCATTTCATTGCCGTGGGGTGGTACCTGCTGGGCAGGCGCACCTGGCTGAAGGCTTGAGCTCTGGTGCCCCCTTCCATGGAGCTAACACCACGAGACCCCCACCTCAGTACAGGACAGAAGCCCCTGGTCCCGCCATCTTGCCAGAGGGCAGACTCATGAGCTCCCTCTCCCAGTCTGATTGGCAAAGAATGTGAGGAGCAGCATGGGGAGACTCCAGGAGCTGCACTTTAACTGCGAAAGAGCCACAGCTTGGACACACCAGTTCTATCATCTAAGAATACAACCCTTAGAATCACAGAGCTGGAAGAGACCTCAGGAGTCACCAAGTCCAGCCCCCTGCCCGAGGCAGGACCAACCCCAACTCAATCATCCCAGCCAGGACTTTGTCAAGCAGAGACTTAAACACCTCTAGGGATGGAGATTCCACCCCCTCCCTAGGGAACCCAGCCCAGCGCTTCCCCACCCTCCTAGGGAAAAAGTTTTTCCTAATATCCAACCTAGACCTCCCCACTGTAACTTGAGACCATTGCTCCTTGTTCTGCCATCCGTCACTACTGAGAACAGCCTCTCTCCATCCTCTTTGGAACCTCCCTTCAGGAAGTTGAAGGCTGCTCTCAAATCCCCCCTCACTCTTCTCTTCTGCAGACTAAACAAACCCAACTCCCTCAGCCTCTTCTCATAGGTCATATGCTCCAGCCCCCTAATCATTTTAGTCGCCCTCCGCTGGACCCTCTCCAATGTGTCCACATCCTTTCTGTAGTGGGAGGACACAATACTCCAGATGTGGCCTCACCAGATCCTTCTCACACTGTCTGGTCCATGAAACACCAGTGATGCAAGCAACTGGTCTTGGTGGCCCTCAGAAGGACGTGACTTGAGAACCAGCCACTGGAGGGCTGTGGGAAGGAAGGAGTCTGCAAGCAGCTTCTCTTCCCCAAGAATGAAAAGTGCCCAAACCTCAACCCGACTGGTCTAACAGATTTCACCATTAGGACGGTTCCCCTGCCATGTCAGTCTAGGTACCGCTCTCTGTTTCTTCTTCATCCCCACCTTGCCTCCCCCATTTCTGATCACAAGAGGTTTCGGACAGCAGCTGAGGTTCTGATACAGCCAGACGGCATCTCCACTCCTACTCTGTTCTAACACAGCAGCACTTCGCTCAGAACTGAGATGTTGAGATTTCCACAAGCCTCCAGACCTCAGCACCCACTTCTGACATGATTTAATAGCTAACCCATCTGTCCGGATGAGAAGTGAGGAAAAATGGGGGAGGGGAAGGGCCAGGATCCAAACGGTCAGAGAGGAAGGACCGAGTTAGGACAAGCTTCTTCTCCCAAAGACAAAGAGCGAAGTTTACCACCAGATTCCCCAAGGGGGGGGGATGTAAAAGTAGCAGGACTCACCTTTCTTGCGCTTGAGCTTGCGTTTGCGTTGTTTGTTGACAAAGCAGGCAGTTAGTGTGCTGAAGAGGATGGCAGCAGCTAGAAAGCAGATGGTGGCAACAATGCCCGCCAGCACCGGTCGGGCCAAGCCTTCGTCTGTCAGGTCGGGTGGGGGGAATAGGTCTGCAGGAAGAGGGGAAAGGGGAATCCTCTTAAAGAAACGGTTGTCCCCCACCAGGGTCCTCATCACTGTCTGGAAAGTGAGGTTTGCATAGGGCATGTAAACTGCTGAGGGGATTGGTGCTGAGGTGCGGAGCCATTCCCTACCAGGTAATTGGGCCCAGAGTGGTAGTGAGTGAACGTTGTTACCATCAGATGCCTGGGAGGTGGCCTGAGAGGAGGCCTGTTCTAGCACCTGCTGTAGTAGTGAAAGGTTGCCTGGCAACATACCATAACCCTGACTTGCAGAAATCACCTCAAAGAGTGAAAGGTCCCTGTGCCCCCATTCACTCCACCTTTCTGAGGAGACCAAAGATGCTGGGAGCTTCCCAGGCCCGTGTTCGTATCTCATGCATAGCCATATGGTAAGCAAGCACCCCAGAGGTAACGTAAACACCGACCTACAGGATGTGCACTCACACCCTCAGTACTTACAGGCCACTGAGCGGTTACCCAACAGCTTTCAGATGAGGATGTTCAGTGGTTCCTGACCTGCTGAATTTGAATCAGCAAGCTTGGCATGAGTGGATTTGTAAGTGTTAGTGTACAATTTATGGGAAGTGATTTAACATGATTTATGCAAACTACATAATCTAGTCACTTAGTCGTTCATATCAGGGTTTGTAAACCTGTTATTAGCACCAGCTGGTAGAACTTTTTGGGGCTGAGATGGCAGTAAGGGACATTGTCTAGCTACACCTGGACATAATCTGAGGTCATCTACACACCCCCAGGCAAGCAAGTGCAGGCAGGCAAACTGCAGAAGAGGAAGCTAATCTTTTTTTTTTTTTTTTTTTTTTTTAAGTTACATCCAGCAAAATGTTTCTGCATAACACCACTTGAGGGCAGTGCTGGACCGGCTTTGCCCTGTACACTGCAGAATTGAGATCTCATTGGTCTCGTATTGTGCGCTGGTGTCATTTAGGTTCCCATCGCTCTTATTTGTGTCTCACCTTTCCTGGATTATATTTCCTTCCATCACAATGTGCTATGTTTGACATGGTGGATTCTCCTGCAGTCTGTGAAATACACCTCTGAATGCAGGGCAGCAGTGTGCTTTCTTGGGCTGCTATACGCTGCAGTTTATGTGGAGCTACAATGCCGAACCGTGGTGCACTGAAAATCCCTATTTAGGGATATGCTCCCTTACTTAGTACCCTACTGTGCTGTTATTAGGGATATCAAATGCCATTTAATTAGTTAACTAATTAAGGAGAGGGTGAGGGGAACATTCCAGTCCACGGGGCTGAAGTGCCTGCCCCCATCTGCAATGGCTGGACTGGAGCAGTCCCCATGCCAGGGGCAGATGCTGCTCCAGCCCTGAGGGGCTGCTGGTTCCCAGCCCACACAGGCTGGCAGTCGGCAGTGTTGTGTGGTGATCGGAAGGGGGCGCGGAAGCTGGGGTGGGGTAAGGCTGCTGATTCCGCCCCAGTGTGAGGTCGCTGTTAAGGTGATGCTCCACATCCCTAGTTGGTACAGTATCTAACACCATCTTTTGCTTCTGGCCTACGTGCAACCGTGTTGTGCCATCTTTCCTGCTCCAGGCAGCGCCAGTCTGCATAGTCCAGCAGTTGTTTGTGGACATAATCGTGGGAGTTGCAGAATATGCCATTTCTAGTGAGGTCAGAGGGCCCCCGATTCCCAAAGTACCCGGCAGCAGAGCCGGCACCTCACCACACTGCGCTACTGTTTCCCCTGGTGGAGCATGTGCTTACGTTTTTTGGGGGCTGGAAGAACACTTACCTGTACTGGAGACACCTGCTATGTTACTGGGTTCACTGATGAGGTCCTGCATGACAGCCAGAACTCGGAACTCGTACCAGGTGTCCTACGGCACCAAACACAACACAACCACTAAGAAGCAGCTTACTTCCACATTTAGCACACCAGAGCAAATCAAGCACCAGGGCAACTTCTTCAGGCCAATGATGAGGCTCCTCAAAACTGTCCTACGAGAACTGCCCTTCCCCAGGCCGAAAGGGGAATATGTTCTTTACCAGGTCTATGCTTCAGGATACCAAATTAGCCCTTACTGTGGAAATAAGCAACAGATACCCTGAAAGTATTCCCCAGAAGCTCTCCCAGGGCTGCAACACAGATGGTGAACAATCAGCTGTTGAAGAAAAGGGCCAATCCGGGATAAAAACCCCAAGAGTGCTCAGACAACCACTTACCTGAGACAAATCCTTGGCAAAAAAGTCGCTATCACTCCCCAAAATGGCATCGTCCAATATCTCCCACCTCTCCCCTATGCGGAACTCCATGATGTAATGGTCAATTGGAAAGCTGTGATTGGCTGGAGGAAGCCATGACAACAGGACTCCTTGCTGTGTCCGATTGGCTGTTAGGCACCTCGGTGGAGTAACCAGCACCAGGGGTTCTGGAGTTGTAACAGGGAATGCTGAAGACACACAGAGTAGGGAGGGGTTGGGGCAGAGAAAACGTTTAGTGGAATCAAGAAAAAAAAAAGATCAGTAGGTTCTACAGCTGCGGGTTGAACCTCTCTAGGTCCAGCACTCTCTGGTCCGGCAACATCTGTGGTCCGGCATGATTTTAGTTGGCCAGATGCCCACTTATCGTGGGCATGGCCAAGTTTCCCACAGTCCCATAAAGTTTGTTTACAGCCACCAGGCCTGGCTCTCAGTGTTCTGTGCTGTTCTTTAGCTCTGATTTACCCCTACAAGTCTTCCGAGAGCCCAGTGAGCAGTGGAAGTGTTGGCGATGCTGCTAGACAATATTGACCTCCCATGGTCAGTAAATTCTCTGGTTTGGCACCGGTCAGGTCCCGAGGGTGCCGGACTAGAGAGGTTCAACTGGTAGCTACTTTCTTGAATTCATTTCAGTGTGCACGTATGCCTTTATCTTTTGTCAACCACGCACTGCAGCTCCAACACCACCTGCAGCTGTGCTGCGTAGGATTTACGCCTGAAGAGCTCTGACTCCACAGGCCTCCCGGCATACACCAACCACCTCCAAAATGCACAGGAAAAGACTGCACAATGGAGGCCCACTAAGGGCATTTTATTCCTCTCTTACAAGCACGGACCATCGGTTGCCCATCTGAGAGCGGATAATGGAGTAGAGGAATTCTGGTCTGATCCACTATAGCAGTTCCTATTGCGGTGTAAGAACTGTAGCCACAAAGGGATCTACAAGGTCTCTTTTCTGAAAGGTGCCAAGAAGTCTGTGTGCCAAATGTAAGGTACCACTGGACTCATTATCTGAACCAGACTAACATGGCTACCTTTGAAACCAAGAAGTCTGTATGAGAAAAGGAACCATCTTAGATAGGAGTCTAAGAAGAAAGGGGGGATATAGTATTACAGAGTCCATTCATTCCTGGAACTTTTGAGAGCAGCACAAGGAAACTAGCAGGATTAGCGATTCTGTACCATGACTTGGCCCGAGATAGGGTGTACTTTACAACCAGCTAGTGCCTATGAATTTTAGTTACTACCAGGGTGGGCTGAACATGAAATGGAGACCTAGAGGGGAATGGTGCTGTGGTATGAAACACCCAAACCAACCAGTCCCCACTCAAGACAAGATTTCAACGTTTCTCTCTGCAATCTGGTGAATCCCATAGTGCCTGACGAATAAGCCATGGGTCACATTAGTACTTGCACGGGCAACGTCACTGAACATAACAATGGCCACACTGGGTCAAAGGTCCATCTAGTCCAGTATCCTGCTAGGTAACCCAGAGGGAATGAACAAAATAGGGAATCGTCAAGTGATCCATCCCTTGTCACCCATTCTACTTTTGACAGACAGAGGCTAAGGACACTATTTCCACCCATCCTGAATAATAGCCGTTGATGGACCTATTCTCCATGAATGTATCCAGTTCTTTTTTGAACCCTGTTAAAGTTCTAGTCTTCACCACATCCTCTGGCAAGGAGTTCCACAGGTTGACTGTGTGTTGAGTGAAGAAAAGCTTCCTTTTGTTGTTTTAAACCTGCTACCTACTAATTTCATAACCCAAGAACCCCCTAGTTCTTGTGTTATGGGTTCACGCAATCATTTTCCCGAATATACTTTCTCCACACTGGTCATGATTGTATAGGCCTCTGTCACATCCCCCTTTGTCTCCTCTTTCCTAAGCTGCAAAGTCCCAATTTTATGAATCTCTCCTTGTATGGCAGCCTTTCCAAACACCATATTTTTGTTGTCCTTTTCTGAACTTTCCATTGCCACGATACCTTTTCACTGACACCATTAACACAAGAGGGGACCTAATGAATGTGACCAAAGGACCCTTCCTCATCTCAGCACCCTTCTCCTATCTAGCAGCCCTCTGACTTCTCTTTATCATCCCCATGCTGTTCCAACTCACCTAGAGTGTTCACAGTGACCACCTCGCTGAAGGCGCTCGTACCGAGTTTGTTTTGAGCCAAGACACTGAACTGGTACGCAGTCTCTGGTTCCAGGGTGTCTACCTGCAGCCAGCTAGGACCAGTTGGTACCGGAAGAGACAGCCAATCATGAGGTCCAAACTGCGCTCTCTTCATCCTGGCAAGAGAGAAGACAAACAACTCAAGTGGGGGGGGGGGGTTGAGAGAAAGTCTGAATGAATGAAAGAAGAGAGAGAGAGAGAGAGATAGAGAGAGCCAACCCCTTAAGCAATAAGGGAACTACCCCGCATGCGGGATTGGGTTTCACATACCAGCAACACATGCGGAGAGTCTGCTGCCTACAGATGTGAACTGCCTTGAAACTAGGTCAGAGGAAAGAGGGAAACTGGGATTCAAATTGTTTGCTTGGCGCACAGGGCTCTTTACTTGGTCCCACTGTACACCCGGTTGGAAACACAACTTTATTTACTCTTGCCAGCCCTCCCACCTCTATTACCCCAGACCCTTAACGAACAGCTCTTAGGATGATGGTCACAAATAACAGAACAGAGTCAGAACCTGATTACTGGTCATGACAAAAAAAGGACATTTTGTTGCTGTTTAGTCCTGTTATCACTGCCACAGCTATGGCAGGGGGAGAGGAGTCTATTCTGGCTCATTGTTCATCAGCAAAATTAATTAACTTCCCAACAGACAATAAATATTTCCCCCCCGCAGTGCAACCCCATTGGAGACATGGAGCCAAACTGTGATATCTAGTTCGTAGGAGCAAGCCAGGAGTCACTCCAGGGAAACCAAGGGCGTGACTCTGGATTTACGGTTAGGACAAAGAAGAGCAGAATTTTATAGACAATTGCCCAGATTCTCACTTAAACCAAGGCCCATTTATACGGTCGGAGCGATGTAAAAGGGTTTAAAAGCGAGAGTCAATGTTATTTACATTTCAGAACAATGTAAAAGGAGCCTTAGCGTAAATGAGAATACATTCCAATGGGTTTACACAGGCATTAGGACGACAGAAACGGTCCTCAATAATTTCCATAATTGGTGATTAAGCACAAGCCAGACTGAAGGCAGGGGAGGGGAGGAAAAAAATCAGTCAAGTTGGGATCTGATCTCAGGATTGAAGGGCTAGCTAGCAATGGCAACTGGGGGAGATTGTCCCCTCTCTCCTGCAAAAAGCTGCCTCTTCTCACTTGGAAACAAAGTGTTAGAGACAAATAAGGAAATACTGAATGCACTTTTTAAGAGTCATTTTTTTTTCCTGACAGAACAGCACAGTTTTGGTGTCGTGTCATTCAGAACAGCTGCACTTTAAGAACACAGAAGGCAAATTCTCTGAAGTAAACTGAGCTCATCAGTTTCATTTCTATCTCCCATCTTTCTCTTGATCTCCTTCTTCGGATGGTGGCTATCCTGGCCATTCAGAGAACAAAGGCTGTAGTTGTAATCCTCACAGACTTCTTCCAACTCAAAACACATGGGTTGTCACACTCTGAACACCACTCGAGTGCCAGACTAACCCAATACAGGATCCACGAAACCAGCCAGGAGAGCAAAGAAAAGGGGTGATTTTAATGAATCTAGTGAGATGGCAGGAATAACAAAGCTCAGTCAGTCTGGGAAGACAGGGCCCTCTTGTTTCTCAGCTGGCACCTGCCTCTTCCAATCACTCCTGTGCCGTCTTCTCTTTCCCCACAGATAACGGGTAGAAGGCACCCTTAGCAGGTCTCCACAGAGGAAAGTTTCTGACCGCGGATGGGACCACCCAGAAAAAAAATGGGTATTTACTGCACAAGGTAACTTCTGAAAACATCCACTCAATATGCAGCAGCAGTCAAAAACCAAACAGAAATGTTAGGAATCATTAAAGAGGGGAGAGAGAATAAGACAGAGTCCATCTTATTGCCTCTATATAAATCCATCGTACGCCCACATCTTGAATGCTGCGTACAGATGTGGTCGCCTCATCTCAAAAAAGGTATCTATTGGCATCGGGAAAAGGTTCAAAAAAGGACAAAAATGATTAGGGTTTGGAACTGGTCCCACTGGGATTTTCCAGTTTAAAAAAAGGAGGCGACTAAAGGGGGACATAATAGAGGTCTATAAAATCATGACTGGTGTGGAAAACGTGAGTAAGGAAAAGTTATTTACTTGTTCCCATAACATAAGAACCAGGGGGTACCAAATGAAATTAATCAGTAGCAAGTTTAAATCAATCCAAAGGAAGTTTTTTTCCCCACACAGCACACTGTCAACCTGTGGAACTCCTTGCTAGAGGAGGCTGTGAACACCAGGACTTTAACAGGGTTCAAGAAGGAACTAGATAAATCCGCGGAGGTTAGGTCCATCAATGGCTATTAGTCAGGATGGGTAGGAATGGTGTCCCTTGCCTCTGTCAGAGGCTGGGAATGGGCGACAGGAGAGGGATTGCTTGATGATCCCCAGAGTAGCGGCTCTGCATATGTCCCTTAACGGTACATTCTTAAGGAATGCAGTGGAAACTGCCATTGAAGTGGAACATGCTGTGACTGGGGGGGACTTCTGTCATGAGCTGCACGGCAGGTGGGAATACAAAAGGATATCTATTTGGTAATCCATTGACGGGACTGCTGCGTGCTTGGATCGTATGGAAACCCATACTCAGGGGGAACTGCAGGATGATTTGGTCCTGCCCAAGTAAAAAGTAACAACTCTTCTTACCTCTCAAGCGTGAGGAGACGCTTCTTTAGTATCCGTGTGGTTTAGGGGGGAAAAAATGAAGGCCGGTGTACGGGTTGATTGATGTGGAAGTAAGAGGCGACCTTCGGCAAGAACTTAGAGTGGAGTTGGAGTGTGACTTCATCTTTTGTGAAAACTGCGTGGGGCAGAGGTTCTGCCGTGAGGGCTGCTCTCTCACTAATGCACCTGGCTGCTGTGCTAGCCACTAGAAATGCCAACTTCATCGACACGTCGAGAAGGGAGCAGGTCACTAGCGGTTCCAATGGGGTCCTTGAGAGCTTTTAAGAGCACGCTTTAAATCCCCTGGTCGCACTTCCAGGTATATATTTTGAATTCCTGTGAGAAAGTTTGGTGATGACAGACAAGCCATCTTTAGGTTCGTGGAAAGTGGTGATGGCTGCCAGATGGACTTTCAGGGAGCTTAGGACTAGTCCTGACTCTGAGGTCCAAGATATACCCGAGGATTCTGGATAGGAGAGCTGTAGTGGGTAATAGCGGTTTCTGGTGACATCATAGGGAAACAAGCCAGTTAACCAGCTAAACATAGTTTAACTGGTTAACATTTAAATGGGATTTTACATCCCTCATGAGGAGTCGTACTGCTTAGGGCCCTGTCTGCTGCTCGGGACAGGAGAGAAGGGACTGAGGGAGCCGCATTGGGTGCACAGGGCACTACAGGGTACCTACTGAGCATGCACAGTGCAGCCGGGCACTGTCAGCAAAAGTCTCCAATTGCTAGTGATAGTCTCCAATTGCTTGAGTGGAGCATCTACAGACACCACTTGAGAAGAGCTGTTGTTACTTGACATGTACTGTGCACATTTACCGTCCACTGGGGGTGTATCAAGAAGAGACTTTTTTCAGGTCATAGCAAAGCTTGATATACTGTAAAATCCAGCGTGAAATAGGCCGGGCTATAACAGATTGCTCTTTAATCACCTCAGCAAATAGTCCGGGAGAGGATTTGAAAGACTGATGCAGGTAAAAATGTCACAGCCTCCAAGAAATGGAGCTTCTCTTCAGCTTTGGAAGAATAAGGCAAGGGAAGAACAATCCTGAACTTGATTTTCTTAAGAAAGCTAAACAGGTTTTTCAAGTCCAAATCACCTCTCATTAAGGATCAGGATGTAGCAGAAGTAGAAACGTGTCACTGGGATAACCAATTTTAATCACAGCTGTACTTCTTGCTGTAAAATAATACAATGAGGAACCTACTAATGTCTGTCCACCCATTTGGCAGAGGATGGGACAGAGGCAGGTCTTTGCCAAAAGGTCTTCTCAAAGTCCAATAAAGCTTAACTATTGGAAAAAGCAATTGTGGTGGGGTGGCTGCCACACTTGCACATAAAAGGGATTAAAACAGGCTGGAGAGAGAGAGAGAGAGAGAGACACTGTGCAGAATCCAGCCAGTCAGGGGCAGGCTTATTAGAAACCAATCACAAGGCAGCTTGCTAGGACAGCCCTGATATAAAAGGCAGCTCAGCAGATCAAAGAGGAGTCTCTCTGGAGAGCAAGGGAGAACGGCAGCCTAAAGGCCAGCACCTAGGACAGAGCAGTGCTGGGCAGGCTCAGGGGAGCAATGGAGAGCACCTTCCAGCCTGATAGCTACACAGATCAGAGAAGGAGCAAGAGCTACGGGGAAGTGGCACAGGGAATGCGGGCAGAAGGCAGGCGGAGGGCAGCAGGTGGCTGCCACTTAGGCTATGTCTAGACTGCAAGCCTCTTTCAAAAGAGGCTTTTTCGAAAGATACTTTCGAAAAAGCCTCTTTCGAAAAAGAGCGTCTAGACTGCAAGCGGAACTTTTGAGAAAGCAAGCCGCTTTTTCAAAAGAGCGCCCAGACAGTCTGGATGCTCTCTTTCGAAAAACCCCTGTTTGCATTCAAGAACGCCTTTTTTTGAAAGAGCACTTTCGAAAAAAGGCGTTCTTCCTCGTGAAATTAGGTTTACCGCCGTCAAAAGAAAAGCTGCGGTCTTTCGATTTAATTTCAAAAGAACGCGGCTGCAGTCTAGACGCAGGTGAAGTTTTTTCGAAAAAACCCCGAGTCTGCACACAGCCTTAAGGTTCCCAGGGCTGGGGCCCAGGGCCTGAGTCCCTCCTCCCCTCAACCCACTGAAGGAAGCAGCCAAAGGACTGCAGCTTGCCCCCAAAAGAGGGGCTCAATTAAGAGGCTACAGCTTAGCGCTGCAGCTTGGCACTGCAGCATGGGTCTGGTCTGAAGACTGCCCATTCCCCCCGAAGGGATGAGAATGGAGTTGGGAGTGCAGTCTCTGCCCTGAAAAGACCCTGTGGTCCAGGAAATGATACACGTGCAGACAACGGAGACAGAGGAGAGACGGAGGGATTTGGATTTGTTTAGTCTGCAGAAGAAAAGAGGGAGGTGGGATTTGAGAGCAGCCTTCAACTACCTGAAGGGAGGTTCCAAAGAGGCTGGAGAGAGGCTGTTCTCAGTGGTGACAGATGGCAGAACAAGGAGCAAAGGTCTCAAGATACAGTGGGGAAGATCTAGGTTGGAGATTAGGAAAGACTATTTCCCTAGGAGGGTGGTGAAGCACTGGGATGGGTTCCCTAGGGAGGGGGTGGAATCCCCATCCCTAGAGGTTTTGAGGTCTCGTCTTGACAAAACCCTGGCTGGGTTGATTTAGTTGGGATTGGTCCTGGCTTGGGCAGGGGGCTGGACTTGAGGACTCCTGAGGTCTCTTCCCGCCCTAGGATTCTATGACAACAGGTGAGACCCCAGTCGAAGGCGGCGCACTCAACGCACGAGACCTCACGGTCAGACTCACCAGCAGGAAGAGCCTCAATGGTGAGTCTGTGCCCTGCTACGGCAACCCTTTCTGGAGTGGGAATTTGCAAGAGGCCTGACAGTCTGTGCGGACTGTTGTGCACACGCTCTGCTTGTCTTCCCAAAGACAAGGCACTCTCCTAACAGTCTTAAATTGCGAAGCCCTCAAAAGGAGGTGATGTCAACTCTGGAACGATGGCCTCATCTGGAAGAGATATTGGTAGGGGACAGATGAAGCTTCCTTCTCAATCTCCTCTCCATTAAAGAGTGCACATCCACTCAGTGTGCAGCGGCAGTCAAAACAGCAAATAGAAGGTTAGGAATCATTTAAAAAAAGGGATAGAAAATAGGACAGAAAATATCTTATTGCCGCTATAGAAAACCATGCTACGCCCACAAACGTGGTCGCCTCATCTCAAAAAAGATATATTGGCATTGGAAAAAGTTCAGAAAAGAGCAACGAAAATTATTAGGGGGTTGGAACGGGTCCCATATGAAGAGAGATTAAAAATACTGGGACTTTTCAGCTTAAACAAGAAGAGACTAAGGCAGGGGGGAATATGATAGAGGTCTATAAAATCATGACTGGTGTGGAAAAAGTGAATAAGGAAAAGTTATTTACTTATTCCCACAATATAAGAACTAGGGGTCACTAAACAAAATTAATTGGCAGCAGGTTTAAAACAAACAAACAAATGGAAGTTTTTTTCTTCACTTAGCACACAGTCAACCTGTGGAACTCCTTGCCAGAGGATGTGGTGAAGGCTAGGACTTTAACAGGGTTAAAAAAAAAGAGCTAGATAAATTCATGGAGGTTAGGTCCATCAATTCTTATCAGCCGGGGTGGGTAGGAAAGGTGTCCCTAGCCTCTGTCTGTAAATGAGTGACAGGAGAGGGATCGTGTAAGGATTAGCTGTTGTGTTCCCTTCCTCTGGGGCATCTGGCATTGGCCACTGTCGGCAGACAGGACACTGGCCTAGATGGAACCACAAGAACCTTTCAGACAAGGCAGCCTCAGGTCTATTCTATTCTTCCCTTCCACAAAGCCAGCGTACAGCAAGGTTCCCAGGTGCACTCCTCAGGGTTCATGACCTTGTGAGATGACATCTCCAAGTCATGGCAATGTGAAGTTGTGGCAAATAATGTCACTCAGTGTGGTGTCCTTGAATTGGAATGGGATGACAAATATCAACAGCTGGGACCTCTACACTCTAGTAGGAATATGTCCTTCAGCAATAACCCCCCACAGGATGCAGTTTATAATCATGTCAGAGTATCTAGGGGGGACTACTGTAAATATGAGAGAACGAGAACTACAGTGCACATGACATGAAGAAAGCTCCCAGCTATTCATCTAGGCAAGTCTACAGAGCAAGAGATAAGGGATGGGGAGAAGACAGATAATGCCTCAAGAGGGGGAGAAAGGAAGCATGAAGTTATGGAAGCGAGTAACCAAGGAACAAAGCCATGGGCCCAGAGGAACTCAGCATCCGCCAGAAAGCAACAGTGCTGCAGAGAACCAAGAGAGGACAGGAGGTCTTTCTTGCCTAACACAACTACCCAAACAAATTAAAATGACAGCTCCCGGAATCCTCGGTCAGTTGGGATGAGGGCAGGGAAGAAGCAGCTGTCAAACCTTTGTCTGGTCCAGGTTTTCCCCTCCCACTGGCTCCTTACTGACACCTGACCCACGTCTCTAAGCTGTCAGTCTCAGTAAGTAACTGGAACAGCAGGTGCTGGTTATAAATCCAGCACTGACTACCATCAAAGCACGGGGAAAGCTCTCCCCTAATGAGACTGCACATACACAAGCAGCATGTGTGAGCTCCCAGCTGCTGTCCACTGGACTCTATCCAAATGTCTCTGTGGAAATAGGCTTGCTTTCACAGCACCCACTGCCAACTAGAGAAAAGGAGGGGGGGGGGGGGGAGAGCTGAAACGGAGTCTGGGCTACACATGGGACTTGGTGGTCCCCACCAGTGTGTACTCCCCCTAATAGAGGTGTACCCAGAAGGTATTGAGATATGTACAAGTGATCCTTGGATGAAACACACTCTTTAGAAGGGATCAACCAACAAGAGGGGGGTTTTCAAATGCCATTCTCCTCTCTGACTCCCCTGGCCAGCTAACCAAGGCAGATGCGAACAACCCTTAGAGCTCCTTATAAAGAGCAGCAGCCTGCAAGTTTTGGCCAATCCTCCTTTCACCCAGAGTGGAACATCCATGGCTGTGCGTAAGCTCTTAGTCTCTGCATTAGCCTGCAAAGCCAAAGTCCCAGGCCAGGTCTCGCTGCCGGGTGCCTGGAGTATGGAGGGTGCTGCCCAAACCCAATTCAATCCTAATCCAGCCCAATAGCCTCACTGAACCCTAGCTCCCAACACAGCACACGCATGGAATTCGCTTTGTAGGCTCCCTGGAACTTTATTCTGGTTTGTTTGTTGGACAAGAAATTGCCATTTTTGACAGAAGGGGTGAAATTTATAACCCAAGCTTCCCAGCACTGCTGAAAGGGTGGTCTACGGAGTAACGTCAGCACTGGGAGCGCGGCACCACAGGAGAAAACACCACGTTAGAAGGATGGCAGCAGCCATGATCAAGGACAAAGGTGAAAGAGAGCCAACACCAAGGTGCTCGACCTGCAGGGAATGTCTCTTTGAGGAGGGTCATATCGATACAGAAGGGAAAGAATGCATCACCTTCCCCAGGGCCCAGACTTCCCGGCTGCGACGGAGAGGAAGGCTGGCATTGATAAGCAGACACTAGCCATGAGCAGTAACTCTGCTGCACACAAGCCTGTTTCAGTTCTCTCTCCCCAGGCCATCTGGCACCATATCCCACAGGGTCTCCCTGGCTGATGCCTCCCCGGAGCAGCTAGCATCAGAGGGATGACTTTCTACTGCTCCTTTCTCTTCCTCTACCCAGAAGTGGTTCCCCCACACATGGGGCCTAGGGTCCAACCCCACCGTACAGTCCTTACATGAGGTTTGGGTGAAGAGTCTCCCCTCTTCATCTTCCCCCTCCGCTGTTTTCTTCTTATTCGAGTCTCATTTTGTTTGGGATCTCCAAGCAGGTGTGGGATGCTGGCTTCTCAGGAAGGTAACCAAGAATCAGTTAAGGAAGCTGGCAGCAAACAGCAGCAGCTGGCATCCTCCTCCAAGGTGGAACGCGTTTCAGAAGGAAGTGTGCGGGGGGGTAATCATTCCTTCTCAAGGACATTTTAATCAGAGGCAGTTGTGTGAATTCTGCACTCTAAGCGCATTCTCTTGCTCGTTCTGGGCTCTTTTCCTCCCTCCTGTCTCTCTCCCTCCTTCTAGCCCCTTTCTTTTGTCTCCTCACGCTACAGCCCAGCTCCCCACCCCTCCCAGCTCCAGTACAGTGCCGGGTCTAAAACAGAGCAGCATTTATCATGGGAAGCATGTATCCAATCTCCACTCTATCAGCCGACTCCATCTGGCCAAATTAAGAAATGAAAGACCGAATGAACCAACTGTGGGGGTGGGGGAGGAGGAGAGAAGAAAACTGTAGCTGAAGCAGGGAAGGTCACCATCACCTTTGCATTTCAGAATTCAGTTGACAGAGATCCCAAGAATCCGCTGAGCATCCAAATTAGACTGGCCTGTGCTGCAGTCCATTATGGTTCCTGCACCAAGGATCGACTGCAGAAGCATCTCCAGGCTGCACGAGGAACAAAGGAAGCCTGGCTGCGAGAGCAGCCTCACCGGAAAGGGATGGAGGGTCGCTGCAGTTATAAAGTTGGGAATTTGAATCTCCGGCGCTTGCTTTGAGTCACACTACTGCTGGCAGCCAGCTGGTGCTGCCATAGAGGTCCCTCCCGAGTGGAAAGCTGTGGATTGAATGCTGGCACGCATCTCAGCCTTGGGGGACTTGGTGTGAATTTTGCCTCTACTGCTATAAGACACGGATCCAGACACACCCAAATGCAGTCAGAATTTGAGCTTTACTTGGGAGAGGTGCCAAGCAGCTTTTAAAATCTATCCACGGTTTTGGCCAATCGTTCCAAACAGGAGAACACTGACAATATAGGTAGAAAATGAAAGTCTCTTTGGTTATATATACTGAAGCTCTCTAGTCTGCAACATCCGCGGTCCAGCATAATTTCAGTTAGCCGGATATTCACTTAGCATGGGTGTGGCCATGTTTCCGACGGCCCCAAAAAGTTTGTTTACAGCCACTCGTCCTGACACTCCGTGTTCTGGGCTGCTATTTAGTTCAAATGTATCCTTAAATGTCATTTAAGAGCCCAGCAAGCAGTGACAGCATTGGTAATGCTGCTAGACAATACTGACTTCTTGTGATTCGGCACCGGTCAGGTCCCAAGTATGCCAGATGAGAGATTCAACCTGAATCATTAATGTCCATTAATCAACTGTTGTCTTCCTTCGAGTTCTTTTCAACTGGGGTTTCTAGTCTGCATAGACCCAGTGGCAGCGGGAAAGGCCCTCCCCCAGGGCATCTCAACAGGAAGAAGGGCTTTTCACCCCAGACTGTGGGGTCTGCTCTTGGCTCCACTGTGCTCAGCTGGAATTCTACCTTTGACCTCAATGGGAGCAGAAGCGCACGCTGGGGAAGTGCCAGTGGCATTGGAACACGGCTCACTTTCTTACAGCTGCCGTGGCTCTGTAAAAGGACTAATAATGCACCAAACTCACCTAGATCATAGGATCCCAGGGCTGGCAGAGACTTCAGGAGTCATCAAGCCTATGGCCAACCCCAACTCCATCATCCCAGCCAGGGCTTTGTCCAGCCAAGATTTAAAAACCTCTAGGGATGGAGGTTCCACCCCCTCCCTAGGGAACCCAGCCCAGTGCTTCCCCACCCTCCTAGGGAAATAGCTTTTCCTAATATCCAACCTAGACCTTCCCCACTGCAATTTGAGACCATTGCTCCTCGTTCTGCCATCTGCCACCCGTGAACAGCCTCTCTCCTTCCTCTTTGGAACCTCCCTTCAGGTCGTTGAAGGCTGCTGTCAAATCCCCCCTCACTCTTCTGCAGACTAAAGACCAAGTCTCTCCTTGTTGATCATGTGCTCCAGGACCCTCTTTTATTTATTTTGCCCTCCACTAGTCTCTCTCCAATGTGTCCACATCCTTTCTGTAGTGGGGGCTCCAGAGCTGGACAGCGTGTTCCAGATGTGGCCTCAGCCGTGCCAAATAGAGAACAATAATCACTTGTTCATTGTAGTCAGCAAATAGGAGACTTACTTTGCGTGAGTCCCGAGTGGTATTAGAAAGCTGGGAAGGGGCGACGGGGGAGGGATCGCTTGGTGATTCCCTGCTCTGTTCACTCCCTCTGGAGCACCTGGCACTGGCCACTATCAGCTGACAGGACACTGGTCTGACCCAGTGTGGCAGCAACTTGTGGCTGATGGGCTGCATGCGGCCTGCCAGGGTTCCATATGCAGCCCACACCCCCTCTCTACCCTCTGCCCCCACGCGCTGGGGCCCCCACATTTACCTATTCTTCCCTTCCAGCCTTTCCAGCATCAGCTGATTCACATCCTTTCCCCACAACTCTCCATCTCTTCCAGAGCTTGGATGCCCCAAATCCGCTGATTTGCAGCATTCAAGCGCTGGGAGGGAGGGGAAAGAGCAAGGACGGCCGATTCATGGTGCTCTGGAAGTGCTGGGAGGGAGCCGGAAGAGCAGGGATGGGAGGTGCTTGGGAGAGGAGGCGGGGAAGAGACCGGGCAGGAATTTAATGGATGGAAACCTCGGTGCTGAATTGCAAAGCGTCTGCACATCTTTATTCCTAATTTAAGAAAGCTTGCAGAGGACAGATCCAAGCAGAAGTTGCACTGAGCAGGACGAATTGTCAAGTAAGCATTTTTATTAGTATTTGAGGTTGATGCCAGTTCTATTAATATATGAACAATGAAAGTATTTCTGCTTGTTTTCAAATATCCAGAGTTCTGCATATTCACGTATTTAATCTTACTTTTCGGTCATGTTAGTGCACGTGACGGATTTCAACCTGGTGACCCATTGAAATGAAGGAGGGCCACTCACTAGCCTAGCTGCCCAGCGCTGCAGTTCTTTTGTTCCAGGACGGACTACCCGCAGGCAGCTGTAGAGTGAAGAAGTGGTCTTTTGACAGTCGTGTTTCTTGAGAATACACTTTCAAGTCTCTCTATTTTCTGTCTGTGATTTGTCTTTTAAACATTCAAAACAGGATTTTCAGTGCAGGTGGGAACACAGTGAGACAGGAAGGTGGCAGTTAATGTCAAAATGTATTTCCCCTCTAATAAAAACAGAATAAGGTTTTCCAGGGCTGACAGAGGGACCAAGGAAAGCCCGGCAGACCTAACGCTGTCTACAACAGAAAGACACACAAGGGCACAGGAGTTGACAACTGCATGTGTCAAGACTTATCCATCTGTCTCTCAAATCCACTGACCGCAGGGGTAGGGAGAAGGGGGAAGAGATGGTCTTACCAGGACAAAACCTCGATTAAGCAGCCACTGAGCATTCAGCAAAATACGATCAGAAACATTCTCCCAGCACTCCCCACTTCGACCGTGCTGGGGCACCAGGGTTCAACAAAGCAAAAACCTCACAGGCCAGATTCGTAGATGATGGAAGTGAGTGTCGTTCCATTCAAGTCAATGGAACTAGGCTGACAGACACCGGCTCCAATTCCGACCCCATGCTTTTCAAAGCCCCTCTACTCCCACCCCTGCTTAGAAATGGCAATGCCTATGATTGCTCCAAGGAGAGAGGAATCGAAGCAGAGAGCAAAGCATGCTGGGATGACTCACAGAGGGCCGTACCAAACTGAGAATGTCTGCTCGTATCCGCCGTCGTAGCCTGGCTCCCAGGAGACATTGGCAGAGGTCATGGAGACCGCGACATGCACGCTACCCGGGGCATGAGGGCTTGTGCCTGCAGACAGAAAGAAACTCAGTGTCAGAGGCAAAACAGAGAAAAACACACACTAGCGGGGCCAGTCACTGGCGCACCCAAAAGTACGGCAGCTGTAGAACTGACTGTGGGATTTCTGGTTGTTTAGAAGACAAGACAGGAGCCTAGAGAAATAGGAGCTTAGGAATGGAAGGACATTTTCCCCTTAAAGGACTTTTTAAACTTTCCTTTCAGGAGGCAAGATCCGTCCCATTGGAGAATGCACCAGATCGGCCAGGGGCACCAACCCCCCCGTCTGGTAGTGCACAAAAGGGACCCATTCCAAAGAGCAGCTTCCCCAGCAGAAGGCACTAGTGGGAAACATGCGGGTGTGCTGGTTGGAGGGCAAACCTAGCCTCCTCAGTGGGCGAGTCCGTTAATTAGAGGAACCTCAGAAGAACGTGCTTTAATATCTGGGAACTCACAAGATTATGAAACCCTCAAGTTTTAACCAAGTTGTCTTCTAGCTGGGAGGACACACTTGGCCAGTGAGGACAGGAGCCCTTCGATCGGCCGTGGGATGTGACCAGAATAAAAGCACAGATTTAAAGACAGTATCGCTGGAGGGTGAAATTAATGGAAAACGTTGCTCTTCTTTTCATGGCAAGCGTCCCTGAGTAGCACCTTCCACACACAGCTCGGAGCAGCAAGACAGGAAATATGAACCTCCCCCATCTCCAAACTGTCTGGCAGCCAATCCATTCACTAGCTGAAAGTCCGGGTAGTCAACTCCAGGGGCAAACAAAGGATTCGTCTACATTACAAATCCAGGTGCAAGTGTGGCCCATCAGGGACTCCGGGTACATACTTGGGTTACAAACCCCCTTGCAAGTCCAGACTGCTGCGTCTTCAGTCACGACACTCCCTGCGGTAGCTAGATTAATGCTACCACAGGTAACCCTACACATGCTTAAAGTGAAGAGTTGTACCCAACGGCACCAGGGAGCCAGGCGCTGGAGACGCTGGGCTCAGACCCATTCAGAACACAAAGGAGGGTAGGGAAGGATGGGAGACGAATCCAATAATGTTTGCCCACAGCCAGAGGCAGGGGCTACCGTCCTGCGTGGCGGGTACACGAAGGGGCAACGGCTGTCCTTTTTCTGATCACATCCCTCCACCCCTCAGCGACTCCTCGTCCTCCCCCGCCCCGCCATCCCCTGCCTCAGTCCTTCCCCCACCCCTTCCCCCCAGAGACCCTTTGTCATGCACATTCTTTGCAAGGCCTTTGCTTCCCCACACACGACCACCCCCCTCCCTTCCCTATTCCCCTGTAGGTCTCCCCCTCCTGCCCGTACCTATGACTGTAAGGTGGGTGTTGGCAGTAATGCTCGTGACCACGTTGGTAGCGACACACTCCCACTCCCCATGGTCGTCCTTGCTGAGGGACTGGAACTGCAGGCTGCCACCGGGAAGGGTGTTGTGCTTGCTTCTACTGGGCTTCCCTACCTTGGGCAAAGAACAGAGAGAGCAGAGGGGAAGAAAAATAACAACTCAGAAGCACATTGCAAGGCAGCGGCAGGAGGGAACCCGCTAGGCACTGCAAGCGAGACCTACAGATTAAGGGGGTCAAAAGGCTCTGGGCTCTCCAGCACTTGGGCTGGCTACGAAGACTGGCAAATGGCAGGAAAATTGTGGATTTTCAGTGAAACATGCCAACTAAAATGGCACAATACTTAGAGCCAACACACGCAGGACAAAGTCCAGGGCTCACCACTTGGCCGGACACACACCCACACCCACGGACCCCAGAGGGGAGTCGACCTGGGACACACTCTAGCACTGCAGATCAAAAAGCACTGTTAGCTGCAGGAAGCTACTGTAGTCTCTGGTGCCAGCCACTGGGAGGAGATCCGATCACACACTCAGAGGTCTGTATCCCTCGGGGGAGCGATACTCATCTCCCATTGCTCCAGTTGACACTGTCAGACCCTAACACCGAGTCACTGCTTAGTGCCCACGGCAGCCCGCAAAGGAGATTTCCATCTTTTACCTGGTTGTAAGTTTCCAGACTAGAGGGCAAATTTGTCTCTGTTGCAATGGTACAACTGTGGGGCAACGGGCGGGGGACGGGGGGAGAGCACATGCCTTCCCCCAAAACCACCATGGGAGTAGAGGCAAGGGGCCAGCAGCCAGTGGGACCAGAGCCTCTGGGGGACCCAGAGGACTAGCCAGGGGTGGGGGGTGTCTGGCACTCGCATCATAAGTCGGGCCCCAACACGGCCCTCGCTTGCTCTGCTTCCGTGGCTCAGGGGAGGGGGCGTCACCAGCCCGGCACTCACTGACAGGAAGCAGAGTGACGTGGCCAGGGAGCAGGGGAGTGGAATGAGCTGGGGCTGCGTTGCTCCGCTCCCCCCGCACACTGCTAGTGAATGGGGGGGGGGACCCATGCTGCTAGCACCAGACTCCCCAGCCCTGCTAGTCCCCCCCAGGAAGGGAAGAGGCGGGGTGGGGTGGAACATGGGTAGGAGAAAGGCTGGGCACAGTTAGGGCTGGGGGCAGAGAGGGGTTGTCCTGCCCCTTCCCTGAGCTAGGGATGCCAGTCATGTGGCCACAACACCTCCCTCCCATGTTCCTTGTTGGTCGCCCTGTGTCTCTCTAGGAATGCTTTAAATACTCCTCCACGTCACTCTTCAAATAAGCGGGATCCACTCCACAGCGTTCTTCGGTTCAAAAGGGCACCCTGGACCTCGGCTGGGCCCATTCAGGAAGACGAGCCTCGAGGCTTTGTTTTGCTTCAATTGGGGGGAAAAAAGAGGACCAGTGTCTCAGCCATGAAAAGGGAGATGGATTCCATAAACCACCCCCAGTCAAAGCCACCAACTGCACTTGTCCAACTCCTACATTGCTCTGAAGTCCTCATTCTCCACAATAGGTGCCTAGCTCTTCTGTGGATTTCTTGTGCCTAGCTTCGCTGGGATTTACTGGCCTTCTTTGGAGCACCTGTAAATGGACTAGATTTTTTTTCCCCCCATGGGAGCAGGGCAATCAACTATCCCAAGTGGCTAGCAATGCTAAATCCAAGGCCTTCAGTGGCCTCTCCATGTAAGCCAGGTTTGAGGTGGCAGTAGCTTTCATGAACCTGTAGAGTATGCAAAGGCCTTTGCTTTGATGTTTTCTGGGGAAACCCAAGTAAATCCAGACTAGACCTGGCTGAAAAACGCTGGAGGATGACCTGCCTTGATTATCCCTGGCCATAAGACACACAAAACCCTGGGGCCGAAGAGGATGCGTGGAAGAGCCGGACACATTCATGAGAGGATTAAAAGAAATGAAGGAGAGAGGAAAGAAGATGGACAGAAAGATGCACCAGTTCTGCACCAATGGGCAAATCGCTTCCATTTCTCATTTTCTTACCCGTGTCCAGAAGGTTTGCACTTGGACTATGTTGCCATCTTCTGCCTTGAACCCACAAACATCAAGGGCCGAGCCAGTCGCGCACGGTCTTCCACCGTAAGCCGGCGGACCCTCGCACTGACTGTCCCCGCACGACCACTTGTTTATCCTACTGGGAACCTTTCCGTTCCCCACTCTCTCCCCTCACCCAGCTGCTGTGCATGGGAGAACCCAGCCCTATGGGCCACGTAGGCAGGGCTGGAGAGCGCCATAGAACAGCAGCCCATAGAGAAGAGGAGTAAAAGGAGAAGTAGCCTGCGGAGAAGACCCAGCAATAGGGACAAAGGGCAAAGCAGGTCCCACGGCTGTTCTAGAGCGAGGAAGGAGGCTTGAGGGAAGGGGCACCAGGAGCGATGGGAAGCCCAGAAGGAGGGACTATTGGCCACTGAGGAACAACTATCGGCGCTACCGGGAAACAAGAAGCAAGCATCTGGGCAGAAGAGCCAGTGCGACCCTCCATCCCTAGCTGCCAGACTGTGTAGATGAATGGAGAAAAGGCTGCCCATCCGGCCGCAATCCACCGGGCTATGGGACAGCCACTGTCACAGACTTGCCAGTTAAAGGGCTCCACGTTAAAGAGGCATATCGGGACGTCATCATGACAGGGTCATTATCAAGCCAAAGCAGGCTGCATCCCGGGGACCGCTGCCCCGTCCACGCAATGGACACGCAGGGAAGTTCCATGCCAATGCCATGTGCCATCTGGCAGCATTAAAGGAACAGGCCGGATCTTCACCAATCAAGGACGCATGTGGGGGGCAAATGCCCCCGGTTGCAGAATACACGTTCTGCCAGGGGAGTAACGCAGAGGCAGGACTTCGCTAAAAAAGCCGGGTAGCTTCCGCCGAGTGAGAGACGCTTTCCAAAGTGCAGCCAAGGCCAGTCACGGGGAACCCCCGCCCTACCCTCACCAGCGCTTCCTCCGCAGATGCACTAGGGTGCTAGCCCGGCACCCTCCCCACACGGCATCGCAGGCGGGTTAGTCCATCCTGCAGGCGGTGCCCCTGGCCGAATGGATCGGGGAGCTCAGGTGGCGTTGCTGATCTGGATACCAGTGTGGAGCGGCCAGAGGAAGAGGGGCGGGGGCCGTGCTCAGCGTGGCAGATGCTGCTGTGAAGGTTTCGTGGCACTAAATGCTTGGATGCCAGGAGCTGGGTTTCCCCCACCCACCTGCGGGACAGGAGGGCAGTGGTACAGCCCAAAGCGAAGCAGCTGCACCTGCAGTTTGTTCTTACCGGGACAGAGTGTGGCTTCTCTGTCTGCAATATTCATCAAAAGCCAAAGGCACTGCAGATTTGTCTGGCAGGCCGGGTACCTTTCTCCAGGCGATGACAGGAAAGGGGTCTCCTGCAGCAGCACAAGGGATCAACAGCTCCCTCCCTGCCTCTTGTCTGTACTCCCAGCCTGGTAGCACCGTGAAATAGGGTGGGTCCTACAGCAGAGAGAAAACTCAAGTAACTGTCACCAAATCACATTGGCATGGGTATATTAATACATGCACGTCCCACACGCACGCATGCCCCACACGCAAACACCCAGGGAATCACTCCTTGGAGCGCCACTTACAGCTCAAGTAAAGAACTTGTGGGCTTTAAATCACCTGGATTTTAAAATCACTGATTTAAAAAAAAAAAAAAAAATCACCTGATTTTTTTTTCCAATTCACTGATTTAAAAAAATCGGATGGAGGCATTGTAAAACTAAGTGAAAATGTGTGCTGTAGCAGCTCTCATTTACAGCGACTTTATATATGCCGGGGAAATTTCAAGAGGATCATTCTGCTCGGGCATCATCTCTGAATTTTACATAACTAAATGTGGAGGGGATAAAAACATTAGAAATTAAGGCCCTGAACTTGCAAACACTGAAGCAGCTCCTTAACGAACCTTTTTCTTCATGTTGAAAGCTGTAACAGGTTTATAAAACATTGTCATTGTAAACATTAAAAAATAAAACATTAGCCATTGCAACACTGAGCTTGTCCTTTTGTTAAAAAAATTATTTGGGAAGGTTATTCACAAAAACAGCCTGATTGAGTTCATTGGAAGCACTAACATGCTTCAAGTTAAGCATGTATATTAATGTTTGCACAATATTAGAGGCTACAATTATACATTTATTATAAAACCTTTCTTAGTGCCAAAGACCTTTACTTCAATGTTAGCAAAGCTACTGAGGCCACGTAAATTAAGTTCTTGTGGTTATTTTTTAAACACACAAACCAAAATTTTCAAAAATAGGAACCTAAAGTTAGGTTCCTAAGCACATATTTTATGCACCTAATGGATTTTCAAAAGCATCTTAGGGTATGTCTACTACACTGCACACTTATTTTGAAATAAGCTATTCCAGAATAGTTATTCCGCAATAGCTTATTTTGAAATAGCATGTCTACGCTGCAGGGAAGCCTCAAAATTAGTCTGAGGCAGGCTTCCCTAATGTAGACATACATTAAAGCCCCAGGAGGCACAGGGGAGGAATAACTCAGAATGGCTCTGGTGAGGGGCTATTTTGAAATAGCAGCAGTGGAGCGCGCGCACACACACGCACACACGCACACGCACACCCTTATTTCAAAATAGCTATTTTGGAATAGGCGTTGTTCCTCAGAGAATGAGGCTTACATATTTCAGAATAAGCCATCCGTTATTTCAAAATTATTTCGAAATAACAGAATGGCTGTGTAGATGCTCGCATTGTAATTTCAAAATAACGCTTATTATCTTAAAATAACGGTACAGTATAGACTCACCCTAAGTGACTTAGAAGCACAAGGTCCACTGACTTTAAACTATAAACCCTGATGGAGACATACAACCTACTTCCAGCATTTCAGCTTTCTTCACTTGCAAAAAGTTCAATACATTGAATAGATTTTGATACAGTCTCCTATAGTATTCTTGCCAGCAAGTTAAGGAAATATGGATTGGATAAATGGACTGTAACATGGATAGAAAGCTGGCTAGATTGTCAGGCATAACAGGTAGTGATCAATGGCTCAATGTCTGGTTGGCAGTCAGTTTCAAGAGGAGTGCCCCAAAGATCAGTTCTAGGGCCGGTTTTATTCAACATCTTTATTAATGATCTGGATGAGGAGATGGATTGCACCCTCAGCAAGTTTGCAGATGACAGTAAGCTAGGGGGAAAGGTAGATGCATTGGAAGGTAGGGATAAGGTCCAGAGTAACCTAGACAAATTGGAGGATTAGGCCAAAAGAAATCCGATGAGGTTCAACAAGGACAAGTGTAGAGTCCTGCACTTGGGACGGAAGAATCCCAAGCATAGTTACAGGCTGGGGGCTGACTGGCTAAATAGAAGTTCTGCAGAAAAGGACCTGGGGGTTACAGTGGATGAGAAGCTGGATATGAGTCAACAGGGTGCCCTTGTAGCCAAGAAGGCTAATGGTATATTAGGGTGCATTAGGAGGAGCATTTGCAGCAAAGCTAGAGAAGTGATTAATGCCCTTTATTCAGCACTGGTGAGGCCACATCTGGAGTATTGGCCCAGGTCTGGGCCCCCCACTACAAAAAGGATGTGGACACATTGGAGAGGGTCCAGCAGAGGGCAACCAAAATGATTAGGGAGCTGGAGCATATGACTTATGAGGAGAGGCAGAGAGATTTGGGATCATTTAGTCTGCAGAAGAGAAGAGTGAGGAGGGATTTGAGAGCAGCCTTCAACTTCCTGAAGGGAGGTTCAAAGAGGCTGGAGAGAGGCTGTTCACAGTAGTGTTAGATGGCAGAACAAGGAGCAATGGTCTCAAATTACAGTGGGAGAGGTCTAGGTTGGATATGAGGAAAAACTCTTTCCCTAGGAGGGTGGGGAAGCACTGGGATGGGTTCCTTAGTAAGGGGGTGGAATCTCTATCCCTGGAGGTTTTTAAATCCTGGCTGGACAAAGTCCTGGCTGGGATGATTGAATTGGGTTGGCTCTGCTTTGGGCAGGGGGCTGGACGCGATGACTCCGGAGGTCTCTTCCAGGCCTAGGATTTTATAATTCTAATGTGGTTGGTCACAAATGTAGCACAGGCTACTTGCTAGTCAACTTTGTGGTTTTCACACAATGCCACCCATACGGAGGCCTTGCACTGACCTCTCTCAGCATACGTGAGCCCTTTAAAAATGACACTTCTTAGTAGAAAAAAAGTCATGACATAAAAACCAGAAATTCTACCAACTATTTGAAAGCTAGCTCAAGAAACCAATACACACCATCCATTTCAGCAATTAAGGACTGAACAATAAAAAGAGAACTAGTGACATGTAATTTTAAAAAAATCATTATTTTTAATATAAAAAAAACTTCATTAAAAACATTTTTTATCCATCCTGATGTTTATAAAAACACATGCATGTTCTCCAGTCCCTGACACAGAACTCTTTAGCATGTTAATTCCATCATTTAAGAAACTATTAAACGTTTTCTGATAGCAAGGAATCCAACAGACACGTTACCTTCAGTACCAGTCGGGCAGGGGGGGACTGGCCCATCGTACCCAGGGCGTTATAAGGCACACAGGTATAAGTGCCGAGAGCGTCTTCTGTTACCTCTTCTATTTGGATTGACCCATCTTCCAACAGGTTCCAGCCAGAATACTGTGCAGGGCCAAGAGAGATGGGAGTTACCATGAGAAATTATCGTTTATCCATGATCCCCAACATTGCAACATTTCTGCAAGCGGACCAAATCTCATACGCAAGTTTATTGGTAATAATAATTCCCTGTAATTTCTGGACTGGAGAAACTTCCTTCCCTTTGCTACTGTCACCTTGCCACACCTTCAAACACGGCACAGTTGCGAATGAGAGTTCTGTATCACAGCTGGGATCCCCTTTGCAGATCAGACAAATGGGACTTTCATGGTCAGGAGCTGGGAACCTCTGGTTTCAGAGTTTCCATCACACTAGAACCTTTCTTTTTCAACTCCTTGAATTTCTCTCTAGAGGATGATAAAAAGAACACCCCCCCGAAGATGCCAACCAGATGATTACAAGAGTTCCTTCTGGCCCATTTGAACTAGATTAGCATAATGGTCTCCCTTCTGACCTGAAAAGAAAAAAAAATTCTATCAATCAGCCACATTCCTGCCCCAGCCTGCCACAAACCAAGGCTACTCAAAGAGCATCAAGATGACCTTTAGGGGCCAATACCCAATGGACTGTCCAGACAGTGCACCCTGTTCTCCAAAGCCTTCTGAGCCCCTTTATAACTTCCCACCTCCAAGGAGCAGAGGCTAGAATGGTCTCATTAAGAGGTTTCATTTTATTCACAGTGTGAAATCCTCTCTTCAGAGATGGAAAAGACCTGTGGTGTATCGGGTCCACCAAGGCCTCCATCCCAGACACCAACGAAGGATTGCTGTCTAGTTTGCTGACGAATATATTGTATCCAATTTAGTTTTTCTTGTGCCAAGCAATGGAGATTCCAGCACTTTTTGGGGAACACATTCCAGGCCTTAACCAATCTCAAGCTCAGGAAATTACTTCTCCCTGATGTTTACCTTGAGTTTGCTTTCACTCAATTTCAGGCCATTACTCCCAGACCACGCTAAACAACGTTTCTGCCATTTGAATGTTTGTAACCAGTCACAAAACCCACTCAAGATGTCATCTGAACAAATTCTTTTAATCCTTCCTCAGAGAAGTCATGTTGCTTTCTGCTTCTCTGAAATTCTTTCGCTGCTCCACAGCAGAGGGGAGAAACACAGAGCTTGAACTTAACATGACAGCTGCTGAAACCAATTTCGTCAACTGTGCTGCAGCCAGGAGCGGAGGTGTGTTTTACTCAGCTAACATTTTGCTGGAACATCACCATGCGAACACCAGGTGTGTGGGGTCAAGTGGCACCAAAATGGTTAATCCCATCCATTTGCTTCTGCCTGTCTCTCGCGTACGGACGATGGCCAAGATTTTGACACGCGCCCTGCCATTATTTAACGTAACATGTCTCGACTGCTTGGAAAAAAAATCTCTTGCTATGGCAACATATCCCGTTTGTAAAACCACTCAGGAAAACAAAGTGGCAATGTCGCCCCTTCAAGAAATTTGCAGTCTAAAGAGAAGCTTGGACTCACACCCCACAAGGGTTACTTGCCTTGTGATTTCAGGAACAACAAAAAAAAAAAAAAAATCGTATCTTGTCTGAACACAGTGGGTTTTAAATACTGCTTTAAAAACAGGCTTGCAAACATATCAGCTGGGCTGGCTAGCTAGAATGCATCTAGCCAACTGGTATAAATCTATTGCCACAGGGAAAGTCGTTGGCAAAGGGCCCAGATATGGGGTATGGAATACTTTGCCATGGGGAGTAATTTAAATACACAACCCAGATCAGTAGTGTTCAAGAGTCATTACCAGCAGAAGATGAATCAGGGCAGTTTCCAGTCCATTCTCTTTTGTATCCCCATTAGAAAAAAATAGCAGCAGCACAACTGGGCCTTTGTGAGTCTCCCTGAAGAGGTCAAGGACTCAGTGGGCCAGAGAGACCGAACTCCTCGCTGTCCTAGCAATGGACCCGACAACAGGGCAGGGTCAAGACAACACGTGGGGTTACGGACAACGGAGGCCTGTCTTCAGGGCTATGGAGCCACCCCTTTTTGGGGGGTTGACATGTGTGCAGTGCCCAGATTAAAGGAGACAGGGCGGGTGAAACCCGTTCTTCATCTCCCTCCGCCAGACAAGCCGCACAGAATACACTGGGACGAGTGTTTATATTCCCAACTGGAATTTCCTCCAGCTGACAGCAGCCATCTTATGGCAACTGCATCATCGGAGGTGCCCATGCCAAGAGAAGCTAATACAGAGACTGCACGCAAAGTTCTAGATCTGTTGTGATCCTCGGTTGGAACAATCCGAATCAAATTTTAAACCTTTAATATTTACATAAGAACGGCCGCACTGGGTCAGACCAAAGGTCCATCTAGCCCAGTATCCTGTCTGCCAACAGTGACCACCACCAGGTGCC
The DNA here is from genome assembly GCF_052426305.1 of Pelodiscus sinensis. Taxonomy (NCBI): domain Eukaryota; kingdom Metazoa; phylum Chordata; order Testudines; family Trionychidae; genus Pelodiscus; species Pelodiscus sinensis. Next base: position 5,923,656 of record NC_143076.1, on the reverse strand, counting down.
CCAGAGAGGGTGGACCGAAGACAATGATCAAGCGATTTGTCTCCTGCCATCCCTCTCCAGCCTCTGACAAACAGAGGCCAAGGACACCATTTATCCCCTGGCTAATAGTGGACCTAACCTCCAGGAAATTATCTAGCTTCTCTTTAAACTCTATTATAGTCCTAGCCTTCACAGCCTCTTCTGGCAAGGAGTTCCACAGGTTGACTACACGCTGTGTGAAGAAGAACTTTCTTTTATTAGTTTTAAACCTGCTACCCATTAATTTCATTTGGTGTCCTCTAGTTCTTCTATTTAGGGAACTAATAAATAACTTTTCTTTGTCGGTCCTCTCCACACCACTCATGATTTTATAGACCTCTATCATATCCCCCCTCAGTCTCCTCTTTTCTAAACTGAAAAGTCCCAGTCGCTTTAACCTCTCCTCATATGGGACCTGTTCCAAACCCCTAATCATTTTAGTTGCCCTTTTCTGAACCCTTTCCAAGGCCAAAATATCTTTTTTGAGGTGAGACCACCACATCTGTACCCATGCTATTTAAACAAAACACTTTCAAGATGGAGTGTTTAGGTTAACTATTAAAAGCCTCTTGTCCTTGCTTGGATTTTTATACTGGGATTATATCAGGACGGAGACTCCTGAAAAGGGCTTTTTAGCATCAGTTTCTCATAAAAAGCCAAGTCGGGGAGGCAGTCCCTTTAACAGCAATGCTGGCTTTAGACGTGGGAGGTTTAGCTAGGACACCAACAGGAGCTAAGTGGAGAACCTACAGCGAAGACTCCACTGAAGGGGAAGTTTAACTGGCACCTGAATTCCCTTCCCTCCCTCCCGATGGGAGAGGTGGATTTACAAAGAGCTGTTCACACCCCTGCTAGTATGTGGCTATAGACACCCACTGGGGGTGAATCGGAGACGGAGGGAGTTTACCCCCTCTGCATCCACAGGAGGGCATATTTTTTCAGTCGGAGGGGATGACAGCTAGAAAGAGCCAAATTGTTAAGTCAGATTCCAAACTCACATGCCTTCTAGAAAGCCAGGCCCCTTCCTTTCCCCCACTGCCTCCATTCCACTTTTCTTTCTACAACTTGCTGGGCCTGTCTGAGTTCCAAAAACACACTTCATAATTGCTAACAAGGGGTTTCCTCCGCAGCTTTTGCCACAGACCACACCTCCTCCCCTATTCCAGCTCAGCATTTCTTCTTTCCTTCCCTTGCTTTTGCCAAGATGATTCTCCCCTTCCATTTCCTCTCTCCCACCCGCATTCCTCCCTCTTCTCTGCTCCTACACCATGCCCAGGCCCAGAGGGATGGAGGCTGGATCATGGGCCCGAGCCCTCCTTCCCCTGGAGGACAAGCAGCAGAATGACTCTGGGCACCTCCCTCTCCATGAGGGTTGCCAGGTGTCCGGAGTTCACCCGGTCAGTCTGGTATTTTCAGCTCCTGGCTGGTAAAAAAATTCAGAGAATACTGGGCACCTGAGATATCCGGTATTTTCGGAATTTTTCCCCAGCCAGGAGGCAAAAATGCCAGGCACCTGGCAACGCTACAAACACTCAGCACCCAGCCTCCCTCCCCAGCCCCCAACACCTCCAGCACCCTGACCCCAGCCCCCATGCGTACCTGGTTCTGCAAGGCTGCCGGCACAAAACCAAGGAGAAGCAATGACTCCCCTGGGTCTTAGTGCTCAACCGCTCCCCTGTTCCTATCCCTGCACTCACTCTTAAAGGGGACTCACCCTTAATGCGGTTTTGTTTTTTTTTGGCTCAACTTTGGTGTGTTCCCCCCCCCCCCTTATTTTTCCCTGGTGTTTTTTGGGGGGGGCGGAGAGTCCTGGCACTCAGCACAAATGGCAGTTCTCCTTCAGGTTTTCTCTGTTCACAACAGCACGTCTCCCTCTTGCAGGGCACAGCACCGGGTTTTGTTTGGGGGCAGAAGGCTGGCACCTGCTGTTTAACTGAGAAGGGAATCGAGTGATGGAAGGAGGCTGCTGAGACATCTACTAAGGAGTGGGTATTCCATCTGGGAGGTGCTGAATGCCAGCAACTCAGGCTCCATCCTGAATGCTGCTGAGCGCTCTGGCCCCGATCCGAAGCACAGCACTTGAGTGCCTGCTCACCTTTAAGCCCCATGGGCAGCCAAGGGAGGCAGGGGCTGAAGGACTTTTCCGGACTGAGCCCTTCATTCTCAATCGGACTTTTAAAATACCCACGCGCGAGGGAAAGATGCGCACGGAACAGAAAGGTTTTTCACCACAGGCATCCGGAACGCGCGTGACACAAAACGTACGATGGCAATGCAAAAAACAGCCCCGTGGCGGCAGCAAAGCCCGGAGCCTCGGTTACCTGAGCTGGGCTCACTCTACTGGGCTAAAAATAGCAGTGTAGACGCGCCCGCTCAGGCTGGAGCTCAGGCTCCAAGACCCCCCCCCCCCCCTTCTGAGGAGTTTCAGAGCCCTAGCAAATGTGTCCACCCTGCTCCTTTCAGCCCCACGGCGTGAGGCCTGGGAGCCTGAGCTAGTCGATCTAGGCCAGGGGTTGGGAATTTTTTGGGGTGGGGGCAGCTGACCCACAGAAAAATCAGCTGGGGGCCGCACACAAGTGAGAAGCAAAAAAAGAAACCCAACAAAACAGAAAACCAAACCCTCATTGAGGTGGCCCCACACTCCCCACATTCCCCTCGCACACCAGAGCCCGGGGGGGCTCAAGCTAGATTGTGTGTGCTCCAAGGGGGGGGCTGGAGCACCAGCACAGGTTTCCCAATGCTGGAGGGAACCCCAACGCTAGGGGGCCAGATCCAGGCAAGCTGGGGGCTCCGTCCAGCCCCCAGCCCTTAGATTCCCCACCCCGAGCTAGGCCCTGGGACTGTTGTCATGGAGGGAATGTTTGCAGCATGGTAGTTCTTTAAGGGACCATCATACAAACGTGCACTCTCAGAGCCACCTGAGGCAAGAAGGGTCCAGCAGCTCCTCACACCAACCGACCTCTGCTCCCTCACGCTTTCGGCACCTCAGCCCCAGCACCCAACAGCGTCACCACTGGGAACTAACCGCCAGAAGCTGCCTGTGGTACCCTGGCCTGACCAGCTGTCTGCCGACCGGCCACCACACACAGCTGGGGGAAGGGGTCAGCCCGGGCTGTGCCCCCCTCAGGCCTCTCTAGCCCCGCGGGCGCCTTCCTCCCACCTGTGCTCTCACAGCATGGAGCACGGGGAGCTTGCGGCCGCCACAGGCAGCCCTACAGGGGACGGTGGAGGAAGCGGTCTCTGGTCTGGTCCTGCAGCAGCCTGGGGGAGGCGGGAAGGAAAGGAAGGATAAACGGACAGAATGGCTGAATGCCTCAGGCGGGGAGGGCCAAGGGGAGTTTGGCAGCAGGGGAGGGACCCATGGAGAGACAGCCTGTTACAATTTCACTGCTTCCCATCAGGTTGGTAGTCCCCAAGAGCTAGGGGCCTACCTTCACCTGCCCCCCATAGGGCTGAACCTTCCCCCACAGCCCCCAACCATGGGCCTGCCTGCCCAGTTGACTCCAGACCCATCGCCACATGCTGCCAGACCCTTCCCTCCGGCCCCCAACGGCATCACCGTACGACATCTCCCCTGCGTTCTAAGCGTCTCCCCCTTCTCCCCCCCCCCGAAGAGCCCCACAGGCCTCTGCCCAGACCCCCCCGGCCCCGCCCCCCCCCCGTACCTTTTCGATGCGCAGGGGGCGTCCGTCTTTATTCCACTTGACGAGGGTGACCGGGGGCTCCGCCTCAACCGGACAGCGGATGTATCCGTGTATCCCAATGGGAACATACAGGATGGGGGGCATGTTCACCACACGGGCCGGATCTGAGGGGAGCGACAGGAAGTTATTTCGACTCATCTCACCCCTCTTCGCCCTCCCCGGGAGCCGCGTGCAGCCCGTTTCCAGGGGGAGTGTGGCTGGCGGAGCCCCTCGCGCTCTGCCTAGCGGAGTGGGTGCTAGGAGAGGGAGAAACTCAGGCCTTCTGCCCTGCAACAAGGCTAAGAGTTTTACCTGGATGGTGGATGCCGGCTGGGGGAGGAAGGCACAATGTAAAGGTTCCTCTCACCCAACAGCTTGAGTCATGCCCCCTTCCAGGGGAGCTGCAGGGAGGGGCTGCGGAGGGGGTTAGCTCCCCATGAAGAGCCAGTGGCAAATGGCTCGGAGCTTCCCAGACAGCGGCTGCTTTACCTCTGATGGAAGTGGCAGCCGTGAAAGCAGCAGCTCCCTCCAGCTCCCAGCCGCTTGCCGCTGCCTCTCCCCATGGCTGCAACTCCCAGCCCCAGTGGCTGCCATGCGGGGAGGGGATCCAGCAGCACCATGCGACTGAGCAGGGCCAGAAAACCCTGGAAAAGAAATCATCGGGGACAGCTTCTGCCCCCACGTGCTCCCCCACATCGCCTCTGCCCAGCAGGGAGAGGAGTCTGCTGGTGGCATTCAGGGTTCAGCAGGGCTGAAGCTGAGCCCCGGCCGGTGCAGCTAGGTTTCTGAACTTCTAGAGATGGCTGAATGCAGCTTGGAGGGTCAGTCCATCTGCCCCCCTTCCCCCGCTACACGCTCTTGTCACCGTACCCTGGTTTGGAAGGGTCAACATCATTGCTGTAATGGAGTGCAAAGCCCAAATGTTAACTCGGCAGCCTGCATTCCCCCTGGCCCCGCGAGGCCATTATCCTTACAGCCCCATTATGCTCTCCAAATCCATTAACATATTTAGAATTTCTATCGAGCTTTCCGTACTCAAAGCGACCTCCCTACCCCAAGCTTCAGGCCCACGTAGAATTATCGTTACAAGAACAATACAGGCACAACGTAATTACAGCTGTCCTCACGGCACCCTTAAAACATGCCCTCTCCTGCAAAGTAAGCTGCAGCTCTCACCCAGCCTAAGCCACTTCCGCTCTGCCACTCACTCCAATGTTGGATCGAGGAAGTCAAGCAAGCCAGCGTGTCACAGGCGCTCCCCTGAGAACACAAGGTGGCGAACACACGCAGGGTGTAGCAGCAGCCTGGGTAATCCAGCTGGAGATGGCATGCAAAGAAAAGCCTGGGTTCTACCCGGGTTTCCTTCTTCACGGCAAACCACAGCAGCCCAAGCCAACAGGTGACTCCAATGGTTTAACAGGCGGTGAGCCAAGTTGGCAGCTGCAGGTTCCACCATTCAATCCACGGATCCGCAAAGACCATGCTACGCGGAAACAGCAAGTAAAGGAAACACACAATGGGTGAAAGAAAGAGCAAAGCGAGCCCTTCGGTATGGGGATGAATGAGAAAATGGCAACAAGGGAGATGGAGAGATGCAAGAGCGGAGATGCCTTTACGTGTAAGACCCTGGAAAGAAAAGGACTTTTCCATGGGAAGGGGCATTGCAAAGGGCGCACAGGCAGTTCCTCAGCCTAGAGTGATGATCCCTGCTGCTACCAGCTACATCTCCCTCCCACCCACAGCATGTGAAGAGAGAATATTGTTTTCCCCTTCTCCTTTGCTGGTCTCGCAACCTGATCACCTGCTTCACTTCCAGGTCCCTTCTCCCCAGGCTCCGAAAGCATTTTAGAGAGGGGAAAGTGTCAGTGATTCCCCAAGGCAAGCACAGAGGGAGGGGAGGGTCCTGCCATTGTCAGGAACTGGCAGAAGGCAGGAAGGCTTCATGGGAACAGGAACACGGAAGAATTTATCCTAGTCAGTCAGGTTTTAAGGATGTTTTTGTTTACTTCCTTCCCTATCTTTGGATTTGATGGCAGGCCAGAGGGAGAAAAACACAAACCACATTGAAACTAAAGGATGGAAACCCCATTATTAAAATGCACATGAGTTTTACCTTATTGGTTTTTGGCTGTGTTCTGGGGCCAGTCTGCACGGATATTGGCAGGATCCTGGGTGCACAGATGTGGAACGGGGTAATATGGGGCTGCTGAGGATGTTTTTAACCCTGCACACTCGCAGGCTGACATTTTTAAGCCCAATCACTCTCTCCTAAGGGCTAATATCCAAGGACACGTGATGGTGGTTGTGGCACCGTAACCCAGATTGGAAAGTAGTTCATCATATGGAACTTGCTTTATCCCCCCGGTTTAACATCATGTCTTAGGGAATGTAATCAACAAAACCAGACAAGCTCAAGTGATCAGTAATGGGCTCCGGAGCCTTTCACTAGGTCACGGGCTGAAAGCCAACCGGGCTCCGTAACAACCAGCACGGCTGCGATGGTGGCTAACATGAAACACATTGGCGGTTTCAATCCAGAGTCTAACAGGAGTGACCACCTCAGAGTCAGCCCTACCAGAGCTGCCTACCTGCTCCTCTTTCTGCTAAGATTTCTCAGCAGAGAGACCAAGCACTTAATACGCCATGGACACCAAATTCCCCTCCCCGCTCTCCCGCCCATCCTGAACTTGATCCTTCCGAACAAATGATTCACCTCCCTTGCTGAGCAGCACATGGGGAGTCTGTGCTGACATTACCCTGTGCTCCCAGGTAGGTGGGAGAGAGGAATGCATCCGGGCTGCCCGTTGGACAGCTGAATTTACTGCCAAAATGAGCAAAGTTCCCAGACCCAGGATAAAAGCAGAGGAGCTTATTCCAACCAAGGAGTTGGACAGCTGCAAAGGAACACCTCTCGCACCTTGCAGCTTTGAAGGACAACGTGTAAGAAGCCCTCTCTGCATCTCAGCACCCATTTTGAAAAAAAAAGGAAAAAAGAAGGGGGAGAAAAAAAGGAAAAAGCGGAGTGCCTGCTCTCCAGAGCTGCTCGGGACGGTTATGAGCCTTGCGTGAGAGATGCATCAGTGGCAGGATCAATGTGATGTGGTAAAGCGATGTTCCCTCCCAAAAGCTGAGGTCAGCCCAGCTGCCTCTATACTCCATTCCTAAACTCACACCCTTTTGGCTAAGGTGCTTCTGGGACAATTCCCTGACTCTGGGCCTTGCTTCTCTGAATTCATAGAGGAGGAACTGACCTAGGTCCACCCGCCTAAGCTCGTTCCTTAGTGCACATTGACTAGGGCTCTATTCACAGTGTGAGTGTATTCGCCTTCTAAGACCCTTTGGTTGGTTCAGGTTTTTGCCTCTGCTTATCAAATAAAATGCCAGTCTTCTACAGGAGCAGGCCCAATCAACACGATAACAGAGCCTACCTCATACAGCGCTTTTCATCAGTGCTTCTCAAACCGGTTCACACAAGAGGTCAGGGCCACTAGCCCCACTTTACTGATGGGGAAACTGAGGCACAGCGCAGCGCACTGACTCGCCTAAGGTCACCCAATACACTAGAGCACCCAGATCTCCTGAGTCCAGGGCCAATTCTCCATCCTCTAGACCAGCTGTGCGCAACCTGTGGAGGGGGGTCACGCCTGTCTTCCAGGGGAGGTCGCAGTGCCGGGCTGGCCGCCATTGCTTTCCCGGCTTCACACCCGACGTACGCATAGTGGGAGTGGACCGGTGCTTTAAATTAAAGGGGCCGCGCTTTTTTTTTTTCCATTTCTTTTTTGCTCAACAAAAATTTTTCCGGACGTGGGAGTTGTGAATAAAAAAAAAAAAAAAAAGAAAAGGTTGAGCACGACTGCTCTAGACCACATTGCCTCAATACCATTCTTGTGAGCACCAGTCATTTGAACCAGTCCCACAGAAGTGGAGGCATACTAAATGTGAAGTCACTGAATCTCTCCCTCAACTTATTTAGATCAATCGCTGCCTTGTGTTTAATGTTTTCAGGATGCCAGCACACCCGGAAGACAAGGCGGCATTAACAGGTTTTTATAATTATACATAAAAATATAAGCACACACTTGATCTGATGTGTCACAGCCCTGCTTCCCACACAGAACAAGACGGAAGGCAACAAATCAAGACACTCTATTATTAGCGCTCACAGCCACCGGCTGTCAAGTCCAACACACTGGCTGGCATTTTGAAAGGCTGGAGAATTTGGACCCAATAGCGAACTTTGCACCTAGAGCCGTTAGGAGTGCAATCCCATCCATCGGTCTTGAGCCTTTCAATCCTGCCTTTCACCCCCCCGACCCGATACATTACATCTGCATAGCACTGCCCTGCAGAGACAGTCACGGTGTATCCCACGTGGTTTCTCGCTCACTCCCCCTCCCCTGCCAAAGACAGCACTGTCCCAGAACACAGTTGGACTGCACAAGTTACAGTCATTTGTACCAACACAGTGTGCACCACCCAGTGTTCCCTATAAGCTGAGCACTTGGGTGGCCACCCAGGAGATTTTCAAATGCTGCCCAGCTGATTAGCAGAGCACTCACAGCTGGCAGCAGGTGTGTCTACTGGTGGTGCCCATCCACACATGCCTCAGTGCACATAACATTTATTCCACACATGGATGGAAACATTTAGAGGGAAAATGGGTGCAACCTTAAATTAATGGAGATTGCCTATCTCCTAGGACTGGAAGGGACCTTGAAAGGTCATTGAGTCCAGTCCCCTGCCTTCACAGAAGGACCAAGTACCATCCCTGACAAATTTTTGCTTCAAGTGGCCTCTGCAAGGATTGAACTCAGACCCCTGGGTTTAGCAGGCCAATGCTCTATTCCCACTTTGTCATGGGGTAAATGCCCAGACAAGGTACAGGGGACTTGTGAACCAGGGTTCGGGTACCCTGCAGGGAAGTTTGGGGTATTTTGTGTGTGAACATAATCTCACATTTCCTTTGGTTATGATGGGAACACTCTGGAATGAAGATGCATCAAGTTTTACATTTCCGGGCACTCAGGGACAGGGGGGTTGGAAAATGCCTCATGCATTATTGGGGCCAATTCAGGCGACGGGCACCTAGGCATCAAGCATTCTACCATCCCTGCATGGCATCCAGCTGTTCACTAGGTGTCAGGTATTCATCTTCCACTGAAACATCAGCTCCTGACGGCGTACTGAACTTGATGCATCAGCAGCTGATTCAATATGGCAAATGCCAGGTACCATTGCATTAAACAAGGTAATGAACTCAGACTATGCCAGCCAGCCTGCTCTCATTAGAGCCGGTAACCTAGTGTGATTTTATTCCCCTCTGCCCCACTCCATCTGTGGCTGTCATGTCACAGCACCCCTAAAAGTTGCACTGGGAAAGCATAATGGATGCCATCTCCTCCCCGCTGCAGGGTATGGCCCATAGATCCCCCGGCCTCTCTGCCCCACTCACACTGCACTGTCAGGTAGGCGGAGGCGGAGGGCGAGCGGCCAAGGCTGTTGCTAGGAATGCACGTGTATTTCCCAGCATCGTCTGGTTTGACACGGAAGATGATCAGCGTCCCATCAATCAGGATCCGGACCCTCAGCTTCAGGTCACTGTGGGTGGAGGGAGCAGAAGGGAGAAAGGCGGGGGGGAGAACCGGAACGAGGTCCCCTCGTACAGCAAAGGGCGCCGCGCATGGGTGTGTGGGCACTGCTGGGGGAGTACACCATCGCGCTGCTGGGGGCCCTGGGAACAGCACCGCCCCCCCTTCGCTTGAACGCCCGAGAGCGAGCCCGGCCCTGCAAAGCGGGTCCCTCCTCCCGGCATGGAGCCCAGGCCAGGAGCCGGGGTCGAGCTTACTTCTTGAAGTAGACATTCTGCTCCTCCCAGAACCAGGTGTAGGTCATGTTCCCCGGGTACGCCTCGGCCTGGCAGGTGAACAGGGCATCCTGGGAGATGTTGACGGTGATGTTCTCTGGAGGGGAAACGATGAAGGGGGGTCCTGAGGGAGAGCACGAGAAAAACCAGTTACTTCAGCAGCAGAAACGCCCTGACCACGAACGGCCTCCCAGGGAAAAGGCAGCACCCCCACCCCCACATGGCCCAGACACCTGCGCTGCGCCATCGGTCGGCCTGGCGACCCCGGGACTGGCCTTCAACCCAGAGCCTCTGCCCAAACGTGACTAGCTTGGGGACAAAGCCCTTCACACTGGGGCAATTCTGAGCAGGAGGGTCCTCTGGGAGAGGGGACTCTGTCCCTTTAAGGCCCGCAGGAAGTGCTGTAAGAGGATCATGCGGACACAGCAAACGGAGGGGGGTGGTGGGGACCGGAACAGGGTCCGACTCCAGTGCAGCATAAGCTCTGACCTTGGTCTAGAGGGGAGGACACAGCTTGCAGCAAGCTGGTCTCCAGTGCCCTCCACCCCACACCTCCCCCCACCCAAAGAGCAGTTTGAATCAGTCCCCCAGGAAGAGCTCAGCCCAGGAAACAGACACTCAATACTCGGCCTCCGGGATCCTCTTCAGCCGGGGAGAGGGGATGGAATGACCGGGGGGGGGGGGGGCAGGGAATACAGACAGCTTCACCAAGCACGCTCTGCCAGCGTCACCCAGGCGGACACTCAGCCTCCTACCGTCACCCGGCCACCCGCAACACGCTGCACACCCTCGGGTCAGCCCCCCCAGCACCAGCGGGGACCAGCACAGTGGTGTCTCTCACCGCCTGTGGCAGGAGATCGCTACTCAGCAGCGAAACCCAGGAATCAAGGGGCCAGGATTTTAGTCCCAGCTCTGGGCAGAAGTGCAGTCTAGTGGTTAAAGCACGACTGGGCGTCAAGCTTCTTATGTTCATTCCCAGTTTTGCCACTGGCTTCCTACTTGACCTTGGGCAACTCACTTTGCCTTACAATCCTTCCTCCACCCCTTTGCTACCTAGCAACGCTGGGAGGAAACACATCACCAGATGCGGCAATCGTCCCTCTCTCTGACAGCGAACACCAGGACGGATTAGCCCAGTGGAGACATGGCCCAGGGGTAACACCCAGGAGGGCCGCAGCAACCCACCAGGAACGCAGTGCCAATTAGTTGGTTAATATCTGCCAAGCGCTTTGAAGATGGAAAACAGCGCAGAAGCAGCGAGCAGTATTAAGTGCTTCAATAGGTGTGAAATGCTAAGCGCCCTTATCTCGCGGCAGAAGTTGACCAAATAAAAGATTTATACAGTGGGAGGAAGCCAGGTTGCAATCAGGACAAGACCCAGCGGGTGTCATTTTTATTCTGCGCAGCATTTCCCGGCTTTTTGGAAGCCTGCCCACACGCCTTTAAAAAAAGAATCAGCGGAGTCTCTGCTCGTCGGGACAGCTGCTTCCTCAAAAAGACAGGCCATCCGCTGGGGAGTCCCAATTAAGTGGATTTTGCTGTAGTATAAAGGGGATGTAGAACCAGTGGGTGCTAACGCAGCAGATGTTCGCCCCGCACGTACACGCCTACACGTGAGTCTGAGGGGGCTCTGGGCTCTTCGGAGGCGACAATCCTGCCTTGTCATTAATAAAAAAGGGTGTGGAGCCATCCGAGACGCGATTACTGTGGACTCCCACAATCCCCTGCAGACCAGGGATTTGCACACTCAGACGGGGGCTCGCAAGCATTTTCATCCTGGGGTTCGCAGCTCAAGAGAGACTGGCTGTGCCGGAGCCGTGCCTGTTCGTGGGAGTGGCTCGTCGCCGTTACTGGCGGTCACATGACATCCCTCTGCAAACGACAGCAATTGCTTCTGGAAACAAGTATTTATTTCTCTTCAGCCCCTTCTAGTGCCACTAACAGCTGGGAGTGAGCAACCCCCACCAGGTGACCCCTCGCTCGGCACAGACCCCTCAGCCCACGCGCCGAAGAGAGCTCATCCGGATGCCCCCACTGACCCAACACAACAAGGCTTTGCACCGCATCTAAAAGGGACCGCAGGGCGCACCGCCTGCACCCCTTACACACAGGGGTGTTGAGCAGAGCTATTGCACACGCACCCTCAACATTAACGCTTCCCTCTCAAAGCCAGATACCAAAGAGCAGCGGGTGTCATTTAATTTTTGGCCAGGTTGCGAGCTGCCCACCAATGAATATTTGTGGGACAGTCCTGACTTTGACCCCATCAAGCCTGGTAGACTCAGTTTTGTGTCACGTCGACCACGGTTCTTAGGACATTCCTAAGGTGCTCCCCTCCTCCCCTAGGTCACGTTTCTTAGCCAGAGGCCTGAGAGCAATCCAGAAAAGCAGGCAAGTATCACTGTCCCCATTTTATAAGCAGGGAAACTGAGGCACGAGGTGATGAGACTTTCCCCAAGATCACACAGGGAGTTGGTGATACTGCTGCCTGGCACTCAGCCCAGCAACCCCCCAAGAGTTCGGGGCAAAGGGAAAGGCCATGTAACCCTGTGCCCCAGAACCGCCAGCTCCAAGCATGGTGTAGTCCAAGGGTGCCTGCCAAGCCAAGGGAGAAAGACACGAGAAAATGCAGCCACAGACAATCAAGGCCAAAGACTTGTTGCTGCTGCCGTCAGTAGCCCTGTCCACTAGACATTCGCACCTATGATTCCGGCATCAGCCCTCACTTTGCCTTCCCTCTTGGGTCAGTTTGGTTGGCAGCCTTCAGTGTTAGTTAAACACCTGGGGTTTGGGCTTCAATGTCCTTGTTTATTTACAGAAATGGAAGGCTGGGGAGAGGCCACGTCTCTCTAGCAAGAGGCAGCCCGGGCCAGACAACCGGCCAATTCAGTCCCTACACCAGAGCTGCACACTCGCCTCGTGGCGCCCGGGGGAGGTGCCCCAGACGCCACGCACGGAACCCCTCCGCCTGTACAGCACAGGCCTTATTTTATACAGGCCGAGGCAGCGGTGCACGCGCTACCGTGGGTACGTACCGCACCTAGCGCAACGAGGCCCAGTTTGTCTCAGGACCTCGGGCATCCGGGCAATGCAAGTGTTTAAGAACATAAGGGGCTGCAAACTTGTCCCCAGTGGAGCTCAAACCATTTCCACGGTGCTTTAAGCTTAGGGGCGCTAAGCATTTCGCAACTCCAGCGTGAAGCAAGGGCTCCCAGTTCACAGGCTATGAAAGCGGAGAGAGGGGGACTTGCACCTGGTAGTGAATCAGCAGCAGAATCCCTGGCTCCCAATCGCCTGCTCTAACCGCTAGCACTTGCTGCTGTACACTGGATCACTGACAAGGCTGACGCAAAGCCAAGAACAAACCCGGCTTTCCGACTGGCTGCTGTATTCGCCTTCAGCCTTTAGGGGGAAAAATCCCAGGCTGCGGCCAGAATCGCTGTAAGCACCAGGCAGCTGAAAGCAATCAGGATGGATGGGCTTTCCCTGGCTGGTTTAAACTCCCATAATTCCTGCAGCCAGTCAGTCACTGACAGGGCTCTCGAGCGCCAATTCTAAGGGCTCTCCATTCTCTGCCCAGCTGTCTGGAGATGCCCTCGCCGCGGCGCTAGGAATCCTGTGCGGGTTTCCCCCGGGAGCGGCGTTACCTTGGACGAGCAGGCGAGTGGTATGCACGGCCTCCCCTTGGATGCTGTATGCCCGACAGGTGTACGCGCCTCTGTCTTGCCGGCTGACCGACACGACGGTCAGGCTGCCATCGCTCACCTGAGAAGGGAGAAACTTCAGCTCAGGCCCGTGCACAGCACCCACCCCTCGCTCACAACGGTGCACGAATCCGCACGGCCCCATGCTGGTGCACACGGCCCACCCCCCCACCCTGCGCACACACACGCTGTAGGCTGCTCAAAGCCTTCTCTTTCGAATGCCCCTGCCTTCAGCAATGCGCCGCAGATGGGTGGCTGTGGGAGGCCAGGGCTGAACAGAGGCCAAGTAGCATGGAGGGAACTAGGGGACTGAATTCTCACCCCCAAAAGGTACCTGTGTGGCCGGCTCCCCTCTCCTTAGGGCACTTGAGAGGGAGGGAGAAGGCTGCTGTCATTACTCCTGTGTAACTGCTAGGGAAACTGAGGCATAGTGATTTGCTCACGGTCACAAAGTGATGCAGACTACTGGGAACACAGCCTGGCACCCAGCCCTAACCAGTGGGCCATGCTGTCTCCCAGACAGGTTGGCCTCATTCCCAGAGATTATCTCCACGGGGAAAGGCATGCCATGCTGGCCCCAGGGATTCACAGGCCTTCAGCCTCCGGGGCTGTTACTAATCCCTGCGGGGTCATGATCTCGGCAGGCGTCACGCCAGACTCCACTGCGGAGCATCTGGCCCAGCACGTCCAAGCCTGACTTTTACACTGGGACTCAAGCCGCCTCTTCCCGTGCAGGGCTGAGAGAGGGGACCAAGACAGCAGCCTGGTGCTGTCTGCAGCCACCAGCATTCTCCCCATCCGGTCCAGCCACCTCCGTCCCTGCCTCTCCTCTCACGCTACTCAAACCCTCCAGCCATTGCAGCAGGGACGAGCTGTGAAATGGTCATTCCCTGACAGCTCCAGGCAGGCACGTTAGCAGAGACCTGTCCCACGAGGCTGCAATGCAATTGGCAATGCTGTCCGGAGCCATTATCCAACCTGCTCCATGTCTCCATCCCCTCCTTAGCATGGCTGGGCTCCTGCCTCTCATGGCACAGAAGGCGGGGGGGGGGGGGGGAAGCAAAGGGACTGCTTCTTAATCTGGGCACCAGGGAAGCAGCGGAGGAAGGGTACAGCCGCTCGGCGGAAGGGTACAGCCGCTCGGAGGAAGGGTACAGCCGCTCGGAGGAAGGGTGGGAGGGAAGAAACCCAGAGATAATGCACTCCCCCTCCCCCCCCCATGCTCATTCTGCCTCATCCTTCTATTTCAATTAGCAACAAATGATTCCTAATGACTCTCATTAAGGCCTGCGCAGATTCCAGTGCCCGATTTGCCAATTACAGCGGTGTGGAATCCCGGGCTGGGCGGAAGATCAGAAGCTCCTGATGCGACACACAGAAGCTCAGAGGGAGGGACACGACAAGGGGAGGAAACAAATCTTCCTAATTCCCGCTGTTCAGTCAAGGGAATTCCAGAGCAGCCGTTCCCACGTGAAAGCCCCCTGCCCCCACCGTGTACTCACCAGCGTCCCCGCCTCCCCCCCCCCCCCAGCAGCCCACCCTCCCTAACAGGATTTTCCGCACTGGCCAGGAGTGCAAGAAACCTCATGCAGAAGCTGCAGATCTGCCCCCTCTGAACCTAATGTGCTTGGCCCAGGGCCCCCCGCGTGGTCACAGCGTTCAGGGCTGGGATAGGCCTCGCAGTGCCTCAGACTGGGGCTGTGGAGTCCAGAGCAGCCGGTCCCTTCCCTGCAGGCAGGTTCGTAGGGGACTCGTGCCTCCTGCAGGGGCCATGCTCCCTTCCATGGAGCTAGGAGCCACTCCGTGCCCTGGAAGGAAAGTCCCCACGCAGCACTGGTGGGGACAGAGGGGAGCCACCACGGAGAACGAACATCGCCAAGGCCGCAGGGCAGGAGCAGCGCCCGAAGGACGGGGCGCCCGGGCGTGGAGGGGCGGGGGAGGACTCAGTGACGGTTTTGAAATGTGGAGGAACACTCTGGATTTCCAACCCGCAGCTCAGAGAACTGGAAGACAAACCAGGGCGGGGGGAGGGGAGGGACGGAGCACACTGAACAGATGGACGTGTGGAGATGCACAGAGAGAAGGCCGGAGCAAATGTTTGCCTGGTCCCAGCCAGCTCCTCCATTGCAAGCCAAGTCAGGGCGACAGGCTTGGCTCTCCTCTCCCCCGCGCCAGGCTGCACCTCCAGGGAGTCTCTCCTGAGTCGCACCAAGGTAAATCAAGTGACGAACAACCGGGAGTTTCCAAAGCTGCTGCTCAGAACCTCCGCGATCCCCCCGGCTGCATTCAGCAGGCACCTCGGCCACAGAGAAACCTTCTCCAGGAGGCCCAGGAAGCTCTCTGGGGCCAGGCCCCTTACGGGCAGCCAGAAGGAAGATGGAGTAGAGGAGACGAGGGAGCGGGTGGGAAAGCAAGGTCAGCAAAGCAGTTGCAGGCTGTGGCAGCCAAGGCCTAGCAGGTTCTAGGCACACCCGTTGCTCCCCTACCCTGGCGGCCCTGGCAGGTCGGAGGGAGGACGGTCACGGCTAGGGGATGCAGGAGCACGCCTGCCTGCGGGTGCCACCGTCAGCTCACAGACAGGAGAAACTTCATCTCAAAAGGCCACCAGGAAACGGACTGAGGGGGAGGAGGGAAGTGCGGAGGCAGCAGGAATAGCTCCAGAGACACTGGCTGCTGCAGCATCGCCTGTATCCTTCCTTCAGAAGCCCTGACTGTGCTGCTTCCTGTCATCTTCTGGGCACCTGGAGCCCAGTCCGGCCTGGAGAGCGCCTCTTGCAGGACCAGGGGCAGCTTCTCCCGCCGCTTTTCAAGAGCAGCCTGAAATCTCATGCGTGAAGGCGCTCCCTTCGCACCGAGGCAGAGTCCCTGCAAATTC
Organism: Pelodiscus sinensis; assembly: GCF_052426305.1. Lineage (NCBI taxonomy): Eukaryota > Metazoa > Chordata > Testudines > Trionychidae > Pelodiscus > Pelodiscus sinensis. The sequence goes on along the minus strand of NC_143076.1, from coordinate 5,907,513 downwards.
ACTGCAGTGGTGACACACCCAACGCACCCAGCAGAGGGGGGAGGGTTCATCATTCACAGCAGCTGAGCAGGCCAAGCACTTACCTGGTACTTCCCACTGGCGCCTAGGAGGTCTCCTTCTCTCAGCCAAGTGACAATAGGTTTGGGGTTCCCAAAAGCCATGCAGGTCAGGGTGATGCTGCTGCCTTCCTTCGCTTCTACGTACTGGGGGGGCGTTTCCGTGAAGGTGGGGGGAGCTGCAGGGGAGACACAGAGAGTCAGGAAAAAAATCAACCCGTCCATCACGGAGACGCGCGACACGCCGGGCCGCCCAGGATGTCCAGCCTGCGCACCCTTCCTGCAGCGCGAACAGGCCGAGGCCCATGGCCACATACCAACACCGTCGGAACGGGTCTTCCAGCTGATGCCAAAGACAGAGCAGCAAGTGAAACAGCTGCATGTGCTGCCTTTCGTCACTTACCTTGGCTGGCACCTCGGAATAAAAGCCAAAATCCAGCCATGGGTCTCCTGCCCCTATGAAGTAACAGCCACCCTGAGCAGCTCAGTAGCTCTGTCAATCAGACGATCTCAGCACATGCTGCAACAGCAAGGCCAACATTTCCCCTCCCTCCCCCCCGCCAAATGGCCACCAGTTTCAGGTGCCCCTGGTGTAAGAGAAGACCTGTGTCCGAGGTGCAGTGTGTGATGCGGTGTCAGTACCTTGCTGGTTGCTGTGGGTGACCCATACTGGCCTGTCCGTAAGCACTGCCCAGCGGGGGCGCGTCGAGGGCCCCCATGACCGTGACCGAACCGGTTCCACCAGTAAAGGGAAGGGATGGAACAAAGGAAGTGAGTGTTGGGGGAAGGGGCAATCTTGGGCTGGAATCATGAAGGAAACAGACGAAGGAGGGGGCTGGAATCTAGGGGCCCATCCCAAGGGGGCAGAGGCATCCTGGCCCAGACCCCTGTAGACACATCACGTCTTTGCTGGGCTGTATCCTGGAGAAGCAATAAACCCCCTGTTCTACTGGCTGGTGGAGACTGTTCTTGCTGCTACGGGGCTGCAGGATTGGAGGAACCCTGACTGGCCGTCACACCGTGTTCCCAGTAAGCTGTGCGCTTGTGCTTAGAAGAAATTCAAATACTGCCCAGTTGATTAGCAGAGTGCCCACAGCTAGGGTTTGTGCTTTTAGTGGTGGTGCACATGCGCACATGCCTTGGTGCATATAAAAAATTATTCCACACATGGTCAGAAGAGATTAGAGGGAGCTGCATCAATGTTCCCTCTTTCTCACTGCTGCTGGATGTGAGGTAGCCCGGCCTTTCTGGGCACATCTCACAGCAGCGGGACACTGAACACTCAGACACTGAGGCTGCTATTGAAAGAGCTGGCCTAAATGATGAAGCCTCACAACCAGTGCTCCCTGCAGGCTGAGTGCTTGGGTGGCCACTCAGGAGAGCGCGTCAGGTGCTTCCCAGCTGATTAGCAGAGCACCCACAGCTGGCAGCATGTGGGTCTTCAGATGGTACGCATCTGCACATGTCTCGGTGCATATATCAAAATTTATTCTACACATGGAAATATGAAAGGGAACACTGCTCCCCACCCTCCTGCCAAGTAGGCAGCTGAGGCACCGGAGATGAAGCAACCGGCTCCAGGTCACACCGCCAGGAGTAGTGCCAGAGACCCAGCTCCCGCCTCCCTGTTCGGGCGCAACCCCATTTACAGTTCGAGCTACTTTTCCCATTATGCATTAACTTGTTCCTGTCACAACACATGAAAACACTGCACTGCAGAGAGAGAGAGAGAGAGAGAGGCTGGCAGAATTACAGCCCGCCCCTAATTATCAGCAGTACTTAAATCCCACTTTCCAGGGACATGTGTTGGCAACTTAATCTATGCTGAAGATATGGTTCCCCCCCAAAATAATCATTTTTCCCTACGACGACGAAGTGAGCTAATGCGCTCCAGAAGGCCGACCGCCCTCCCTGGAAAAGCAGTTCTGCTTACAGCGTGCGGCTGGGCCTAGAGGGTTCCAGAGGATTATTTTGGTGACGAAGCCCCTAGTGCTGAGCAGTGCGTGGCAAGGTCCTTGGGCTGCGTATGCCACCGCCACCACAAGGCTACGGGGTCCTCGGATGCGCCACCTTGGAGGGCAGCTGGTGGGGAAAGGATCTCAGGCACAGACCCGCGAGGGAGAGGAGCGGCTTGCATGCACCTGCCGCTTCACTCCTGGCCATACCAGGGGAAGGAAAGAATTAGCCCGTGCCAGGGGAAAGAATTCCTCCCGGCCACACGGTGCCATCGGCACCTACCACCACGGAGAGGAAGCGGCTGGTGAGCTGGCCCTGAGGCAGGTATGCTGGGAAGGTGCTGCAGCATCTTCCCGTCTCCACGGCTTGCAGCGGAGGCCAAGCTTGGGCCTCGCTCGGTGCATTCCCCAGTGCACGTGGCCAACCCAAAAGCCTTCATGGAAGCACCAACCCTGCTCCGCCATGCTCTCCACACTTGTACAGCATCCCCAGACATACCACTGTCCTGATACCCCCACACCTAGCCCCGCGGTCAGACCCGGGGGGGAATGTCTCTAAAAATGGGGGTGCAGGAGGGGAGCCCCTTCCCAAAGATTACAATCACTCCAGGGTCCCTGTCACAAGGGGGGGGCACCCGGTTAAATCCCCCCCATCGTCACTCGCGCTTTTCATCCCCCACGCCTCGCCGGCCCACCAAAATCCGCCTGATGTACAAGGATTGGGGGGGAGCGCATTCTGTTTTGAACAAGGCTCCATCCTGTTTGGATCGCCCGCTTCCTGGTGACTCAGGCTCTCCTGCCTGAGTTAATAAATGAGTCAATCTCAACCCCCCGCCCCCCCCCCACACACACACACACACCCACCCACGATCCTGGGTTGCTCCCTCAATAGGCCTGGGACACATCCCAGCCCATCTCCAAAACTCCTCCTACTTCCTGACCCAAGCCGAGCAGGCCTGTGACTTCAGCCCCAGAGATGTGCAAAGGATGGAGGAGAGCGGGGGGAACCATTAGAAGAAAAGGAAACCGTAGGCGTAAGCATGAATATGATCTCCCTGTTCTACCAGGCTGTGAAACAGACGCCCCAGGGGGAACCCTGCACCTGGGAACTAGATCGGAGGGAGCGGGACAGGACGATCTCATCTACAAAGTGTGTCAACGACTAACCTCGATCCAAAGGGAGCTCCCAGCCCTTCTGTGGAACGAGGGCACGGTTCTCCATGCTCGTTCGATCATAGGCCCTGACACACGCACACCGCACGCCCCCAGCGCATGTAACCCTGGCCCAGAGGCAGACACGGCCCTTTGCCGAGATGCAGACAAACGGGGGGCTGAGAGGAGACAGGAAAATTCCAGTCACCATCCGGACATCCAGGGTTGAGCAAAAGGGCCTTCCAGTCATTCATCCCTGCACTGAGCCGGGCTACTGACTCCTTTCGACCGTTCTTGAGTACGGAAAGAAAGAATCCCAACCCCGCGGGCTGCCCCAGCGCTTAGTTTCCTTTTTGCACCTCATGAAATTCAGACAATTCTACTCGACCGGCTGGTTTCGCTCTCTGGCTTTCCAGCCACCATGCTCAGCGCACCAGCCACCAGCGGTGAACGCTGCAGGGAGCGTTCGATGAAACGCGGCCCGTGTTCCCTGGGCGCCAGGCAAGCAGGGGTTTTAATGATTGTTTTTAAAAAGCCACAACATTTAAGCAGGGGTCTCCACCGCCCTGCCCACGTCCCTGGCACTGGATTGCCACTGCTCCGCCAACGGCTCCCAAGGGCCAATGCTCTGGGAATGGAAGAGCGCAAAGGCAGCTGGGGAAAAGGTTAGCGTTCACACGAAGGGAGACAAAGATGCAGCACACGGAGTGCAGGGCTCGATCCCGGAGTCTGCCACTGACTCACTGTGCGATCCCGGATAAGTGACATGGCCCAACATTTTCGGCCGACTCCATTGTTCTCCATTCCACCATCTGAAGAAGTGGGTTGTGCCCACGAAAGCTCATGACACCCACCGGGGCACTGGAACGAAAAGGGCGCCAACAGCCCTGAGAGAGGGCGGTGGCTACGAGTCCATCAGGAGGGGCTTGTGGCAGCCAATCAGAGCCCAGCGGGGCTGTATAAACAGATGGCCAGCCAGGAGGAGCACACTCTCGCTCCAGCTCGGGAGGGAGAGGACCTAGCTGCCTGTTGGCGCGGGGTGTCTTGGGCGAGGGGAGCTCAGGCCTGACTTAACCCCAGGCTGAAGCCCCGTGACAGGATCCCAGGTTGGTACTAGGGCTGCAGAGGAGCAGCCAGGGCAGGAGGTATGGAACTGCTGCCATCTCCTTGCCAATGCTGAGTGGCCATTTCAGGCTGCAGTTTGCCCTGAGGCAGCGGCTGGATGACGACTGGCCGCCGGTCACTGAGGCAAGGTGGTAGAGAGGGGGGAGGTTCCCTGTGAGGAGAGCAGGCCACCGTGTAGGGGCACTGCCATGGGGCAGTACCCTGAGGGGAGGGCGCTGCAGTCTGAGAGGAGTGTGGGTCTGAATGAGTGGGGCTGAACCGACAAAAAAGTGGGCAAGACACCGCCAGGAGGGGGCGCTCTGGTGCTGGACTGAGCTAATTCGCGGAGTGGCCAGCAGGAGGCGCAGCAGCGCTGAGTCACAGACATTACACAGCCCCATGAACTTCATGTCCAAAGGGCCGTATGGGAGCATTGGGACCACAGTGTCTGTGCAAACTATTTTAAGGCATATGGATGAAAGGTTTTACGTAAGTGCAAATGACTTGTTAAACTAGGGCAGGATGCTCTCTCTCCTACAGCTCCCCTCATGCCGTGCCCCTATGTCTAACTTGGGCAGCAAGAGCTATTTCAAGAAGCCACTGACTTTCCGGTGTGACTTTCCGTTTATGGAAACTACTGCTTCGCCTTTCCCCAGAACTCTCCACCCTAAGATCTCACAGCTCTTTACAGCCTATCAAGCAACTCATGGGTTGATCCGCGAATATTATTAGCCCCATTTTACAGCCAGGGAGGTTGCGGCTCTGCACAGTTAAGTCTTTTGCAGAGACAAGAATATAATCCAGCCACCCCGACTACCAACTCCCTCACTCTAAATCATTAAGTCATGCCGCCCTGCTTTCACACAAACGATCCCAACGTTACTTATTCTAAGCTAAAAATAACATCTCCTAATGTGCCAAATTACTAGTTTCTAGGTTATTAAGCACTAATAAAAAACAAAAGGTAATTTTTTTTAAAATCTGAGCTTCAAGAAAATAAAGATTTGATTTTCCGACTAATTTACTGAAAAAGTGATTCTTTTCCCACAATATTTCAAAATGTAATTTATTCTGAAAAGCTTCACCTAATTAAACTGTGTAATTGCTAATACTATTTTTTCCCTTTCGGAAGGCATGTTCTAACCTAAAATGTCTGGATTTTTTTTCCCCCCTCAAGTGATGAAGATAGCACAAACGTTCATCAGAAATTACATGAGAACGGCCAATAGTCCATCTAGCCCAGTGTCCCGTCTTCCAACAGTGGCTAGTGCCAGGTGGCCCAGTGGGCACGAACACAGCAAGTAATCCTCAAGTCACCCGTCTTCCATGGCGGGCCCTACCCATGTAACTGCCATTGGGCAGATTTGAACTAGGGGCCACCAAATGAAAGTAATGGGCAGCAGGTTTAAAAAAAAATAAAAGGAAGTTCTTCTTCACACAGCGCAGAGTCAACCTGTGGAACTCCTTGCTTGAGGACATTGTGAAGACTAGGACTATAACAGGGTTTAAAAGAGAACTAGATACATTCATGGAGGTTAGGTCCATTATTGGCTATCAGCCAGGATGGGTAGGAATGGTGTCCCCAGCCTCTGTTTGTCACAGGGTGGAGATGGATGGCAGGAGAGAGATCGCTTGATCAGTGTCTGTTCTATTCACTCCCTCTGGGGCACCTGGTGCTGGCCACTGTCGGCAGACAAGCTACTGGGCTGGATGGACCTTTGGTCTGACCCAGTCTGGCCGTTCTTATGTTCTTCTGAACCTAGGACTTCTGGCGCTTATAGCGAGTATAGGACCCTCCACAGCTTGAGCCATGAAGCCAGCTGGAGCTCAGCCTAGGTTGCAGAGGTCTCTTGATCTTATCTGCTGCTGTGGTCTAGGTTCTACTGCCTGGGCCAGTGAACAACACGAGGCGCGTGGGTTATACCTGCACAGGGTAAACCATTCATATCCCTGCTTCCTGAATAAAGAGGAAGGTTCCCAGAGGGGTCTGCCTTGCACTGTGGCCCTTTGGCCAGAATAGAGCAGATTTCTTCTCATGCAAGGAAGCACCCCCCAGACACTGAACAAGAGGAGGTCCCTATGCACTTGCTATAGGAGGCACAGCTGGACGTTGGTTAAAAGCCAAGAACTGAAGTTCTTCCCTCCCGAATTGCTGCTGGAGTTGCTTCTAGGGGAGATTTAAAACTGAAATCCCATCCTGAGTGCCCTTAAAGGACGGTGTGCGGAAGGGGAGGGCTCAATGCCAGCCCCTTGCTAACAGCATCTTGGCAACTTGCACTTTCGACTGATTTCAGGCTTCTTGCCTTCCTGCCCTTCGCTTTGCAGTGCAGTGCCCTGTGCGGGGTCAAACCGCTGCCCTGCTCCACTCCAGCGGTAGGAAAGCAATCCGCACGCAGCCACTGGCCATCTCACGAGGGCCTTGCAAAGCTGAACACGTTACCAGGTCCAAAGCACGTGCAGTTCTCAGATGGGAAGTGCTAAAGTGGGCAAAGTATCACTGAATAGGTGAGGTGTGAGTTTGTCCTTTACTCCTGCCGGTACACAGCTACCCTGGCCACAGCATCCCAAGCTATTATCCCACTCCTACTGCCTACTGCTCCTGCAAACCCTGACCCACAGAACTCCCTGCTATGCCAGTGCAAGGCTTCCCACGGTGGGCCTGTCCCCGCGATTCCACAATGGAGCTCCCCTGCCCCTAGCCCTGCTAGTCCTGACCTGCAGCAGCCGCCAGCTCCAGATGGGTTTCATTTATATATATTTTTTAACCTAGCCCAAGCTGAAATCCACACGCCACGGTGCACTGCAGCAGCTTGTGCCAATGCGCCACTAGAACAGTCACGGCAGCCGTCTCAGCATCATGAGGCACATTTTGTTCCCAAAAAATCTTGCTCACAGCATTACACATAAGTTCAGAGACCACAAAGAGAACGAGAGCGAGAGAGGTTTCTAAATCGGAACTCTAGGAATGAATACATCACAAGCCAAGGCAGGAAAGGGACAGATCCCGAGCCTCTGACACCGGTTGAATTTTACGCCATCAAAGTTCCATGAATGCTAATGAGATTACTCCCCAAGCAAGGGCTATCCGGCAGGAGCAGGAGGATCCAAAATCCGTAAACCCCTTCTCCTGCGTCTCTTTACCTTGCTCCCCAGAGGCCCTTCCGGCACGGAGTAAATACAACCCTGATCGGAAGCACGTTCCTTACTGGATTCTTCTCTTTCCAGTCAGATTCTCCATCTCAATCCAGTGGAGAGCCTGGAGCCCAAGGGGGGTGCTGTGCAACGTGTATTTTGTGCTCCCACTTGCAAATGCTGCTCTCTAAGAGCCCGTCAAAGGCTAGAAGCTCATCTCAGAGCTGGTTTACAATTTAACAAAAATCCATTTTAAGCTGAATTCAGCTCCCACTCCTATCCAGGCTCCCTTGCTGCTCCTTGCAACGCAGCCAAGCAAGCTACAGCAGTATCCCGCACTGTGAACAGATGGGCATGCACCCATGTTGACACCAATGCAGCTCAACTGGTTTTGAAACCGATTTTAGCCTAGTTGGTGCCATTTGCGAGCTGGCACGGTCCGAGGGCGATCTCTTCGCAGGAAGCTCCTCTCCCCCTCACCTGGACTCGTATTCTGGGTCTCAGTTTGGCAGCATTCCTAGAGTACCCAACAGCGTCCAGGCGGGGGAGTACCTGTGTAATGCCAACAGCCCCCATCCGTCTGTGGGCAGAATCCAACCTGCGACCTCTGGAGCTTAGTACGTGAGCCTCGGCTCTACGCACGAGCTAAAAGCAGAGCAGACCCATTCTCTAAGTCGTCTCCATGCCACTAGGTGGGACAGAAGAGCACACCTGGGAGGTCTGTGGGTTATATCGGCAGGGTCGGGAGCCAGGCACCCAGACTGGGTGGGATTTGATCTCATCTCACCGAGACACTGCCGCCTCCTCCTCGGCTCAACTTGTGACACAGCAGTGACCAGAAGGCAGACAACCAGCCCTGGGCTGGGCCCCCGTCTCCCAGCCGCTCCGTGGAGACAACGCGAACGCAGCCACCAAGAGCATGCTCTGAGAAGGGCGACCAAGGCAGCGAGGGAACCTGCCATGGGCCAGCGTTTCTCACCTTCACTGGTCTTCCTCTTGTGACGACCGCCCAGATCCCGCAGTATCTCTTTGCCCTTCCCCAAATGCACAGTAAGCCCTGAATCACGCTCTTAGTGCTCCTGCATGCCAGGTGGTCCCACGGGGTCCCACGTGGAAGGCTAGGCCTGTCTCCAGATGGGTTAGTCCTGGACGTGGCTGTCTGGTCCCAGACTGCCCACCAGCTAAAATTTCCCTATGGAGCAGCCTGGATTTATCCTGTTCCAGCTGCTGCCTGGTCACCTCCCCCGCCTTCTCCCTCTCAATGGCCCAATGATGCTCTCGTGAACACAGTGTAGGTCTGGGCAGATCCTGCAGCATCTCTCTCACACACACACACACACACACACACACACACACACCCCCCCCCCCAGTGTAATCCTGGGCAAATCGCTTCGCCTCTCCGGGCTTCCACTCCCCACGTGCCAAGAGGGGAGCACGGGGCTTCCTTACCTCCCGGGGGGCTGGGACGCTATTGAGACGGTACACGGCGGCGGGAGCTCGGTAAGTACCATAAGGGGACAGCACCACGTCCACCTCTTCCCGTCGCCCTCCTGCTCCTCTTACAGACATTCACCATCACCGCTGAGCAGGGGATGTGCTGAGACGTGCTGCCAAGGAAACCTGGAGGAACAGGCTGGCAGCCACCTGCATCTAGCTGATGGGGCGGGAGGGTGGGAGGCAGAACTTGAGCGGAAGCCCCTGAAGGCATACGGGTGTGGAAGGACACGCGGGAAGCAGTGCTGCGAAGTGGGTCTCTTCCCTCCCAGCCAGCACTGGGGGCCACCCAGAAGTTAGGTCCTGACCAGCTGGGGCCATTCGACAGCTCTGGTCAATCGAGGGAGGGGTAGAGGTGTTAGTGCTCCTGCCCCGAAGCAATTACCTCCCATTACCCCAACTCCCTTGGCAGTTTTGATGGGGTGTAAAACTCTGCTTCACTTCCCAAATAACTGTCCAAGTGATACTGTTAAACAGCCGCCATGTTCCACTCCAGAGGTGGCTGCATTTCAATGCTGGATATAGGGAACTTTCCACTTTATATTCTTCCCCTATTCTACAGGCGCCTTCGTGAGGTTTTAATTAGTCCATAGAGGGCTTGGAGAGTCTCCCGATATTACTCCTCCACCTTGTCTCCCATCACCCGCCCCCCTGATCCTCTCCTTTCTCCCCCTCCTCAAGTCTCCATCTAAGACAGGGGCGGGGAGCCTAAGGCCCTGGGGCCAGATGCAGCCCCCTGCTTGCTTGGATCAGCCTCTGAGAATCAGGGTTCCCCCCGCAGCACTGGGGAGCCCATGCTGGTGCTCCAGCCCCTCCCTCCATTCCCCTGGGGGGGAGCACACACACAATCTAGGGGCCGGGGCTCTGTGGGGACGGTCTGTCTCCTCAGTCGGGAGGACTCTAGCCAGCAGTTCCAGCAGAGGGACCAAGGAGACCGGAGATGCTTGGACGAAGGGGAAGCTCTTCATTAGTGGCCAGTGCCGACCAGACACACGAGGGCCGCTGGGATTTGATGCGTTGGCCAGTGACATGCCAGGAGCAGGTTTGCCCAGAGACACATGCCGGGGGGGCGCCCTCCCCCCAGCTCCTACTCACCGTTGACCGTGAGGTGCACCCAGCTGCCGTTGTGGAAGGTGTCGTACTGCTGATCCAGCATGAGCACTTTGCACTCGTACCAGCCCTGGTCCTCCGAGCGAATCTGCTCCACGCGCAGGGAGGCCTTGTCATGAAGGCTGGCGCGGCCTGGGGGAGACACAGCAGAGCCGGGGGAGTCAGCTCCCGCTGGGAAACCGCGCTGCGGCGTTAGCCTGGTCCCGCAGCCCACCCTGCCCTAGCCCGGCCCCTCCCGCCACCACTGGGCGCCCAAGCCGACTTTTCCTAAAGGGGCCCCCCACAATGCACTGCAGGCCTGTTCTCCACACACCACAACGCTCGTCTCCCACCAGGGTCTCAGGCCAGGCCCCCAAGAATGGAGGCCCCTGGAATCGGTTTTGAACGCTCCCACTCGCCCTTCCAGTCAGCCAGGCTGTCCCTGACGACCATCAGCCCCGAGCTCAAGGGATATGGGTAGGGCCACGGGACAAAGCGTGAACCCCTAGGAAGCCAGCGGGGCTGTGCAGGGCAGAGGAGCCTACGGAGAGGCCCATGCGGGCAGCTCGCTGCCTGCTCTCCCCCTCCCAAGCCAGATCAGCCTCCTCGACGACTCAGCTTCTCCCACGCCCACCCAATCTGCAGGGGAGCTGCGCTCCCGCCACCCCAGATACACCAGCATCGCCCCGATGACTGCAGGGGCCTGGGGTCTGAACCCCGGGCGGGCTCTCTCCACAGCATGGACGCTGGCCTTGAACCCTGGGGACCGCAGGATCCAGCACCTCCTGGCTCGGGCCTGTCCCACTCACCCAATTTACCCCCCTCTCCAAGGGGTGCCCCCCGGGACTGAGCAGCCAGAGGGAAGGGCCAAGGCACAGTGGTAAAACTAGCTCCCCTTGCTGCCCAGAGGAAAGAGGTGGTGGAAACTTCCTCCCCGGGCGCATCAAGAAAGGCTCCTGTCCCCAGAAGCTGCAGCCCGCGGCTGCTCTGGGATTTGCTGCGTTGGCTCCTTTCGGCCCACGCAGCCCAGCTGGCTCCCCGATGCTGCTGCTCGGGCGGGTGGAAGGCAGGCAATGAAAGGAGGAAGGGGAGAGAGACACTTTCCTGGAGGGGGAGATGCGGCTCGCAGTGCGCTCCTGGGGTTTGAGGGCCTGGCTCCACACACACCGCCAGCAGGCTGGGGAAGGGTGGCAGCGGAAGGCGGGGGCCCTGTGCTTTAGGGCAGGACACCGTTGACACCCGCCTCGGCCCAGGGCACCTTGTTTGGCCAGGGGAAGAGGCTGGAGCACAAACCCAGTAGGAAGGCCCCTCGGCGCAGGAGCCCGGGGGAGAGACTCACCTGCATACTCTGGGTCCACATGGGGAGGGTAAAACCCAAACTTGATGAAGATCGGAATGGGGACTCCGAACTTGAACCACTCCACCACATAGGGAGGGGGCTGCCCGGTCACTGGATGGATCACGTCGCATCCCAGAATCACGCTCTCGCCGGCACGAGCCGTCACAAACTCGGGTTCCTCCCGTGAGCCGTGGGCACCTGAGAGAGAGGAAAAAAGCAGCCGGGCAGAGTCGGTGGCTTTGCTTGTAAGCGGCCTCTCGTCATTCTGTGGGGTCACAGGGCGACTCGTGCCCAAGGGACAAGGCGTACGAAGGCTTGGGTACCCCGAGAGGTGCCGGGAGCTTCCCTCCACCATGCTGGGCTGTTTCGAAACAGAGTACAACAGCGTGTCACCCACAGCGGCGACAGGGCCATCAAAATGGCTGCCCCAGATCCTGAGAGGTCCCTGCTCTGCCTTCACCTTGACCCTGAAGCCACCCTCCCTGCCACGTTCATCTCCCCAGAACCAGAATGTCCCACGTCTCCTCGTCCCCCCTCCAGCGTCCAAACCCAGCCCCATCACCCTCTCTAAAGACCACAGGCAGCTCCTGCACCTCAGCCTGCGGCCAGCCCACCTCCCCTTGTGCGAGGACTCCTCAGCTCAGCAGGATCAAGTCAGGGTCACTGCGGGAGAGAGAAAGACCCAAGTGCTGCAGAGAACAGGCTGGGGACTGACTGGCTAAGCAGCAGTTTGGCAGAAAAGGACCCGGGGATTCCAGTGGATGAGAAACAGGATAGGAGTCAACAGGCGCCCGTGTAGCCAAGAAGGCGAATGGCATATTAGGTTGCATTAGGAGGAGCATTCCCAGCAGATCCAGAGAAGTGATTATTCCCCTTTATTCGACTCTGGGGAGGCCACATCTGGAGTATTGTGTCCAGGTCTGGGCTCCCCACTACAGAAAGGATGTGGACACATTAGAGAGGGTCCAGCGGAGGGCGACCAAAATGATTAGGGGGCTGGAGCATATGACCTATGAGGAGACGCTGAGGGAGTTGGGTCTGTTTAGTCTGCAGAAGAGAAGAGTGAAGGGGGATTTGAGAGCAGCCTTCAGCTACCTGAAGGGAGGTTCCAAAGAGGCTGGAGAGAGGCTGTTCTCAGTGGTTGCAGATGACAGGAGGAGCAATGGTCACAAGTGGCAACGGGGCGGGTCCAGGTTGGATCTTAAGAAAAACTCTTTCCCTAGGCGGGTGGGGAAGCGCTGGGCTGGGTTCCCTAGGGAGGGGCTGGAATCTCCATCCCTGGAGGTTTTTAAGCCCAGCTTGCCCAAGCCCTGGCTGGGATGACTGAGTTGGGCTGGTCCTGCTTTGGGCAGGGGGTGGACTCGATGCCTCCCGAGGTCTCTGCCCACCCTGGGATTCTATGAACAGCTGCCACAGGTGACACTCTCCTCTGAGTCAGCTCTGCCCCCCAAGTCCCCCGCTGAGCAGCTCTCGCTTGCTGGCAGCGCAGCCTTTCAGATAAAGCACACGACCCAAAGGGCCCAGTGCCGCTTCTGCTCTGGGGTAGCCAACCCCCCTGCCTCCTCCATGTTGAACAGCCGCCTTCGCCGCAGGAGAAGCTCTGGCAACGCCTCTCCAGCTCAGACATGGCACCCTTCATCCAGAGCCCCATCTGGTTTACAAAGGGGAGCGTCCTTAGCTCCAGCTTTCAGATGGGGTAACTGAGGCACACACCCCCCAGCTGTTCAAGGTCACCCGGCAGAGCCAGAAACAGAACCCGCACCTGTGGAGTCCAAGCCCAGGGCTTTAGCCACTAGGCCGCACTGCCTCCCTACATGCTCCTGCGGGCTGTGCACAATCTCGGGGCAGTGCAGCCGTCTGTGGTTCTGCTGACCGGACACAAGGAAAGCGATCAGCAGATACAGGCTTGGCGAGAAGGGCTCACGGCAGCTTGCTGGGGCACACTTGCTCCTCCCCTCCTCTGTCCTCAGACAGGGTCGTGAGAAGCGGTGTCAGCTATTCTCCTACCGGGGCAGGGCGGAGGGTAGGAGCCAGCACTGCCTCACTCTACACTGGCCCCTTCACGGGTTCTCTCCAAGCAGGAGCTGGACAGTAAGGCCCGTGGGTACCCGAGTCAGGGCACACGGGGCCAATCTCCACTGCCAGCCTGGCTCAGCACCACAGAGGCAAGGAACCTTTTGCAACCCAGAAATCCCACAATCTCCCCCCCGCCCCCCCCCCCCTACACACACACACACTATTCTCCACACAATCTTACCAACCCACGTCAGGGCCGGAGCAGCTGTTAGCAGCCCCCTGCCCCTCCGACACTCTGCCCCACAGCACCCTCTGCCGGGGACGCTGGCTTTGCTGTTCCTCGGCGCGCCTGGCTACAGCCTGCGCTGCTCCCCAAAGTGCCTGTTGCGCTGAGGTGCTGGGATGAGGGGAGCCGCAAACTCCCCCCAAACGAGCGCTCCTCCGGAAGAGGTCTGCGAGCAAGACCGGGGCTGAAGAAGCCGTCAGCCCCAGGCCCTGCCGAGACACCTGCTGGAAGAGGCTGGCTCTGGAGTCGCTGTGAGCGCCCCTACAACCGGGCCAGCTCCCTGGGGCAGGAGAGCGGCGGGTTTTAAAAGCGCCTTTCGGTCGGCGCCTGCCTCCATCCTGCACACGCCAGAGCCGGGGCATTCGGGGAAGTGGCCCCCGGGTCCCGCGGCTTTGGGCATCGGCGCTTTGGCTGCGTGAAAAGGCTCCTTTGCGCAGGCAGCCGGGACGCTGCAGCAGCGAAGAATCTCCGTTCTTCAGGGAGGCATGTTCCCAGATCCTTCGCTCTGCTCTTCAGGGCCAGCTTTGATTGGCCAATAGTGACATCACTGTTTTTCCACAACCAGAGAGTAAGATCACCGGGTATTTTTGGCGCAGACACGAACATAAAGCAGCAAGCAGCCCCCACAGGCCCCGCCGGGCCCCTGGGCAGGCTGATAATCAGAGTCCCTTTGGGGCACGGAGCCAGGTGGCTTTGGCACCGCAACCCGCCGCCGCTTGCCGGGATAGCACAGGCAGCAGCCAAAGCCTCCCCCTCCGCAAGCTGCGCTAGTGCAGGGAGACGCACACGCCAGCCGGGCAGCGCGAGGGCTGAGAGCCGCTCCAGGCACGGAGAGCCAACGTGGGGCGAAGTGTCGCAGGGAGCAGCGTGGCCCGGGGGTTCGGAGGCGAGGCGCAGAGAACAGAAGGGCTTATGCTGTGTGGGGGCGCGGAAGGGAGGGGGGCTGGGGCCTTGCACGTTTGTGCCCCACTAGGGCGTGGGGGCATGTTTGACAGCAGAGGAGAGCCTGGCAGCCCTCTCCACCCATCACCCCCTCCCTCCCCCACCCCCGGCCTTCACACCTCGCCGGGCCTCATTAGCGCTGTATTTCTAATGAGGCCGAGACTCTCACGCCTCCTCAGCTGATGGGGTGACTTCAGCTGGAATCTGCAAGGAGCTGAGGCAGGCCCGGGACTGGCATCCGGCCTCTCCTATTCCAGGGTCCCAGGGCCGGCTCCCGGGCGACGACCCTCTGCTCCCGCAGGCACCCCCACCGCAGGGAGCCAGGGCCACGGCCTAGTAGCCACGAGCCGGCTCCAGACGCGCCCCCGCGACTCTGGGGAGCCTCCTGCTTGGAGATGCTGCAGCAGCGAGACACAGCCCGGCGGGGGGGGGGAGACACAGCCCGGCGGGGGGGGGGGGAGACACCGCCCGGCGGGGGGGGGGGGGAGACACCGCCCGGCGGGGGGGGGGGGGGGGGGGACCGCCCGGGGGGGGGGGGGGGGGGGAGGAGACACCGCCCGGCTGCAGCAGCAAGTGGGAGGGGCTGGGGTCCGCACAGGGCACTGGGAGGCCAAAGGTTCCCTGGTCCGAGGCAGCCTCCTCCCCGCAGGAGACATCAGGAGGTTGGCCCAGAGATGCCGACCGCCCCCCCCCCCCCGCACCTAAATGGGACAGCAGCTGCCAGAGCCAAAGCGCTGGGGAGAGCCCGGGCTGGGAGGAGGATGGAGGGGCAGGAGCACCCCTCCTGCGTGAGGAGCCAAACGTGCACTTGTGCCGGTTTCCTTTCACTTCAGCGGGAGGGGGCCCTGGCTGGGCGAAGGCTGCAGGGTTGGGGTCCAGCCTGGGGGCAGAGCTCTGCTGCCCCCTGGGAGACCCTGCACGACCCCTCCGCCACGCCCCAAGGACTTGCCTCCTGCCAGCCCCCCGCCGCAGGGAGCCAGCAGGGCCCCAGGGCCGAGCGCGCCCAGCGGTCCCCGCCTAGCAGCTTGCGCGGTGCAGAAGCTCGGAGCCCATCCAAGCCCTCGCCGGTAGCAGCAGCTGCAGCGTCTCCCTATCACACACCGCTGGCGCCCTGCCAGCACGTGTGGGACTTGATGCACCTTGGCACCGTCCCCAGCTCTTATCTCCAGTCAGCACCCGGCCGCCTTTCACCTGAGGAGCAGGCAGAGGCCACGCGGCCAGCAAGAGCAGCGGAGGATGGGGGGTGGGGGGCAGGAAGGGAGGGGGAGGCAGGACTCCCTATGCACTGGCAGCACCAGGCAGCTCCATCCCGCACCCTCCTCTAGCCACCTCAGGCGCACTGGTGGGGTGAGTCTGCCAGGCCTCAGCTGGGCCCCCCTCCAGGGTCTGGGCGGCGCGAGCGGAAGGTAAGCTCCAGACTTCGCTAGTCGCCTTGCACCCCTCTGACAGGGCCCTGGCTGCTGACGGTGCTCAGCACCTCACAGGACTGGGCCAGGGGACCCAGAGGCCGCTTCCCTAGAGGCGCATCACAACTCACCCCCTCCTGCTTCCGCCCTGCCCCAGCATGGGCAGCTCCGGGTACGGACGCGGCCCCCCCTTCCCTGCAGCTCCCTCCGCCAGCTCCGCACCCTGAATTCTCATCCCCGCCGGGCCCAATCACACGCGGCTGCTGCCCCCGCGCCCCCCTCCGCCCCAGGGACACCGTGTCTCCTCAGCACCTGCCTCCAGCGCTCACGCCCGGGGGAGCTAGCGCCGGCGCCGGCAGCTCTGCAAGCAGCAGATGCCTGCGGAGCGCAGCCCCCTCAGCACAAGGAAGCAGGGCGCTGGGGGAAGGGCCGTGACACCAGCAAGCGCAGCCTCGCCCGCCCGGCGTGCGCGTGATGCAAGCGCCACGTGGCTGGGGCAGGAGCAGGGCTGGCCCGGCCTGGAGGGGACACCAAGGAAGCCACGAGGCGGGGGAGAAATGCAGAGCACTGCAGCGCCGGGCCGGCCCTTCCTGAGCTACAGCCAGGCAGACCCAACAATGGTGCCCAGCCTAGGAACGCTTGGCCACTGGCGTCACCAGGCAAGGGGCGTCTGGCACTGGCCGCGGGCCAGGACAGCCCTGCTCGGTGAACGGACAGAGCTCCTAGCTCGGCCACAGAGCAAGCCCCTTGCTGGCTCCAATGGCCCAGCGTTGCCGGCTGAACTCCAGGGCTCTGGGCCTCGGGCACGTGTGCACGAGCCCCATTCGAAAGGAGCCTGTCCCCAAAGCTGCTGAAGCTGCTGCGGAGCCAGATTCCAAGCGGCTCACGCCCCTCCGGCATCAGCCTGTCCTGCTGCAGGGGAAGGGACCAACTCCCGCTGGCTGCGAACTAGCTCAGCCCACCCCAACCCGCCCTGCACAAACAGGGCTGCAACACTCACGGGAGTGACAGGAAGGCGCCAGCTCTGGAGCTCACATGAGAGCCCCAGGGTTAATCTCCAAAACCCACCGCGTCTGCCGCAAGCGCCAGCGGACCCCGTGCTCCCATCCTCCCTGCCAGCGGGCACATCCCCACAGCAAGCACTGGGCACAGGCTTCAGTAAGGCGAGCACACGCCCAGCCCGGACCCTGGGAAGGTCCTCCGCACACTAGCGCGCCTGCTGCACCGTCCTTAGCACCACCGTTACCTGCTCTTGCCAGAGTCAGGCTAGCTCCGGCATGCAAGCCCACATCAACTTCTGCTCAGCTGACATGCCCTCAGACCCCCTCCGAGAAGGCCCTCTGGCAGGCCGACAGCCTCATGCAGCACCAGCCACACAGAGGCATGCTGCTCCGCCAATCAAGACCCAGAGGGACATTCCTGCAGGACTCAGTAGTGTTTGGATGTGGCCGTGAAGAACTGAGCTAGCCAACAAAGTCACTTTGTGATCAGCAGCGCTTCCTCGAATCTTTTCTATCCATGTGCAGAATAAATGTTGTTGCATGCACCAAGGCACATACAAATGTGCACCACCGGATCAACACACACCTAGCTGTGGGCGCGCTGCTCATCAGCTGGGCAGCACTGGAATCTCTCCTAAGCGGCCACACAAGCGCACAGCTTACAGGGAACACTGGTGGTACGTGCAGACCAGAGCATGCTGTGTCAGCCACGTATACCCCACTGCCCCCTCCTGACACTGGGGCGCCGGGTGCATGCTGGCTCGAGGGAGGAGCACGGCCAGTTGGCTCCCATCTGACTACCGACCAGCCTGCTTGCGGTTAGTGGAGATCGATGAGCGCACGGCCCACGTTGCTTGGCCGCAAGGGACCGAGGCAGCGGAAGGAGGAGCGCCCAGCCCACCATCTGGCTCCTGCTGGGAATGAGCGAGGCGCGCCAGGAAGCGGACCCCACCCGTGCGCTGTCGGGCCAGGCAGCTGGTCGATCCCCATTCACAGCCAGCCTCCCGGCTTCTCGGCACGACCAGCAACTTTCATTTGCTCTCGACCGGGTCGTATTTCAAGGCCCCTCCTCGCAGGAAGTCGGTAATTCAATCTCCAAGCTTCTCTGCACAAAAGCGGGGGCGAGTGGGGGTGGAGAAACCAGCAACAGCAACTTCTGCCAGAGCAGCCTGGTGGGGAGGAAAGAACGAGCAAGAGCACGGAGACCCGACACCGCATCACCACCTCTCCCCGTTACCCTGCCTCGGGGCTGCCTCGGCTCCATGATCCCTGGCAGCGCCTCCTGCTGAGCGAGGCGGGTACTGCAGGAGCGGGACGCGCTCTCCACGCACAGCCAGGGCGTCCCCAGCCCCCGCGCGCCGAACCCTTCCGCCCTGGGACGGCTGCGTCACCGGAACAGGACGGGCCGTTCTCCAAGGCAGCGCCAGAGGCTCTCACAGAAGAGACACAAACAGCACAGGGCGAGGAGGCCCGATGCCAAGGGCCCAGTGGCGTCCGCGGGCGCCCCTTCTCCGCCTGGAGCCGGCTACCGTACAGCCCCGACCGGTTCGACACCGCCCTCCCCAGCACGGCGCCACAGGAAGCAGGGCCAAGCTCTGGAAGCGACTCCTGGCCTTGCAGGGAAGGCCCAGGGGGTTGGGGTGCTTTGCACTCCTCCCTCAGAGCCCCCGCTTCCCTCTACACTCGTCCCACGCCCTGGCTGCTGCTGCTCCCCAGGCAACGCTCATCCCACGGCCATTCCCCCGCCCGGTGCCCTGCTGAAAGACACTCCCCGGCCATTCCCCTGCGCCCACCTGAGCGCAGGGCTCTCTGGGACCCTCCCAGCCAACACAGGCCCCAGGGACTAAGCGGCATGAGCTGCATGTCCAAGCCTTCTCTCTGGTCCTCCCATCTACCCAGCAGGTAATGCAGACCTCCTGCCCCGCTGCTCTGACCACCGCGCCCAACCCCCTGCTCCCCAACTCTCTCCACTGGCTCCCTGTTGCGGAGAACGAAGTGTGTGTGGGGGGGGGTTTGAGCCCATCTCCCAGTGCTTCCCTCCTCCCTGTGCCTGGAAGGGTCTCTGTCTCCCTCTCACCCCTCCCCTCCCCACACCCATCCCCATCTCCTCACAACTGCCAGCTCTCCACAGGCTCCGCTCTCTGCAAAAGACACTTCCCGGGGGGCCGCACTGAACCCCCGTCCGGTCTTCACCCGGCGCTGCCTGAGCCTCAAACTCACGCCGGGGCCTCCTCGCTCTGAACGGGAGGCCAGGCGCCGTACCCACCCGTGACGGCATTGGCCAAGTGTTTGGGGGGGTCCCAGGAGGAAAGGGGACTCACGAGCATCAGCCGTTCTCGCGTGTCCAGGCACTAAGGGGATGGGTTCCCTTCACCAGCCAAGTCCCCGCTGCCCACCATCGCGACCCCTCTCTGAGGAGCTCAGCCCCAGCCACAGTCGCAACCTGACTTCCCAAGCTACTGAAGAAACCCAGCTTCACCGGGAGCTGCAGGAGCTCAGCCGCTTTGGAAATCCAGCCATGAGGGGGCTCAAGGGAGGGGGGATAGCCAGAGTCACCCACACCCACCAAAGGAGGCAGGTGGACGGCCGAGAAGTGATGTAATTAACCCCTGCAGAGGTGTCTGGGTCCCGGACCCCTTCCAGGAAGCGGCAGCAGCGAAGCTGGGGGGACGCACGGCGTCAGAGTCATGAGAGCTGCACAGACAAGACCTGTTCCATGCAGAGATCCCCTTGGCTCCCTCCCTTCTCTCTGGCTGGCCATCAGCCCTTCCCAGGAAGCATGGCCAAAGGAGGGATTTCCAGCACCCCACCCATCAGGAGCCAACGAGCTGGCTCCCCCGGTCAGGAAGATTCACAGCCCACAAGCAGCAGAGAAGGTGAACTCCAGCTCCGAGAACCAGCTCCTTAATACCGGGTGGGGAATGGGCACGGGAGTGTGAACCGGAAACCAGCCACACAGGAAGAACCAAGCGGCGAACCAGCAAGGCGAATGGAGAACTGGAGAGAGAGAGTGGAGGCGGGGAGGGGAAGAGAACAGATGAGCGTGGGGAGAGAGACCAAGAGCAAACGAACAAGGAAAGGAACACCCAAGGGAGCCGGAGCAAGGACGGCATGCCTGGGCATCCCCGTTCCTACCAGAGCCAGTCCCCAGTGACTTCGAAGCCGGCCGTTCCCAGGCTAAGACCGTCTGGGGCACATGAAGCCGAACGAACACGCGCCGGATTAGAAATCCCAACCCCTCCTTCCAGAGGAGGGCGCAAAGTCCAGCAGGGTCAGAGATGCCTAGACACACTGATGAGCCTGGTCTTCTCCCACCTGCAAGGGCCGTGGATTTGCAACCACTCAGGAGCGATTCAAATGCTGCCCCGCTGATTAGCGGAGCACCCACAGGAAGGTTTGGTTTCTACCGGTGGTGCACGCATCACGCCTCGGTGCACATAAAAATTTATTCCACATGTGGATGGAAGAGATTAGAGGGGACGTGGCTACCCATACCTGCAACTTGACCCTCACAGGTTGCCAAGCGCTTCCTGCCAACTGCTGCCTGAATAGGCTTGGCACACAGGGAGCCGGCAGCACACACATGCCTTGCAGTAGCCTCTGGAATGGAAGCGCGGAGATGTGAGTGAAGGAAAATAGGTCAGTTTCTGGCAGCTTGCAGTGCCGGGATCTAATCGAAAAGCCAGCGGGGTAGCCACATGCACGGCTCCGCTTCACCTCCATGTGAGGGAAGCAGTCTGCCACCCGTTACCATTACAAGCACCCAGTTCTTGAGGGGATCCTGGCTCTCGCCACCAGTCCGCTCTTCAGGACAGATTCCCGCCTGGCTGCGTGCCCCATCTCTCCAGCAAGTTTTACTCAGACTGCACACTAGTGGCCTTAGCCCAGAATTCCCCTCCCTTTTCCGCAGGAGGGCAGCGCCTGAGATCTCACAGGGAGATCTGTATCTCTTGCGGCAGGGAGGCGGGACAAGCAGAAACTCATTACTCAATGGCTATACTGGGTCAGACCAAAGGTTCATCTAGCCCAGTGTCCTGTCTGCCGACAGTGGCCAACATCAGGTGCCCTAGAGGGAATGAACAGCTCAAGTAATCATCAAGTGATTCATCCCCTGTTGCTTCTGGCAAACAGAGGCTAGGAACACCATCCCTGCCCATCCTAACGGCCAGTGATGGACCCATCTTCCATGTATTTGTCTAGTTCTTTTTGAACTCTGTTAATCTTGGATGTCACACCATCCTCTGGCAAGGAGTTCCACTGGTTGGCTCTGTGTTGTGTGAATTGCGCCTCCAACCCAAACAGAGCATTCAGGGGCAGCCCCACTCAGTTACACACGGCCGAGATATGGTCAGGGATTGAACTAGAGAAGAGATGAGGGGTGTAATGTAGTGTCAGTACCTTGCTGGTCGCTATGCTTGGGCTACGGATGACCCCTACTGGCCAGTGTCCGGAGCATTGCCCAACAGGTGGGCTGCCTAAGACCCAACCGGTCTGACCGGTTGAGGGCAGCGAGGGAACTAGGAAGTGAGTGTTGGGGGAAGGAGGAGTCTGGGGCTGGAATCATGAAGGAACCAGTCTAAGTGGGAGGCTGGAATCTAGGGGCCCGAGGACCCATCTCAAAGGGTCTGAAGCATCCTGGCCCAGACCCCTGTAGACACGTCACGTCTTTGCTGGGCTGTATCCGGGAGGAGCAATAAACCCCCCTGTTCTACTGGCTGGTGGAGACTGTTCTTTCTACCACGGGGCTGCAGGATCAGAGGAACCCCAACTCGTCATCACAAGGGGAATGGAACAACATCCAGAACAGCAGCGGGTTCTTCAGTAACCCTGCCACGCCAAGGTGGAGTCACATTTTGTAAGTGCTTGTTGAGTCTACACAATACGCCGGCATACTCACTGTGCACGCTGAACACTTCCCCTTTGCCTAAAGATTAAAGAGACAGAGGGCAAATAAAGAATCCCAAACGTATTACAGGCAGTCCCCGGGTTACGTGGATCCGACTTAAGTCGGACCCCTAGATACGAACGGGGGGGCGGCAGCTAATGAGGGGTGCCTCCCCCACTGTCGCCGCCTCCAGCGGCACTGGGGGTGCTTCCCCCCCAGCAGACCAGGGAGACAGGGAGCGGCTTTTCTCGCCGCGAAGGACACAGGCGGCAAGACCACGGCACGTCTGGGAGGTTCTGCCGCCCACGTCCTCCGTGGCGAGAAAAGCCGCTCCGCGTCTCCCTGGTCTGCTGGGGGGGGGGCGCAGCTAGTGCGGCCCCCCCTTCCCCCAGCAGACCAGGCTTTTCTCGCCGCAGCAGCGGCTGAATCAGGACGCCTGGGGTAGAGCAGCTGGGGGGCTGCCGGGTTGGTCCCACAGCGCCGAGATGCAGCGCTACTGGACCAACCCAGCAGCACCCCAGCTGCTCTGCCCCAGGCGTCCCCAAGTCAGCCACTGCTGAAACTGACTAGCGGCTGACTTGGGGACGCCTGGGACAGAGCAGCTGGGGTGCTGCCGGGTTGGTCCCTACAGTGCCGCACCTCAGCACTGCGGGGACCTACCCGGCAGTGCCCCAGCTGCTCTGTCCCAGGCGTCCAGATTCAGCCGCTGTTGAAACTGATCAGCAGCTGATTCTAGGAAGCCCGGGGCAGAGCAGCTCTGCCTCGGGCTTCCTGTAGTCAGCTGCTGGTCAGTTTCAGCAGCGGCTGAATCTGGACGCCAGTTCCGACTTACAAACAAATTCAACTTAAGAACAAACCTACAGACCCTATCTTGTACGTACCCCGGGGACTGCCTGTAGTTGAATGTTTCATGATTGCAGAGGCCTGACTTATGATCAGCAATACAGGGAGATAAGGTACTAAAAAGCCCCAAGCAACTGAGTGAATCACGTGCACAAGCATCAGTGTGCAGTGCCACTTTGCATGGCATGGAAAGGCACGGCTGACACCCATGCGAACACGCAGGAGCGGTACAGGTGCTCACGTGTCACACCCTGGCCTGATGGACCATGCCTACGTAAACAGGCCCCGGTGCTCCTAAGAAGGTCAGTGCACACACAACAGTACTATCTCCACTCTTCTCTTTTCCCCTCGCACCCTCTTCGCTCTCTCTCGCTGCCGTCGTGCAAGCCGACTGGTCAAAAGATGAGCCGTCTTCTGCATTCTGCACCCCCTTTGGTGGAAACACAAGCCAGCCGCAGGAAGCAGGCACAGCAGGGATGAGGCAGTATCTGTTTAAAAGGACACAGTCTGTTGTAAAAGCCAGTCAGGTCGCAAAGGTGGTCGCTCCAGCCGCTGCTTTCCTGTCAGCAGTGCGGGTTCTCCCCCTCCTCTGGGGCCAGGGGAGAGAGCAGGGGCCAGTGTCCCCTGTAGGCTGGGTGCTAGCGCAGTAGCTCAGGGAGATTTGGATGCTGCCCAGCTGATTAGCAGAGCGCCCATAGCTGGTTGTGGTTTCCACCGGTGGTGCACATTTGCACGTGCCTCCGTGAATGTAAAAAAATTTATTCCATACATGGATGGACACGATAAGAGGAAACATTGGAAGGGACATCTTCATGGTCCTGCTGCCCTGGCAGGAGTCAAACACTCCCGTCACCCCAGCCCACCAAGCGGCCAAGAGGCATCATCCAACAGCCGGTGCCAACACCGAGCCACAGCTGCAGGCTGGGGCGGCACAGGCCCAGAACTGGGACTTGACAGATGGAAAAGCGGAGCTGAGCGAATGGGAGGTGACAGGCCCTGCATCTGTGGCTGGGTCTATCCATCAGCGATGACAGGGAATGGCAGAACCAGCGTCTCTGAACATTTCCTGCGGTTGCTTCTGTCCATGTGAGGAGCGCCTGTCCCAAGTACCGTGTAGGTCCTTCTGAAAAGCGTTAGAACACAACGCAACCGCACACAAGTGGGAGCAGGGCCTTTCGGAGTCCTGAGAGGCAGGCTTCAGGGTGAGACCAGGGAGAAGACACCTTTAGGGATGTGTTGAGCACTCGGAGCTTCTGCAGCCCCCTCCACCTAGCCAGCCTGTTCCCCCTGCTCCCCGCCAACTCCTTTCAGCTCACAGAGGAAAGGGGGATGGTGCGTGCACTTAAACTGCTCTGCCCATCCCAGCAGAGCCCTCGGCCGGTGACAAGGTGAAGACAGACCCGTCAGCTCAACCGGACGCCTGAAAGCCTCCAATATTCAGAGTGGAACTCCACGGCTTCGCTTCCCCATGTCGTTCCCAGGACCACCCCAATGGGTCTGTCTCCCACCTTCCCTCCCCGGGGCAACAGTGGCAGGTCAACGGTCATCTCCACTGGACTCGCCAAGCCCAAGAACTTCTACAGGCCAAACTCTGACAGTGGCGGGTAGAGCGGCTCAGGCCCCGAGGAGCTTCAGACAGAGCGTCCAACCACAGGAGCGCGAGCGCCCGGCCATCGGCTCCGTCTCTCTGCTGATCTTACTCTGGTGCCAAGTTGCTACGCAGGAGGAGAGAGGCAGAAAGGGCTTGAGAAAGTCACATGGAGCCCAGTGAAAAGACCCTCTCAGCCAGCTGGGACCACAGCACCCCCCCCCCAACCCCCAAGAGGTGGCAAATCCCTCAACGCTCCACTACAACTTGGAGAGAAGGAAAGGAAAGGAAAAAGGAAAGGAAAGGAAAAAGGAAAGGAAAAAGGAAAGGGCATGTTGCCACTACTCCCAGGCATGCTGGGATCAGAGTCTAGGTCCCCAAGTCTTGTTCCTGGTTGGGGGTTCACAGATCTTTGGCTTGCCCTCCTCCCCCATGCCTCAGTGTCCCTTGTGAAAGAGGGATAACCCCCAACCGCTGACGGGTTCTCAAGCAGCAAGAGGGGTTTGGGTGGCGACGTTTCCTCTCATTACCAGTTGCCTGGTGCACTTGTACGCATGCTGCCTGCAGAGCAGCACGACAGGCCGACAATCGCTTTAGCAGGCTGGTTGAAGGAGCCGTGGCCCTGACCTGAAAGCCCCACGTGGCAGATCCCGAACGAGACACCCGTCCCCAAGGGACCGCCCGACTGGCAGACGAACAACCTGCCCTCCTCAGCTCTGCCCGAGTGGGGGACACGGGACTGAGCCTCCCCTCCATCTCCCAGGACCAGTCCCTTCGGAGCAGCCGTGTCCTTAATGCTCCGCTGGTGGCCCAGGCAGCAGGAGGCTCCCCGCGCGCCCGGCATGCCGGAGCCATCTCGCCACGCTCCACCAGCACGATCCCACGGATCACTCGAGGTTGCGGGAAAGCGGCGTCCCGCCGGAGCGCGATGCACACGGGGCCCTCTGCCATGGAGTAATTAGCGGGCTCACTGACCAGCTGGGACCCGGACAGCCAGCCTGAGATGCGCCTCCCTGCCAATCAGGGGCCTAGAGACAAGTGACAGATGTGTGTCGCCCCCCCCCCCCCTTCCCACTCCACCACCAATCAGAGGCCTGGGAGGCTTGACCCAGCATGCACATCCACCAATCAACATACAGGTACCGCTGACCCATTTGGACCCAACCCACCCCTCCAGGCCCAACCAATCATAGCCCCTATTTTCTGGAGAGGCCTGGCAGCCACAGAGCCCAGCTGCACCCTGCTACCCAACCCAACGGGCAGAGATGATGTAGCAGGATCAGCCCAGCCCAGAGCTCTCAGCGGCCTGTTCTCACCCCGCAGAGCGGAGATGAAATCCGCTTTGACACGTCCCAGTCACGGCACTCAAGGCAGACTACTGCAGGGACCGGGCAGCACGCCGCGGGCACGTCACGGGGGGGGTCTGCTCTTGGGAAAGATTCCGATGGGGAGGACCCCACCCTCGCTAACTGGAGATCTGGACTCCGCCCGCCTCCCTGCCATCCCCGCGCATCGCGAGCAGAACATGACAGGAAGCTGCAATTAGCTGCTCAGTCATCTAAGGCATCACTGAAGACGCCGGCCTGACTCCTGCCCCTCCCGACCAGAGCTCTGGCTGTCCGCACTGCTGGCGGGGAGGGGCTCTGCCTCCTGACCCACCCCCTGCCTGGACCCACCACCCAGGAGAACTACCCCCCCCACCCCCACTCGTCCCATAATCAAGAGCCTTTCCCTTCTCCCCCCTTCCCCCACTTCTCCACCTCACTCAGGAGCAGCATCTGGGTTTGCAGCAAGATCCCTGCTTTTTAAACCCGATTTTCCGGATGGATTGGCTGAGACACACATGGGTCAAGTGACTTGCCTCAAGGTCACACAGTAGAAATGGGGGAGGGAGAGAGAGCTGGAGTAGCCAGAGGGGACCGCTCAGTGGTCTAGGTCAGGTTCAGAATAACCAGGCTCTCTCAAGCCCCAGGTTCGTTCGTACGTGTGTACGCACACGCACACGCACACGCCCTTCAGAAAAGCAGAGAACCACACAACAGAAGGGAGGGGCTTTTCTTCAGCAGTGGCCCTCCAAGTAAAATCACAAGCCCCTTGGCGGTGGCACTGATGATCCCTTGGCACCATCTGCGAGTACAAGATCATGAGAGCGTGAGCATCCTGAGGCTTCCCAATCCAGCGAGCGGGGCAGTGTTCATCCTCCACCCACCAGCTCTTTCCAACATGCCGTTCTGGGCGCTGTCCTCTCCCTGCTCCCAGTACCACGAAGGAGAGAAGGGTATTAGAAAACCAAGACATTTACTAGAAAAACAACCCTGGCCCAGGCAAGCAGGACCCGTACCGCAATACCAAGACTGCAAGATCGCAGACTGAACAAAGGTCTGGGACCCAGGAGTGGAACTGACCTTGCCACAGGAGATACCGGTGCCAGCTGAAACGGTGGCCCTTCCCGCTAGGTGCAGTGTGTGTACACACACACACACACACACACACACACACACACACACACACACACAGTTAGAAAGCTCCTGCCCCAAGCACTTGCAAACTAGGTAGGCAAGACAAAAGAGGAGAAGAGTTTTGCCCAAGGCTACACAGCTGGTCGGTGGCAGAATCAGAACCAGACCCCAGGTTTCCTGATTCCCAGACTAGTGCCCTGCCCACTAGACCAGGCTGCCTCTGCCAAGTTCAATGCAGAAGTTTTCAATGCAGAAGCCACGCTGCAGTTTTGAAGTGGTCCCCTGTAGCTTAAAACGCACGGAGCCTTGAGATCAGAAACCACTGGACACCCAACAGCCGTGAGGACACTGCGGTTCATCCACTTGACTCATTTCAAGCAGCAGCCGGGAGATCTTGCTCCTTCCCGGAGCAGCCTCCACAGAACAGCCCTCGCTTGCCTCGCAGGTGAAGGACACAGCCTCTAACCACTCTGCTCCTGTCACAGGTGTTCTGCGGACGGCTGGTCCTTGCAGGGATTCGCTCTCCAGGCCCAGACCCCTTCTGGGATTGGCATGGGGCTGCTCCAACACTCTCGCGGTCTGCGGCCCCTCGCTCCCACCAGGAATCAAACCCTCTCTGCGGCTCGCATCTTCCCCTTCCCCCTCGCAGCCTTAGCCAGTGCCAGTCCCTCAGTGGCTGGGACGGGAACCCGGGCCTGCCCTCCACTGGGACCCAGTTCAGGGACCCGGAAGCCAGCAGTTCTGGGCTTTCCTCTGCCAGCCTCCCGGCTCCTTCCCTGGGCTGCTGCCTCCTCGCTGGTCCTCCCGCCTGCCTCTGGGTCTGCCAGCTCCAGGGGAGGGGTCCTTGGAGAGAAGCTCCCTGGATGGACAGGCCGCACCTGTTCCTGCACAGCTGACCCTGTTTCCAATCCCTGCTCCCCGGCTCTTCCTCTGCAGTTCACAGGCCTGCCTGGCCCCCTAACCTCTGCCAGTCCAGTGTGGGGTGGGCACCTTGTCACTCAGACCTCCCCATCCCCCCCACTTCCGCATACTGAGAACCCGGAGCCTGATGCTTCCTTGCCACCCCCCCCCCAAGCCTGAGCTAGAGGGCCCCCCAGAGACGGCTTTGCCCTCACCTCTATGCTCCCCTCCAGCCCTCGGGCGCTGCCAATGCCGGTGGCAATTAGTGACAATGGCGACACTTGCCCGTCCCCATCACACCTCCGGTACCCGACTCCACGGCGGGATTCGCACCACACAACTTCCGGCCCAGAGAACGAGGTCAGAGACCCGCGGACCTACTGGGGACCAGCTTGGCCTACTCCACAGGGGCCAGAGAGGGAGCCTGCTCACAGAGACGCCGCATGGATATTGACCGGTTGGGTTGTGCCAGGGCCCTCGAGTGCGGTGCACCTGGGAATTAAGTCACAGCATCCTGGTGAGGTTGGCATTATCCACACTTCGCAGATGGGGAAACTGAGGCACGGAGAGACGGGACTTGTCCTAGGCCATGGAGTAGGGCGATGGCAGAACCCAAACTCCAGTCCCCATCTCACAGCTGCCCAGCCTGCAGCAGCGCTTTCAGAGTTCGAGATGGACTTAGCCACGGTCCATCCCCACAGACGGGTGCCCTGGACCAGCACATCAGCATAGTGCCCTGGGCAACCCGCACCCAGCCCGGCCGTGCCACGGCACACTCACCTGCTAGCATCAGCACCACACTGGCTCCGGCACGCCAGCGCCCCAACACTGCCTGTCCTGAAGCATCAGTCAACTCCCCGTGCGGCGCGGACACACGCACACGAGGATCGTTCTTCCCCCGAATACAGGCACGGTGCCTTCAAGGGCCAAGCCACTGGTTGGACGCGGGCAGGTCGGCTCTCCAAACAGGTGCCGGGTGGCTGCTGCAGTCTGCAAGCCAAGCCTGGCGTGTGCAGGAGCAGGAGACAGCCACGTCCACAACAGGCATCCCCGGGATTCCCCGCCAGGGTAGCGGGGCACACAGGAAGCGCGCGCACTTACCACGTGGCTGCCCCTCGGGCCACTTGCAGGTGCGCCTCCAAAAGGTCCCCCCGCCCTAACTTCAGCGCTGATCAGCTGCCAAGTGGAAACCACCCCCAGGTCACAGACCTGCCTCAGACCCGGCCATCCCCAGGGCGCCCCGCTGGCTGCACTTCCACAAACCCTGCTCCCCACTCAGAGCAGCCCCACAGGGAGAGCGGGGTCGCCGGGCCCGATGGGAACCAACGCCCCGCTCCCGAAGGACCAGGAGAGGGGCAGGCCCGGCAGAGCAGGTGCAAGAGGGGCGTGACGAAGTCTGGGGCCGAGCCGGAGCCCGTCTGCCCCTGTAAACGCTGGAGCCCCGGCCCACGGCGCGGTCCATCTGAAACCAGCTTGTGTTCACGGTGGCTCCAGACACGGCGCTTTTACAGCCCGAAAGCTAACAGGCCCAACCCCTCCTCGCTCTGCCGGGGGCCGGCCCCCTTCAGCTCCCAACTGCTGCCAGTGCAGCCCACCGGCCAGGCACCCACCCTTCATCTCCTCCCCCCAAACAGAGCCACTGCCACCAGCTCCTCTGCTCTCACCGGAGGGCACGCCCCACGGAAGGAGATGGGGCCTTCCCTTCCGGGATGCCTCGTTCAGAGAGAATCACAAGGGGCACCCCAGGGCCAGCAAGAAGCATCAACTGCCCCCCCCCCCCAATCGGCAAAGAAGCCACCGGGTTGGGAGTCCAGCAGAGCCGCTCACTGGGACCAGGCGATTACGTTGCTCTTTGATTAGAGGCTGGGAAATCAAGATAAATCCGATTAGTCTTTGCTCCCTGCAGAGGCTGGAAATTATGGGTCCCCACGGTTCCTCTGCTCGCCATCTGGGGGGGGAATGATCCCCCAAGTCTCAGCCCCTGAGAAAAGATTAAAAGCTAGAAAAGGAAACAGCCCGGCCTGGCCCAGACTCCAGGCACCACCGGGAAGTTTCCTCTTTGCGGCTGCAGCACAGAAAGGAGCAGGGAGCCCCGGGGCCAAGCTTCCCAGGGTGGGTTTTCTACACCAGGCAACTTAGCCCCGTCACCACCACCGCTGCAATCTAGCGCTCTTCCTCCCCTGCCTCCCCGCTTCTGAGCCCAGGGGAAGGGAGAAAGCCACGGCCACCGACCTACCGCCTTGGGCGTGCTGAGTCCAGAGCTCCCCCATTGCGACTCAGTGCAAGTCCCGCTGCCAAGACCTCCCACGCAGCACCCTGCCCGGGCACGGAGCCAGATGCCGGATCCTGGCAGGCGGGTCCCAGTCCAAACACTCCCACGAACACTGTCGGGGGCCACAACATGGAATGAGTCCCCTTCGGCAACACCTTGGCACGCCATTTCCCGGCCCCCCGGGCTCCAACTCGGGCAGGAGAAGCGGCTCCAGCAGGGGCACCAGGCTTCAGCACCATTTTCTGCAGGCCTTCGCTGGAGTTCTGCGCCAGAGAAGCAACCTGAGACCAAGCCAGAGGCGCTCCGGCAGGCTGCATGGAGAAACGCCGGCACTTCGCTGCAGCGCTTCACGGCCGGGGAACCCATCCCCAACTTCGCCCTCAGACGCCCTCCCCTTGCCTCGCCCTGGCGCATCCAGCCTCCTCCCAACTACAGAGCAACAGGAAGGCCAACACACCCAGTAAAACTCTCACCAGTGTGCAACTGGTGTGAGACCAGGAGCCTGCGGAGTTCACCGCTCTTGAACCTCTCAAGTCCAGCTCTCTAGTCTGGCAACATCCATGGTCCAGCCTGATTTCAGTGAGCCAGGTGACCACTTAGCATGAGTGCGGCCAAGTTTCCCGCGGTCCCATGAAGTTTGTTTACAGCCACCAGGCCTGGCTCTCAGTGCTCCGTGCTGTTTAGCTCGGATTGACCCCGACATGTCTCCTAAGAGCCCAGTGAGCAGTGGCAGTGTTGGTAAGACAATATTGACCTCCTGCGGGCTGGCAAATCTCCGCCTAAGCACTGGTTAGGTCCTGAGGGTGCCGGACCGGAGAAATTCAACCTGTATTATTCCTTCCCCTGCAGTGGAGGGCCCATGCTAACTAAAGCAATGGGGTGTGTCTTCTAGTCATCTCTCAAAGCTGGGTTGGGGTGGCTGGATCATCAGGCCGAGAGCTCCTTGCTGCTCTCCCGTCCCCTGGAGCCCCAGGTCGTAGGAAGCCAGTAGCCTGGCATTAGGAGCTGTGGGGAAGGAGGCAGGCACCCACGCAGCTTTTCGCAAAGGCCCTAAATGAGCTTTCTGGTGCCCGCTGGCTAAGCCCTGCAATCGGCGTGTCGGACCCAGCAGAGGGCAAGGGATGGAGAGTTCTCAGGAGAAAGTCCACGTGCCAGGGTGGAGCCGGCCCTGAGGCCCGGTGGTCCTGCCACCCCCCGCCCCAGAGACACAATTGAGAAGCCCTGGAAGCATGCTACACTGGCAGTGAGGAAGCGGCCAATCAGGGGCCAGGAAGGCCCTATAAAAGGAGCTGGGGAACACCGCAGCGGTCGGTTCCTCTTGCGATCTTAAGGTGCCCAGACGAGGGGTCTGGCTGGCTGAGAGCACGGCCACACGGGGGACAGCTTATTGCAGGCCGCTGGACTACGATGGGGCTCCAAGATAAAGCCCAAAGGTAAGGGCGAAGGCGCTGCCTTCTGGAGGGGAAACCCTGGCGGCACCGCTATCTTCCGAGTGGGGAACGGACACGGACACGGACACAGACACAGAGACGGGCCCCGGGTGGATGTGCACCCCCGAAGGGGTCTGTGGATTTGCACACAGAGGGTGCGACTTGGCCCGAGGGCTGAGTTGTGGAAGAGCCTTCAAAACAGGAGTGCGCAGCCCCCCCCGACAAGCGCCCCCCTCCGGCTGAACATGAGGCGAGCGCCGCCCCGTTACCGTCGGCTACGGCAAGCCGCAGGGCTCCACGCTGGGAGGCGAGAGGCCTTGGGTCTTACCAAGGCTACCAGCCCAGGACTAGAAAGAGGGATGACACTGCAAGGGGGCCCTGCTGCAGCTGGGGGGAGCTACTGAGTGCCTCCCTGGGGGCTCAACAGCCACAGGACCTCAGCTGCAGCGATTCCCATTTACACAAGGGCACAAGGGAGAAAATAGCCTGGGAAGGCGGGGTGGGGGGTTCACCTCACAGCGCAGGGGCAATCAGCAAGTCTTGTAACTAACCAAGGCAAAAGGGTCAGTCGGCAGAGTCAGTCAGTACCAGAGGACCTCACGAAAGGCACATCCCCACGCTGTGCCTCAGTTTCCCCAACTGTAAAAAGGGATAACAATGCCTTCTCTCATTCATGCAGGTCAAGTCTTGGAGCCTCAGAGAGAAGGTGCTGTGAGAGGCCGATGTGCCCAGCCCTACATCCTGCTCCCTGGTAGCCTGACTCTCTCCTCCCTCCTGCATGCAGCCAGCAACAGACAACACAAGGGAGCCAGCCACACACCCACCTGTGCAGCACGACAGGAGGACAGGGAAGGGCAGATGCCCCAAGGAGCCATGCGCAGACTCCTGGCTAGCGCTCCCAAGCCCAGGGCAAGACCACAGAGCCAAGGGAGCCACAACACAGCATCCCACTGTTCCACGTGACCCCTGGTGCCAGTCTCCTTATCGGGCATGAGCAGACGGCTGAGACTGCCCAGGATCAGTTCACTGCCAGCTCACAACTATTCCCATCCCAGCTTCCCCCGCTGGGAACAGGGTGCTAGCCCCGAGCACACCCGCGTCTCCCAAGCTGGCACAGCAGCAGGGACCAGCGCAACAGCGCAACAGCTCTGGTGCTGCAGCGCCCACTTCTGCCAGCAGAGGTGCTGCCGGGCGCAGCGGTGGAACGCTGGGGGGCGGGGCAGTCCACACACGATGCCGGCTGTGCATGGCCAGCACCCCAGCACACAGGCTAGAACAGACACGCTGCAGACTTCGGCACTAGCTTAGCAAAGCCGTGTCAGTAAGAGCGAAGGCTGCACTGGTCACCCCTCCATGGTCACTCGCAGCCGCGGGCGATCCGGGGTTACAGCCGTCACTCTGAATTCCTAGGCTTCGGCCCGCTTATCTCATGCGCTGAAGGCGTTTCGGCGTGTGCATCTGCAGCACAAGGACAGAAGAGAACCCTGGGCCATCTTCTCCCACCCATTGCCTGCTAGTGACAACCTCCACTCTCAAAAGCTATTGCCTCCAAAGAGCTCCTGGCTGTTCATTTATTCGCTCAAGAGCTGCAGAAATGCAGGACAGCCTGTCAGGACCATGCAGACAGCTGCCTCGCTCCGTGGAGAGGGTGAATAAAGAAAAGTTATTTACTTGTTTCCATAGTCTAAGAACTAGAGAACACCAAATGAAATTAATGGGTAGCAGGTTTAAAACGAATAAGCAAAAGTTCTTCTTCACACAGCACATAGTCAACCCTTGGAACTCCTTGCCAGAGGAGGCTGTGAAGGCTAGAACTATAACAGAGTTTCAAGAGAAGCTAGATAAATTCATGGAGGTTAGGTTCATAAAAGGCTATTAGCCAGGGGGTAGGAATAGTGTCCCTGGTCTCTGTTTGTCTGGAGAAGGATGGCAGGAGATAAATTGCTTGATTGTTGTCTTCGGTCCACCCCCTCCGGGGCACCTGGTGCTGGCCACTGTCGGCAGACAGGATACTGGGCTAGATGGACCTTTGGTCTGACCCAGTACGGCCGTTCTTAAGTTCTTATGTCCTGCCTCGGCCCCACGGAGCCAGCCTATGGCCGTGCTAAGCTGAACCCGCAGAGATGATGTACAGGGAGGAATCCCACGGGGAAACAGAACAGCTCTCCAGAGCAGGACTAGGCCAGACCAGTCACCCTTCTAAGGCAGTGGTTTCCAACTTTGTTTATTTGCTGACCCCAAAATATTGTAAATGGAGGCTTGGAGCCATTTGGAAATCTTAGAGTGGAACCACACAGAGCAGCCCTGCACACACAGTGCTCCTCGTTAGCCTGCCCTGCTTTACAGCCCAAGGGAAAACCATGTCCTGATCTCCAGGGCCCACATGTCCCCCTGCCCCGCATACTCAGGGCCAGCGTTCCCTGGGAGCTGTGGGCTTGTGCCGCTGCTCAGGAGAGATTCAAATGCTGCCCTGATGATTAGCAGAGCGCCCACAGCTCAGTTTTGTGTTTCTATTGCTCGTGCACAGTCACACGAACCTCAGTGCACATAACATTATTCCGCACATGGATGAAGACGACTGGAGGGAGCACTGCTCAGAGCCCTTGCTGTGCACAGAACACAAGCATAATGCACTGTTGTCATAATACACCACACATATACACTCATGGCCCTCCTGGCCCCCGGGAACAATTAAGCACAGTGTACACACACCAGTGGCCCTCGTGGTGCACCAGGTAGTAAAGAGACAGCCTGGAGCAGAGGATCTACTGCTAGATTGAAGAACCCAGAGGCTGAGAACTTAAGTTAGGCCAGGAATTAATGCTGACAATTTCACTGTTCAGTACACAAACTTGGCAAAGTTATTGCTAGCGTAAAAGGCACTAAATATTTATGTAAACATATTGTAGCTAGTACAAATGCATTTTAATGGAGAACAAGATAAAACGGCTTAGCAAAATAAATAGGGCTGTTTTGTTCAAAATATTAAACACAGAAGAAATGCCTTTTAACATTCTGAGCGGAGGGGTCAGGCGGGAGGTACACGCTGGGTACCTTGCCTGACCCTTTCGCAGTACGATCAACGTCTACTGGGCCAGCTACCTGCACAACGCCGGGACAGCACGCGGGAAGAACACCAGGGGCACATCACACTCCTAACACATGGCACACAGCACTTACTAGGCGCAAGACACACACACACACACACGTGTGCGCATTCCCCTCCCAGCCATAACACACTCCCTCATGATACACACAACTGCACTCCAGCCTCATCAACATGCAGACTCACTCCACACAGCTCACTCGCCCCACGCAGTCTATGCACAGTCTGCTCCCACGCATTATTCATAGTACACTCACTCCCCACGTCTTCTCTACTCACTCATCACACACACACACACACACCCCCCAAGGCACACGTGCTCGCAGGCCCGCACAACACCAAAGCCCATGCCCCCCGTCAGCTCCCATGCTCTGCCCCCGATCTCTGGACCCCCATGTCTAACGCAGGAACTGCCCAGGACAGGAGATCTCTTCCCCCTACCCGACACTCATGGAATTCAGCATCCCTTCCCCAGGGCCAGCCCACAACATTTTGGCACCTGAGGCGGGGAGCTCAAAGGACGCCCCCATCCCCTCTTGCTTGGGCCAAAACTTTGGAAAGTCTCAATTCTCTGGGTCCTAGTGGCGCCCCCCTCAGTCTGGCACCTGAGGCAGCCACCTCAGTTCGCCTCCTGGTAAGGCCAGCCCTGCCCTTCGCGCTCAGCAAGAGACCAGAGTGGTGCCCTCCCCTGACCCTCCGGCACAGAAGAGACCCTCTTCCTCTCGGAGACGCACCCCGGCAAACGACCCTCTTGCTCAGCAGACACCAGCATATCAGCCGGTAGAAAGGACTCGGCCAACTCTTCGAACCAGCTAAGGATGCCGAGCACAGGCCATCACCAGCAAGGGAGACGCCTCAACGTGCGGGAGTACCCAGGCG
The DNA here is from genome assembly GCF_052426305.1 of Pelodiscus sinensis. Lineage (NCBI taxonomy): Eukaryota > Metazoa > Chordata > Testudines > Trionychidae > Pelodiscus > Pelodiscus sinensis. Next base: position 5,872,179 of record NC_143076.1, on the reverse strand, counting down.
GGTGACAGTCCCTAACCTAGCATATACCTGCCAGCAGGCTCGTGTGCAACAGGCAAAGGGGGCGAGTCCTATGGGCCCATAGTGCCTGGGCACCAGGAATATTCATGGCCTAGGGTCCAGCTCCACCAAAGTTCGGGGCCAGGTCTCTCCCCGCAGCTGTACTGGCCACCCCGGCAATTGCAAACAGCCCAGGGGTCCCTCATCGCCACCACTGGCAATGCAGCTGGGCTAATGACCTCCCCCCCCCCCCCGCCCAGAGCCTGCACCTCAACTCCCTCCCTGAGCCTTCAGCAGGTAGGGTGCAGGGAGTACTTTGAGAGGGGGAGGGGTGTAGGCTCTGGGCCTTCTGGGCACCAGCAAAATTCCTGCAAACCTGCTGCCCCTGGCAACAGATCCTGCGCGGACAGAGAACTTGGGGAGGGAAGTGGCCTACCGAGGGACCCACCCTTGAGGGCCATTACAATAACGGGCCTTAGACCAACATTGAACCTCCTTGCTCCATTGCTCCTCCATGTGTGTCCAGCTGCCGGCCGCTCTCTGCCGTTTTGTGACTTAGATTGTAAGCGCCTTGGGGCAGGTGCTGTCTGGGCTTTCTGTTCTATGTGTGCGCCCCATCTAGGGCAGTGGGCTCCTGGTCTGATTGGGGTTCCTAGGCACTGCCACAGGTGCTGTCTGGGCTTTCTGTTCTATGTGCACGCCCCATCTAGGGCAGTGGGCTCCTGGTCTGATTGGGGTTCCTAGGCACTGCCACAGCACCCAGTCACACGTTAGTGCGATGGCAGCTTTCCCCTATACTTAGAAAAGGGAAAACATGGGGGTGGCTGTTACTTCTCATGGCAGCCCCTGTACCCCTGCAGGGTGCAGCCCTGGGATCAGGCGAGGAGGACGGGACTGGTCAATTACTGCTTTGAATATACGCCCTTTCTAGCCACTAAGTACACAGGCTCTTGGGAAATTCTACAGAGCACTGGTGAGCAAACGCCTGCAGAATCCTTTTCAGGGAGCCCGCTGTACTGCAGTGCTCTAAAGGCCTTTCTTCCCTTCGCCTCCACGCACCAAGCCCTCCCCCAGAAGTCAAGAACTTCGCTTTCCCAGCAGGCTCCCTGCATCAGGGCATCCGCTGGATCCAAAGCAGCTACGTGTCCTTAGAGACCTGTCGGGCGCCACTGGCTGGAAGGCCCAATAATGTGACCTGGGGACCTCCAGCTGTTGGAGCTAAGAGAGCAGAACTCGCATGGAACTTCGTGGGGTTTGCCGGTGAGTCATACGAATGGGGCAGCAGTGCTAGCAAGTGATCGAAGCAAGAGATGGGGAAGTCGGACTCCTGAGTTTCATGCCCAGCTCTGCCTGAGTGACCTTGAGCAGATTTCCACCTCAGTTTACTGATCTGTAAAATGGAGAGGATGCTCCTAGGGACCCAAGCCTGAAAGGCACTGGAGAAGTGCCATGAACAAACAGTGGGGCAGGAGTGACATTGCTCCAAATCCCCGATGCCTAGAGAAAGAGAGGGGATGAAGTCTGCTCTCTAAATAAAAGAAATACTGATCGCCTCCATGTGCGCCTTCACTACAATGGGACAAGGCTTTCACTCTTCCACCTCCATCTACCTCGAGTGGCCGGTCTGGTGAGAGCCAGTGAAATGCAGCTGAAGAAAGAACCCTATAGGAAGCCTGCCTCCTGCTGGAATGGGCCAGCGATTGCCTGGCTTCCCCTCCTTCCCTCACCCAGCGCTCGTCACTCCCAGGCTGCTCGCCTTCTCAGCCGCAGCTCATCTGGTTCACTTCTTGAAAGAGAAAATTCCAAAGCCCTCCAGAGCATTTTTGCAGCATTCAAGTGACTCCGGTCCCTGACAACGCAATGCACAGTGCTGCGTGCAAGCTAATGCTTCATCAACTTCATGAGTTTGGGTTGACTACCCTCAGGGAGGTCATTTTAAAAACAATTAGCATTTTCATAAGATGCTCGGGGCGCTGCTAGCTCTTTTCCTGAGGATTCCTTAAAAGGCATAAAAAGCCCTGTTTTGCCAGGCGCTATCTGGAATCATTTAAAGTATTTAACCATCATACATAAGCAATGCACATGAAAGGAGTCGCATCGCATGCTGTAACCCGTAGCCATGTAGCACAACAGCCAGCCCATTTTACCAGCATACTGCTAAGGACAAGGACATGTACTCTGAAGTCACATCTCTGAATAAGATTTCGCATTCTCCCCCACCTCTCCGCTGCCTCCAACAAGCCCACTGCATCGATTTCAACACCTCCTATTAGAAGTTTGCACCTGTCGTTTGCTCACAAAGCACCTACCAGTCCACGGCATTTTTTCCAAGCTGCTTCCTAGCTGGCATTTGCTACATAATTAAGTTTGCTCAGCTTTTAAGTTAAAAACAATATATCTGGAAATGACTTCAGGTTCCCCCCCCCCCCCCAATACGTTGTAGAGATTCCTATGAGGTGTCTCACACAAAAGGTGAGCTGTTAACCGGAGACCAGCAGAAACAAATTCCTTTACTGCTAAACTGGGCTTTTCCCCACTTTGATATTTTTCTTCCAGATTTTAAAAAAAAAAGTTATTAGCCTCTCCCAGGCTTCCCAGTTGCATTACTTTTAAAGCAGCAACATTAATAGAGTGTTCACTTTAAAAACCTGTTAGCTAGTACAATAACGTTTCAATTAAAAAAATAAAATGTATTAATCAACTCTGCACTCGTCTACCTGGAATTTCTACAGTCTCTGAAAGCTTTCCCCACTTCTTATAAAGGAAAAAAGGAAGAAAGAAACCACAGCTCTGAAACATTTAAAATGCTCTTGTAGCGAAGAATACAAAAAGCTGGCTACAAATAAAATACTTCAGAAAAGTCCGAGAAAGAACAAATTCTCTCCCTCTCTCTAGCCTGCTCTTTCTTCTAAGCATCTTCTGCTGGTCAGACCAAAAGGTTTCCCTGCAGGCAGCCTCTTGAAATACTCACACAACTAGCTTCGCCAGCACCCAAATCAGCTGCTTTAGATTTGCAAGTTTATACAATCCCCCTGACAGTTCCTCCTTCCCGGAGTGAAACTTACAGCAACAACAACAACATCACCACAACAATTCGGATCCTTGCAAATCAGGGGGTGCAGGCAACAAGACCCCCAAGGGTAACAGGCATGAGGCCAAGGGGAAAGGCAGCTGGAGACGCTGTTTGCAGGAGTGCAGGGGTGAAAACACAGCGAGAGGCTGCACTTCAACTCACCTTGAGCTGGAAGTCCTCTGGTGGTGATTACACTTGCTATCAAAGTGGCCACATACCAAATCATAGTACTACCGACCATCAATGAGGAGCAGCATCCTAACTCAAAAGTGCCCTTCTGGATGGAGACCGTTCATCGCAGAGCCCTTGGCCGGTGCAAAGGGTCCTCCTGGTGCCCTTCTCATGCCCGCATCCCTGCGCCTTGCTGCCTCCCCTCCGCGCTCCCCATCCCTCCTTCCCCAGAGCAGCCCCCTCGCCCTCTCTGCTGACATGCACCAGGCACCTGCACTAGGAGCTACAGCGCAGCTCAGCACAGGCTCAGGGCGTAGCCTAGCCTGGGCTCTTTAGCTCCTCTGCTCCGCCCCCGCCTGGCGCCTATTGGCCGGAGGGGAAGAGAGGGGGCGTTGATTGGCTTGGGGCGCTGCCAGTGCCGGGCGGGGAGCGGAGGGGGGGAGGCAGGTCCCGTTTCAAGGTGGGTTGGAGCGCGCAGTGCACAGAGCCGCAGAATCATGCGCATTGCCAGGGAGCGCGCGGCGGGATCGCCCCGTCCCCTCCCTGCTCGCTGCATGGCCGGGCCGGCAACCTCCCCTGCCGCTCGGCATGGCCCCCCCACCCCGGGGCCCCCCCGGTGCCCCCCATGCCCCCCTCCTTGGGGTGCCCCCCATGCACTCCACCCCCTGCACCACCCCTCATTGGGGTGCCCCCCATACCCCCCACCCCCTGCACCTCCCCTCCTTGGGGTGCCCCCCATGCCCCCCACCCCCTGCACCACCCCTCCTTGGGGTGCCCCCCATACCCCCCACCCCCTGCACCACCCCTCCTTGGGGTGCCCCCCATGCCCCCACCCCCTGCACCTCCCCTCCTTGGGGTGCCCCCCATACCCCCCACCCCCTGCACCACCCCTCCTTGGGGTGCCCCCCACCCCACCCCCTGCACCACCCCTCCTTGGGGTGCCCCCCATGCACTCCACCCCCTGCACCACCCCTCCTTGGGGTGCCCCCCATGCACTCCACCCCCTGCACCTCCCCTCCTTGGGGTGCCCCCCATACCCCCCACCCCCTGCACCACCCCTCCTTGGGGTGCCCCCCATGCACTCCACCCCCTGCACCACCCCTCCTTGGGGTGCCCCCCATGCACTCCACCCCCTGCACCACCCCTCCTTGGGGTGCCCCCCATACCCCCCACCCCCTGCACCACCCCTCCTTGGGGTGCCCCCCATGCACTCCACCCCCTGCACCACCCCTCCTTGGGGTGCCCCCCATGCACTCCACCCCCTGCACCTCCCCTCCTTGGGGTGCCCCCCATGCACTCCACCCCCTGCACCACCCCTCCTTGGGGTGCCCCCCATGCACTCCACCCCCTGCACCTCCCCTCCTTGGGGTGCCCCCCATACCCCCCACCCCCTGCACCACCCCTCCTTGGGGTGCCCCCCCGCCCCTGCACCTCCCCTCCTTGGGGTGCCCCCCTGCCCCTGCACCTCCCCTCCTTGGGCTGCCCCCCACACCCTGCACCTACCCTCCTTGGGGTGCCCCCTGCACCACCCCTCCTTGGGCTGCCCCTGCTCTGCCCCCCATGCCTCCCACCCCCTGCACCTCCCCTCCTTGGGCTGCCCCCGCACTGCCCCCCCACACCTTTTCAGTGCCCCCCATGCACCTCACCCCCCGCACTGCCAGTCCTTGGGCTCCCTGTGTGTCCCCCATGCACACACACCCCCACACCTCCTTAGTGCCCCCATGCACCCCACCCCCACACCGTCCTCCTTGGTCCCCCCATGCACCCAACCCCCCGCTCAGTCCTCACCCTCTTAAGGGAATCTGCGCTCACACTCAAAGCTTTTCCTGGACCCCAGCGCTCCCCGAGGGGAGCTTCTCCCCACAACAAACCCTCTGCCCACGGAGCCAGCAGGACAAGAAGATCTCACCTTGGTTTGCTGCTCCACTCAGGCCCAGGCCTGGAGAACAAAGGAGACAAGCTGACCACAAAGCTAAACCACCCTCTGTCCTCTACCAGCCCACACGCCCCCTCGTCAGCCCCCCACTTCCTCCATGTCCTCTGGCAAGTGCCCCCCCCCCCGTGCTGTGACAGATAGGAGGGGGCATGGCTGACTCACATTCCCCACACCCCCTCTATGGCATAACCAAGGCCTGCATCCCATCTGGCTCTTGGAAGGAGGAGGAGACCCACCCCTCTCAGGCCATAGGGAAATATTGAGGCAGCTCCTCCCTGGTTGGCAGGATCCAATCCTAATGGGCCTTCTAGGGCAGCTACCTCTGGGGAGAGCTCCCCGTTTGTAACACGGGCTGTTGTAATGGGGGGTCCTCTGCACTAGGGACATCCTGGGCGTGGGGGTATTTCTGCTACCTCAGGTAGACAGAGAGGAGGTAGAAATACCTCTGGAGAAGAGACTAAGATCGGGCGAGGAGGGGAGAGGAGAGGGCAGCCAGATTCAAGAGAAGAAGGTCTTGTGGACTGTGACCTAGGGACTCGGTTTTTACCTCTGCCACAGGCTTCCTGCTTGACCTTGGGTGCATCACAGCCAGGTTTAAAGGAATGCCAATGTGCTGCGCTCTTGGGAGCAGCTAACCATTCATTTTGATGCATAGAAGGGAGCTGAGACCTTTGGAAAAATCAGACCCTATTTTGCCGTCTCCTTCACAACCCTACGTGGAAAAGCGAGACAGCATCTTTCCTTTGCTCTGCCCGCTGTCTGCCCTGATTAGATTGTAGGATCTGCAGGGCAGCAACCATCTCTCCCCACTGAGATTGACAGCACCTTGCACAGCGGGGCCCGCCCAGCACTGCCATCATATCAGTAAATCACTAATAGGACATACAGGGAGCAGCAGAGGAGATGGGGGACCTTCCTGGGTAGATGAGAGGGACTTTTTGAGCCAGCGAGGAGCCACCCTCAGAGGACCAGGGACCCTGAAGTAAGTCACCTACCTCAAAACACATCACAGGGTTGAGACGACTACCCCAGCTAGGAGGGAGTCTGGGGGCCCTCGGAGCAGAGGGCTGTTGGGAGACAGAGGATCCAAGCTGTGGCTGAGGATGAAGAGCCCAGGCCTGGCTTGGGAGCAGCATGTGACTTTGTGGATACACCTACAGACTGAACCCCAGACCCGGCTCCCAACCCCAGCTGTGTTCGCAATGCCCCTGCTAGTTAGGGGTGACTTGGAGATGGGCTTTTTACATTGCTGATGTTCTTCCTTGCAGCTTCATTGCCTGCCTCTTGTGGTCCCTGGAAATAGGAACGTTCCTTAAAACGAGTTGTCACTGCAGTTTGAGAGCCACAAGGGAACAGGGCAAGGCTGGGGAGTAGGGAACTCACTGGTTTGGTAGCTTCCTTAATGATGCTGATTAAGCATCAGGCTTTTAGAGGAGCGGATAGAGGCAGTTCTGGGGAGAGGGACCCTGAGGCCAGCGGAGACCTTGCAAAGGTTTCCTCCAGCCCTCACCCAAGCTCTGAGCCATTTGCTTTCCTAGCAAGAAGCGAGACCTAGAAAAGTCTGACTCAGCTCTGAATCCAGAGGTAAGAAGTGAAATTGACTTCCCAGGGCTTTAGATCAGGCCCCATGTGACTCTTCCTCCGCAAGCTTTCTTGTCTCCCTAACTCACAGCGCAGTGGCTGTGGGGGCAGGAGTGACTGGTTGGCCTGCTTGACAGGGTCAGAAACTGCCCCTGGTGAGCTCAGGGCACCCAGCTTCCATGGACGCATCGTGGTCCTGGAAGGACAAATGATAGTCACTCCGCCCATGAATGCTCTGTACTTAGGGAAATCAGGTTCCTGGCTTCTGAAGGCATAATGCCGACAGCCAGCGGCAGTGGGTATCATAGGCAGGGAAAGGCATTGCCTTGGCAAACCGCCAGGCATGGCCCCACCCCCACTCCGCCCCCAAAACCTCTGCTGTAGGCATACGGCGGGTGGAGTGTTACTGCCCCCAGCACCCGCCCTCCCTGTGCTCCGAGCATCCTTCATAGCATCTGTGGCCAGTCCTGTTACAGAAAGCCCCAAGGCACATTCCCAAAGGGAAAGCCTGCAGCAAAGAGCAGGAGGGGAGGAACGAGGAGCTTGAGAACTTGAGAGTCAATGTCGTAGGCTCCAGATTTCAGCAAAGAAAAACTCCTTCCCGTCAAGCCGCAGCGACTCCTGGTGCTTTCACTTAGGTGTTTGCCCCCCTTTCTAAGACAAATTAAAACCCACCCATTGCCCGTATACGAACGCAGCCAGAGCTGGGAGGCATGTCAGTAGCCGGTGATAGATGGAGCCAGGCCAGCCTTGCGCCTGCTATGTGGCTTCCAGAGCCAAGCAACAGAAAGAAGGAGCCATCCTTCATCGAGAGACTGAAAATATGTTCGGCAGTTTGGAGCACGGGTGTCGGTTCACACCCTTGCTTTTCCAGACTAATTTGTTAATTGTATGAGATTCTTCCCTTCTGTCTTCACACTTTGTCTCTATTTGTAGCTGTGTTTATTTAAATAGAGGAGGGAGAGTCCTTTCGCTGTCTCTCTGGTTTGGGGACCAAGCTGGGATCAAATGAGGATAATAGGGCATGTGGCATCCTTTAGACAGGCAGCTCTCAGTCGCGGCTCTGCTGGAACCCCTCCGGGCTCCTACACACCCTTCTGGGATCTAGCCAAGATACGCCCCCCTGGTAGCCATGCGAGAAGGGCACAGTAGCCATGGGCCCCAGGTCACGGTAGCAGAGCCAGTCCAATTGTCAGCTGGACGGCACGTAATTCACAAGCAAGTTCTAGAGACCAGCAGGGCAGCACCAGCAGCTCCCACTGAAGTCGGGGGGAAAGGCATCTCGGGATCTCCCCGCCGTGCACAGAATTACAAGCCTACTTCATTGGGGCAGGGGGAGTTGCTGCCTGTCCAGCAGGAGGTTTTTGCACTAAATTACATCCCAGTTAAATCCATCAGGGGCGCGGAGACTGGGAATCAAGAGACCTGAGTTCTACTCCCTAGCACTTCAGTGGGGTGTACGTTCTAGTCCCACAGCGCGCGGATCGTGGCCCACGGCCCCCATCGCGCCAGGCTCGGTACAACACGCCCAGCAACAGGGCCACCAAGCGATGCCTTGTGCAGCTCCCCAGCGTCGGTCAAAAGGCACACGGGGAGTGGCGAGTGGACAGGCGAGTGTCTGAAATCACTGTGTCCCTCCTGGCTGATGGGCACGCCCAGCGCTCCGCTCCACCCCGTCTCACTCCACTGACGCCAATGGAGCTCCGGGGGGCAATGGAGCAATCTCGGCAGAGCCCTGCCCCCACAGAGAGTGACCTGCCTGCCTGCGTGTGTGCCCAGCCCATCACAGGGACAAGGAGACTAGCACGCTACCCCTGAGATCGCCACAACCCCCAAGCCAGGACAGCCAGCCTGCCAGGACTGTGGCTGGCATCGTGGCAATGGCCCCAGCACCAGAAACATACCCATGCCCTGTCCTTTATCTCAGCTGGGCATGGAGCCTGAGATCGCACCCAGCCCCCGAGACGGCCGGCCAGTTGGGGCAGACGAAGGCGTCCTGGCTTTCATAGGGGCCACGCGGAAGCTAGGGCTTTCCCTGCCCCCTCTGCCCTGCGGAGCCTCTGCCTCCCCTGGGGTCGCTGCTGCCTCCCAGGAACAGCACAGTCCGTATCGTCAAGCAGCTCGGGAGAAAAGACAAAAGTTACCCTGCACCAGGACTTAAACTTCAACAACTTGGCCTTTCCCTGCGCCTGCCTTTCCCACAACCCAAAATACACCACAACCGTGCCGTGTTCATTATGGATGAGTCAGTTGACAACTGGCCACTGTTAAATTTAAACCATCTTTAAATAACAAGGAGTAAAAAAAAATAAAAAAAGCGAGGATTTTTTTTTCCTAAGATTACAACCAAAACACTCAGAATAGATTCGGCGGCAGCAGACTTGGCCGGTGCACACGCATGGAGCTGCATTTGCATCGAGAGAGCGGCACGGATTTACGCTAGCTGATGAGCTGCCCCTTCGCATTACACGGAGGAGAGCGTGACTGGCCAGGATTCTTAGCAAACACCTGGGCTCCAGTTCTGGGCTCACATGAAGGGAGAGATTCAATAGGATCCGTTTACTCCCTTCCGTGCAATTGGCTTGGCCAGGCGTTTCCGCACACCCAACAGTGCATAGCGCAGGCTCGTGGGCGGTCGGTGATGTAGGCAAGGGAAGACGTTGACTTCCCCAAAGTGCCTATGCTCCCTGAACCCTTGGGAGGGCTGGGACTGTGGCGTAGCAGCTGGGCTCCCCAGCCACATGGGAGGGCTAGGGCCGCAGCAGCCCAGTCCTCCGGCTGGCCAGGAAGGATCAGGCTTCAGGGTTGGGGTTGGCCAGGGCATAGCTCCACAGGGGGAGGTTGCTGAAGGGGCGGAGGGGGTGAGGCTTGCCACCCATGCTAGGGCTTCAAAATTAGACTTGCCCTTCTGGGGTGGGGTTGGTTCAACCCATCCATTCATGCCTTCCGCGTGGAATCTCCCAAGTCACCCGCTTTCATGGGGCTCTGGAAGAGGCCTGCGGGGCCTTGCCCGAGTCAAGGGGCCACAACCCTGGCAGCGGCAGACTGTCCGGATCCCAGCCCTCCATCCCCACACAGCAAGCTGGGGCCCTGATCCTGCAAACACTTAGGCACCAAAATGAGCGGGCCTGCCCCGTGGGTGAAATCACCCCATGCAGAGGACCCGTGTGAGGTTCACAGGGGCTTAACACGCCGGCTCTCTGCCGGGGGCAGATTTCAGGCATTTGCATAAAATTACTCGCACCCGTCAGTGTTTGCAAGATTAGGACGTGACTCTTAGGGCGAGAGCCACAGGGAGATCTGAGCCCACATTTCTGTGTCCCCCTGTTTGGGGGAGGGGCACTGTGTCCTGTCGCATCCCACGTTTCAGAGGACTCTATCCCATGCACCAGATCCGAATATTACACAGCTGTCCCTCCCATCCCAAACCTCCCAGCAGGTAGAGGGGGGCCTGCCTTATGCGGCAGCCCTGAGAGCGATGGGGTTAGGGCTGAGTGCGGTTTTTTCCCCCCAGCGCACACAAGCCCCCGGAAAACAAGTGCTTAAAATGGAAATGCTGAGCCAGCCCTTCGTGTCGCTGTGAATGCAGCAAAGCTGTGATCAGAAAAACAAAGCAGCCCCTTGACGGAGCTTCCGAAGGGCAAACGGTCAGACAGGCTCAAGTTTGCATGTGGCTTGTGCTGGGTCCTTCCTATCGCACTCATGTCTCCTTTCGCTTTCCCGGGGAGATCAGCTGTTCCTTCCTGACTCAGGGAAGCAGCTGGCTCACGAGGGCGACTTTTCTGACGTCCCTCTCCTCCTCTGGCACCAAGTCTCGGAACAAGCCACCTGCAGCATTTAAAAAGAGACACGGTAATTCATGCAGGGAGGGTCAATGGAATCAGATTAGCAACTCTCCTTCCCAGCCGCAAGTTTCCAACGCATGGAGTTAGTCATCAATCCCACCAGTAAAGTGACTTGTACAACAGTCACAGCATCAGGCAGCAGGAATTGTGTGTCACGTCTTACTAACTTCATCTGCGGATTCAGCGTTGGTAATATAAACCCGGTTTTACCTTGTCCAGGACTTTTCTAACAAAACCACCTCTTAGTCTCCCTCTCCTCTGCACTGCCCCCTGGCTGGAGGGAAGAGGCAAAAATGCCTCCGGATGGGGATGGAAAAAAGCTGCATTCAAGCAGCCACTGGGCCCGATCCTGTAAGCCCTGCTCACATGTGTAAGCACGCAAAAAACTCCCATTAGAATCAAGCCTTACACTGCCTTCCTCACATGAGCACGCCCATTCCCTGCTGTGGAACGCCTCCTCGTGTGAGTAAAGGGTAAGGATGGGTTTTTTTAACCTCATCTCGCTGCGCTGAAGTTAACAGAAAAACTCCCACGAACTGTAGCAGGCGCAGGATCAGACCCATTGTATATCCAGGCCTGATCCAAAGCCCACTAAAGTTGTATAAATGGGTTTATTCCCGTAAGTCCTAGGTAGCTGGTCCTAGGAAGATGTGGACCTGGAATCCATTTTGAACCCAGTGTTTTGTCCATGGTAGGGGACTATGCCAAACAAAAGTCTGAGGGAAAGTCTAAAGAAACCCGTAGTCTTCAGCTGGCCTTTGAAACTGCCTGGCCCACCCCTGGAGGATACTTGAAGACTTCAGAAGGGCTGGAGACCCAAGTCAGAGTAAAAGATTTTGATTCTGATTTGAAGCTTTTGCCTGAAATAAGAATAGCTGTTTAGGGTAAGAATTTGCATATAACAGGTTTTGGAGGATTAGAACTAGCTCTGCATTTTCTATTTGTTTTAAATTTAGTAACTTACTTCGCTGTGTCTGTTTCCACTTGCAACCACTTAAATCCTACTTTTTGTACTTAATAAAAACACTTTTGTCTATTATCAGGCCCAGTGTAAATAATTGTTGCCCCGAGGGAAGCACCAGTGCGCATCTCTCTCTTTCATTGATAAAGAGGGCTGACCAGATGAGTTGTCTGTGCACCACTTTCACAAAGAGAAAGACTTATGGGGGGGTTGATCCCCTGGGTGATGTGCCCTAGTACTGCATCCTCCCAGCACTGAAGTGTGGGGGTGGTAACCCCAAATCTGTGCCTTGTATGGAGGAGACCAGAGGATCTGGCCCAGCAGGACAGGGTGGTGGGGAGCTTAGAGAGCAAGAAGGAAGGCATCAGTGGCATGACACTGAGGAACATAGAACCTCCCTGGTGAAAGGGGAATTCAGCTTTAATATCTGTGCCATGTAGGGGCTGTGACAGCTCTCAGCCATGAGGGGTGGCGACAGGGTGAGCCAGAGGAGCACTCGAGCACTGGTGGAGGGGGACCGTGTCTGTACAGGACATGGGGGGCAGTGCATGGAGTACAGCTAAGGGGGAACCCGTGCTCCCTGCAGCACTACACTCCCATTACTAGCTATGGCCCTCAAGGCGTCCTTGGAGAGGCACAACAGCAGCCCCACTTGTGCTCAGCCCAAGCAACGAGCTGCATTTTGCACAAGTGCACCAGGATGCTAGAGCCGCCATGAGGCTCTCCTGCCAGTCCCCACTGCATATACACTCGGGCTACATCTACACTGGCATGATTTTCCGAAAATGCTTTTAACGGAAAAGTTTTCCGTTAAAAGCATTTTCGGAAAAGCGCATCTAGATTGGCAGGACGCTTTTCCGGAAAAGCGCTTTTTGCGGAAAAGCGTCCATGGCCAATCTAGACGCGCTTTTCTGCTAAAAAGCCCTGATCGCCATTTTCACGATCGGGGCTTTTGTGTGGAAAACACTACTGTGTTGTCTACACTGGCCCTTTCAGGCAAAAGTCTTTCGGAAAAAGACTTTTGCCCGAACGGAAGCAGCATAGTTTTTCCGGAAAAGCACTGATGATTTTACATTAGATCGTCAGTGCTTTTCCGGAAATTCAAGCGGCCAGTGTAGACAGCTGGCAAGTTTTCCCGGAAAACCACATGATTTTCTGGAAAAACCTTGCCAGTGTAGACACAGCCTCGGAGTAGCTAGAATTTGGCCCATAGGGTGTTACCAGTAACACAGGGAAAGCTGGAACAAGGTGTCATCGAGAGCCTCTCTCTCCCTTCACTTAGGGCACATCTGCACAGTAGCGCATAGTCCGCATCTACACTACAAGCAGTTATTTTGACAGAACGTCGAAATAACGTCCAGCCGAAGGACTCCTTACTCCAACTCCTGTAACCCTCATTGTACGAGGGGTAAGGGAAGTGGAAGGAAGAGTGTTCTTCCTCAGACGTCCTGCTGCGCAGACAGCACCAAAAGCCGAATTAAGCTATTTCGAATTCAGCTACGCAATTGACGTTGTTCAATTTGCGTAGCTTATTTCGGCTTTCTCCCTGCAGCGCAGAGGTGCCTTTCGAGTGGTTTGCGCTGCTCTTGCCAACCGTCCTTCACAGAACTGACTCCTCATTGGCCATGGGCTCACGGGGTGGAGAATCAGAGCCCCCAATTTGTAACAACCTAATGTCCCTTTCATAAAAGCAGCACCGAGCTCAGCCACGGAGCACACGGCTATGTGTGCAAGGAAGCGGGGAGATGAGCGATTCGGGGGATCGTGTGAGGTCTTACACTCTCCCCTCTCTAGCGGGACTCTCCGCACAGCAAGGGCTGTAAATTGGGCAACTTTCTCCATTGCCCTCCCTTTTGACCAAAACAGTGGGGAGGGGGTTTAATGCTTTACCCTGACAACCCACGCTGGTGTCAAATGAGTACCCAAGGAGGAGGGCCAGGCAGACTTGGGCTCCGTGGGGCTACACTTACAGCAGCCCACGGCTACTCCCCATCCTCTACAGCTTGCAACAGCATTGCACAGTCCTGCTGGCAAGTTGCAAGCTGCAACCTGTAGCATCTCTGATTGGATGAGTAAACCAAGAGGCTCCATTGAAACCAGAGGGGTGGAGCTGAGGCATGTTCTGTTCAGTGACACTAATTGCGCTGTAAGTGCTTCCCATCTCCGCTGTAAGTGAGGTGTCATGTTATCTAGATCAAGGGCTCATGCAGCAACCCCAGCACAGCAACATCTGCCACCTACACAATTACTCACTGGGACGATACGTAACCCAACCCGGGCGCCACAGGAGGAGCACAGTGCTCTCAGCCGGCTCAGAGACTGCATGGAGACTGCGCTGACCTCACTCGTTAGGACGGCAACCAGGATACGCTGTGAATCTCCAGCACCTCTCTTCTGAGCATCTGGAAGGTGATTTGAAAAATGGTGGAATTAGGCTGTCAGATAAGTCGCTTTATTCCCAGTTTTTTCACCTGGGGAAACTGAGGCAGCGGCCCAGTTTTTCCAGAGTTCTAAAATCCCGTTTAGGCTCCATGATAAAATGGCTAGATTTCCCATAGAGCTCAGCATAGTAGAAGCTGAGCTCTTTGGAGAATCTGGCCTCAATTTTGGATGCTGAGAACTTGAAAGTCTGGCCCTTAGCATTTCAGAGCATGACTTGCCCAACGCTGGCAGCTGAATGGGCAGTAGACCTCAGGAGCCAGAAGCTCTGTTCCCCATGCTAATCTCTAGACCAGTGGTCTCCAACCTTTTTAAGCACACGATCACTTTTTGAATTTGTCAGCCCAGGATCTACCTCAAACCCAAATACCCCTGCCCCACCCCTTCGCCAAGGCCCCACTCTGTGAAGATGGGGTCCAGGAGAGGGGGACAGAGCAACATCAGCACCCCCCTGCCTCTGTCTCTCCCACCTCGCACAACAAGCTGGAGGCTCGCCGGGGGCAGCTCTGAGCAGGAGCAGCAGGGCAGTGGGGGCAGGGGCAGCTGAAGTGCTGGACTTGACAGCCTCCCAGCCAAATCAGTCAGGATCCCCTGTCAGAGGCACCAAGATCTACCAGTAGATGCTGCTCTACGGGTTGGTGAGCAGTGCTCTAGACTCTGCTTCCTTTCCCATTTCTTAACTCAGAAGATATCATCAGCCACTATACAAAATACTGCTGGTCCTGCATCCGGAAACCTGGAGCTCTTTGGAGATAACCAACAGCACAAGCCCTGCCTGCTTTGACCCCTTCCTGCATGACCCTGTGACGGCGCGTCGGGTTTTTCCCATCTCCTGCACCCCTGTAATGGCATGAACAGACTCCACCAGCCAGTAGAACAGAGGGAGTTTATTGCTTCTCCAGGATACAGCACAGCACGGATGTAATCTGGTTCCAGGTCAGGCCCAGGATGCCTCAGCCCCCCCCTTGAGATGGGGGAGACTGGGCCCCTAAATTCCAACCCCTTTCCCTTGGCTGTCTCCTCCATGCTCCCAGACAGAAACTAAAACTCTCTTCCAGCCCTGCCCCCAGCCAGGGCTCCACTCCCCTTCTTCCCATTGTTCCGCTCCCTGGGGGATAACTCGTCAGACAGGTTTGGAGCCCCCTTTGCGTAATGACTCATCCCCTGCCCTGCTGGGCCGTGCTGCAGCCAGCATCCAGTGGAGGTCACCCACAGCCCACTGCCCAGCATAGCAACCAGCAAGGTACCCCCACTACGTCAGAGACCCCGATCCTCACAGACACGCACAGCACTCACGGGTAAACCAGCCCCACTGTGGTGTCAGGCATCCAGCTGAGAGACGTTTTTAAACAGGTCAGCGCAGAGACAGGCCCCTACTGGCCTTTGGGGCTGCTGCCTATGAATCCCCAGGGCTCTGACTCTGGGCCGGAGATACTGTGATGTGCAGGATACGTTAACTGTGAGTCCTGCCCACGCAGGCTCCACAATTCTATCTGCTGGAGCAGGAGAGACCCAGACACACCTGCAAAACCAAATTCCTGCATCACGGCCAACATCTCTAGTGGGCAAAACATCTGGACAGTAAGTAGAGCCTGGCAGAACATCTGGGCTACGTCTAGACTGGCATGATTTTCCACAAATGCTTTTAACGGAAAAGTTTTCTGTTAAAAGCATTTGCTGAAAACAGCATCTAGATTGGCACGGACGCTTTTCCATAAAAGCACTTTTTGTGGAAAAGCGTCCGTGCCAATCTAGACGCGGTTTTGCGCAAGAAAGTCCCGCTCGCCATTTTCACCATCGGGGCTTTTTGCACAAAACAGTTTTTAGCGTCTACACTGGCCCTCTTGCGCAAAAACATTTCCAGAAAAGGGCTTTTGCCCGAACGGGAATGTCAAAGCATTTGTGCAAGAAGCACTGATTTCGGACAGTAGAACGTCAGGGCTTTTGCGCAAAATCAAGCGGCCAGTGTAGACAGCTGGCAAGTTTCTGTGCAAAAGCGACTGCTTTTGCGGAAAGCTTTCCAGTCTAGACGCAGCCCTGGAGAGTGACCAGGGTCTGGGTTCACTCCCCCAGCAGGTAGCAGAGCACAGGAAAGTGAGTGAGACCCGCTCCCGAGAATTTGAGGCTCGATTAGCTAGTTAGCTCTTCGCTGCCATCTGAAGAGGGGAAAAGCCAACAGAAGAAGTGATCACCCACTGAGGTTGCAAGTGCACAGGAAATTAAAGCCCCCGCACAGAGATGATGCCTGGGGGTGCAAACTGGCAGGCCACTGTGGGCAGATCTAGGAGCAGCAAAGTCCAGCAGAGAAGCCGTATAACTGGCCCTGCCAACATCCTGTAGACACAGTCAGGCTCTGACACCCTGCGGGGGAGGCAGGGCTTAAGGTGTTTCTAAGACATCACAATAACCTACAAGTGTTGGTGGGAACATGCACAAAAAGACAGAATGGTAGAATTAGTCCAAACCAAAAGGCCGACTGATTCAGGGACTATCCTCAGATCACAGCCGGTAACCAAGAACAACATGAGACTGAAAAAACAAACAATGAACTAAATTGGTGAGTTGTTAATTAGGTCTAATTGGTGGGCCAAATAAGGGGAGGAGGAGCCTGTTCCTCCCATCACCCCTTTTGGGTTCCTTAACACTCAGATTTGGGGAGGAATGCATGGACAAACGGACAGGGGCTGCTGCTCTACTGCCTGCCCAGAGGAAGTGAAAGGAACACGCTTCCCATCATGGCCACCACCCCACTCCCTTCTGGGGCCCTGTAACAGGGTCCACCCACTTGTGAGCACCCCTCTGTGGCCAAGGGGGGCCACATCAGCTCTTTGCCTGGCCGTCGGGTACTTTCATTGCTCCCAGGGTCATTTCCCCTGGATGCTGCCCTGTCTGGTTATCTTCAAGGCTCTGAGGCTAGGATCTGACCAACCCTGTACACAGTGCTATCAGTTCTTGTATTAAACTGAT
Source organism: Pelodiscus sinensis (assembly GCF_052426305.1). NCBI lineage: Eukaryota > Metazoa > Chordata > Testudines > Trionychidae > Pelodiscus > Pelodiscus sinensis. The sequence goes on along the minus strand of NC_143076.1, from coordinate 5,855,209 downwards.
GGCCAGTCTTCGGTCACTGGACCTGGGCCTTACCTGGGTCTAAGTTCAGCTCACACTCAGAGCTGTCCATAGTGCTGCTGGTTTCCCAGTCAGTATATAGACCCCGACTTTCCACTTCCACTTCCACTTCCACTTCCACTTCCACTTCCACTTCCACTTCCACTTCCACTTCCACTTCCACTTCCACTTCCACTTCCACTTCCACTTCCCCCCAGGGTCAAGCTCCTGTGAGGAACTGCCAGGCCCTAGCCCAGCAGTTTCTTTTATAGTGGTCTGCTGGGCCCTGATTGGCTGCCACAGAGACAGCCACTCTATCCTGCCTGGAGGACCTCTCTTCTGCTCCTCTTGCTGGGATGGGGTGTGGCAAGGCTCCTGGTCTCCTGTAGGGGGCGTTGGGGCTTAGTCTACCCCATCACAGGCCCTAAGGAGAGAGATCCTGACCAGACTAGAGGAAGGGAACAAAATGACATTGCCACCTCCAGCCAATCCCAAACATCACCAGGGATGTGAGACTTTGCCACCTCCCCCATGTGCATGTCCTGGCTTTCCCTTCTCTATCCTCCTGCTCTCCTTTTGCTTTCTGTCTAATAGGCGCCTGGATTGGCTGGCCTCGTATAGATATATTTCTCAACACTGCTGCAAGTCCGTGACTGGAAAGAAGCAGGTAGATGCAGTGACCCAAACAGCCCGATGCTGGTACAATTTGCCAGGTCTTGGAGTGGCTGACAAGACCACGTGCCGGGCCTGTTTTTCAGCAGTGAGGTTAAAACATGAAAGGCAACCTCGGAGACACAAGCTACAGTTTCTAGCTTAGCTGTTTGTCTCTCTCCTCCTGGTCTGTGCGTGTGTGTTTGTCTGGCTTTGCCCACTAAAAACCGAGATCCATCGTCAACAGCGGGGTAACAGTGCTTCAGCCATTTCAAGCAGTGTGGCTGACCCCAGAGGACAGATTTGATGCCATCTAAGAGACTGTCAGACAAGGGTGGGGGAAGGGTTTCCTAGTTTCCTAGAAACTCACTGCAGCGAAAGGGAAATTGTTCAAAAGAAAGGCTTATTTCATGCTTTACATTTCCAAGCCTTTCGGTACTTTCCCATCGGTTCGGGAACTTTTATACAAGGGCTGTTAGGGGTGCGTTTGCCTTGGGCCGAGGCAGGCTCAGGTCTTTGCGTACCAACCCCTGAGCCTGGTTTAAACCTGGTTAATGCTGGACAAAGACAGAGCCGCATGGGTCACGTGAACACCTTTGGCTCTTTGGGCCCATGTATTCCATCAAATTTTAGTACAAAGAGGCAGGGAGGGGCTGAATTAACTTTCTTCCCCCGCCCCTCAGAGCCGGGTCAGGCAGCCCAGGCTGGACAATGGGAGGGACAAGCAGGCCTCGAGACAGACTTCTGACTTAGGGGGAGGCAGAGCCAGCACATCAGGCCTGAGGAGCAGCACGTAGCCCCCCCAAAGTGAGGGGAGCCCTTAGGGAACATCCACACTGCACGGAAATCCCCCCAGCACCTCCCAGGTGAACAGACTTGGGCTCCGACTGCGGGGCTAAAGCGTACGATGTGCAGACATGCTCAGGCTCTGGTGCCCGGCCTGTCCGGCGGGGCTGAGAGCCCAAACCCGAGTGCCTGCCTGGCAAGTCCACGCCCGGCGGCCAGCGCCCCACAAACTGGAGCAGATGGCCCCGGGCTTGGAGCTTTGGTGCTGCACGTGTTTTATTGCACTGGAGAGGCAGCCTCGAGGCCTAGCCGCCCTGCTCTCCCCCAGCTCTTGGATTTGGGCCTGCCCACCACAGGCGTGATCTCTCTGGGACTCAGAGAAGCAGGCGCTCCTGATCCCCTTGGGACCAGAGGCGTGGCCACAGCCCCGCTCACAGGCACTCAGCTGCACCTTGAGCCGAGAAGTCTGGGGGAGTGAAAGGCCACGGGCCAGCGTCAATTCCTCTCACCCGCTCGTTTCCGGAGGCCGGCTCCTCGATCTCTCCCAGGCTCGGTCTCCTCTCCCTGCTGCATCAAAAACACAGGGAAACGGTCTGGCGTGCCCTCCGCAATCATCTCTCTCCTTTGCTGACCAAGGCTTCCAGCTGAGCCTTCGACACAACCACTTCCCCCTCGGCCTGCAGGACGCGTGGGCCGGAGCAAGGGGCAACACCTGACGCAGACCCTCCGGACAGCCGCCTCTCCCACGTCCATCGCCGCTGCCGCGGGGCCAGGTGGCTTCCTGACGGAGGGCGCGGAGCCTGGAGAAAGCAAAGGCACCGCTCCCATTGCTGAGCCACGCCAAGGCCGAGAGACTGCAGGGACCCCATGTGCTCTCCAGCTGATGCTGCCACAAGTGCAGGGAGGAGAGAAGCCAAGGGCAGCTCAGAGAGCCCTTCCAGCGGTGCTGGTGTGCCAGGCGCTCCCAGGGGAGAGAGCTGGTATGGCCCTCCCAGCCTGGGGCTAAACCAGGAGTGGGGCACCTGCAGCATCCGACTTGCCTGGATCTGGCCCCTGAGGCTTGGGGTCCCCCCCAGCAAAGGGGAGCCTGCGCTGGCTCTCCAGCCCCTCCACACTACCCCGCTGTGGGGCGGGAGCACACAAAATCTACTTGCCTGGGTTTCAGCGGCCCTGGATCCTGAGAAGGTTCCCCACCCCCGGTGAAGAGAACGAGAGGCGTGTGGCTCGGAGCAGGTGAATGGTGTGAAAAGCCAGGGGCGGGGCGGGAGAGAGAAAGGCGGGAACGATGGGAGGCAGGACGGAGAAGCCCGGGGGCCGCCGAAGGGATGGGAAAAGCGAAGAGGGAGAGATGGGGGTGGGCGAGGTCAGGAAGAGGCCAGCGAGCGAGGAGAGCGGGCGCAAGCGTCTCCATCCAGACCTCTCCGAGCGTGGCCGATGACCAGGCCAGGGATCGGATTGGAGCGGGCTGGCTCGCGCCGGCTTATCTATGGCCTGGGCTTGGCCTCCTGCCGCCGAGGAGCACAAGGGCGGCGTTGCCTGAGAAGCAGGCAGCCCCGCTGAGCGTCACTCAAGGGCTCCCCGGTAGCAGGAAAAGGGGCAGGCGATGCACCCAGAGGGACAGGACGCCAGGCAGACAGCTGGGATCCGCCTGGGTTGGGGCTACACGGGGTCTGGGATAAACTGCAGGCTCTGGCTCAATGCAGCCCCGGTTTTGCCTCGCTCTTCCTTCAATCTCTCCTTCCTTGGGCCACTGTTAGGCCTCCCATGGACCATCGAGCGAAAAGGGAGTGCAGCCTAGTAGCTAGTGCAGGGAGGCAGGCTGGGCACCAGGACTCCTGGGACCTAGTCCCGGCTCTGTGACCTTGGACAAGTCACCATCTAACCTGCAGCTCACTGGCCCCCTCTTTAAACGGGGCTAGTACTAAGCCCCCCCCCAGAATGGGGGGCTGTGTCCAGTGCTCCACTGTGTTCCAGTTAGCCAACGGGGCCGGCCAGCCTGCACCCAGCCTGCTTCCTGTCATCTGTGCAGCGGGGGGCCCAGACTCTCCACCAGGCGCTCTGCAGAGTCCAGGGCCTGTGGGGGAACCTCCTAAGGAAGCGGGGAGAGAGGGACGGGGCAGGCGAGCCAGGATGAGCAGCTCAGGGCTGCCGGTGCCACGGCCCCTCGGGTGAGGCGTCCCGCCTGGCCTGTGCCGGAGGCAGCTGCAGAAAGGCTGGCCCAGGCACTGCCCACAAGGAAGCGATTTCCAGTTCGTGGCCCAGAGCTTGAGAGAGCCTGCTCGAGGTGCAGCCAGGGCAGCCTGCAGAGCCGGGGAGGGAACCAGCAGAATGGGGGATGGGTCTGGCTGGAACAGTCCCCCCTGTTCTCTGGCCAGTTCCCAAGGTTACTCAGGGGACAGGGATGGTCCAAGACATTCCCCAGGGAGGGGCTGAGGTCCACGCAGCTCGTCACTCCAACCCAGACTCTGTTGGGGGTTCCCCACAGCCGCGTTGTGCTTCAGAGGACCCCAGATTTTACCGGGGGCCGCAGGGGCCGGTTCTTCACTCCGCTGGAGCTGGGAATGAACTTGCGCGGCTGCACAGAAAGGCTCCCTGGAGCCGGGCCAAGCGACTCAGAGCAGCCTTTGTTAAGGTGTTCAAGGACAACGGGCACTATTCATGCCCCTCCCCATCCACACTGGGTGACAGAATAGCTCTCCCCTCCCCCCACCGCCGCCCGCTGGGCCGTGCCTGCAGAGCAGCACATGAAGACAGCCCAGCATGGCTGCTGAGTGGGCTGAGTTCGCTGGGTCTCAGCCTAGGCCCCTGCAGGAGCTGCTCCGTGGCCGAATTTGCTGAGCTCCGTGTCTCTCAGGCTACAGACGCCCCCAGCCCCCCAGCACTAACTCAGTGGCCGCTGGGGTGGGTGCCAACCCATGTCTCTAGCTACGGCAGGATTTGTTCACCTACGGCAGGGCTGAGGCCTCAGCCCTTCTGCACCTAGGCCGTAGGCAAACAGCCATCAGTCAAGGGCTGTCTCCTGCCACCAGCATCATTGCTTTGGAAGAAAGTCTCCTGAAAGATCTGCACTTCCCACCATCTCTTTTCCACTCGCCCCCACCCCTGCGCTCAGTGCTGCCAGGCAGAGACATGCTAACCAGCTGCTCCCCGTTGCCCTGTTCTGTTACAATGCCTTCCCCCTTCTCAATGATTGTCTGAGGATCAGGAAATCCATCCCTAACAGGATTACTCTGAGCACACAGCCTGCCCCGGCCCTCAGCACTGCCCCCAGCCTATTAGCAGAGATGGAGAGATCAGAGAGACTTACACCAAAAAGAGGACAGGAATACAGGCAACAGCTCTCTCTTGGTGGGTGGTGAACAGCGAGGAAACCTCAAGTGACGGACTTTAGTCTGTGCTTGATGGCAGACAGGGCTCAGGGGCCACTACGCATGGGGCAGTACAAGAACGAGAATGGAATTGAGCAAAGTGACAGAGCTCATTGGGGAAGGGGGGAAAATCAGCTCCTGGAAGACAGAAAAACAGTTACTAATCTTCACTACGTGGGGAGCATTTAGATAATTATGTAATTTGTAGCACGCTAGGGGAATATCCTCAGCCCTGATAGTCTTCCAAGCTCTTTGCCACGCTGAATCCGAACTACACGCCCACATTTCACAGATGGGGAAACTGAGGCACAGAGAAATATGACCCAGGGAATCTGTAATAGAGATGTAGCCGTGTTAGTCTAGTCTAGCTGAAACAAAAAACAGGACTAGGTAACACTTTAAATACTAACAAGATGGTTTATTAGGTGATGAGCTTTCGTGGGCCAGACATAAAGTGCTACATAGTCCTGTTTTTTGTTCCAGGGAATCTGTGGCAGACAGGGAAACAGGACTCCCAGCAGCCATCGTATGCACCAGCCACTAAATCACATTTTTCTCTCTGAAATCCACGTTTAAAAGGTCACTGGCCGCTTGTTTGTCTTCCAAACTCTAAATCCACCTGCCATGCAGCATTTCCAGAAGATACCCCATGTCTCTATTTAGCGGAGCTGTTTGCCTTAGACAAAGAATTGTTGCTAACACTCTATTATAGCTTCCATCCAAATGTGTAGAGAGAAAGTGGAGCGTGTGAGTTGGCGGTGGGGTGGGGAGATCCAGATGGAAGACCCTAATCTTCCAGGACTGCGAGGAACTGCTCAAGCACTTGACATGTGTCCAATGTTCATTCACGTTCTTGGTTTTCTTAATGCCAAACTTTTACCCAAGCCCACAGTCCAAAGTCCATGGATTTCCATCTTCTCCCACCCGGTACTGGTCTCGTACTTAGCCGGCACCAAAGGTCAGTGGCCAGCAGGTGGCGCCAGCAGGAATCTCATCAGCTAATAGCCTCAGTAATGATAAAAATAAGTCCATAAATCATGCACTGGCCTTTAACCCCTCTCCACTTCGGGATCTTCCCGTGGCCACGTTTCTCAAGCAGTGGAGCCCCCGACATCCTGTCACTCGGCCAGGGCGCATTTCTGGGACACAAGGACCCAGGGAGGCTGGGAGCTTTGGCTCAGAGGGCCCAGGCAGGAGTGAAGCGAAGCAGAAACCCCTCGTGCTGGTGGGGAAGGGAACTGAAGCAAGAGGCTCTGGATGGATACAGCCAGGCTGGCTTCTGTAGATGGCGTGATGGGGGAGAGGTGGGGCAGGCCTACCAGGCCGCACAGCCTGCTGCTGGGTTGCTAGGATTAAGCAAGGGGCAAGAAGTATCCACGAGGAAAGACAAAAAGCCCTGGAGTCCAGGGACAGAGATTGCACCGGGGAGCCCAGCCCCCAGAGAGACGTGACCGCTGTCCAGGCACTAAGCTGAGGGAGATGTGCAGACGCATGCCAGCTTGAGCGTGGAAGGGAGCTGGAATAAGACACAGAGCTGGGCCGCATCTGGCTGGGGGCTTGCATACCGCCTATCCCTCTGGACGTGGCACCCACAGACACTCTTCTATCCCACGGGGGACACACCTGAAGACACAAGGGTTGGGGGAGGGGCACTGTCTGGCCTTTGGCACCCTGTGTCAGGCATGGGATGGTTTTGTGTTACCTGCTGCAAACTACAAGAGCCGCCCCGCAAGGGTCGTGGCCTGGAATGCAGCCATTCTCAGAAAGCAGAGCACCCCACATCTCGACGTGCCCAGCTGGACAGGAGCCAGCTCCTCCGGCTGCCGGATGCTGCAAGACAAGTGCATGGGGAAGAGCAGGCAGCGGAGGTATGGCTGGCTGGCCTGCTGCCCACAGACTTTTTCCATGTTCTAGTCTCTTGCTTTTCCTGCAGTATCCTTCATGCTGTGTCCCGCCTTGGGCTTGCTCACCCAACTTGCTTAGCACCAAGTTGGCCAACTCCCCCTGCAAATGTCCCCAAGCAGCCGGCCTTTAGGGCGTTGTCCAACAGGCAAAGGGCCTGGCTCCCGGAGTGAGGATGGGAGGGCGGGTGTGCAGTTTGGACATGGGGGGAGGAGCAAGAACACTGCAGTAGCCACTGGCTTTCCTGGCAGCGCTGCAATGCTGCGCGTCAGACACACCGAGGGGACGCGATTGGTATTGACCCCGTGGGGTGAACCACGTGCTCCACAAGGTGCATAGAGCCCCAAGGCCCTGTCAGCAAAGTCCTCTTCAGACCTGAATCTGGTGACGCTCAGTCCCAGCGCTCACGTGCAACTAGCGTTCTCGGGATGCCTTGAATCCTCAGCTAACTGAGGCCCAGCGCGTCCGCTGGAGAGCCTGGGGAGGGATCACCTGACTAGGGAGGTGGAGGAGAGATTTAGGGGACAGAAGCAGCTGGCCCACCCCTCACAGCGCAGCTACGGCAGTGTTCTTTATGCCTTCTCCAGCGCCTGGGCCTGGCCACCGGAAACAGTCCAAGGCACCTGCTCCCCAACTTGCCCTGGGATCGGCAGCACCATGGACAGTTCTCAGGCATCAGCTGGGGCTCAGCGAGATCTGCCCAGGAGGAGCTGCACAGGAGGCCAGTTTAGGTCAGCTCCTGCCCATCAGCCATGCACGCTGCTCAAGGGAGAGGTTGCTTCCTCCTTCCTCACCACCTGGAGCTGCTGCCTGCCATCTCCCCAGCAGAACCGGGCCCCAGAGTTCTGGGTCTCTCTGTCTCAGGCCTTGCTGTAGCACCGATTTTATTCTCATCCGCCACCCTGTGCAGGGCACCGAACCCCCGCCAGGTACTGGCTATCACTCAGCAAACACAGCAGCTCCCCTTCTCACCGAGCATGCCAGGACCCAAGAGCACTCAGCATTCAGCTGGATCGGTCCCAAGCCCACGTCTTCATTCCAGAGTGTTTCCAGTGCAGTGCTAGGAAGGCAGTGTGCCCTAGCAGTTAGAGAAGAGTTCTGGGCCCACGTGAAATCAAGGACACACTCACTCTCTTTATGCCTCAGGGCTGCTTATCTGTAAACAGACGCTCAGGGCGCCCACCTGCCGGCCGGCCACGCGTACGGAATTGTTGTTTTCCAAGCACATTGCTGCCTTGGGGGGTGGTGTTACAGGAGTGCTAAGACATAGTCCTCTACGAGAATGGCCAAGCCTGCCAGGGTAATCACAACCGCTCTGGGTGCCACTGACAAACCAGCGTGTTCCCGCCGCTCCCTGTGCTGCCGGGTGTGGGACACAAGCACAGTGGGATGCCGCCTCTGCCTCCAAGACCCTTCAATCTAAATAGACCAAAGGCAGCGGGGAAAGACCACGGGCCAGCGGCTCAACCATTCTAGCATCCTGTCCCCTACACCAGACAACGCCTGGGCAGCCTTTCCCAGCTCGTCGCCATGGGCAGGCTACAGTCTTCCTTCTGACCTTGTGTGTGGAGCTGTTTCACACACACACCACAGCCCCGGAGATTGCTCAGCCCCGGTGTGACGGCCAGTCGGGGTCCCCCTGATCATGCGGCCCCGGAGCAGCAAGAACAGACTCCGCCAGCCAGTAGAACAGGGGGGTTTATTGCTTCTCAGAGATACAGCCCAGCACAGATGTAACGTGGCTACAGGAGTCTGGACCAGGATGCCTCAGACCCCTTGGGATGGGTCCCTGGGCCCCTCGATTCCAGCCCCTCCTTAGTCTGTTTCCTTCATGGTTCCAGCCCAAGACTGCCCGGCTCCCAGACCCTGCCCCAAACCAGGTGTTCGTCTCCGCCTCCCTTCCTTTGTCTCTCCCCTGGGGAAAGAGCCTCGTTATCAGGTTAATACACATGTGGGTGAGGCAGTGGGAATCACACAGCCCAGCGCAGGGGGACACCGGCTTACAGAGCAGACAGCCCCACTATGCCACACCCGGTGTGCAGGCTGAGGGCCTGCCTCCTTCGCCACCTGGGCCCTGGGCCAGAGAAGCTCTCCCTGACGGGCCTTCGCAGCAGCTCTGGCATTTGCCTCGTTCCAGCCTCCTCCTTTCCCCGCCGGGCTCCTGGGACCTAGAAGCCAGGAGAGCGAGTGGTCGAGCCTGGCCAGCTCCGAGCAGATCGCGGCCCTTCCCAGTCTCAGCTGCGTCCTCCAAACCATCTGCTTGGCCATCGCTCTGTCTCCAGCCAGTATGTCCCTCTAGCCCCAGGGTTCCCAGTCGGGGACCACACACGGCCAACCCCCAGCCCTTCCCACCTTGGGGTGCGAAATCCTCCCGCAGGGACCGCTGCTCTGACTGGTCCTTCCCCGTCAGCTCTCAGCTGGCTCCCCTCTCTCGCCCTTCTGGAAAGGGAGCTGGGGGTGGGTTGTGACCCCAAGGCAGAGCCACCAGACAGCAGCCCCACTTGGCTTGATCCGTACCCTTGGCACCCCCACACGCAGCATGGCAGCCCCGCGCCAAGCCAATCAATTCATTGCTGGGCCTGCTTGCACACCACACTCACTGGCCACAGGCCTTTAAGGGAGAGCGGTACCCGTCTGTCTCTAGTCGCTCTCAGAGAGAGGCTGCCTTCCCCGATGGCTCTCCCCTCCCGCCTCTCCCTCTCCTTTGCCGAGGAAGGTCGCTGAGAGGAGCCGTCGGTCCTGACAAGGGTTACGGCCTGGACCCCACAGGACCCTCCCTCCCTGGCTTCATGCTCTGGGCTCTGGTACCCAGCCTGGCCAGTCCCAGATGCTCTGAAGGAGGCCTCCGGGGCCGTGGTGTGCAGCGCTGTCCACCCTGGCTGAGGGAGAAGCAGGGGGGTGGGGCTGTCAGAATAGGCCCTGACACAGGAGGTTCGCTGACCCTGCTCTTGGTGTGAATCCACACTGACATTACAGCCCAGAAACCCATCCGGCTCTCGCTGCCCACGCTGGTGGGCCCGCTCCTCTCCGTCCCTATCCCAGCCGCTGTGTTACTCACGCTGCACAATGACATTTCTGGCCCCCAATCCCCTTTATTTATAGCCTCCGTGACCTTCTCCTCTTCCTCCCATACACCACGTCCCCCCAGCAACCCAACCATGCCCCCAGCCCAGCCACTGCACTCCCTGGCCCCCCTCCCTTCGGGGAAGCGCTTCTTACATCTAGGAGCAGGAGCGGACAAGCAACTGTTTGCCGCCCTGCTCTTCCCAGTCCCAGTAAAGTTCGAATTAACTAATTCGAATTAAGTTAGTTCGAAATAGTGCTGTAGTGTAGACATACCCAGAGAGAGGCTGTCTTGTAAGTCTTGCCGGGAGCGTCAGAAGGGCCTTTTCATCGGCAGGCCTGTAAAGTCAGAGCTCTGGGAAGCAGCAGCCTTTTGCCGCGGGGGCGGAACTTGCCAGGCAGGTGCGGGGAGGGCAGGGGAAGAGGATTTTAAAACGCACTAGTTCACTTTATAATGCTTCAATCACCACTCCCGGCCGCCAGGAGCTCCCCGCACCCCGGCCTGCTGGGAACGTGCTGTCATTTCCGTCGTGGCTTTCTGTGGCCTGGCGCTCAGTTGCACCCGCAGAATGCGCTCTCCTTTGGGGAGAGGGCTAGAGGGCAGGGTACAAACACGCCATTGGTTGTGGGGGGCCAGATGGGATCAGCCAGATTCCTGGGTTCTAGTCACAGCCCTGCTACTCAATCACAGGGTGACTTTGGGCAAATACCGTTTTCCGGCTCGTTGCCTCAGTTTCCCCTTCTGTTGCATGAAGGGCAAATGCCAGTTCCTACCCTGGAGGGAGAGGGAGCTGGGGAGAGGTAGTTCATGGATGTCTCTGAAGTGCTCTGAGAACAGCTCACAGAGCACGCTACAGTGGGGGAAAGCGTTGGAAAGAAATGCTTTCAGTGCTGGCCGGCCCCGGGGATTCACCTGCTGTAAACCAGTCCCCTTTGCACCCTACAATCCTCCTCCCCATTTTTAGCTTCCTTCGTTATCCCTTTGATTGGGCCAACAGAATCCTACCCTCCGCCCCATCCTTTCCCCCTTCAGCCCCCACCCAAGAGCCATGTGTGTAAGAGACAGGGATCTGTCCTGCCCCAACACATACATACACGTACGCACCCCCCAATCCTGACTTTAAAAACCATCCCATTGGTGCAGACTTCGTTAAGCAGCCGCTGATGCCCATGTCTCCTGCAGGGGTACGTCTACATGGCACAGTTATTTTGGAATACGCTATTCCAGAATAGTTATTCCGAAATAGCTTATTTCGAAATAGCACGTCTACACTGCAGGGAAGCTTCAAACTGAGTCCTAGGCAGGTTTCCCTAATGGAGATGTGCTGTTTCGATGTAGAGCCCCAGGAGGAATAACTTAGGGTGTGTCTAGATTACATGTCTCTGCTGACAGAGGCGTGTAAATTAGACTACCCGACATAGTCAATGAAGTGGGGATTTAAATATCCCCGGCTTCATTCAACTAAGCGCTGTGCCGGCTCAGCTGATCGTCGGCACAGCGCGCGAGACAAGACGCGGATCGGCCGACAAGGGAAGCCTTTGTCGACCGCTCCTGTAAACCTCATTTCACGAGGCACAAGGGAGCGGTTGACAAAGGCTTCCCTTGTCGACCGATCCGCGCCTTGACTCGCACGCTGTGCCGACGATCAGCTGAGCCGGCACAGCGCTTAGTTGAATGAAGCCGGGGATATTTAAATCCCCGCTTCATCGACTATGTCGGATAGCCTATTTTACATGCCTCTGTCGGCAGAGGCATGTAATCTAGACATACCCTCAGAATGGCCCTGGTGAGGGGCCATTTCGAAATAGCAGCAGTGGGGCATCTTCGTACGCTTTATTTTGAAAGAGCTATTTTGGAACAGGCGTTATTCCTCGTGGAAGGAGCTGCACAGAAGACGGAATAAGACATGCATTATTTCAAAATCACGGAATGGCCGTGTGGACGCGCGCACAGTTATGTCGGAATAACGGCCGTTCTTCCGAAACACCTTTGAGGTGTAGACACACCCATGGAGGCCTCTGTGCACGTCCCTGCTGCTCTAATGACTCCTCTCACGCTCCAGCAGTGGGCCCTTCGACCAAATTACAATTGATTCCTTACTCCGACCTGCTCGATGGCATCGACCGGCACATCAGAAAGACAAATCTGAGCCCGCACCTCTGCAAGGAGCCAACAGGTGCTCTGCACGGGGGCCCCAGCTCCTTCAGGACAGCAGCAGCCCACCCAAGCAATTGCTCTGAGCCAGCAGTGCCAGAGCCCACATCCATTCCGGGCAGCGGAGTGCGAGGCGTTAACAGGCACAGAAATAGCTAGGCTCTGAGTCTGCCCCACAAGTTAAGAGGAGACTATGCGTGGACACCGATGGTAAGCTGAGCCCCCCAAGAGATTCAAATGCCACCGATTAGCAGGGCACCCACAGACGGCAGCATGCGTTTCTACTGGGGGTGCACCTCCTCACATGCCTGGTGTGCATAAAATTTATTCCACACATGGATGGAAACAATTAAAGGGTGCATTGGTCAAGACCCTAATCACTAACCCACAGAGGCCCTAGACTGCACAGATTAAGGGGTTCCAAGGAATGGCAGAGCAGCATTGGCGGCTTGATGCATTTCTCACCACCTCTCTTAGCAGGCAAATGCTGGCTCTGCGCCCACCGGTGGCACAAGCTGCATTTTCTTCACAAAGGGTCGTCTCCTCCCAGGCCTGCACAATGGGGCTCCACAGTGTGGTGAGGATATTGACATTCCGGATGAGCAGGGATCCAGAACCGGGCCCCCCCGCCCAACACGACCTTCCCGCCTCTAGCCCGTGGGATGGGACACGGAACCGTGTCTCCAGAGGACAAGTGGTTATAGGAAAAGGCACCAATCACACGCTGCCTCCATTCATTCAATGCGCTCACCTGTGGGCGGAAGACCCAGGCCCGCTGCCTGCCGAGGACATTGAAAATGGGGCTGTGGTGTAGCTAGGCTTCCCTGAGAATCCAGCCCCACGTGTGGGTGCTGAACCCTCGACCATCTGGCCCCACGTTATGCTTTGCCTTGCTCCAGCCCCTTTCGTCAGAGCTGCTCAGAGCACGCGGCACGTGCCAAGGCCTCGCCGTGATGGCGTTTCGCTACTTCACGGGGAAGATGAGGATTAGTAGCCCTGTTTCGCAGATGAGGAAAGCGACTCAGCCAAGGAATCCAACCGAGGAATCCTGCTTCCCAATTGAGTGCGCTAACTACTAGGCAACACAGCTTCCCCCGTGCTTTATCTGCAAAGACACGCCTGGATGCCTTTCCTTCAGCCTCCATCTCTTCCTCTGCCCTTCCCTCTGCCATTTGTCCACCCGTAACAGGTCACACAGCAGGGATCCAGGCCGTCCAGGTGTCAGCTCTGCCATCAGCTCTTGCCGGGGGAATGTGACACTTACAGTCAGTGTCAGGGTGGCATTAAATGCAGCTCCTGGACGCCAGCTCTCGGGGGCGCTGCAGTCACCCCGCTAAGCTGTGCTGCCCCCTCTTTGCGTCTGTGAGTGCACACTGAGGGCGCTGTAGAAATTAGCAGTGAAATCGAACCTTCCCCGTCCCTCCAACGAGCAAGGTCCACTCGGCCTTCTCCCACAGGACAGCTCCCCTTGTTACTACTCAGGATCCCCCCAGTGCAATCCCCCCCAAAATGAAGACCTTCCCCCTTCCCCCGCTTGAGCACACCCGGCCCCCTCCATGCACACTGGGGAGTGCAGGGGTACAATGTGAAGACATTTCCGCGGCTGTTTCAGAACCAGCTGCTGGTTGCTAACATCCTGCTCCCGTGACAGCGCGAGAGCTGTGCGGGGAACCGCAGCGCAGGGGGAGAGGCGCTCAGGCCGGGGAGCGGGCAGGGGGCCTAGTGGGATGGGGGTGCCGCCCCAGGCTCCTATCCGATCCCTTTGATCTGAACTGCTGGCTCCAGCCTTTGCCCAGCCGGATGAAAAGGGCCCCTGGTGCCATCTCCTGGTAACAGGCTGCCCCCCTCCCTTGCCGCTCTGAGCAAGGGACCTTCCACGCTGTCCCAAATGCTTGTTCTGTGCGATGTGACCCCTCAAAACACCGCCCCTGCCAGCCCCCTGCAGCCCGGCAAAACGAGACTCGCCCCTCTCAGAAGGGGACGCACCCGTGCACAGAGACACTTCTCTGACCCCTCCTCCCAATGACATTCCAGCCTGCCCCTCGGCCTGGGACCCTCCGCCCGGCCCCGGCATCTCTGGGTTCAGCTCAGCCTAGCACAACACCCCACGAGAGACTCACTTGCCTTCCCCAGAAAAGCCCCTAACCCCACTGCAAACACGTCAGCTCCATGGAATACCCCCAAACACAGCCGCAGCCGCCCGCTTCCATACACCTCAACCCTGCGCACATCCAAGACCCCCCATCTCCTTGCACACACGCACGCTGTCTTGGAGGAGCCGCCAGTGGTGTACGTAGCACCCAGGGCACAGAGAGGGGAGGCAGGCGCAGCTTAGACCCAGCCCGGGGTACTTCTTCCTGCTCGCAGGCTCCGGGCTAGCTGCGTGGCTGTCCTGGCACAGACAGGGCTGGAATCCTGAGCCGGGGCATTGTGCCGGCAGGAAAACACAGGCAGGCTCGTCCAAAAGTCACGCCGGAGGCCAGAACCAGGTCTCCTGAGTCCCAGCCGAGTGCCTAGTCATGGCCCCATGCTGCTACTGGCTCTGAACAGGGCGGGGGAGGCAGAGCGGCCACACAGCCAGCAGGCCCCAAGCTGGCGGGGGGTTGGTCCTCGTCAGAGGGGCCTGCCGGCTGCTGCCGTTATCGAGAGGCAGAGATCAGGCTGGCGCGGGTGCTGCACAGGCCTGACATGAATCCAGCTCTCTGGTAGCAGGCAGGCCTGTGCTCCAGCGCATGCTGTCCCATGGCTGTCACCGGCCACGATGAATGGGTGAGCCCGAGGCCCCGGCCCGTAGTTACTATGCAAGCAAACAACCTAATTGGCTTCTATTTCTAGGGAAAATGTCACGGAACTCTACGAGGTGAGGAACTGCGTCGTGAAGCTTTGGCATGGTCTGCGGCACTGCTTAGCGCGTTAACTCTCCCGCCGCCGGCCTGGGAGACCGAGAGCTGTGCGGGACTCGCTGCAGACACCCAGCAATGCTTCCATGCCTGCCTCCGGCCCCCCACCTAGCATCTCTGCTCCCTTGGTGCAAACCCGCTTCGGCAGCAGTCCTACTTAATAATCAAGATGCTTCCCGGGAACTGAATTAAGCCTTAATGATACTTGATAGTGAGGGCAGCTGATGAAGTAGGACAGTTCTGCTAGCCGGGGGAGCACCGAGGGAGGAAAGAAAGACCCAGAGAGGGGGAAGCGACCACCGGGATGCTCACAGCTCACCGACGCGCTAACAGTCGTCGAACTGCACCCAGAGCATGTTGTGCCCATGGTCGGGATGCAAGCGGCTGCCCACAGCGCAGGAGAAAAGGACGCCCAACGGGGTTCTCCAGGCGTCTCTCTGAGCCGCGTGTTCGTTATGGGTGAAGCGGTGTCAGCCAGAAGGGGCCCAGCTCCGCCGTTTGCGAGGTGTGGGCAAACGGAACAGGGAGACTGCTCCCCAGCGGTAAAGCAGGCAGCTTGGATCTGGAATGGGCAGGAGACGAGGCAGAGGCTTATCTCAGTCCCCTTTCACAGAAACGTGGCACCTGCGTCTGCTCTTAGCCCAGGGCCCGTCTCCAGCTCCAAGTGCCACGTGTCGCTTTGAGGAATCCCACAAATTGGGTTGGAGGGTCCCCCATCCCACTGGGCACTTGGATTCTGCCACATCCCACTGCCTTCCATGGAGGAGCAAGGCCTGCTGGAAGCGTCAAAGCCCTTCCTGATGTCAGGCCGCCCAAGAGCCCGGAGAAAGGAGCTTTCCCTAGGTCTTCGGCCAAGGGCACAGCCGGCTCCTCTCCTCACTTAATTCACGTCCCAGGAATCTCCTGCTGGAATCAATCCCCCGGCGATGACTGAGAACACGCATTGGCCGTTCCCCCAGGCAGGGGATTAGCCCAGCTCTGCCGTTCTCCACGGCTCTTGCCCCACTGCCCCCCCGGGCCCCGCTGCCCCCACAGAGAGGGCAGTTGGGTGAGGCCTGAGGGGAAACACCTGCCAGAGGAACAGGGTGATACAGCTCCTGCCTAGGCCTGGTGGTGGCGAACACCACGGGGTTCTTTCCACAGGCTGCTGGCCAGACAGGCCGACCCAGGGTTCTCGCTGGCTGGCTAGCTCCCGGGCAGGCTCACGGCTCCGTGCCACTCTACGGAGCCTCCCACGTCATGGCCAAATGCAGGCTCAGCCACCAGCGAGCACAAGGCCACACCAGCCCTCAGCATCCCGAGTTCTTCCCAGAGCTGGGCTTACAATGGTGCCATGGGAGCTGGGCCCATGCTCAGAAGGGCCCAGCTTCCCCGCACCCTCTGAGCCCTCTGTCCTGCTCTATTTGCCCTGCGCCCTCAGACCCTGCCAGCCTGCTGACCCCCATCCCACGCCCACTGACCCCATCTTGCGCCTCTCGGCCTGCCCGCCTGTTGGCTGAGGGCTCCTCTCCACCTCCTGGCCTCACCCGCTGGCTTCTGTCTGCCCCCGGCCATACCCCAGTGCCCCTCCGGCTCCTCTCTGCTTCCCGCTACTTGTGGGGCCCCACCCGTCTCCACCTTAGACTGGAGCAGAAGCCTGGCCAGTCTGGGGGTGGCATAATGGGGGGGGTGGGACTGGGCCCCTCCATGCACATGGGTCCTGAGGGAGCCTGGCTGGGGCAGGTCCTGGCCTGGCTGGTTGCATCGCGCCTGAGGGGCCAGTCCGATTTCCCACCCAGGACCAGCCCTGACAGCTCAGCCCGGCAGACACAGCCACCTCCTGAGGGCTGGCGAGCGCGGCTGGGAGGCCGGCTTGGGGGAGTGGGTGCCTGGAGGGCCGGGGCTCAGAGGATGCGGGGAAGCTCGTCGGGGCACAGGGGGGTGCCAGGCACTGGTGATGGGGCTGTGGGCAGAGTCTGGGGGTGGCACTGGCTGAGTGGGCCCTGCCAGAGGGAGTCGTGGTTGGGTGGGGAGGACTGTGGTGGGCCATTGTGCGCCTGCAACTGCCAGTCTAACCAGTGCCCTCGCCCTGGGCTGGGCAGAGCGGGGCTGCCCCTCTCAGGCCATGCTCCTGGCCCCCTCCCCTGGCCCGCAAAAGGCCACCCAGCCCTAGCTCTCTCTGGGGTGCGGGCTGTGGCATGGGGTGGGGGGGTCATGAGTCGGCCTCGCGCAGCCCCTGTTCCACTGGGCAGTGAGCAAGCAGGGGAGCACGGGCGGGATCGAGGTCCTGCCGCAGCAGGGCCCAGCGCTGCCTCTTCTTGCCTTTCCCTGGGCAACAGGGCTCACATGGTGGGTCGGGAACCCACAGTGGAGCACGAGTGACCCTGTTTCAGGGCTGGCTTAGACTTGCTGTGGCCCGGGGCCTGGCCCTCAGTGCTTGAGGCCAATGTCCAGCCAGGGCAGCAGGGCTCAGGTTATAGGCCCCCTGCCTGGGGCTGAAACCCTTGGGGGCTTCCCCTTCCATCGGGGGGGCGTGGGGGTGGGCCTTCGCCCCCTACCCCCACCCTGTGCAGTCATGTGTCCTGTCCAAAGGGGTCACAGTGCAATGATGTTTGAGCACCCGTGTCCTGGGGAACGGATGATGTGGCAAGTGGGAAATTCAATCAGGTCCCGGGGTTAGTTTCCTGGATGACCACAAATGAATCTGCAGAGGGGGATAATTGAATCAGCAAGTCCATGAAGGATCAAAGCTAAACCTCATTCCCACCGATTACTGCACAGATGGGAAATGCACATGGATTCCCTCGCCTGCGCCTCGCACCTGCTCCGAAGACATCTCCAGGATAACTATCCCTGCCCCCTCCCAGGCGGGTCCAAGGAAATAGTTGCGGCCGTCCTGTCTAATCCACAGAGGTGACACACCCGTCCTACAAGGAGCACTGGCGCAGAGCGATGCCGGGCCACGAACACACACTCACACGGGTTGCCAAGGGAGGCAGTGCAAGAGGAGAACGAGGAGGTACGTGCCGCGAGGGCAGGTCTCCTTCGCGGAGCCCCACCACTGGCCGCCGGTGCTGGCGTTCTTTGGCTCCCACGAGCCAGGCCCACATGGCTGGAGAAAGGGGAGGTTGGAATCCCAATGCTCCGGGTGTGCCGGGGAGCTATCTAGCAGTGGTGCTGTTGGCTGCCGTGTGGACAGGGGCGCTGTGCGGACAACTCCCAGGCCAGGTGACGGTTACGTGCAGGGAGGGGCATGAGGATCCTGCCAGCGTGCGCTGAGTTGGGGGAATAACAAGGAGATAAAGGGGAGATACAGGGAGTGGAAGTGGCTCACAAGAAGAAATGCCCGGCTGCGGCTGATGCCAAGCGGGGATGTGTGCAGATTTTCCTTCACCCTGCAGAAATAGGAGTGTCCTTCAAATGGTGGCCAATTTGTGTGGAGAGATGCGCACAGACAGCCTTTCATCTACCAGCGCAACGAGGGTCCCACCCACCCGTTCACGCTCCAGGAACAGGGCTCTTCAGGATCAAATGCCATTCAACAATTTCCTGCTCAGCGTCCATTAGAAACCACCGCCCCAAACAGCCCCTCATGCCAATTACCGCCCCGCCGCGGAAGCGGCTGTCGGATCCTTCAGCTGACTACACCGGGCAGCTCACCCACTTGCAGAGAAACAGCCACTTGCTTGCGAATTTGCAGCCGCCCCTTCGACGGCGCGGCTGTCATGCCAATTCCAGCACCCAGCAAGCACATCCCCCATCTCACCCTGCCCAGGCAGCCCGGCCTGGCCGGAGGAAGCCCTGGGGACCTTGCCAACCCCACCGGACCGGCAGGAGCAGTGGGGTGAGGATACATTGGACACGTCCCTCATCGGGTGGGATTTATTTTGATCATCTCTAATCCTTTGCCTTGATTATGGACTCTCCAAATCCCATTAGCTGGAGTTTTTTAATGTTCTGTTATTAATCCCATCTTGGTAATCTGACAGTTATTGATTTTTATTTTTAACTCTCGTGTTATTATTGAGCTCACAGGCAAGAGCCCCGTTCCTGTGCCCGCCGGTTTCCCTTCTAGCACCCAGGAGTGTGGTGGCCACAGGCGGTGACTGGCCCACGCTCAGTGCTGCTGCGAATCTATGGCCTGCACTGAGCGGACTGGGTGCTGACGGACGGATCCCCCGGCCTACACGAGCACTTTCCCCTCCCTCAGGCTGGCCCTACAGCCAACGTGGGTCTGGTCCCTAGCTCAGGCTTCCAACACAGGAATCCCCTGGCTTTGGCCAGGAGAGCAGCTGGCATGTGTGCCCACGGCAGAGCTGGCCCACGGGTCAGATCCCGAGAGCTGCCAAGCACTAGCCAGCGGCCAATGGCCAGCGGCTCTCAAAACCGTGAAGTGCTCGAGCACAGGGACTGAAGACAAGTGCACCAATCAGGCTTCATTCCTCCCCCCGCCTGCTCCATGCCAGCCATGTACTTCCCGAAAGCAGCGAGCTCCAAGCTCCTGTGCACAACGGCAGCACCCCCTGGGCATGGCCAGGCCCCATCTCCTTCCCCACCCACCATCTTTGGCCCACATCTAGGCCCACCTTGAAGACATCCATTCCTGATGTCTTTCGAGCTGGACCGGGTACATGGCCCAGTGACCTGTCCCTGTGTCCCCTGCCAGCGGCCATTGGATACTGACAGGTTTGCAGGCTTCCAGACGCATTCCTAAGGTGCAGTATTGGCCACCTGGAGAGCCGTGGTCCTTGGGGCCCTGCTAATTAGCATCGTCATGGACTGAACGATTGTTCTTCACAACAGGCAGCCCAGGCCCACTGCTCTGTCTCAGGCAGAGAACATTCACAGTACAAGCACGGAGCCCATATTCATAACTCCACATACAGGCATCACACCAGCACATGAGTAGCACACATAGAATCAGTACAACACAAGCTTTCATTTGACACCTCACATGGCCCCCTTTGTATAGACTTTGGGGCGCGCACACACACACACACACACCCCGTAGGTGCAGCAGTGATCTGTCTGCTCCCATAAAACCCAATAACGTGACATGCAGGAGGGTGTGGCTGGGGGTTGCCTCCCCAATCCTAGATTCAGCCATCGCCCCATCCTAATGCCAATCCCCTTCCTCCGGTCCTACAGCCCTTCCTGCTGTTTGAGTCCCAAGCCCAAGCAGCTCCTGCGCTCTCAGTGTGAGGCCCCTGCGCGCTCCAGGCGCTCACCATGGAGCCAGCTCGGCCCTGCCCGGCTGAGGCCACTCCGCAGCAAGCGGTTCCTTGACAGAGGCCTGGCTGCAGGAGTTCACAGCCTCCCGCAAGCCAAGCGCGCCCACAGTGCCCAGCCTTCCCGACCGCGTGGCAGGCCCGGGCCAGGGTCACGTGGCATTAGCGAGGCTGTCGGGATGCCGGCACTTGGCACGGCACTGTCCCTTGGGCGGGCGTTTACTCACTCGTAAAATCGTTCCCCAGTCGCTGAGCGGGAGGGAAGCGGCGCCCGCCACGGGCTGATTAGGAAGGAGCCATTAGCACCCAGTCAAAACAGCTTTTTTAAAACGAGCTTTGACAAAATTGTCACATTAGATGCCTGGGAATAAAGGGAGCAGCACAGCCTGCACCATGCAATTTTACATCATTTTGACAGCTCACATTAAGGCAACCGAAGGCACCTCTGGGAAATTACCTCCCCGTTCGGCATCGCTCGCAGCAAATGAAACGCCTCTGAGGAGCAAGACAGTCTGTCAGGCTGTGTCATGGCGTCACCTTCTCCAAGGGCAGGGCCACCGAGCCAGGAGCTCCTCGGAGCAGAACTGGGTGACTGTTCAGTACAGCGTGGGACCAGGCTCAGAGCCACGGTACTAGGAGTGTGGCAGGACAGGAGAGAGCCTGGGAAGGGGCTCCCCGGCCATTTGCCTGGGGGCTTGTCTTGTGGGTAGAGGCTGGACCGCAGCGTGGGAGACGCAAGTTTAATTCCCACGAGCTGGTCAGAGAAAACACTGGTGCACTCAGCGTGCCTCTCCCCATGGGACAGTGGATTCCGATAGCGTCTCTAGGAATGGCACCGCTGGATCCTTGCCTGCAGGTGGGAGGATGCTGAAAGTCCTGCTGGTTGAGCCACCTCCCAGCCCAAGCAGGGTTAAACCCGGCTGGTAGGAATCACCTCCGCCTTGCCCGCCCCAGAGCACGGTCTGCGCCTGTGAGAGTGGAACACCAGCTACGGAGGAGACCGACGTCCCGGGCCTGAAATCCCCCCTCAGGCTGGGGGGAGGGGGGAGGAAGCTGTTGCTATTCAGCGCCCGATGTGAAACGGCAGGTTTCAGCCCCGCTCCAGGGGGAATCCAGAGCACCACAGACCGGTGGCACTGGGAAACGTGGCCGCCTCGGCAGCGAGACCAAGGCCGGGTGAGGATTTCACTCTCCCCTCAGCGCTCGCGGGTTCTACAGGGCAGGTCTGGGATGCTCTGAGGAGACAAGATGGAGAGAAAGCCGCCGTGGCTGTTTGTCTGTCCAGGGCCGGTAGAGGCCACCAGCCCCCAAGTCCCTTTCACCCCAGCTGACCCTGGCCCCTCTCACCAGCACTGCTAAAAGCCTGTGTCGCCCCTGGGGCCAGGCAGTGCTGCCGGGTCTAACCAGTCCGACAGGAAGTGAAAGGTCCTGGATTCTGTCAGGCGTGTCTACACGGGACGGTTTGTGCGGCAAGCCAGGAAGTGAACACGCAGTGCACTAGTGGGCAGCATCCCATGCACTCTGCAAGTCCTGGAGTGTACTCCGAGGTGCTCCTATGCCTCACAGACCCTTCAGGCCAGCCTCGGCTTCCCCCAGGCACCCCCAAGCCCGTCGGATCCCAGCAGGAAGCCGTGCTCCCCGAGGTGGCCAATGGCTGCAGTCCTGGACTGGGACTTCAGCAGAAGGAGAACGCGAGTCCCGCGCTTCCTCCCCAGCAAGCAGGGCATCGCTAATGGAATCTGACGGGGAGGGTCCAGGGGAGAGTGCAGCCATACGAGGAAAGGCGAGAGGATTATGAATATTCATGAAGCTAATTAAGCAACAGTTAATTGGAAATTGCTGGATTTTATGGAGACCTCAGACTTCAGTATGTGCCGTAATCAGAGCAATCTAACAAGTACATCCAGCACCTTCCTCTCCCTGCTAGTGTCTTGGCGGGGAGGGGAAGACAATAGGAAGAAGTGTGTAAGCAACTCGGTAGGGCAAATGGATTAGCTGGCAGGACTCCTGGGTTCTCTTCCTGGTTCTAGCCCTGTTCTACTGAGTCAGCTTGGGCAAAGCCACTTAGGGGCATAACTTATTTTGAGGGGCATAATCTATTAGGGTATGTCTACACTACCCCCTAGTTCGAACTAGGGTGGTTAATGTAGGCAACTGAAGTTGCAAATGAAGCCCTGGATTTGAATTTCCCGGGCTTCATTTGCATCTTGCCGGGCGCCGCCATTTTTAAAGCCCCGCTAGTTTGGACTCCGTGCCCGCGGCTACACGCGGCATGGAGTAGGTTTGGATTAGGCTTCCTATTCCGAACTACCGGTACACCTCATTCCACGAGGAGTAACGGTAGTTCGGAATAGAAAGCCTAATCCGAACTACTACTCCGTGCCGCGTGTAGCCGCGGGCATGGAGTCTGAACTAGCGGGGCTTTAAAAATGGCGGTGCCTGGCAAGATGCAAATGAAGCCCGGGAAATTCAAATCCTGGGCTTCATTTGCAACTTCAGTTGCCTACATTAACCACCCTAGTTTGAACTGGGGGGTAGTGTAGACATACCCTTAGAGTTCTTTGAAGGGGTTAACAAACATGCGGACAAGGGGGATCCAGTAGATATAGTATACTTGGATTTTCAGAAAGCCTTTGACAAGGTCCCTCACCAAAGGCTCTTGTGTAAATTCCATGGCCATGGGATAAGAGGGAAGGTCCTTTCTTGGACTGAGAACTGGTTAAAAGACAGGAAACAAAGGGTAGGAATAAATGGTAAATTTTCAGAATGGAGAAGGGTAACTAGTGGTGCCCCCCAAGGGTCAGTCCCATTCAACTTATTCATAAATGATCTGGAGAAAGGGGTAAGCAGTGATGTAGTAAAGTTTGCAGATGATACCAAACTGTTTAGGATAGTCAAGACAGAAGCAGACTGTGAGGGACTCCAAGAAGATCTCACCAAACTGAGTGATTGGGCAACAAAATGGCAGATGAAATTTAATGTGGGTAAGTGTAAAGTAATGCACATCGGGAGAAATAACCCCAACTAGACGTACAGTATGATGGGGGCTAATCTGGCTACGACAAATCAGGAAAGAGATCTTGGAGTTATCGTGGACAGTTCTCTGAAAACTTCCACACAGTGTGCAGCGGCGGTCAAAAAGGCAAATAGGATGCTAGGAATTATTAGGAAAGGGATAGAAAATAAGACCCAGAGTATCTTACTGCCCCTGTATAAAACTATGGTTCGCCCACATCTTGAATACTGTGTACAGATGTGGTCTCCTTATTTCAAAAAAGATATTTTGGCCTTGGAAAGGGTTCAGAAAAGGGCAACTAAAATGATTAGGGGGTTGGAATGGGTCCCATATGAAGAGTGATTAAAACAACTGGGACTTTTCAGTTTAGAAAAGAGGAGACTGAGGGGGGATATGACAGAGGTCTATAAAATCATGAGTGGCCTGCAGAGGATGAATAAAGAAAAGTTATTTATTAGTTCCCTAAATAGAAGAACTAGAGGACACAAAATGAAGTTAATGGGGAGCAGGTTTAAAACTAATAAAAGGAAGTTCTTCTTCACACAGCGTGTAGTCAACCTGTGGAACTCCTTGCCAGAGGAGGCTGTGAAGGCTAGGACTATAATAGAGTTTAAAGAGAAGCTAGATAATTTCATGGAGGTTAGGTCCATAAAAGGCTATTAGCCAGGGGATAGAAATGGTGTCCCTGGCCTCTGTTTTGTCAGAGGCTGGAGAGGGATGGCAGGAGACAAATCACTTGATCATTGTCTTCGGTCCACCCACTCTGGGGCACCTGGTGTTGGCCACTGTCGGCAGACAGGCTACTGGGCTAGATGGACCTTTGATCTGACCCAGTACGGCCGTTCTTATGTTCTTACGAGTTCCTTTCAAAATAGCTTATTTCGTCACTTGGCACTGTCTACACAGCTGTCTGCACAGTGCCAAATTTTGAAATAAACTGCTATTCCAAAACGTCCCTTACTCCTCGTGGAACGAGGTTTACAGGGACGTCTCAATAGGGAGCTCATTATATTTCAAAGTAACAGGCTTGATTCAAAGAATGGAATAGCTATTTTGGGATACCAGAAGTATCCCGAAATAGAGCCGCAGCGTAGACGCACCCTTGCTTCCCTTCTTTTTCCTTCTCTATAAGGTGGATATCCCTTGCTGGTAGCTGTGGCTCAGGTCAATGCATGTAGGCGAATTACAGATGTCTTCACCATCTACTATATATTTGAGAGAGTTTGTCTGTTGTCCAGCCATCTGTTCAAGAACTCCTCCTACACGGTAAGAGCTAGGACCACCACATTTGGTAGGCAGCTTCCTCTGATCATAACTTAAAGCAAGGTCAGGGTTTGGTTGTGCCAGGACAACGGGATGTGCCTGGAATGAGATTGTTTCTCATAAAACGGAACAGGAGGGCTCAGCTAGCAGGGACAGTTATACTGTGTAATGACCACATGGGGGCAGCAAGGGGCCAGAGATGGGGATCAGGACAACTATAACCCCATTGGGGCAGGGGTGGAGAATGGGACGGCTATCTGAGTGTGTGTATGTGTGTGTCCCCAACAGGGGTACATGCACCTCTGGCTCACCTGCGCCTGCTGGAACTGCAGACTAAACTTCTCATTCCCAGCCCCACCCCAGAGCAACAGTTTAAATGAGAAAAAAAAAATTGAGTCAAGGACCCGAACCCCGAGTAAATCGTCTGGTACGAACACAAAGAATCATAATGGAGTTGCCGGGCGGCAGCGCCCTTCGCACAAGGGACTGTGGCATTTCACTCTCCAGACTTAGCACAATGCAGATGGCTGACTCCGATGCTTGTCCCAGCGACACAATCGCCAGCCACCCATGTGTGTTCCCAGCATCCTACCGCTCTGGCTGCAGGGGCCTTCTCGGGTCTGGGTGCTGGCCGGCTGTGCTGCCTACCGCAGCACCCCGTGAAAGGGAAGAGCAGAGCCCTCTCCTTTGTGAGTGATGTCGCTCTGTGCACCCCAACATTCACTTTCTCCATCAGCCAGAGGAAAGGGGGAGGGGACATCCAGCCGGGCCATTTGGAAAATATGCAAATTTAAAGCAAGTGCTGGGGTTATGCCCAGGGCCGGCAGGGATTATCCAACTTCCACCCGGAGCTGGGTGTGAACTAGAAGCATGTGGTGCAACGCAGTAGCGTTCAGAGGCCCAAGCCTGCTTTCAGAAAATCCCTAGGAAAACTCCCACTGGCTCTGGAGCAGGAGGGGCAGCCTAGCTTAGCGAGTGGGCTGCATGAGGGGACCCCCTTCATCTGAATGGGCCACGACATTGTCTCCTGGGACAGGGTAGTTCTGCTCAGTGTGCCCGTGTACCTAGACTGTGCAGGGGACGCCGACTGAACCGTAGCAGCGCGAGGCTCTTGCAAAGTTGTGTGCTGTTGTAACCCGCTGAGTGGGACCTGGCGAGCGAGGGCATTCAGTACCTAAGTCGATCCACGAGAAGCCAGAGGCTGAACTGATGCTCAAGCAAAAGCCGGGTATGGAAAAGAAAGCCTGGAACTCTGGCTGCTCATCAGAGACTGTTGTAGGGACTCACGTCCTATAACAGGCGAGGCAGTGGGGCTGGGGGAGGAGAGCAGGGGACACCAGGGGCATTGCCCTTAGAGCGTTCAGGGCCAGGGCAGGTTGCTTTGGTTTTAAGCTTTTGTTCCGTTGTCTGGAAGCAGAAAGATTCTTCACTTCCCCAAACTTTGCATGGAGGTAGTGCAGGGCATGTGCACCTAACCATGCTGGCAGGTGCTTTGTTAACCCCGCTAGGTGCCTAACTCCCACTCCACACTTCCGAAAAGCCTGCTAGGCCTCTCTGCAGATGTAGGTGCCCAAATACCTTCAAAAGCTGGGCCTTCAGCGTGTGGCACAGCTGAGCCGGTTACTCCTTGAGCCCTGCTCAGTGCAGGGGGAGTTAGGGAAAAATTCTGCAAGTGAAGCCAGCAGCACCAAACCCCTGCCTAGAACTCACCCGCTTCCGAGCACGGAGTGGTCCCACTTCTCCTGGCAGGTAGAGAAGCCGATATTCCCATTGGACATGGGGGAAATCGAGGCACATGGCAGGCAGGTGTCATCCAGCAAGTCAGTCCCCCAGCTGGGAGGAGCACTCGGGGGCACCCCAGCACCCAAGTTTGTGCTGACACCTATAGCGCCTTGGCACAGGAGACAGACGAGACCGGAACAGGGGCTCTATTTGTGGACTGAAGCTGCCCCAGGCTGCGTCACGTGGGGTTTCAACCCCATTCTGCTGCACCCCGTTCCCCCTCCTGCCCAGATGAGGCTCCACCATCCCAACCCGCAGCCAGTTCCTGCCCCTTCCGCTCCCCTGTCCTGACCTGCAGGCCACGCCGCCACCCTCCCTGCCAGGAGCATTAGCGTCTGTGAAATTAACCAATAGTGTCTCCTTGCTTCCGATGCGGTAGGAAGAGGCTCTCTGCGAGGGTCTGGCAGCTCGGGTAACCCTGGATACGGAAGAAGAGATCAAATCCACTGATGAGAAACGGGGGAGGGAGGGAGATGCAGAGGAGAAAGATAATAGAGAGAGAGAGAGAATGGCAGAGGAACAAATGGCTCATCGGGAAGAACAGAGGCACGTACATGGGGGGGGGGGAATTTCCCCACCCACGTGAAAGCAATCAACGTCATTTTCAGCATTCTAGCCCCAGGAGAGAAGGAGGAATCCACAGACAATAGCAGCCTTCCCGGTGTATTTATGTCCCCACTGCCTTGTTGCTCAGCAGTGGCAGAGTTGGGCTGGGGACACAAGGAGAAGGTTCTTCCAGTAACTCGGGACCTGACAGTGACGGATTCTTCCCTTCTCGGGCCTGTCATTTTCCCTCAGGCCCGGGATCACCGCAGTCAACTTATCAGATGCTAATGGCATTGTAATGGGATCCGTCCATTTGTGAACGCCCCTTTGTGGCCAAGGGGTGTCGGGTAAGCTCTTTCCCTGGCCATCTGGTACTTGCTTGCTCCCTGGGTCACTTCCCCCAGAGGCTGCCCTATCTGGTCCCCACAAGGCTCTGAGGCTAGGCTCTCACTAGCCTTGTCCACAGTGCTATCGGTTCCGCTTGTGGCCAGTTTTCAGCCCTTGGACCTGGGCCTCACCCAGGTCTAAGTCCAGCTTGCGCTTGGAGCTGTCCGTAGTGCTGCTGCTCTCCCAGTCAGTATATAGACCTGCCCAGGTCAAGCTCCTGTGAGAAACTGCCAGGCTCTAGCCCAGTCGCTTCATTTATACTGGTCTGCTAGGCCCTGATTGGCTGTCATGGAGACAGCCACTCTATCCTGCCTGGAGGACCTCTCGTCTGCTCCTCTCGCTGGGATGGGGTGTGGCAAGGCCTCTGGCCTCTTGTAAGGGACGACGGGGCATAGTCCACCCCATCACAGGCACATTCAAGGCATGGATGCACAGATACATAGAGACACCAGTGGGTGTGGGTGAGCCAGGTTTTCCCAGAACCACCCCTTTTGAGGAAGCTGCTGCAGGGCATCTGTCAGTGCACTGACTGGGCGCTGCCCGCAGTCCCATTGCCTGGGCACAGTAATATCCCAGCATCTCCCTTTTTGTCCTCAGAGGTGGCAGCCTAGTCACATGTGTGCCCAGGCAGACACGGGCAGGAAGTGAGCTCTCCTGGGTGTGAGCTTGGCACCCCGAGAGGGGCACAGGATGGCTCAGGAGAGTGGACATGAGAGATGGAGAACGTCATTGCTCCCAAGCTAGCTCATAGCAATTGCTATCAAATGCCCCATGCACCACTCTTACCAAGGTACTGCAGAGGCCAAGAAAGGTAGCCGAGAGACCGCCACCATGCCAAATACCCCACTTGCCATGGGACCAGGCAGGCTGAGGCCTCTGTTTACCAAACCTCATTAAAAGCCCTTCAATGTGGGACAGTTTCAGAGTGGCTGACACTTTTTACTCATGGGGCCCATTATTGTTTCCAAATAAATACAGCCAGCCTCTAGCTCCTACATAATGCATGTCAGAATAAGCGGGCACCCCGTCTCCAGTGAAGGCAGCTCCCTGAGGACTTGGCCCTCCGAGTGCAGAGACAGAGGTAAAACGATCACTTTTCCATTCCAACACGCGATTCTCCTGCTTAGGCAACCAAGGATCAGATCAGCCCTTTGGGCTCCCGCCTCGCACTAGGAGCACTAGGAGCTCATGTTCAGCTCAGTCGTGGTCCTCAAATCTCTCAGTCACTGCTCCCCATGACCAATTCCCCATCCTGTAAAGAGGGCCTACCTTTCCTCCCTAGATGCATTGAGCCGGCCACATTAAAATGCATCATTTGCTTGCTCTGAGCTCACCAAGCAATGCAGATTCCTGTGCTGCGATTGCTGGGTCACTGGCAAACGGTATCAGTGTGATTTAATGTTTCCTTCCAGGCCATTGATAAATATGTTAAATACTAGCAGGCCAAGAACCTATCCCAGAAACACCCCCTATTAATGAGGATTCCCTGTTTCCAGCTGCAACCCTTCATTTGAGCCACTGCATGCTGGCCACGCAGTCCCTGTGGGATCCTCTGGGGTATGGGCAGGCAACACACAATCGTTATTATTATTATTATTATTAAGCTACTCTGAGCCACTTTCTGGGCAGGCCAGGAATTACAAAGGCCAGGCTGGCTCTCTGCATATAATTCCCTCCACTGTATTTTATTTGCGAGAGTGGGGGAATGCCAAGTAGAGCTGAAGGGTCTGCCTGTAAATCGAAGCCGTGTTCGTTGTCCTGCAATTGCCTGCGCTTCCACCCCAGTCCCGGTTTTTTGCTTTGCCCTGTGGGCTTGATGCTGGGTATTAGCTAATGGCTATTTACCTGCCGTCTCTCCAGACGTGTGGTTAGAACCTCAACAGCAGCTCCCAGGGTCAGCCGAGAACGACTGTGTTTTAACGTGCCGGGCAGGATAGGACAACTCACTGAGCGTATTGTAATGAAAATGAGTCATTCCTGGTCTCTCGCGAAAGGGTTGGGACTTGTTTTGCAACTGGGGGCTGTCTGTTTATTAGCTAGCACGGGGGGGGGGGGGGGGGTCCTTCCTTATGTATGGCTGTGTCTCAGCACACCCAGGGGGAGGGAGTGTGACAGGATTTACAGTCCGCTCCCTGTACATCCCTGATGCGCTGCCTTGATCGTTAGCGGTACCTGATCTGCCTAGCAGATGAGATGTAAAACGGGGAGCCCGAGCATCCGTGACTATTAAAGGTTTCGTTGCACTTGTCAGAATAGAGTGTTCAGTCCAGTGTCCGGGCTACCGTCGAGTCTGGGAAACAATTCCTCCCCTGTTAATTCCACTCCCAGCAACTTCACTGGGCCAAGCTGTTCCAGTTCCTCACTCCTCACCCCCAGCTGCCATGTTTCAACCACATTTCATGGGGAAGTGGCAGTTTCCCTGTGAACGCAGAGAGAAATCCTGGTTCTATGGTGGTCAAGAGGACTTTCCACTAACTTCAGCAGAGCCAGATGTCACCTTTTGTGAGCTGAGAGATCCCAATGCATCCCAACTGATTAGCAGAGCACCCACAGTGTCCCCAACCAACACCATGTGTTCATGAGTTTTTCTAGGTGGTGCACATCTGCACATGACTTGGTGCACGTAAAATTTATTCTGCACATGTATGGAAAAACTTTAGAGGGAACCTTGATGTCACCTGCAATCTGCAATGTGCTTTAGGATCCATCTAGTTGCAAAATGCTGAGTAAGTGACTTGTCCTATGTCATGCACAGTGATGAGGAAAGTCCTTGGCTGCCAGGCAAGGGAGCTGAGTGCCTGGCTGGGTGTGACAGACCAGGCCGTATCTGGGCACAGCTGAGGGCATCCGCTCAGGGCGAATTGCTCAAATCCGGGGCTCCTTACAGCCCCCAGACTGGTGACCTCTCCAAACAGGCCACAAACCAGTCACACAGAGCGCTTCAGCAACCTGCCTGAAGTCTCACGAGCAAAACCCCTCCGGCACCCCAGCAATATCTGTGCCCCAGATGGCCCCGGGCCTATACACAGGTGGGGGGGTCCTAGCACCCAATCCCACCTACCGCGAACAAGATCTGTCTGGTTCCAAGAAACCAGCCACAGATCCCTGGTCAATTTACCCTCTGGATCTTACCCACAAATCACGCTGGGCCAATCCTTTAGAATCTATATCTAAAGGTTTATTATTACAATAAAGAAGAGCATGAGAGTAAGGTTGTTAAAGAATAGTACGTTACATGCACCGAATCTCCCAGTCCTCGATGCAGGCTCTAGCAGAGATGTTACAGCTGCTGGTTTAAAAGTTCTTGTTGCACATCCTAGGGTCAGGATGGGTTCACAGGTCTTCTGGGCTCTTCGATCCCTGCAGTGCTGCCTCTGGGATGAAGTGCTGAGCTGAGAACAAAATGGCATCGACCACATGGCCTCTTTATACCTCCTTCCTGGCCTTTTCTAGTATGTAGCAGGTCACCTGGTCAGAGGCCAATCTCTGTGTTCCCTGCTGGCTGCTCTCAGCTGACGGCCCCCATTCTTTGGGTGTGTCCTTGGCCCATTGAGAGCCATTGTCCCACAGGGCCTCGGTAATTAGCATGTCCACAGGCTCAGCCCTGCCCAATGCTTAACCACATGCAGGGAAATCTCCAGAGTCCATACAAGTACATGCTAATAATTGCACACACAGACATTATACAAACACATGAACAGCGTACATAGGATTATCCGATAATAAGCTTCTATTCAATACCTCACATGGCCCCCTTCTATACCATTTTTGGGGCCAACACCCCCACCTATGGGTGCATCAGTGATCTGGCTGCTCCCCTCAAGATCCAGCAACGTGACACTGGGCCCCCAGGCAAGATGGGGGGGCACCCTGTGTTCCAGGAAGGGGCAGGGCTGGGGGCAGCCAGCCTTCCGTGTTGCCCGGACCACAGTGCACACCTCCAGCCCTGCCTGGAGTGCACTGTGCCCCCGCCTACCCAGGCAGCCGTAATTACCACCCAGAGTGCACCATGCAGCGCTCTGGTGGCAATTTAAACAGCCTGGACCTCTGAGCGCCACAGCAGCTGGGAGCTCTGGGCCCTTTTCAAATACCAGGCCTCCTTTGCTCACCTGCCCCTGTTGGCAGGCCTACATGGTGACCACAAGCACAACTTCAAGAGTGGCAAAAACCCACGCGGCTCATCTCAAGCTTCACGTGAGAGGCTATACTACAGCAAAGGAAGCAGAAAGGCAAGTTATCCCTCCCGCCAAGACTCGGAGAGCTACAGAGCCATAGATGTAAGAGAAGAGGAAAAGAGAGTTTGGCTGCTGTATTTCATGGAATCATAGAACACTAGGACTGGAAGGGACCTCGAGAGTCATCGAGTCCAGTCCCCTGCCCTGATGGCAGGACCAAATACTGTCTAGCCCATCCCTGATAGACATTTATCTAACCTACTCTTAAATATCTCCAGAGATGGGGATTCCACAACCTCCCCGGACAATTTATTCCAGTGTTTGACCACCCTGACAGTTAGGAACTTTTTCCTAATGTCCAACCTAAACCTCCTTTGCTGCAGTTTAAGCCCATTGCTTCTTGTTCTATCCTCAGAGGCCAAGATGAACAAGTTTTTTTCCTCCCCCTTATGACACCTTTTTAGATACCTGAAAACTGCTATCACGTCCCCCCTCAATCTTCTCTTTTCTAAACTAAAGAAACCCAGTTCCTTCAGCCTTCCCTCATAGGTCATGTTCTCCAGACCTTTAATCATTCTCGTTGCTCTTCTCTGGACCCTCTCCAATTTCTCCACATCTTTCTTGAAATGTGGTGCCCAGAACTGGACACAATATTCCAATTGAGGCCTAATCAGCGCAGAGTAGAGCGGAAGAATGACTTCTTGTGTCTTGCTCACAACACACCTGTTAATACATCCCAGAATCATGTTTGCTTCCTTTGCAACAGCATCACACTGCCGACTCATATTTAACTTGTGGTCCACTATAACCCCTAGATCCCTTTCTGACGTACTCCTTCCCAGACTGTCGCTTCCCATACTGTATGTATGAAACTGATTGTTCCTTCCTAAGTGGAGCACTTTGCATTTGTCTTTATTAAACTTCATCCTGTTTATCTCAGACCATTTCTTCAATTTGTCCAGATCATTTTGAATTATGACCCTGTCCTCCAGAGCAGTCGCAATCCCCCCCAGCTTGGTATCATCTGCAAACTTAATAAGCGTACTTTCTATACCAATATCTAAATCGTTGATGAAGATATTGAACAGAGTTGGTCCCAAAACAGACCCCTGCGGAACCCCACTTGTTATGTCTTTCCAGCAGGATTGTGAACCATTAATAACTATTCCAGCCAGTTATGCACCCACCTTATAGTAGCCCCATCTAAGTTGTATTTCCCTAGTTTATTGATAAGAATATCATGAAAGACCGTATCAAACACCTTACTAAAGTCTAGGTATACCACATCCACCGCTTCTCCCTTTTCCACAAGACTTGTTATCCTATCAAAGAAAGCTATCAGATTGGTTTGACATGATTTGTTCTTTACAAATCCATGCTGGCTGTTCCCTGTCACCTTGCCACTTTCCAAGTGTTTACAGATGATTTCCTTAATTACTTGCTCCATTATCTTTCCTGGCACAGAAGTTAAACTAACTGGACTGTAGTTTCCTGGGTTGTTCTTATTTCCCTTTTTATAGATGGGCACTAGATTTGCCATTTTCCAGTCCTCTGGAATCTCTCCTGTCTCCCATGATTTTCCAAAGATGACAGCTAGAGGCTCAGATACCTCCTCTATCAATCAGCTCCTTGAGTATTCCAGGGTGCATTTCATCAGGCCCTGGTGACTTGCAGGCATCTAACTTTTCTAGGTGATTTTTAACTAGTTCTTTTTTTATTTTACCTTCTAAAATTACCCCCTTTCCACTAGCATTCACTAAGTTAGGCTATATTTTTAGCTCCTGCTTGTACTCAAGAGCTGATGGTTTAATAAGGAGGTTGTTTTAATTGGAACTCCAGTCACTGAGGAAAACACAAGCAATGGAAGTAAATATACAAAAATAGTCAATTTTCTAGGGTTCTCTGGTACCTCTACCTAACAGAGGGACTTTGATTACAAACCAAACTTTAATGCAGTTTTCTTAAAATTAGTCAAAGTGCATTTTTCGTTATGTAAAGAGTGGCCGATGTCAACTCTGATGAGCATGTTGCCAAAAAACCATTCTCGGTTCCATTGTGATCACCTCATCACCAAAAAACAAACAGCAGAAATAGAAAAAGTTCTGAGATGTTCTAGGGAAAGAGCTCCCAAGCCTGAGGAAGACAGCAAAGGTAAGGACTCTTGAGCAAAGAAAGGGAAAGAGGAAATGTGATAAAAGTTAATAGCATAAGGAACAGAACAGAGGAGAGAAATCAGACACTCTCTCAAGAGAGCAAAGGGACCTTTTCCTTAGAAGACAAAAAAGTACATGTGAAGTGGATCAAAGAAACCCTTTGGATTTTTTTCAACACAATGCGCACTTAGTCTGTTGGACAGGTTCAAAGTTAGCCATAGTACTTTGACTGACGTGGATGTGGTTATAGTACACAGCAGGATGGCCAGGAAATGCATCCAGGAAGGGAAGTGGGAGCTAAAAACAGATACACGCACCCCAGCAAACGCAGAGACACAACTCAAGAGTTTTGACGCGCTGGTTCGGACACCCAGCAGAGCTAAACAAATTGGTTTCAGATAGCAGGTTCAAACAGATGAGCTGAGAGAACAAAGCTTTGGCGGTGGATTTCAAGACAGACCCTCAAGTTCAGAGGCAGAGAGGAAGTGAAAAGAACTAATCCAGATGTCCACAGGTTTGGAGTGAGATAGACCAGCCTAGGACTCTAGGGGTACGTCTAAACTACATGGCTCCGTCAACGGAGCCATGTAGATTTGTTTGTTTGGCAAAGGCAAATGAAGCCGTGATTTAAATGATCGCGGCTTCATTTACATTTACATGGCTGCCGCGCTGAGCCGACAAACAGCTGATCAGCTGTTTGTCCGCTCAGCGCGCTAGTCTGGATGCTCCCCTGCCGACATCAAAGCCCTTTGTCGGCAGCCCCGGTAAACCTCATCCCACAAGGAATAACGGGGCTGCCGACAAAGGGCTTTGATGTCGGCAGGGGAACGTCCAGACTAGCGCGCTGAGCCAACAAACAGCTGATCAGCTGTTTGTCGGCTCAGCGCGGCAGCCATGTAAATGTAAATGTAAATGAAGCCGCGATCATTTAAATCACGGCTTCATTTGCCTTTGCCTATGTGTCTAATCTATATGCCTCTGACGACAGAGGCATGTAGTCTAGACACAGCCTAGGAGACACAGATACCTCTAGATCTTGTTGTTTTAAAAAAAAACGTTTTCTCTTGTTAAAACCAGGATGAGGCCCATGTTCTGCAAGCTCTGAGACAAGGCTGTACTCCACAGACACCCAGGATTACAGGGCAGGTGGTAACTACCCCTTACTGGTCTGAGCTGAACTGGAAAGTGTCACAGAAGGCTAATGGGCTAGGAAGAAAAGCCTGCACGTTTTTCCATAATTCTGAGTATGGTTTTTCCTCCCAGCCTCCTCAGAAGTATCTGCTATTAGCCACTATCAGCGAGAGGATACTGGACTGGTTGGATCAATGTGGCAATCTCTGTTCCCATACTGGGACATATTCATGCTAGATTGCTTGTCTTTGCGTTGGATTTTATCTGTACGACATGTGTGACAGTCAGCAAGGGTCATATAAGCGAGAGCTCTCACTAGGAAATACACCCTAGCAATTAGCTACACAAGGAGTTATTTAAAAGCTGCTGCAAAGTGGATTTGAAATTCATTCCTAAAAAGTTGGCATGAAGAGCTATGTATATTGCGAAAACAAAATGTGTTGCTTTAAATATGTTTTTGTAACCCAAACAATTTGTCTCTCACGTTCCAAAGGCTGGAAACGGGAGCTGTCCTACAGTTTAAGATTGCAGTTTGCAGTCAGCTCCACCAAAATAATCTGTTAGAAAGCTGTTCCAGCAAAAACAAATATTGTTTTACTGCTGCTACAGCTTCTATCAGACTTGAGCCATGGCTCCCTCTCTCCCATCCCTCTTCCTGCCCAGGGCTTACGGGAGGTGCATTGCTCACTACTGAAAGACTGTTGTCAAGGCACATGCCCTGGAACAGTTTCCTGAAGAGCACAGGAGAGCAGGGAGTTTGAGCAAGGGGTTTCTTCCCTCTAGGATGCCAGTGCAGGTGCACAGCAGTTCTCTGATCATGGCCGGGAATGTACTGGAGAAAGGATGTTTTTGTTTTTGGTACTTCGAGACACTACGAAGCCGGTTTTCTGGGGTCATTCCCAGCTCTGCCAGAGACTCCTTGTGTGACCACAAGCTTGACACACCATCTCCGGTCTCCAACTCTGCATCGGCAGGCTACAAGCTCTTCAGAAGGGTCAGGCTTCTCTTTTCCTACATGCATGTACAGCACCGTGCGCAGCAGAGCTGTCCTGATACAAACAGCAGCATCTTCAGTTCCCCCATGGACAGGTGCCGGTGTCAAAAATTCAACACTACCACAATTGAGATTGATTGGCCCCATTGCTGGTTGCCCCAGGAGACAGGCCGAGGTTGGAAAGGCGCAAGGGTGAGATACTCACACAAGGTGGCAGCGCCCTTGTTGGATTTGTCTCCAGGCCCGTCAGCCCTGTCGATTGTCCTATGGCCCATCTGGGCAAGATTCAGCCCAGGGACCGGATCCGGCCTGCCTAACACTTTGATCTGGCCCATGGACTGCACCTTGCTGCTTTCTGGTTATATCCTGCTGCCCGGGCCACCGAATTAGCAGGTGGTGGTGTCACCAAGTGTGGGGGAGTCACCTGGCCCTGCACGTGAATCTCTGACAGCAATTAGGACACCGGGTTTATTCATCGGCAGGGACACAGCGTGGCTCACACGTGTTGTTCACACAGGAACCACGAGCAGTCTGTACAATCCAGCTTGGGGAGGGGGGGCCCAGAGCCAGCGCCCTGGGGACCCTCCCTGTATCCTCCATCAGCCCAGAGAACTCACCCACCCAGCCAAGGGTCCCAGTCCAGCAGGCAACCCCATCCCCTCCTTTGTTCAGATTCCTGAGCACGGTGTCACCTGGTTGCTCTCCCCACCTAGGTTCAGGGTACAGGGCAGCCTGAGCTATTGTTGTGTACGAGCTAAGATGGGGTCACCTGGGGCAGCCTCCCCCTCAGTGAGAGCCACCCCCAACAATCCCATTCCCCACCAGGTACCAGTGTGGTGCCCAGGGAAACTGAGGCACCTACCTGGGATTACAACACAACTGTACAGGACAGCAGGAATCCCATACAGCATAACAAAGCAAACAGTGCGAACACAATCCCCGCTCCACAACAGGTGGCACAGCCAGCAGGATCCTATGTAAATGGCTCCTGGTCACAGCGCTACCCTGGCAGGGGCCAGAGCCGCAGCAACACAGTGTGGCTTTAAATAGCTGCAGCAACACAGTGTGGCTGCCAGGCAACGCAGTAACGGCAGGACCGGGAGCCCTTCGCTGAGTTTTTAATTCAAAGCCACTGGCCCAGACAACTCTGGGCGGAGACTAGTCACCAGCCCCGCCCCTTCCACCTCAGGCCCCGCCCCTTCGGGGAGGGGAGGAGGGAGAGGTGAAGCCAGCCCATGACCATGTACCAAAATTCATTAAGTGGCTTCCCACAAAAATGATCTCCCATCCTTGTCTTACAGCATTGCCATTTGCCGTTGCCAGGTGGGCTCCGCTCCTCATTAGCGTCAAGCTCCTAGGAGTTGTGTTGTAATTGAAACAAACCAACCAAGCGGGGCCTTTCCGTGCTGGCAGAAAAGGGTATTTGAATATGCAAATAGTTCACGGGAAGGAGGAAAGCGCTTGTAGAACACCTTGTAAACAACGCCCATGAATGCTGCCACACACGCCCGGGCCAGATTTCTGCAGCCGAGCGCCGGCGGAAGTGGCTCTCACTACCTTGTTCCAGTACCAGCGTGAGTTCAGGCAGGGCTGCAGAGGTTGCTGCTGCTAAAAGAAACCAAGTCCTAGAGCGGCAGCGGCGCACGCTCAACTGCCAGCTTGCCGAGCACCGTTCCCTCGGCCGTGAAGGGAGACGGCCATATTCACGCCTGCTGTTCGAGCTCCCCGCGTCACTGCGCGGTAGACTGAGGAGAGCTGTCGGGGAGAGCGACTTTCCAGCAGCAGGACTTCATACTGAGCAGTGATGCCCCCGCTACATGGCGGCACGGCACGGCAATGTGGCAACCCTATGCCATTGCTCCTAAGGGACAAGGCCTTCCCCTTGCCATGCCGCGCTTGGGGGGGGGGCACCGGCCCCGGGCCCGTGGCACTTGGGGAGGGGCCGGCCCTGGGCGTGTGACACTTGGGGGGGGCACCGGCCCCGGGCGCGCTGATATGGGGAGGCCCCGCTCCCGGGCACGCGGCTATGAGGGGCCATGCCCCCTGGCGCCCGGCAACCTCCAAAGGTTGGGGACCACTGTGGTACAGGAACAGCAATGGGCCCAATCCGCAGGTCATCACGTGCATTCGAATGCTATCTCCCACCCATTCCCAGGAGACTTGCCAGAGCACACACAGGGTCACAGCGTCATTGGAATGGCACAGGACAGCGATCCCTGCGCTGCACAGGCTGCGGGACTGGGTGCACTGTTGGCATAGACTGGAGCTGCCCTAATTTGTGCCCCTGCTTGAATGGGGCTTTGCAGGGATGCACAATCACCAGGCAGCAGATTTGCCTGGACCCTGTGTGATGCAGTGGGGGGGGCTGTCTGCTCTATAACCCACTGTGGTATGGGGGTGTCTTGCTGGTTGCTGGGCTTGGGCAGTGGGTGACCTCCGCTAGCGGCTGTTTGTAGCACGGCCCAACAGGACAGCGGATGAGTCACTAGGCAAGGGGCCCACAACCTGTCCGACCGGTCGCCTCCCAGGGAGAGGGACAAAGGGAGGAAGGCAGAGACCAACCCCTGGCTGGGGGGCAGGGCTGGAAGAGAGGCAGTTCCTGTCTGGAATCATGGAGGAAGCAGCCTAAGCAAGGGGCTGGGATTTAGGGGCCCAGTCCCCCCCATCTCAAGGGGGGCTGAGGCATCCTAGGGTTGACCCTGTAACCAGATGACATCCGTGCTGGGCTGTATCCTGGAGAAGCAATAAACACCTCTGTTCTACTGGCTGGTGGAGTCTGTTCATGCCACTATGGGGGTGCAGGAGTCGGGAGAACCCCGACGCGTCGTCACACCCTGCCCCCTCCCACCGTCCCCCTCCCTCAGCCATGGGAGGCCCTGTGTGCTCAGACACTACTGCAGGCTCCCTATGCCAGAACTT
The DNA here is from genome assembly GCF_052426305.1 of Pelodiscus sinensis. NCBI lineage: Eukaryota > Metazoa > Chordata > Testudines > Trionychidae > Pelodiscus > Pelodiscus sinensis. The sequence continues at coordinate 5,816,814 of NC_143076.1, read as the reverse complement.
TCCCTTCCCGGGGCCGTAAATTTGCCTTGCCCAAAGTAAGGGGATGTCAGCAGCCTGCTGAGCAATAATGGACGGGGCACCCATGAAAACTAAACCAGTCTTAAGGCAAGAGCAAGGAGAAGCTGGTTTGGAAACCCTCATCGCCCCACAAATCTCTCCCTCTTCCCAGGAATCCACCATCCCCACTTATCTCCACGCTGTCTTAGCCACTCACAGGGCAACAGGTGAGATCTGGGCTCTTACTGCACCACCGGCAGTGGGGAGCGGGGGGTGAGATCACATTGCAAGAGGACAGACAATGGAGGCCTGCTTGCCTCAGTCAGGTTCACAGCTGAAGATTGGTACGTTCCAGCCACCCACATGGTGTACGGGTTTTAGCGGAATCAAACGATTACTGCAAATTATCTATTATGCAAACAGCCCAGCTGCCCACACGTTGCCGCATCCATCTAGCCAATGACTGCAGATGATAACGGCTTACACAGCGAAAGGAAAACCACCAAACCAAGCAACAGCCGCTTGGCAAGAGACGCATGGGACCTCCCGCATAGAGACTAGGGCAGCAGCATAGGCTTGGCCACTAACGTCTAAGCCCAAATAGCCCTGCAGTTTTTACTCAGCCCAACCTCCCACTGAAGCCCTGGGGGGTGGGAATCTGCTGGGATAAGGAGTCGGCCCAGTGTCCTTTGTAGGATACGCCCTGCTGCAGTTCATAAGGCAAGCCGGGGGAGGGGGTGGGAGATGCTGGAGGTGTCAATCTTTTCCTCAGCGCTAGCCCTGGGCCAGTGTCTTAGCACAGCGCAGTCTTTGGCGCCCCGATGTCAAATCACGCTGCCACCCTGCATAGCTGTTAGCCAGCCGAGGGGCGCGGTCCAACACAGGGCGCTGCTTGCCAGGAAGATGGTCCTTTCTTTAGAAAGGATTCCTGCTAGCCCAGCGTTCTCCCGTCAGCAGGCATCATCGAACACCAGAACGGGAAGGGGACTCCGGAGTCATCGCGCCAAGTCCCCTGCCCTCACGGCAGGACCAAGCACCATCCCTGAGAGATGCCTGTCCAACCTGCTCTCAAATGCCAGGCAGGCACTCTAAGGCTGCCCACCCATGGTGACTGCGAGGACTAAAGTTGGATGCAACAGGTGCCTGCAACACAGCTGTGCCAGGAGCATCGGCAGACTTCAGGGAGATGTGCCAGGTTATTTTTAAAACCATAAAAAAATCCCAATTCAAACAAACAAACCTAAGAAGAGAATATGGGGAAAAAAAACAAGCTAGTCACCTGCCACAACCCCAGCTCCCGCCTCCGCATGCTGCCTCCCACGCATCTGAGGCCGGGGAGGTAACAAGCTAGTGGCTCTGCAGCGTGGTGCCACTCACCAGAAAAATTAGCGGGTGAAGGAGGCTCCTCGTAAGTGCTTTTAAACATCAGCTGGGAGCTGACCCCGCGAGGCCTGCACCGGGCTGACTTCAGCCCCCCCTTCGCCCCTAACTGACCCGCAGTCTCTCTGCTCCGAGCAGCAGCTGCTGCGCTGCCGTTTGCTCCCCAAGTCCGGCTGCAGGGTGAGAATGACGCGCCGTTGGCTCTGCCCCGTTAGGAAGTGGCCTTGTTCTTTCAGCATCCAAAGGGGGCCAGGGAGAGGGGGTGGAGACTGGAGCAGAACCTGCTGGTGCTCCAGGCACTGGATGTGCTATTGCTTTGTGCATTGGTCCCATGGGCACAAGAGGTCCTCTTCATGCCCAGCCTGCCCCCCCTTCTGGAGATGCACTCGGGGACCCCCCCAGCCCAGAGTCAGCAGCAGCCCCTCCTCTCTCTGGTTCAGCTTTAGGACTTTACATTGTAACAATGGAGCCTCAGTCCTGCCTATGAACCCTCCGTTTCCCCCAAGCCTGGGTCCGATGCAGGGTCCTACCTACTCCCTCTCTTCCAGGCACCCACGTAAGTGCCAGCCCTGCCAGCCTCCCTGTTATGGCTCCTCACCTCAGCAGAGCCTCCCACGGGCTTTCGCAATTGCCGGGACAGTCTCAGCCAGGAGGGAGTGGATCAGCCACAGGGGAAGCTGGGCCCAGTTCCCCTTAAAACAGCCACTCTGAAAAGGGATCTCAAAAGCCTTGCTCCTGCCACCCATCTGTACTAGGATGGGAATGGTTAAGTGGTTAACCAGCAGGGCCTGCAGCAGCTCCCGCCCACAGCAGAGAGGTCACTCCAGCCAGGGCACGGCCCTCCTACCCACCCCTCGCCCCCATTCAATCAGCTAACCAGATGAACATAAAACCAGGATTTTACATCCCTAATCTGTAGAGACCTCCCTGGCGGTCTTGGGAATGAGAGAGAGAGAGGCCAGCAGTGGAGGGAGGGCTGGGACGGGGAGACCGATCACTGAGAGCATCTCTCTTCAATCACAGAATATTAGAACTGGAAGAGACCTTGAGAGATCACCAAGTCCAGTCCCCTGCCCTCACGGCAGGACCAAGCACCGTCTAGACCATCCTGGTAGACGTCTGTCTAACCCGCTCTTCAATATCTTCAGTGATGGGGATTCCACAACCTCCCTAGGCAACTTACTCCAGTGTTTAGCCACCCTGACAATTAGGAAGTTTTCCTAATGTCCAACCTAAACCTCCCTTGCTGCAGTCTAAGGGTGTGTCTAGACTACAGGGTTTTGTCGACAAAAGTGGACTTCTCAACAAAACTAAACCTGCGTCTACACTACCACTGAGTTCTGTCGACATTATGTCGACAGAACTCAGCAGTTTTGTCGATGCTGGTAAACCTCATTTTACGAGGAATAACACCTTTTGTCGACAGAGTTCTGTTGCCAGAAGGCATTATTGCATCTAAACTGTCCTTTGCGTCTACACTGCCATGTTGACAAAGCAGCTTCCTTCGTCAACAGAACTGGATGTCGTCTAGACGCTCTTTGTCGACAGAAGCTTTGTCGACAGTAGCTGTCGACAAAAGCCTGTAGTCTAGACATACCCTCTCATCTTAGGGTAAGACTCCTGTGGACTCACCGTAAACCGGGATGAATCCTGCTCTCATGGAAGGGTCTATCCTAAATGATGCTGAGCTCCTGCAGCCCCCACTAACTTCCCTGGAAGCTGAAGACACTGAACTGTTACCCTGAAGAGGAATATGAGGAAGCTTTTGCAGGGCCATCGATTCTTCTGTGCCTTGTCCCATGGCATCCTGGGGCCCCCAGTGCCCACCCCCCAGTGCTCAGCAACCATGAAGACCTGAGTTAATTGCCAGTGCAAGACGCGACATTGTGGGCCGGGGCTTGGAAGAACAGATGCACCAATGAAGACACTTGTAGCTCCCCATCCACACCAGCAAGAGGCCACTGTACGCCGCACCACTTGAGCTGATCAGAGTGAAAGGGGCTCCAGCCGGTGGAGCCAGCGGTTATAGTGCCGGGAACATGCACAGACACAAGGCATCGTGCAGACGCTGCAGGCCCAAGCATTGCATGCGGTAAGAGGCCCCAGCGGTTGCTAGCCGAGCTGCTGTGGCCTGACTCCCTGAATGGAATGGGCGTCGGCCATCAGGGCCTCAAGCGGCCTGAAAACAAGCAGCGTGGCAACTCTGGTAACACAGCACTTCATATCTGCCCCTCCGTCTGTAGTTTTATTTTGCAAGCTGAATAACCCCTGGTGATCCTCCTCAACACCCTCCCCCCAATGCACACACGTTAAGCACTGTCTGAAGTAGGCAAAGGGCCATCACAGCGCCCCAGGGGTGGCAAAGCCATGAGCCTGTTGTGTTTGCATGATGCCTTGTGTTGGAACAACAGCCCATCCTGCAGTTTACACACTCGCATTCCAGCACCTGCGATGAAGCCGGAACTAAGCGGAGCTGGTCCCTTCTGCAGAGGTTTATTTGGGATTTCACTTCAGCAGGGACCCTTCTAGGCCAAAATTTAAATGTCAGTAAAAATAATCGGAGAGGGGGGATGGTGGCAGAGCTTACGCTAAGCACAGGGCCAGACCGTCAACCGATATGGATTCGCACAGTTCTGCCACACTGCGGATTTATACCCACTGGGGATCTAGCCCCTCACAACTGTGGGCTACGTCTACACTGTGGGGCTGTGTCTACACTGGCATGAATTTCCGGAAATGCTTAAAACGGAATACTATTCCGTTTTCAGTTTTTCCAGAAAAGGAGCGTCTACATTGGCAGGCTGCTTTTCCGGAAAAGCCCTTTTTCCGGAAAAGCGTCTGTGGCCAATGTAGACGCGCTTTTCCGGAAAAGAGTCCCGATCGCCATTTTCACGATCGGGGCTTTTTTCCGGAAAAGACTACTGGGCTGTCTACACTGGCCCTTTTCCAGAACAGTGTTCTGGAATAAGGACTTATGCCCGAGCGGGAGCAGAATAGTTTTTCCGGAATAGCGGCTGATTTTGTACAGTAGAGCATCGTTGCTTTTCCGGAAATTCAAGGGCCAGTGTAGACAGCTCGCAGCTTATTCCAGAAAAGCGGCTGATTTTTCGGAATAAGTGGCCCAGTGTAGACACAGCCTGGGGGTTTTCCGGGACACCAGAGGTATCCCTGAAAAACTCCGCCGCGTCCAAGGAACACATTTGCTCTTCCGCTTTTTTTGGCGGAAGTGCAAACATGCTTTTTTGGGGAGCCCTGAATACCTCGTTCTACAAGGCATAAGGGCTCCAACGAATGAGGAGGCTTTTCCATCTAGACGGGGCCAAATGATGGAAAAGCGATCGGAAAAAGCTACGCAAATTGCGGAGCACAATTTGCATTGCTTTTTCCGACAAAGGCCTGTAGTCTAGACCAAGCCAACATCCAGTGAATTTCGCTCTAAGTAGGTGTTCCTTGCAGAGCGAGAACAGGTCAATGTGCTCCCAGCAACCCAAAGACAGCAGCCTGCATCAGAGAAACAAGTGAGGAAGCAGGTAGAGCGCCAATACTCATAACTTCAAATTTCATCTACTGAGCCAGGTTACGTGCGGAAAAAGCAAACCCACTGCCCCAGTGGTCCAAAGTTAAGGAGGGAATGTTTTTCTTTACCAGCCAGGTAGAGGAGCTCTTGCTGGTATGACAGGAAAGGGAGGTGTTTTTACCTGGCTGGAGCAGTGGCCGTGTTCCTTTAATACCAAGTCTCTGGGGGTGAATTTCAGGCTCTGATCTGGGATGGCACATTCCTAGCTGTGGCCTAGACTCATAATGCTTTCCTGTTGCCACAGCATAAGTGGGGGATCCACAGTCGAGACATTTAGAGGCTCTAGGCTGCCAGGCAGCTTTGACTTTCCGAGCAGGAGACTTTAGACGTCTCCTGCTCACTGTCGGCTCTAGCAACAGGCTTCCTGCTGTGAACGGGGCCATGTGTGGAAGCCAGTGGGATCCGTGCCTGAATGAGAACTGAGCAAGGGACAGAGGGTTTGAACCATTGAAAGAAAGCAGCACAGCTGCCGTGCAGGGTCAGCTGGAGGAGTGGTTATAGAAGAGGGAGCTGCTCATTCTGCCGGGATCTGTCAGAGTCAGACCCTCAGTGTAACACGATTCCTTAGGTGACTAACACGAGACCGGCTCAGAGCATAAGGCAACAGTGGGTGCTCAACGTGACTTGGAGTAAGAGAAGGGCAGGACAAGCCCAAATCCATCTTGTCCACAAGGCCAGGGAAGTGGAGAGATTCAGGGACTAGCTCTAAGCATGCTTCCACGGCTCACAAAGGAGAACACCCAATTCAGGAGAAACTGCTGAGAAATAGGGCAGATACACCCCAACATTGGTGGTTACTCTCCCATAAGAAATACCAAACCAGAAACAAAAGCAAACCTCTGTTTCACCACCCTGGTTGACAAGAATACAGAATCACCATTTCCTTAGGCATTCCAGCCCTCATACCATCACCAGAAACACTGAACTTCATCATAAAAGGTTAATTAAAACCCAAATGCATCCAACAAGAAGGTTCTTCTGAGACCAGCCACATATGCAGATCACAAGACAACCCAATACTCATGCCGTCGAAAAGGGAAAAAAGAAAACGAGAATTGGCTAAAGGAGTCAAATACAACCAATAATTGCTAAGTTCTTGGTTCAGGCTCGTAGCAGTGATGGAATAAACTGCTGTCTCAAATCAAATCTCACTTGCTTCCACATCATTGGAAGGACCTCAGTCCCTTGGTTAAAATTCTCCCATTAGTGTAAGTTCATAGTCCAGAGGTTTGAGCAGGAAAGAGGCACAAATAGAGAGGTTTCCAGTGCCTTGGGTAGCTTCTGTCATGTGGAAGGAAATCCATTGTTTCAAACAAAGCCCTCAGTACAGCTAGTGGAAGATTACAGGGAAATGATGGAGTCTCATGTCCATGCCCGATTCCGCTTAGTCAGATCAGAAGAAGTCATTAACAATACCAACAGCACAGTTACAGGAACATCCACACAGCATATGTGGGCATCTTCCATTGTGAGTTAAGTTTTCTTTTGATGGGTCACTCAACTTGAATATTCCCTTAAGATATGCAGCTAAATATAGGGCATTAGTACAAGAACCGTCATATACAAAATACAGGTAGAGCGCCAATACTCATAACTTCAAATACAAAAAGTGATACATGCATACAAATAGCACAGTCATATTCAGCAAATCATGACCTTTCTATTGACATCTTACTTGACACGCTTTGTGTCAGATTCATTGCAATTATATAACAGAAGTAGCAACATTGATCGACAGAGTCATATTTTAATCAGATAATGTTACACTAGCTCTGGGTAAGACCACCTGACATTTTTTCTTGGCTCTCCCATTGACCTCCGGAAGGTTGCTTCACCTCTGTGCCTCTGTTCCCCTCCTAAATTGTGGGGCAAGGGACTTTTGTTTGTACAGCAACAAGCACAGTAGGGACTCCAGTCTCAGTTTAGAGCTTTAGGTGTTCCCATAATTAATGAATTTGGGAGCGGGTTTGCCTGATTCCAGAGAATCTGCCCTGCCTGGAACCTCCCCAAATTCCAGAGAACAGGTGTGGATCTGTACTCTTGGTCTGAGCCCAGACCTAGTCTGCAGACTGTGTGGGGCAGGCCAAATCCCATTCATTTAGCCTTGTCCTAGACTAGCACATGCACCCACTGCCTCTGCCGCCAGTGCGCTAACACTCTTTCATTATGGTAGGCACTGCAGCGTGGATGTCTCTCCTCCTTAAAAACAAACATCACCACAGTCTCCCCCCTCCACCTTTTTTAGAACAGCTCTAGCTGGCCCCAAATTGTCACCTTCTCTGCCAGCTCCTTTTTCAGGGTTGCCAGCTCTCTAGTCACACAAATTCCTTTGCCCTGTCCCCTGCCCCACCCTTTCTGAGGTCCCACTCTACCCCCTCCTTTTCCTCTCCCTCCTCCACCTTCACTCACTCACTGGGATGGGGTGGAGGTCGGGGGGGGCTCTGGGAGGGAGTTCGGTTGTAGGAGTGGACTCAAGGCTGGCGCAGATGATTGGTATGTGGGAGAGAGTAGGGGTATGGGTTCAAGCCAGGTGGCACTTACCTGAGGCAACTGAGTCCTGGTCAGCTGGCATATACTACCCTGCGGCCCCTATGTATGGGAGAAAGTGGTTTCATGCACTGCCCCGGCCTGCAGACACTGCCCCTGCAGCTCCCATTGGTCCCAGTTCCTGGTCAATGGGAGCTGTGGAATCATTGCTTGGGGCAGGGCGGTTTGTTGACACCATGCCCCACCAAGGAGCCACAGAAGGTATAAGGGATCTTTCAGAAAAGGCTTTATTTTCCGAAAGATCCGCGTCTAGACTGGCGCTTTTTTCTGGCAAAGTTCCGAGCCGGAAAAAAGCTGCAGCCATTTTTATGCTAATGAAGCGGGGGGGATTTAAATCCCCGCTTGATTTGCAATTGCGATGTGTCTAATTTGCATCCCTTTTACGGAAAAGGGATGCCGTCTAGACACAGCCCAGCAGTCCAGGAGGAAGAAGCTGGACAAAAACAGGATGACTGGGGGCCTTTTTCCCTACAGAATTCCCATCCACTGGCTCTCTTAAATACCTTCCAGAGGAATGCATGCTGTCAAATTCTGCACTGGGTATCCTGCAGCCTGACTTTATTCGTTCCTCATCAGCTAAGCTCTGCATTGTGCAGCCAGAGAGGGTGGGATTTTCCATTGCTTTGGTCCACCCACCACCCCAGAACTGAAACAGGCTGGAACCAAATGTACACGCACTATAATAACAAGACCACGCTTTATTAATTTAAAAGGATAAACTCTATTAGCAGAACTTACTGGGTTTTGAAAACATAATGAGTTTTCTGCTTAAGTCCTCCTTGGATAGGGGTCTCTGGCTGGGTAGCTCTTTGCATGGCTAGCTCTGCTAGGTGACGAGATTGTGCTGGGGAGATGAGAGGTATGCCACAGGGTGTATGTGCCCACTGATAGATAAATTACCAAGTGTCATGGGTCACTGTTATCCCTTAAGGCCCCGGTAATGAACGCTGCTTGCTGCAGCTTGGCTGGACTGAAGGAATGAGAACGGCTCAGAGATGCTCAGCATGATGGATGTTGCTGCCAGAGTGACAGTTGCTTAGGCAACCGTTTAAAACAATGCTCCACTCTGATTGGCTCAGAGAATGGATGATGTCCCCTACACACACACACACCAGGTAAAAGTTCAGCATTACAAGGTCCATTGCATTTGTATGGGTAATTTGGATTTTAATTGCTCTGGGAGACTGGGCAAGTGGGTTAAGTGTCACAGGCAAATGAGGAATTCTGAGTCGGGTTTCCTGGGTTCTACAGCTGGTTGGGGGAAGGAACATGGTGTAGGCATGGGGACTGTAGGCTGGATTGTAAGGCCGCCTGACTTCTGCTCCTAATGCTTGGGGGCTGGCTGCCTAGTGGTTACCGCCAGAACTATGACTGGGACATCTGGGCTTTATTCCTGGCCCTGCCATGAGCTCACTGTTCAGCTGTGACCTTAACAGCACCCAAAGCCAGAGGGCAAAAGGCTTCCTCCTGCGTAAGAGACAATCTCAGCTGGGCAGCTTGTTACACCTCACACTGGTGTCATGATGTTCATTTGGCAGATGTCTGGTAATCTCTTGTGGAGGCTGGTGAAGTTCCACATGATGCTTCACATCACAAGTATCACTGAAATGTCTGCCATGAAGCAGTATGTACGATTGCTCCAAAATTCAGCTGTGGAGCCCATGAACAGGCAAAGGCCACAAAAGTTTCTCATCAATATCTGAGAAAAAGCAGCCAGCCTTCGGCACCTCTGAAAGATGGGTTTTCTAAACAGGCTGGAGCATGCAAATAACTGAGAAAGAAACTGGTAGGCAAAGCTGTTTCTTGCTAGAATTAGGTTGTAGACACACCAAATGTAGCTGCTTTTTAGTTAATCTCTACAGTGCTGCAGAACTATTCATTGTTTACTAAAAAGCATGTTATTTATTTTGCTGCGAACCCTGCCACTCTTGCTTGAAACATCAAATCTATGTTCTTTGTTAAAAAAAACATATTCTTGGTTTTCCTAAGAACCATCTCAGTGCTGCGTGCTAAAGGTGAAGTGTTTAACACCAGCTGAGCTAAGAGGCTGATGTGTGCTAGCTCTTTGGAGGCAGCAGACTCTGAGTATGCAGTAAGACTGGCTGCACCCTGCAGGAGAAAGAGTTTTGGAGAGACCTGGGATCAGATGGGCAGCTGGGGACGCTTCACAAGGAGTAGCAGTCTGATGAAAACCAGGGTGGAGGCTTTGCTGGGAGCAGGCTGTGAGATCAGGGCTCTGAGCCACGGCTGCACAGCAGGGGAGCACCCAGGCTTGCGGGTCAGGCAGTTACAGCCCAACTGGTCTGCGAGAACCCCAAATCACATTGGCTTTAGGCAATTCACGTCTCCTGTCTGCACAAGAAGTCGAATGAAAGAAGCTAGACCACCCTCCTCTTAGAAGACTGAGCCCCATCTATGTTTGTAAAGCATAAGCTGGCTGCCATGAAGACACTAAGGCCCGGTGTACACCTCTGGAGAAATTCGACTTAAGACATGCAACTCCAGCTAACTGGAATTGACGTACCTTAAATTGAATGTCTGAGGCGTCTCCATTGCAGGAGGCTGACTGGAGAAACTCTCCTGTCAATTTCCCTTACTCCTCACAACTCTGTGGAGTACTGGGGTCGATAGGGGCACCATCAATGATTGATTTAGCAGGTCTTTACTAGACCCCCTAAATCAAACCCCAGAAGATTGATCTCCAAAGCCTTGATCTCTAAACATAGACAAAGCAAACAACTAGCATACCAGACCAGAATTCCTCCAGCTCTGGGAGAGCTCCAATCTAGCACCTCTTCCCATCACTGACTCTCAGCACCATGACACATGAACCATCTCTCTGGCAGCTTGAATGGTCCAGGCAAATTCCATTGGCCATAAAAGTGAGGAGCCAGCCAGTCACTACACTAGAAGCATGGTAAATTTTCCCCAGGACATCTTACTCTGAAGCCAAAGTTAGAAAGAGAACCAAATGCTGCCAGAGTTTGGAGTGCTGTTACCCAAATCCAGACCCAAGGTGTTCAGCTGGGTCAGAAAGGAGCTCTGAGCAAGGCACTTCACTGCACTCCAACTTTCTGACTCCAGGGTGTGAAAACACCCTGTCCCCCGCCCATGCACAGCAAGTGACTGCACTGTCAAGCGCCAGTGTAACCAGCTCTCAGTGTTGCGAGCTGCTCCCCGGTGGAGATGGTTTACACAGAGCACGGGGAGAGCCTGTTGGGGCCGCACTTTAACATTACAAGTCTACACAAACCCTAAATGGGAGCTCTGGGCTTCTTTACCAGGTCTCAATTTCTCTCAAAGCCAGTGGTGCCCAGCTTTGTTATGCAGGAGGGACTCAAACCTGTGGGCCACACAGATTCGACATCAATCTTACCAGTGTCACCAATATTGATTAAAGACCCACTGATGAAGTGGGTCTTTGCCCACGAAAGCTTATGCTCCAGTACATCTGTTATTCTGCAAGGTGCCACAGGACTCCTCATCGCTTTTGCAGATCCAGACCGACACGGCTACCCCTCTGATACTTGAGTATTGATTTATATTTCAAGTTCCGCTTGTTGTGTATGTCTTCAGATAGGAACAGCCCATGTACTGTATTTTCTATTTGCATGCTTCAGTAATCAAAAAAAGACAAACACAACAAAATGCTCATGATTCAGCCATTAGTATATTGTTTGCAGCCACCCGAGGCCTTAGGAAACGCTCTTATGGAGAAGCCACTGAACAGGTTGGCCCTGATCACACTGCAGTCAAACAGCCCTATTGCTGACATGCATTGTCAACAGGGCCATTTCCTAAACAATGCTCCAAGCTGCTGTTGTAGCATACACCCAGATAGCACCTGTAGCAGCACAGCAACGCCGCACGAGCTCCTTGCAGACACGTGGACGTCAGCGCAGGGAGAGCCTGCCTAAAGCTCTTCCTGCACATTTCTTGCCTGTCTCCACCGCAAGGACTAGCTAAAGCCAACCCTACTTAGCACATGAGATCCAGCAGGATCCTAGCCCAAAGCAGTGGGCATATAAGCCTGAGATGGAGAGAACTATAGGGAGCAAGAAAGATACTCACCAGCTATAAGCACGGACAAGATGCAACCCACAGCAATCAGACACAGGACAGCCACCTACGATGGCTGCTATCCCTCCCCCATCCAAAGGGCCAGCTACCCCCACAGTATAAGGGTAAAAGCAACAAGGAGTCCTGTGGCACCTTATAGACTAACAGATGTATTGGAGTATAACATTTCGTGGGCAAAGACCCACTTCGTCAGATGCATGTAGTGGAAATTTCCAGAGGCAGGTATAAACATGCAGGCTAGAGATAACGAGGTTAATTCAGTCAGGGAGGGTGAGGCCCACTTCTAGCAGCTGATGTGGAGGTGTGAACACCAAGAGAAGAGAAACTGCTTTTGTACTTGGTCTTTGCCCACGAAAGCTTATGCTCCAATACATCTGTTAGTCTATAAAGTGTCACAGGACTCCTTGTCGCTTTTGCAAATCCAGACTAACACGGCTACCCCTCTGAGTATAAGGGTAGACACTCCAATACGACTTCAGTTTCTCATAGGAGGATAGGGCAGGCAAAGAGGAAACAGCTGTGGAGATAGGAGGGATAATTGAGTTCCTGTGTAAAGGCCAGTCAGTGGTCTGCACAGGAAACATGTCCCCAAGCATGGCTCTCAGCCTTGCCAGACAATTGTACCCCTTGTAGGGGTCTGATTTGTCCTGCATGGCCCAAGTTTCACCTCCCTTTGAAACACCTTGCTTAAAAAACCAGACCAGAGTTCAGAAGTGTCACAGCGCACTCTCTCATTTTTACCCAAGAAAATAAGTCAGTCAGAACGTACCCATCGCACTGATATTTCAGCGTATGACAGTTTCATTGGTTACAACTTCACTAGCATTATGTAGACTGTTGTCAAATTTGCAAGTTGCTATTCCCCCACCCAAGACCTCTGCCCACCCCCAGGGGACGCCTTTGAGAGCCACTGTTCCACGCCTGTTTGCGCGCCACTTACCACTTGTCTGTTGATGCTGCTTCTTGGTCCCGCTGGTTAGCCTTGGAAATCAACATCCCCTTCCCCAGCTTGTATGCTCTTGCACCGGACCTCTCTGGTCCGCTCCCCCTCTTCTGCTCCAGGGACCACAGTGTCCTCTGCGTGGCCAGGTCACTCAGCCTTCCCCTCGTCTCAGGCAATGTCTTGGCCACTGCCACGGTGACCCACACAAACTTCCAGTTCAGTGCTGGGCCACTACCTCTGTCCCAGTGGCGGGGAGGGGAACCAGCCCTACCACATGCAGACAAAGTCCGTTCAGTCCTCAACCTCACTGCTTACTCCCGGGGCTGCTTCCTAGCTGGCACTCCTCCATCTTTAGCATCGCCAACCTCCCCAGGAGCAATCAGGCCCTACTTGCCCAAACAAGCCCCAAGCCTGTCTCCCAGGGTATGTCCAGACTGCATCCCTCTGTCGGCAGAGGGATGCAGATTAGGCAGTTGACATTGCAAATGAAGTGGGGATTTAAATATCCAGCGCTAATTTGCATTAAAATGGCAACTGTTTTTGCCAACTCAGCACTTTGTCAAAAAAAGCGGAAGTCTAGAGGGGGATCTGTGGAGAAAGAGTCTTTTTCAACAGATCCTGTAAATCTCCTTGTAAACCATGAGGTTTAACCGTTAATTCGAAGTAAGGGGTTTATTTCGGAATCGCCCTTCCCTGCCGCGTGTAGTTCTTCCGGGCTACTCAATCTCTAAAATGGCGACCATCCGGGAACATGCTAACGAAGCTCAGGATATTTAAATCCCGCGCTTCATTTGCAATTTCGGTCGCCCTCATTAGCCTCCCTAGTTCGAACTAGGGGGCTAGTGTAGACGTACCCTCAGAAAGTGGCTATGCTGTCCTGTTCCCACACAGGTGAGCCTCCCCTAATTAGGTCTTTCCCCTCAACCCTCCAGGATAATTGGTCCACCCAGCCTCCATTAACCCCTTCAGGGCCAGTATGGGGACAGACACCCCCTCCCCTTTGGTGTCCTGTTTCCACAATACAAATCGGGGCTATGTCCTCTTGTGGGACAACTCTCCTGAGTCCTCTCGAGTCCTCTGCCATGGTTTGCCCCTGTGGTGTTGCGGGGGGTGGGGGTATCAGCTCCTCCTGGCACTCAACATTCATTGCCACGGCCCCACATGTCCCCTCTGCACTGACGTCCCCTCCTGTGCCCCACGGGCCGTGGGATAATGAGGACGCCTGTGTGTATTTGGAGCGTGACCTTCCAGTGTGACAAAGAGATGGGGCTGCGACTTCATAGTGTGATGTCCCATTGCCTCGTTACCTAGTAACAAGGCTCACATGGATGGCAAGTCTGAGCAACAGGCCTGACTCACAAGCAGCCCTGACATCACCCGCCACACGCTCCTGACTGCAGTCTCCTCATCCCCTTGGAGCAGCAGCTAGTGGCACAATGAGGCTTCCTTAGAGGAATAATTGGGACTGAGGGACAGAGCCGCGTTTCTAGGCTGCCAGCTTGAGTCTAAGCCAGCCCCAGCCACCTGACAGCTGGCCAGTGGCGTATGTGAAATAAGCTGAGGGTCTCTGTCCTGTTCCTGGTGGAGGAGAAGCCCCTGCCAGGAAGCCACCATCCCAAGCAACCTCCTTGGTCTCCGACTCAGCTGAGGCCTTGGCCTGGCTAGGCCGTGAGGAACAGTGGCCCTTTGAGTCAGGGATGGAGCATGTTGGTCCGCAGCTGAGGGGAGGGGAGGAATTTACACCTGCTGTCAGGCGGGTCAACCTCCTCTTTCACCAGGACCCTCCACAGGTAAATGACACAGGGTGACACGTTGGTAGAAGAGCAAACGCTTAGAAGAATAAATGAGTTTTGGCCCCTCCTGGCTTTCTCTGCCATGTGCCCCCTCCCCACACCTCCCTCCAGCCAGGACAGCGGTAACCCTGGAAATGACTTTCCCCATCTGTCCTCCACATCCTGAGCACCCTGATCATCGTCTTCAGTCCACCCTCTCTGGGGCACCTGGTGCTGGCCACTGTTGGCAGACAGGATACTGGGCTTGAAGGACCTTTGGTCTGACCCAGTACGGCCGTTCTTATGTTCTTTCAGGCCAGGCATAAGCAGCCATCATCTCCAGCTCTGTTCTATCACCGGCTCAGTGGGCGCCAACCTTTCTAAGCACGAGATCACTGTTTGAATTGAAGTGCAATCCGGGATCTACCCCAAACCCAAATGCCTTTGCCCCGCCTCCTGCCCCGCCCTTTCTCTGAGGCCCCACCCCTGCCCCTGAGGCCCCGCCCTGCTCACGCCACCTCCCCCACCCTGCACAGCAAACAGGAGGCTCCCAGGGGCAGCTCCAAGGCAGAGGACCGGGGGAGGCATGGCCGGGAGTGGAAGGGGGGGAAGGGAAGTGCTGGCTCTCGATAGCCTCCTGGCCAAACCAGTCAGGATCACCAGCCAGAGGCTCCTAGACCTACCAATAGATCTGATCTGGTGGCTGGTGGCCACTGGACTATCTGCTGAGGCTGGTTCCTCTCCAGGTATTGGGCCCATGAGGAGCTTGTTGAAGAAACAGGGGACGGGAACTCTTTACTCGGCAAAGCCCAGCAGGTTAGGCTGAGCCGGTGCCCCTGCTTCAGCCGAGTCGAGCTAAAAAGGGAGGGACTCAGGAGGCTTCCGACATTCTTCCTCCTTAAAATAACCCGCAAGTAGTATGAGGTCACCTGAGTGCTTCTGTATTGCTGCAGGCAGGAGTCCCGGGGTCTCCCGGCCCCCCGGTGATCACAAAAGGCCTCTTCCTAGTGCCTCTTCCGATTGGAGGCTGGGTCCCAACAGGCAGGAGCCGAGGTCCCCACGCCTTGCAGGGGCGGTCACCCAGCGGAGCCCCGTGTGGACTTTCTCATTCTGGTTCCCAGCTGATTCAAGCTGCTCCGAGACACCCCCTCTCACATCGAAACCAGAGTGTTCCCATGGGCAGGGGGCTTGCACCGGCTTAACTGCGTTGGTCCCAGTTCACCGTTTAAATTGAGCCAGGTGTGTGCGCCGGTGGACAGGCTGGGGAGAGCACCGCCGCAGAATGAGCACGGTGCCGGGGTGCGAGGGGCTAGCCCCAGTGGCTAGGCCCAGACGGTACAGTGTTCTTGGGCACGCTACCTGCTCCCTCTCTCTGATCATGTGTGCGCTGGTACACGCCCAGGCTGCGGAGTCAGCCCTCAGGCCACGTCCGGCTGTCTCGCTTCCCGCTGACAGGCAGGTTCTGTGTCGGCTGTGATGGGGAGAGTCTCCCTGCGCCCTTTGCCTCGACCTCGAGGCAACAGCGTTAGTTCTGCCTGACAGCGCCCAGCCCCTCGACCGTGTCATGCTGAGGGCTGAGCAAAGCCTGGGAGATGCAGATGCGCCTGCTGCAGTGGAGTCACCTCCAACCCTTTCTCCTCCGAGGGGTCCTGGGCGGCGGGTGCCAGGAGACAGGCGCTTGGATGCTGCAGCCACGTGTAGCCACATTGCGCTGGGAAACCAAGAGCGGAAGCCCACACAGCAGGAGAGGCAGAGAAGCATCCGAATCCCAGAGCTTCAGGGAGCTGCCCATTCCCCAGAGGGGCAGGCTTGCAGATCTCAGCATCAGCCCAGCTTTGTCTTTTCCCTCCTTGCGCTGCTAGATTCCAGCCCCAGGGCCCTGCATCTTTCTGGGGTCAGTGCACAGGGAGCCAGCTCCTTCCATCCCACTGAAGTCAATGGGGCTTCAAGTTTCACACTTGGGCTACGTCTACACTGCAGGCTCCTTGCGCAAGAGCGCGGCCACCCCTCAACGCACATCGCAATAGCCCGAACATAAGAGCGGCCGGACTGGGTCAGACCCAAGGGCCGTCTAGCCCAGTAGCCTGTCTGCCCACAGTGGCCAGGTGCCCCGGAGGGGGTGGACCGAAGACAATGATCAAGCGATTTGTCTCCTGCCATCCCTCTCCAGCCTCTGACAAACAGAGGCCAGGGACACCATTTTATCCCCTGGCTAATAGCCTTTTATGGACCTAACCTCCAGGAAATGATCTAGCTTCTCTGTAAACTCTGTTACAGTCCTGGCCTTCACAGCCTCCTCTGGCAAGCCCCAGGAAGGGCTTTTGTGCTTTTGTGCAAGAGAGCGTCCACACGGCATGGACACGCTTATGCAAGAAAGCCATTCACAGAATGGCCAGCAGAGCACCTGTGCTTTTTCCCACCGGGGTTTCTTGTGCGTCCACACTTGCCTTCTTGCGCAATAGCTGTAGCGCAAAAGGGAGTTATGCCTCGTAGAAGGAGGTTTACCTGCACCGCCAAGAGCCCTCTGTCCTGCCCTTTTACTGCCGATTTACTTGCACAAAAGCGCATTTGAGGTGTGGACGTGCTGCGGGTTTTTGTGCAAAAACGGCCATTTTTGCGCCCAAACCTTGCAGTCTAGACGCAGCCCCACTGAAGTGCTCTGCCGACAGGCAGGAGGCCCGTGCCTTACTCAGCCGTGCCGAGTGCTGCTTCCCACCCCCCTGCTTATGCCTCATTTCTCCTTAGATCCCAGCCTGCAAGTTTTGAGGAGCCGAGCAGGGTGACGTGGGAATGAGCCAGAGCCACCTGGCAAGGGCCTGGCGCTGCCTTCCATACGTGTCAGCGCTGCCTGCAGCATCTCCTCCTCGGCTTAATCACCTCAAATTGTGCCTCTGACGAGCGCGTGCCAGCCCTCTCCCCTATTGTCCATCCCTTGCCCCCCCTCCGTCTGCGGCTCTTTCTGACGCACTCGCCCCCCTCCCCTCCCACAGCCCAGCCCCTCTCCCAAGGAGCAAGGTGTTTGCACCGTCACCACGCTGTGACTCAGGGCCACCTTACCTTGCCCGTGGGCTCGGGAACGCTCATCACTCAGAGCTCAGCCTGCTTTCTCCCATCTGCTCCGCGCAGCAGAACTCTGTCACATGTGCCAGGGCGAGGGGAGGGGAGGGGAGAAGGAGGAAGGGGTAGGTGGGCTGTCAAGCAGGCACAAATCTCGTTCCCCGTGTTGATGCACAGAGAGCAGATGCCTCTTGCTGCAGCCGCTGGGGGGGCCGTTCCTCTCGGGCAGCGAAGAGCGCGGCTTTTGTTTCCTTCCGCGGAGAAGGGCTGGTGGCCCGGCTTTGTGCAGGCGAGCGCGGAGCCTGTGAGGTCAGGCGAGCGCCGGCGCCGAGTCTCGGGGCGGAGGGTGGGCAGTGGCGATGGAGGGCGAGATTCCAGGTGACGCATCGCTCCCTCTGTGCCAGCACAGCAAGCAAGGTGTCCCTGGAGTAGCTTCCCCTTCGGCTCCTGTTTCACAGGTCCCCTACCTGGGGCTTTCAATAGGGCTGCCCACTTGCCAACCCAGCTGAGCAGGCCTCAGATGAGACTGGCCTGGGGGATCACTGCTGCCGTGGAGGGGGGAGGGGGATCGTGTGTGCGCACGAGAGGAGGGGCCTGTCCCTCCAGGGACCTGAGATTGAGCCTGGCAGCTCTGGGCCCTGAATTCCGGCGGCAGCCCCTCCGCACCTCTGGCAGAACAAACGGGAATGCCGCTGGGAAGGGCCAAGATGCAGCTGCTGCAGCTTTCGAGACCAAGGACAAAACTTGGGACCTGAGTAGTGGAAGTGAGCAGGCAGGAGGGGGTCAGAGGCGCAGGGCAGGAGGACCTCGGCTGAGAGCCGTCCCACACAACCCAGGGCGGTGCAAGGCGCAGGGCCGGGATGTTTGGCTGGACCATTCGGAAGAGCAACGCCCGGCTGCCCACCTGGACCCTGGTGCTGCCCTTCAGCTGGTAGGCCAGGTCCTTGAGGCTCTGGGAGCATCCTACTCTGAGCATCCCTGCACCATCCTCTCCCCTCACCCCTGCATTCATGCAACACAGGGCAAGACTGGACCGGGCCCGAGTGCAGCATCAGAGACATTGATCAACCATCTCCTGCAGCCGCACAGGTTGGCCTCCCTCCAGCATCCAGCCTCATAGCCACTGTCACTTGAAAGCTGCAAAGAGGCCTTAGCATTGTAGCCGGCAAACCCCCCCTCCCCTGCAGCCGCCCCCCAGCGTAGGTCAGTCTAACATCCCCCGCCCAGTGCAATAACCCCGTGCTCTTACATAACTGGTTTTCATCCATAGAGCTCACTGTATTTTGCAAAGGAGGACAGAATCCGCTCCATTGAAGACATGGGGAAACTGAGGCACAGGGCAAGGCAGGGACTTGCCTGTGTACCACTGGCCGCAGAGCCAGGAACTGAATCCTGGCTCCTGAGTACCAATCCAGTGCTCTAAGCACTCAGGGAAGTGACATGCTCAAGGGCCCAGTCAGGACCAGAGTCGGGGTATCCCAACACAGCCCTCTGCTGGAATCGCGAAGCCAGAGGTGCTCAAACTGCAGTCACCGTGGGGCAGAGACTCTGCCGGCATAAGCAGGTGCAGCTGCCTTCACTCAAGGAGCTGGGTCTAGTTACAGCCGACCTGGCTGGTTTGCTCCTGGCCCTTCCTGAGTGCGAGGTGGGCAGCTCTCTTCAGTGGCGGCGGCGCTGCGCCTGCTCTCTGGGGCGCAATCATCCAGTGCCCATGGCTTTACTCCACCTTTGGCTAGAGCCAGACCAGGCCAAATTCCCCTTCTCTTAGGTTCTTCATTAAATAAGGGTCGATTACCTACCCCCCGCCCCCCGCCAGTGAATTATTAAAGGGAACTGTTTGTGTCAAGAGCTACAGTGCACGAGAGCAGGTTTCTAGCCCAGGGAAGTACCAGGCAGCAATGCTTGGGACATGCCGAGTCTGAGATCTAACATTACGGATTGCTAAGGGATGGTAAATGAGCGCACAAGCAGGCCTGTGTATTTGCTCGTACGTGTGAGCCTGCACACACGTGTGCAATTGTGAGCCCATAAGCACCCGTGTGCGTGCGGTACAGCAGGTGAAGTGTCAATTCAGGCCAGTCGCCAGTGCTCACGGATTCCTGCGGAGCAGCAAGCCTGCGGAAAGGCACCTCCTGACTGGGTACCATGGAAACCCTGCTCCTTCGAAAATGTTCAATAACACTTTTTTTTTAAGCTACTAATTGAGGAGTGAAGGGTTTGGCACCAGGCAGAATGTATTCCCTGTGAGCCAGCTAGCGGCGAAGGAGGGGGGCCGGGCCATTGTAACAGACCCTGGCCTGGCCAGTGATGCCCTGGGGTTTGCTTTGTGCTTGGGGGAGGGAAAGGAAGGGCTTTGCTGGCTCAAAGTGTGGGGGAGAGGACATGGAATACGGAGCGGGGGTTGGCGAGGACAGGGAGCCGTGAGCAGGGGACAGATCCGAAGCTCCTCGTGGAGTTGTATGTGCCCACTTCTGCTGAAATTTAACCCGGGACAGCTCCTGTTGGCCCCCCTAAATAGAGGCCACAGGGTGTGTTCATCTGCCCCTGCGCACAGCCACAGCCCATCCCCTTCCGGGCTGCCCGGCCATACTTACAACCCCTTGGTTGACCATCAGCAGCCTGCCACATGGCTGCGGTCGCCCCGGCAGCCCACCAGCCCCGGTGCCCAGAGTCCTCTGGGGACAGAGGAGGGAAGCGTGCTGCATTCCGGCCCCCTCAGCGAGCCCCATCACGCTGCGGCAGGGACGGCGAGGGAACAGGAATCCAGGGGAGCCAACTGCTGAGGAATCCCAGGGGAACGCGGTGTATTCCTGCCCCTACACTTAGTCACTTGGCATCGCCGCTAGCCAAGCGCCAGCAGCTCGTCTCGTGCTCCCTCGCCCACGCGGCAGATGGCAGCCTCTCGCGTGGCGACCGGGTTTATTTTTCAGTGGTTATTTTTATAGGCGTCCCTCCCCTGGGGCCCGGCGGGAGGAGGACAGTGTTGTGATAGTATAGAATCATAGAATCATAGAATAATAGGACTGGAAGGGACCTCAAGAGGTCATCGAGTCCAGCCCCCCGCCCTCAAGGCAGGACCAAGCTCCGTCTACACCATCCCTGACAGATGTCTATCTAACCTGTTCTTAAATATCTCCAGAGAGGGAGATTCCACCACCTCCCTTGGCAATTTATTCCAATATTTGACCACCCTGACAGTTAGGAATTTTTTCCTAATGTCCAATCTAAACCTCCCCTGCTGCACTTTAATCCCATTACTCCTTGTCCTGTCCTCAGAAACCAAGAGGAACAAATTTTCTCCTTCCTCCTTGTGACACCCTTTTAGATATTTGAAAACCGCTATCATGTCCCCCCTTAATCTTCTTTTTTCCAAACTAAACAAGCCCAGTTCATGAAGCCTGGCTTCATAGGTCATGTTCTCTAGACCTTTAATCATTCTTGTCGCTCTTCTCTGTACCCTTGCCAATTTCTCCACATCTTTCTTGAAATGTGGCGCCCAGAACTGAGCTGGTACGGGGGGAGATTCGGCCTGGCAGCACAGGAAATTGAGGAGTCAACGGCCAGGTCAGCTCACTCTCCACAGCCTCGCCCATCAGCCCCGCCCCAGCCCTGCCCAAGCCCCGCCCCAGCCACGCCAGCCTGCGTCACATGGGGGCCACAAAATGCCGTGGCGCCTCGACTCTCGCTGGGGCTCGTCCCCTCTTCGTCTTTCTCCTCCAGGTTTCATTCCATTGGGCATCTTCATTGGGGAGCAACTGGAGACACCTCAGCAGGGCCTGCCTGCCGGCACCCCAGAGCTAATGGAAGCCATCGCTCTCTGCTCCGGCCCTGGAGGCCTGCATGCACTTGATACTCGCTCAAGGGGGGATGCAGTCACCGTCCTGGGAGCTGAAAGACACCTCCGTCCCCACACCGATCCCTGGGCTCCCCTAGCATCACCTCGCCACCACCCCTCTACTCCGCCGTTCCACCCAGGCCCTCCCGCGCACTAGCTCAGCCCTCCTGGCCCCAGCTTACACTCCCAGCAGAGCGGGGATAACTATATTTCCGTATTGCAGCAACAGTTCTCACAGCATTGGAGCAGAGACGGATCTCCCCTCTCACCCTGAAAAGCAGCTCTTCTAGGTCAAAGTTAGGGCACGCTGGTAGAGCAGACGAGGGAAAGGGGGCAGTGGGGAGCATGTAAGGCCACTGCCCTGGCTGCCCCTCTCCTGAGGGCAAACGGGGCTTCTGCCTGCAGGGCTGTCAAGCCGTCTCCCCCCACCCATGATATTCCCTTATGGGGTGAAGCGACCCCCTGCAGTGGAACCAGAACAAGGCCCCTCTGCACACTTCAATCCTGGCCACCTGAGTGGGGCCAGGCCTGGGTGCCGGCTCTCTGCACACGGCTGACTTCCACCTTTCAAGGCTGCAAACAAAGGGCGATCCCAGGGCCCAGCGCCACCCTGTGCGCCCGCTGCGAGTGAGGATTAGCCAGCCCAGGGTGGTTTTGTTCAGCTTTGACTTTCCTGCAGCACAAGGAAACCGACCAGCAGAGCGAGAAATACCAAGGGACCCAGGCAGCAGTGAGCACAGAGGCCTCAGATAATCCGTGGGCAATAGGCATTAATATGCTTGAGAGGAAGCCAAGGAAAATCAGCTGAGCTGCACCGTCCAAGGCTTTCATGTTCTCTTAGACTCTGTGACTGAGCATCCGTGCTGCTCCCAAAGCAGAGCTCCCGCCGCTGCTAGCTAGCTCACGCGTTCCATGAGCCTTCAGTGCTAAGCACCACAACACTGGTGCCCCAAAGGGGGCAGTGTAGCCTAGTGGATAGATCACTGGGCTGGGCTGCAGGAGCATTAGGGTCAATTCTTGGCTCTGCCACCAGGTGGCCTTGGACACATCTTTTACCTGCTGGCATCTCAGCTTTCCCCTCTGTAACATGGGGATAAGGGTACTGGCCTCCTTTGGGAAGTGCTCTGGGATCTAGATAAGAAGGAGGTGATTCCATACAGACCCGCTGACTCACCGCTCTCCATACAGGAGTAATTTGCACAGGTCCTATTGTCTCATTCCCCACTGCCGCTCAGTTCATCGCGCCCTCCTCTTGCATATTTCACTCCTCTAGCTCCAGTTTGCTCCTTCCACAGGGAACCAGAAAGGAGCACCCATGCCCCGGCCCTCAGTTTCCCTTTCCCCTGCCTCAGCTTCACCTTCTTTTTTTGGATGGGCCAGAGCTAGCCCTCCAGCAGCTCCTCTGTTCCACCAGCAAAGGGGGGACTAGTCCCGCTCAGCTGGGGAGGGGGCGCTTCGACCTCTCCAGGCAGGAGGCAGGAGGCATGCTGCTGGGGAATGCATTGCATGAGAGGAGGCATGGGGAGGTACCCGCCAGCCTCCGGAGAGCCGATCCAGACCCTGCACTCCTCCTTGGGCTGACGTGAATAATTCACATGCCTTACAGAGGCTGCTGGATGCAGGTGGCAGGTTTGTATAATTTTTGGTGGTGCCCCATTAGCCACACCCCCTGACCTCTGTTAACCATGCCCCGACCCTCATTAGCCACACCCCCTGACCTCTGTTAACCATGCCCCGACCCCCATTAGCCACACCCCCTGACCTCTGTTAACCATGCCCCGACCCCCATTAGCCACACCCCCGACCTCTGTTAACCATGCTCCGACCCCTATTAGCCACACCCCCTGACCTCTGTTAACCATGCTCCGACCCTCATTAGCCACACCCCCTGACCTCTGTTAACCATGCCCCGACCCTCATTAGCCACACCCCCTGACCTCTGTTAACCATGCCCCGACCCCCATTAGCCACACCCCCTGACCTCTGTTAACCATGCCCCGACCCCCATTAGCCACACCCCCTGACCTCTGTTAACCATGCTCCGACCCCCATTAGCCACGCCCCCTGACCTCTGTTAACCATGCCCCGACCCTCATTAGCCACACCCCCTGACCTCTGTTAACCATGCCCCGACCCCCATTAGCCACACCCCCTGACCTCTGTTAACCATGCCCCGACCCCCATTAACCACACCCCCTGACCTCTGTTAACCATGCTCCAACCCCCATTAGCCACACCCCCGACCTCTGTTAACCATGCTCCGACCCTCATTAGCCACACCCCCTGACCTCTGTTAACCATGCTCCGACCCTCATTAGCCACACCCCCCGACCTCTGTTAACCATGCTCCGACCCTCATTAGCCACGCCCCCTGACCTCTGTTAACCATGCTCCGACCCTCATTAGCCACACCCCCGACCTCTGTTAACCATGCTCCGACCCTCATTAGCCACACCCCCTGACCTCTGTTAACTATGCCCCGACCCCCATTAGCCACACCCCCTGACCTCTGTTAACCATGCTCCGACCCTCATTAGCCACACCCCCTGACCTCTGTTAACCATGCCCCGACCCCCATTAGCCACACCCCCTGACCTCTGTTAACCATGCTCCGACCCTCATTAGCCACACCCCCTGACCTCTGTTAACCATGCCCCGACCCCCATTAGCCACACCCCCTGACCTCTGTTAACCATGCCCCGACCCTCATTAGCCATACCCCCTGACCTCTGTTAACCATGCCCCGACCCCCATTAGCCACACCCCCTGACCTCTGTTAACCATGCCCCGACCCCCATTAGCCACACCCCCTGACCTCTGTTAACCATGCCCCGACCCTCATTAGCCATACCCCCTGACCTCTGTTAACCATGCCCCGACCCCCATTAGCCACACCCCCTGACCTCTGTTAACCATGCCCCGACCCCCATTAGCCACACCCCCTGACCTCTGTTAACCATGCTCCGACCCCCATTAGCCGAAGGACTTTTCCCACCATCCTCCTACCAACAGGGATTAGTTTGGCCCCCACCATACCCCCCTCATGCAACTATCCTGCAATTGCATTAACCCCAATGCGTGTGACATTAACTCGGGTGCAGAGAGGCTGGGGGAAGTGTTCCCTCTAAGGCTCTGTCTACACTCACGGCTACTTGTGCAAGTACAGCCCTTCTTGAGGAAGAACCCACAGAGTATCCACACTGCCCGCCTGCTCTTGCGCAAGGAAATTTACAGTACGGCGTGGGAAGAGAGAGCATCTTGCGCAAGAGCGCTTTTTTTTAACAGGTGTGAGCTCTCTTGCACAAGAGGGCAGTATGGCTGCTCGGCAGGGATTTCTTGCGCAAGAAACCCCTGTGGCTAAAATGGCCATCGGAGCTTTCTTGCGCAAGAGGGCGTCAACACTGCCATGGATGCTCTTGCGCAAAAGCACAACTCGCACATGGCAGTGTGGACATGTTCTTGCACACGACTTCTTGCACAAGAACCCTTGTGCAAGATGTTCTTGTGCAAGAAGCCGCCAGTGTAGACATAGCCTAAGAGTTTCCTCCCATGAGCAGAGCTAATTTTGTGGTGTGCACCAGTACTGAGTTCATGGGGCTTGTTTGGATGTGCCACTGTGGCACCCAAGTTATTAATAAATACGGGTATGTCTACACTACCCCACTAGTTCGAACTAGCGGGGTAATGTATGCATACCGAACTTGCTAATGAAGCCCGGGATTTGAATTTCCCAGGCTTCATTAGCATAAGCGGGGAGCCGCCATTTTTAAATCCCCACTGCTTCGAACCCCGTGCAGCGCGGCTACACGGGGCTCGAACTAGGTAGTTCGGACTAGGCTTCCTAGTTCAAACTACCGGTACACCTCGTTTCATGAGGAGTAACGGTAGTTCGGAATAGGAACCTAGTCCGAACTACCTAGTTTGAGCGCTGCACGGGGTTCGAAGCAATGGGGATTTAAAAAGGGCTGCTCCCCGCTTATGCTAATGAAGCCCGGGAAATTCAAATCCCGGGCTTCATTAGCAAGTGCGGTATGCATACATTACCCTCCTAGTTCGAACTAGCGGGGTAGTGTAGACATACCCTACTTTATAGACCTTTACCTTTTCTCTCTGTTGCCATGTCTCCTCCCCTTGCTCCATCAACTCCCCTGGTGCCTGCTGCCCCCCAACTCCTCACCCTCCTCTGCTGTCCTGACTCCTGGCCTTCTCACTGCCCTCAGCCCTCCTGCAACCTGCCCCCCTCCACCAGCCCTTCTCTCCCCCTGTGCCCACTCCTCCAGTAGCCCCACTCTGATCACATGAGCTACCCCTCCTCATCCCCTCTCCTAACACCTCCCTCTACACACCTGCCCTGCCTCTCTCCTCTGGTGCTGGTCCCTCCCCTGCAGGTGTCTGCCCTTCTGCTTCACCCCCAGAATCCCCTGACACCTGCACCTTCCCTTAGCCCTGCACCCTCCTGGTGCCTCCCCCTTCCCTTACTGCCCCTTCTCCCTTTGCCCTCTTTTTCCCTGATGCCCACCCCCTCACCACTCTCTGCCCCCATTCTTCTCATGCCCCTCTGTGCCCTCACACATGATTTGCTCCATCCCTGCCTTCCTCATGCCCACCCCTTCTTTCAAGCCTTTTCCCAGCACCTCCCCCTCCCCCCTCTAGTCCCCAATGCCCTTACCCTCTCCAATTGCAGCATCACCCTGTCCCCCCTCCCCTCCTGTCCTATTCCTCATTGTCTGCACTTGGCCCCCTGGCATTTGTCTCTCCTCCACGCTGTCCCTTGGTGCCTTCCCCTTTCTTTCTCCTCCCCCTCCACACAAGCCCCTTCCTCCCCCTTCCCTTCCCTTCTGCCTTCCACTTTGCGGGGCTGGAGTCTGCGCTCGGGCCCCAGAAGTCCCCAGACTCCGAACCCAGAGCTAGGCTGCGTGGCGCAATGCCATGCCGAGCAGTTTTAAAGTCCCGGGCTGTGACATCACGTCACACCCGGGCGTCTCCTCGCTTACCTATTAACGCTGCGCATGGCAGCAGCAGCCGGCAAGGGGGAGCTGGACTGAAAGTTGTGCACGGCAGGGCCGGACTAGGGCCAGTGGGGGATGCTCTGGGGCTGGGGTGGGAGGACGCACAGGGGGGCCGGGGCCCACTCCAGGCAGGGCTGGGGGGGAGACCCAGCTCTGAATATTTCTGGAGCAGGGGCACCACAAGCCCATATAACTCGCCGCCCATGGTGGACGCAGCCAGACCCAAACAACACAGCTTGTGCTGCCCCGGTGTCTCCGCTGCCTGGGGTGGACCTTCAGGGCACCGTATAAACCTACAGGAGGGTACTAAGGAGGCAGAAGCACTCCATCCTGAGAGCAAGAGGAGCTCTCTTGGGCAGTGCAGCCGGACGACTGTCTTGTGCCTGGCAGACTCAGTGGGATGGGCTGGGCGGGAAATTCCGTCTCCGGTTCCCCACCTGCCGAGGCGTGACTTCTAGCCCTGGGGTGGGGCTAGAACCTGCCACCCTCTGATTCCTAGGCCAATGCCCTAAGGCACGCGGGAGCCCACCCTGCCTTCAGGACGTCCCTTATACCCTGTGTGGGCAGTCTGGTTGCTCCAAGGATGGGCAGAGGCGGCGCTAGAACCCGCCACCCTCACTCTCCTGCCTCATCCAAATCTGGGCCCGTGGAACCAGCAGCCACGCTGGCCCAGATCCTCAAGAGGTACTGAGGCACCTCGCTCCCTTAGATCCCTACAGAGCCTCGAGGAGCCGGGCCAGTCCCCTGGGGAGACTCTGTCCCCATCCCTGTGCCAAGGACGACGCCACCGCTCCTGAGTTGACCAGTGAGGAGGAACAAGCAGAGCTGGGACTCCCCCGCCCGCTCCCTGGCAGCTGAAGCGATGATCAGAGCTCGTTGGTGGTTCCTGAGGTGATTTTTTTTTCCCCCCTTCAAGCAGCTTCCTCTACAAGGCCCGAGTGCAGCCAAGCCGACACAGCAGCGTTTCCAAGACATTAAGCGTTCAGGCAGCTCGGCGGTGCTGGAGAGAGAGCCAGGGCAAGACAGACTATAAATAAACCCCGGAGAAGTGGGAGGCAGCAGCTACAAAGCGCCTGGTGAGCCTGCGAGAAAAGCAGGTGCATTCTGGAAAAAGCCTCGGCAGCCTTTGTACCTCACTGCAACGTCAGGGCATCCCTCGGCACCACGCGCGGGGGGGGAAGCAAAGGAGTTGGTGGGGGAGGGGTGTTTTCCTCCCCCCCCCCCCCGGATTGTTACCGTTAAAATGAATATTGTGCGGGAGAGGCAGGCGAGTGACGCCAGCAGGAGAACAAAGGGAGGCGGGGGAGAGAAAGGGCTCGGGGCTCCTGAAACATTTCACAAACCCATCAGGCGGGAGCCAGCGTAGGGCCTGGAAAATGTCAATATTAGCTCGGCGCAGCTGTGGGTCCTGGGGACAGGGAGCCATGGCGCGCGGGCGCAGTGAGGATACTCAGCGCTGCTCGCACGCCACGGGGAGACTCCAGCCACCCACGGCCACCCATTCACCCTGGGAGGGCCACCGAGCGAGACACTGGCCTCGCCCTCCCCAGAGGCTTTTCTGCTGGCCACGCAGGCAGCCAAAGGCCCAGCCATCGGATGGGAGAGCCGGGACGGACCAGAGCTCTGTGTCCCTGGGGCAGGTTTTCTCTTGCCCCTGGGCTGCTGCGGCTCAGCCAGGGGTTGCCACGGGAGAGGCTGCATTCCCGTGGGCAGTCAAGCCCCTAGGAGCCCCACACGCGCCAGGGGCTGTACAGACACAGAACAGAAAGATGCCCCTCCCCCAGCCCTCCAAGTCCTGAATCTGCTGGGGGGAAGCCCGGCTACGGAGCCCTGCCGCTGGGCTACGAGCTGCGCAGTCGGCCCAGAAGCCAATGAGTTAACTGGGGGGATTAACACCCCGAGGCCCGGCTGAGTGAGGAGCTGGGGCTCAGGAACAGGGCGCTGTCCATGCTGCTCCTGGCGAGGGGCCTGTCCCTGCAGCACTGACCCACACCAGCCCTTTCCTGCAGCAGTTAGAGCTCAGAGTCCGGGGCCTTGTGCAGGGGGGGAACCTCCATCTGATCCCAGGGTGGGCTGTGGCCCCGGGACGCCCTGCAGCCTCCTCCCTCAACAGGGCGAGGATGCAGAGAGGCCAAGGTGCAACCAGCCAGGGAGAGGGATGGGAGGGAAGTGGAGAAAGCACCCTGGCGGTAAGGGGGGGGGGGGAGGGGCAGTGGGTTCTGGCATAGCTTAGGGGATAGGGCAGTCACCCACGGAGGGCAGTGTGGTGGGTTCAAGTCCCGGCCCCCACCTGGAGAGATGGGACGGCCCAGGCTGGGATGGCGGGATGAGGGACGCAGCAGGAAGAGCCCAGGTGAGGGAGGGGCTGGCACGGGAAGCAGCAGTCACAGCTCCCCTGGGGCATGGCTGCAGGGGAGCTCGTCTCGGGGCACGGAAGCTGCGGTGCTGCCGTGTAATGGGCGGGGCTGCGGGGAAACTCTTCTGCCACTTGCCAAGAGACGTCCAACTGTCTGTGTCACCAGAGGCAGCATCTGCTCGCCTGGTACCCAGCCACCAGAGAGAAGCAGCCTGACAGGGACATCCCCCCTCCCTGCCTTCTGGATCACAGAGCCACTGGCACAGGATGGGCTACGGCCTGGTCTGGCTGCTGTCTCTCCGCCACCTGCCAAGGCAGCTTCTTCCTTCCCTGTGGCCTCGGTCAGCACCCAGGGACTGGGCTACTGCACCAGGGCCGGGAGGAGGGGTCTGCCTCACAGGGGTGGGCTAGAGATGGGGTGCCCCTCTGTCACTCTCCTCCTGAGCCCATCTTGTGCTCTGCCTGCCTGGAGCTAGCGGCTAGCTCCATCCCCCTTAGCATCCTAGGGCAGGCAGGGCTTGAACACTCTAGGCATGGAGAGTTCACCCCCTCCCTAGGGAACCCAGCCCAGTGCTTCCCCACCCACCTAGGGAAATAAAATATAGATCCCTTATATTATATGGGCCCATCTACACCTCCCCCACTGATGCTCCTTGTACATCATGTGAACTGGGGCAAAGTCTTCCTGGCGTCATCCCCGTTGCCCCAGACCTCTCCCACACGGACTCACACCCCCCGCTCCCCAACCCAGCGCTCGTCCCTCTGCCTGGCCCTGCACCTCGGTACATCTCGCTCACCCCACGTCTGCTGCCCCCTGCTGCCTCTGCAGTCACTGGCAGGCCCCAGCACGTTCCCCGTGGACGGGTGTTCACATCACCAATACCCCACCACCTCAGCTGGCAACCAGTGAGCCACCATGTGGGCGGGGGCGGGCTCAGCAAGGGTGCCGAGGGCAGTGTGGATCCTGGAGTCTGGCCTCGCTCAGCCTCGCTCCAGGGGCCCGTCCCGCTGCCGGGATCGTGGTGGGGGAGACCTGCCCTGATAGTCCTGCTCTGTGGCTGAAAGCCGGGCCGAGCTCACTAGGGCCCCCCAGCCACAGCTGCGGAGTGTCTGAGCGCCACAGGAGGAGAGGCTGGAAGGCTGCCAGCGTCCCCGCCCGTCCCATCCCCATGGAGAGCCAGCGCACACCGAACCCCGGCTCACATCCTGCTCGATGGCGCTTGTGGGCTACCTCCTTGCACGCTCCCTCTTTGCCAGCTGCGGCAGAGGTGGGCTCTCCCCAAGCCCCCACCCCTGGCGGAGGGAGGCAGGAAGGCGACAGAGCTGGGGAGCGGAACTGGAGCCGGACTCATCAGTGCCAGGGCTCAGGAGATGGACTCCTGCCCCCATTACATCAAGCAGGCCAGAACCCCCCCCCCCCCCCCCCCACCACCACCACTCTCCGTTGTTCCCACCCTGTATTCTGTGCATCACAATCATGCCTCAGGGCCTGTCCTGGGCCAGGCCCAGGCCCCATTGTGCTCGGTGCTGTACAAATGCAGAATGCAAAGACAGAGGTGCTCTAAAGGGCTCACAAAGCCACGCGGCCCGTCCTCGATCCACCCTTTCCCCAGCAGCTCTTCAGTGCTGTTCAGGAGACCCGACTCCAACTCCAGTGCCCCTTCCCCTGCATCTCGAGGAAAACGTGTGGTGCATGGGGGAGCTGGATCCTTACTCCCAAAGTGCAGGCCATTGGTGCCTTAGCTCTTAGCAACTCCAAGCGAGGAGACGGTTCTTTCTCCTCCACAGTGGTGGCCAGGCAGGAGAGGAGATGTCCCTCCAGAAGCCCTTTCACATGCTATACCACAGGTGTGTGTGTTTGCTGGCTGCACACCGGGGTTTATCGCCCTTGCATCAATGTATTCCTACTGCAGATAAAAACCAAGGCAGGTCTTGCCGTGCCTCTGAATATGGATGAGAAACAGAACGCTCCGCATGGGGAGGGGATGAGTGGTGAACACAGAGCAATAAAGGCAGAGCGGAGAAAGGCAGCGAGAGAGCAGGCAGGAGGACAGAGGGGGGACGGGGCCCAGAGTCACTCACCCAAGGGGCTATGCGAGCAGTGAGGGTGGGGTGAGGCTGCATTTGGGGAGCAGATGCCTGCACAGGATTCTCAGCTGATGGGTGCAGGAACAAAGAACTCTGTTGAGGAGCCAAACACCAGACCCTAGAGAGCCAAACAGGGAATAAGCCATCGGAGAGAAACGCAGAATGCAGCTGAGCAGTTTCCGTCTGGTGTTTCTCGCAGGACAGAGCACCTGGCTATCTCTGTTAGTGGGATTCCCATTCGTGCTGGGGCCCGTCAGCGCCCCTCTGGACACAGGCGTGACTGGCAGCTGCCCACTCGCTAGCCTCCCCCGGAGATGCCCAGGCATGCCATTCATCAACATACGGGGCAGGCCACTTTGCAGGGGACTTGTTGGATGTGGCAACATGGGCTGTGGAAGTGGGCATCTTCCCTCTGCGTTAGGAGAGCGCCCATTCCCCAGGCTGGTGCTAGGGGGCCCCACGCAATCATGTATAAAAATGAAATCTTGACTGAGATCGTTAATGGTCCCTGGCACAAATTCCTGCATTTGGATGAGCTAAAGACCTTGACAGTTTCAACGGGGATGGAATTTGTCTGGACTTCTTGCTGTCCTTAGCTCCTGGTAAGTGGCTGCTCCTTTCCAACCCAGAAGCAGCCGCATTTCAAAAATAGTCGAGAAGCTGATATCCCTGGATCTATGTACTGAAGCACACCAAGGAAGCTAAACGCCGTCGTGACTTACAACTTATTGCGGCTGTCTTTGGATCCCTTGGGATGGAACAGCGCGCGCCATGTCAGGATCACCCGGTGTCCTGAAGAACCCTGGGACGAGAATGGATCGAGGCCGAATGCACAGCCAAGGCCTGCCTGGCGTCACCCCGCACCTGCCACCTGCAATGACAGCCCGGCTTAGCCTCCCTGCGAGTGCCTTCTTTGGCAGGGAGGTTCAGTGATCCCGTTGGACAGAGGGCAGAGAGGCAGAGCTGGGAACAGATCCCACAAATGCTGAGGGCTCTGTAGCAGGCGACCAGATTCCACGGTGATGGGCCCGGCACAAGAACCAGAATAGAAAGCTCCAGGGGTGGCTCTTCCCTCGCAGCCTTTGGCTCTGGGTCTCTGCCACTGTCATTTGTGTCTTGGCCTCTCCTGGCTTCTTCAATGATTTGTTTCCCCGCTCCAGCCGGCTCCCTCCCATCCGATCCCTGCTCCGAGCCAGTACAAAGGTGACAATATTTTCTCATTATTAGCCTGAGTTGATGGGTCTCTGTCAAGGGGGAGGAAAAAAAGCAGCAGCAGCCAGGCAGGCAGGATTCTGGTAGGGAAACTGCCACCCTCTTCGCCTCTGCATCAGCAGCTTCCTTGTGCATGTGCCGTTTCTCCGGGCTCAGGCTAGCAGCGGAGAGCACCACTCACGCAGCATCTGCATTTAAGTGGGGATGGCAAAACCCTCCATGAAGCCTAGAAGTCTGATTGGTGGAAGAAAAGCCAAGCCCACGGGCCTGGAGCGGGCAAGGGCCGTAAATGTCTCCTCACTGCAGAGAGGGCAGCCAGCAGCTGTGCCCAGAGCGAGCAGAGGGGAATCACCCTGAACAGTCACCCCCAATTCAGGGCCAAAGCGCCGCTCCTGACCCAGCTCTCATCCTTTCCCCAGGGCCCAATGCAGACTCCACCGCTCGTCACCCCAAACCTTCCTCCCTCCACTCCCCCATATCAAGTCGGCCCCCCCAAAAAAGGCCTTTCAGCCGTAAGCCAAACCACTCACCCCACATCCCACACCTGGATCTCAGCTTCACCCCAGTGACTTGGCAGCTCTGAATATGCTCCAGAATTGTGGGTAGGACACGGGGGGTTAGGCAGTGGGGGGGCATAGGCAGGCATCTCGGAAGGCCTAACACAAGATGAGAAACTTGTCAGCATTCAAGATTAGGACAAACATCACCCTACGTCCCTGCCCCCAAGCCCACGTTCACCATGTGCCCTTCCTCTCTGGGCCATAGGCTCTCTGCACCCGCCTTTTGCCGGCCAGACTCTGCCGGGGGCAGGTCAGTAACACCCATCCATGAGCGACTGGCTGAACTGCTCGCTCTAATTTCCGCAAGCCAGCGGAGCCCAATCCCGCCACCGCCGCGCGCGAGCAGCCGCCCTGGGCTGCAGCTGTGGAATCCGGCCCGGAGATTCCTGCCGGTGCCTGGAGGAGAGCGATGCAAAGCGCAAGGGAGAGACGGAGGGAGACAGATGGACAGCAATGGAAACATACGTTCAGTGGAAGGAAGCAGATACACAGCAGGCATGCGGCAGATAGGCGCGCAGATGCTCCTGCGCAGAAAGCCAAGCAAAGGGAGATTCCCCATTGTTGGCTGCTCTGTTCCCATCACCCCCGTGCCACAGAATCAAACCAAAACCCACCGAGCTGCCAGGAGCCCACAACCTGGAGCCGGGAGCCTGGGCTGGGTGTGGCCTATGCAGCCACTTGGGTGTCGGTGTCGGGGGGCAGCAGCCCAAAGCCAGGGGGAAGGGTTTGTCCTTGGCTCCTGGGGAAAGCGTGGGGATTGGCTGGGGAACCAGGCGGGTCCCACTCGGGCGTAAATGAATCTTGTTCCAGTCCTGAACTCTAGGGATGGAGAATTCTCCAGGCTGGGAGTGAAAGGGCAGCATGGGACGAACCTGCCACACAAAGCCACGTAATTCTAGCCTCCGTGTCCCTCCGCGGCAGGCCGGGAGGGAGGAAATGTGCTGAAGCAGACCTGGTCCTCGGCAGCAGGGGAGGCCAGTAGAGCTTATACTACTGAGGCCGTAACCGAATATCGGTCTGGGCGCTAGGAAACCAGCATTCTTGGCTCTTGGAGTGAGTGCGCAGTAGTGCTTAGAGGAGAGTCAGGGCTGCTGGGACGTACTCTCAGCTCAGGGATGTAGTATTCTTTAGTGGTTAGAGCAGGGGGATCAGGAGTCCTAAGCGTAATGCCCAGTTTTGCCACTGGCTCACTGTGCTGCCTTGGGCAAGTCACTTCACCTCCCCGTGCCTCAGTTTCTCCAGCTGTAAAATAGGAATAACAGACTGTTCTTATGGGGTGGGGTGGGGATTGAAGGCTCAGTAATGAACATGCATCAAGAGGGTGTATAGGTCCTTCGGTGGCAGAGAAGAGTGATTGCCCAGCTACCTTGTGTGACAGGGCTGGGCTATGGATATAGGTCACCACTGAGGACTCCGGCAGGATGCAAAAGGGAAGGAGAAAAAACCAGAGTGGCTGAGACCCTCAGAAGTCCTTGAATCATGTCATGCAGCGCGTCCCTGCTAATTAGAAAACCCCGTTCCGAGCCCTTGGAGCTGTGATGTCATCCCTCAGATTGCTTGATTGGAGGGGGGAGGAATTAGCTGGCGGATGGGAGGCAAGTGCTGACACCATCCTTTCTGGATTTCACACCTGCCTTGCCTCCCCGCGCCCATCCCCCGGCCCCGCTGGTGTCTCTGACGTGGCGTGGACCCCAACAGGAGCCCAGGAGCGCGGCAGGTTCCAAATCACGCCAGGTGTGTGTGTGGGGGGGGTGTCTTTTACTTGCTTGGGGACCCAGGCAGCCACTCGCGGCTCTGCCAGCCAGGTCATTGGCCACCAGCTACCCTGGCCCCTAGCCAAGGGCTCTGCCAGCAGGGCCCTGAGCCCACTAAGTCCTTTCCCCTGGGTCCAGGCCGTCTCCTCACACATCCCTAAATTCCCTTCCCACTGGCCCTGCAGCCCACAGAGCCTCCCCTCCCCCGTTTCCAATCGGCCGAGCTGTGAGCCCACCATCGCCTCCCTGCGAGCCCACCATCGCCTCCCTGCATCGCTGTGCTGCCCTTGCCCAGTCTTAGCTTGCCTGCCTGCCTGGACCCGTCCCCAAGCCTTCCCTGCCCTCCCCCCCCGCCCCTCGCCTTCCCACCCAGGCCTGCCGCCTCCGAGGCCCCAGGCCGGCAGAGCTGCTGAGGCGGCTGCGTTCGACGGGGAACTTGCCAATGCCGCAGCATTCCCAACTTGTGCACTGCGCTCTACTTGCCCGGAATAATAAGCAGGCGGGCGGCAGGGAGCTGCCGTGCTGTTCCCTGGAGGCGCTGGCCCGGGTTAAACGAGACCCCTGCTCCCCCAAGTGCTCGCCGCGTGTTGTAACCCAGATGAAGTGCTCAGGACGGTGCCCGGAGGCTGTTAAATCAGCAGAGTCGCCGAGTGCACCTCCGGACCCTCCCCCACCCCGGGCACGTGTATTACTGATCACTGGATGCCTTCCAGATGCAGCCGAGGCCTCCCTCCCCCCTCCTTGTGCCCCAGCTCTGGGCAGGGGGGCAGGGCAGGCCGCCGTCCCCACCACACAAGTACAGGCAGCATTTCGCCCCGGCGAGAGGCTAACACATTCCTAACGGTTGCCAGGAACAACCAGGCGCCGGGGGAGAGAGGCAGGCGCACAGGCCCCATCCTGTCCTGATGTGTGGAGAATGGTCCCATGGTCACTTCTGTTCACTCCTTCCGGATGACCTTCCTCCCACCAGGCCTCCAAAGCAGCCCCAGCCTCCAGGGAGCAGAGCGGTGCCAGGCATGTCGGGGCTGAGCCTGGCACCTCTCGGCTTGGCAGGTCGGAGTCCCAGCAAATTAAGCAGTGGAGCATGGACGGCTCTCAGAGCCAGGCAGCGCGGGCGTGCTGGCTCTCGACCCCTAGCCTAGCCCTGCAAATGCCTGTTCACATACCCCCCTGCACACACACGGATTCAGCGGTTGATGGCACTTTCCTGGCCTCCGCCACTGCATTAAGTGAGCCCCTCCCAGTCCAACGCCCGTCGCACAGTTATCCCCGCTGCACGGACCAGGAGGTGAAGTATTTGCCCGAGGTGGCTGTGGGAGAATAGAGGCTTGAACCCCCGTCTCCCCCATCCACCACGCCACCCTTCTCCTCCCCGTTAGCGCCCCACGGTTTTGCCATCCAGTTGGCTCTGGGGCCGTTCCGTCCTGTCCCCAAAGGCCGGCAGCTCCACAGGCCAGGAAGGCCGGGCAGGACCCTGGAGAAAGGGGACAGCTCACACTGCGCACCAAGGTTAGGCTGGCAAGCCCAGCTCTCACCCCGCAGGCACCCTCTGTGCCAGGATCTGCCTCCCGGTGCTGCACAAGAATGGGAAGCGCGTGCATCCGCCGGGAGGAAGCCGCCGGGGAGGAGGAGACAAAGGCGCGCAGTGTAAGGGCCTGGCTCCCCCCAGCCAAGTGCACCGCTTTGGCCTGCGCTCAGAGTTATAAATAGAGCGGGTGTGTGGCGTTTGACACCGACTGAGACATGACCGGCTCCTCGGCGGAGCACTGCAGCAGCTCCCAGCCACGTGGCCTAGGTGGCTGTGCCAAGGCTGCTTCATCCTGACCCACAGCGCCGCCTGCTAGGCCTCTTCTGAGCCCAGGCACAGAGCTCTGCCAATGCCCTCCAGGGCCAGCCTGCAGCGCCCCTGTCACGTTGCTGGATCTTGAAGGGAGCAGCCAGATTACTTATGCACCCATAGGTGTGGGTGTTGGCCCCAAAAATGGTATAGAAGGGGGCCATGTGAGGTATTGAATAGAAGCTTATTATTGGATAATCCTATGTACGCTGTTCATGTGTTTGTATAATGTCTGTGTGTGCAATTATTAGCATGTACTTGTATGGACACTGGAGATTTCCCTGCATGTGGTTAAGCATTGGGCAGGGCCAAGCCTGTGGACATGCTAATTACCAAGGCCCTGTGGAACAATGGCTCTCAATGGGCCAAGGACACACCCAAAGAATGGGGGCTGTCACCTGAGAGCAGCCAGCAGGGAACACAGAGATTGGCCTCTGACCAGGTGACCTGCTACATACTAGAAGAGGCCAGGAAGGAGGTATAAAGAGGCCATGTGGTCAATGCCATTTTGTTCTCAGCTCAGCACTTCATCCCAGAGGCAGCATTGCAGGGATCAAAGAGCCCGGAAGACCTGTGAACCCATCCTGATGCGAGGATGTGCAACAAGAACTTTTAAACCAGCAGCTGTAACATCTCTGCTAGAGCCTGAATCGAGGACTGGGAGATTCAGTGCATGTAACGTAATATTCTTTAACAACCTGACTCTCGTGCTTTTCTTTCTTGTGATAATAAACCTTTAGTTTTAGATTCTAAAGGATTGGCCCAGCGTGATTTGTGGGTAAGGTCCAGAAGGTAAATTGATCAGGGATCTGTGGCTGGTTTCTTGGAACCGGACAGAACTTGTTCGGGGTAGGTGGGATTGGGTGCTAGGACCCCCCACCTGTGTATGAGGCCTGGGGCCATCTGGGGCACGGATATTGCTGGGGTGTCAGAGGGGTTTTGCTCAGGAGGCTTCAGGCAGGCAGCTGAAGCGCTCTGTGGGACTGGTGTGTGGCCTGTTTGGAGAGGTCACCAGTCTGGGGGCTGTAAGGAGCCCCGGATTTGAGCAATTCGCCCTGAGCAGATGCCCTCAGCTGTGCCCAGACACGGCCCGGTCCGTCACAGCCCCCGGAGACCACAGTCCTGGGCTCCCCGAGGCAGCCCCTCCGGCAGAGCCCGGTTCTGCTCTGCAGCCCCCAGCTGGATGAACACGGCACGTTCCTGCCTCCCCGCAGCCTCCCCTTGCGCCTCCATTCCTGGGCTCCTCCCCGGGAATGGCCAATTGTTCTGGATTATTGGGGCTTTCTGAGGTGTGCCACAGGCTCAGACTGGGCCAGACTCGTGTCACTTGTGTCCAATCAGGGTTAAAATCGGGTTCTCGAGAACTGGCGGCAACCAGTGCATTAGCCCGCTGCTTGTTCCACCCTCCCCGTCTGAGCCAGAGGCATGGACACCCCATAGACCGGAGAAAGCCAGTAGGCGCCTGCAGGGGGAGAACCGGATTGCATCTGTGTTGGGAGACCTGGAGCGTAGAATCTTTACACGAGGAGTAAATTCTTAACACGGCAGCTGCCTCCACTCCCAGGCAGGAGGAGACTCTGTGCTAACCTTTCCAGGAATAGCAATGGAAGGGCCCTGCCTGCCAGCACAGACTTGGGAACAGCCACCCAAAAAGCTGGGCCAGCGCTGCCCTCTGCAGCAGCCTGAGCGTTTCCAGTGCACACGATAGAGATGTACCGTGGGAGACAATCAATCACAGCTAACAGCATTACGTTCCGGGGAGCTGGCAGCACGGGCGAGAGAGAGGATGGGAAAGGTGGAGTGGACAGCCCAGACCTGGGGAGGGATGTGAAGACTCCAGCCAGAGTCCTCAGACGCACCCGTGCTGCTCTCGCCCATGCAGCTTAAGCACGTGTGGGACCAGTGATGGGTGGCTGGAGAACGGCCCGCTCCCAGGCTCAGCGCGTGACACCTCCCGGCCCGATCGTGCCCTGCATGTGTTTTTCCCCCTTGAGGTCCCTTCCAGGCCTTGTGCTCTATGCATTCTCTGCAATGACTGCAGATTAACTCATCCCAGACGGAGGGAAATCTGGGGAAAGGTTGGAGAAAAGGCTGGGTGCAGCACCCCAAGCTGCAACCCGGCCTCATGCTGTGCGGAGCCGGGAGGGCTCCCTTTCTCTAATACCAAACCCATGAGCACTGCAGATTCATGCTCAGCTAGCGAGCAAAATTAAGCCAACTGATTCTTAACTTTTGCTACTTCCCTTTGTGAAGGAAATCCTCCGGGATCCTGCTGTGATTGTCCACAACGACGTGCAGAGAGGTGCCGGCCGTTCACGTAGGGTATGTCTACACTACCCTCCTAGTTCGAACTAGCGGGGTAATGTAGGCATACTGCACTTGCAAATGAAGCCTGGGATTTGAATTTCCCGGGCTTCATTTGCATAAGCGGGGCACCGCCATTTTTAAATCCCCGCTTGTTCGAACCCTGTGCACGGGCACGAACTAGGTAGTTCGAACTAGGTTCCTATTCCACGAGGAGTAACGGTAGTTCGAACTAGGAGGGTAGTGTAGACATACCCGTAGAGATTTATGGAAGGGTCAGCGCCGCTGTTTAAAGAGACACGTTAAGGAGCACGTTAACACGGAAATAAACCCACATTGATCCACACTGGAAAAACCCACCCTCGCTCTGAACTGGATCCCAGCTAGGACAGCAGAGGGCGTCTCTCTTCTCTACAGCAGAGGCATTAGCCAACTCGCTGTGCAGTTCAACCCCCGGCAAAGCAGGTTCCTGACCCCAGATGGCGTTCACTTCTTGCCCTGTGGACCGAAGGCCTGTGGAGCGTGCAGCCGAGATGGTGGCATTGCCGGTGCTGGTCTCACTCCTGTGTATCTCATGCTCTACTCCCTCCCCCACTTCTTCCAGCGATTATTAATCGGAAAAGCTGGCGGATTGGTCTTATTGCCTTCTAACGCCCCGAGTCTGGCACCGCACACACAACTGAAGCACTTTGTGTGTCTCCTTTCCCTTCCGCCAGACGCTCGCACGGCTCCTTAAAGCCCGGAATGAATTTAGCAGCACAACCCCCCGCCTCAGGTGGGAAGCTAAATAGAATGGGCCAAGTTCTCCAAAGAAATCGGCCCCCTTTAAACACCATAACTAGTGGCCAGATTTCCCCAAGGTGTTTTCAGGCCCCGGTGAGAGGCTCTGGGGGTGTTCTGGTGAGTTTGGGGCATCTGTCAGCTCCTAGCAGTCGGCTGGTCTCCAATTCAAATGCCCGTCTGCGGTTTGGAGCAGCACTCCCCCAGGGCAAGGGCAGGCAGGAGGAAGCGTGTTGTGCTAGCAAGGCTGGAGAGGGCCTCGAGGTGGAGCCTGGGTCCATGCTGGCAGAGGTGTGGCTGGTGATTGCTGACGCGAGCCTGGGGCACAGGTGTTCGGACGGGCAGGCGGAGCGAGTGGCCAGGTGGCAGTGGGTGTGAACTCACCACTCGCCTCCCTTCCCACCCAAACCAGGACAGCACCACCCAACCTCGGCCCCACCCCTTTGCACACCTTCCTGGCCCGTGATCCTGGAGAATTCCTAGGCAAACAGCCTGAGAGACCCTCCGTGGGCACGGGGCTATGGCGACACGGCTGAGAATGGTCCCCGTGATCTGGTGGCTCTGCTGGGCAACAAGCCAAGGGACTGAGCTGGGCCGACATCCCAGAAGATTCCTCTCGGCACCTGGTCCAGGGACAGAGGTCCCTTTGCACAGAGATTCACGAGCCCAAGCTAAGCCCTGAGACCGGCTCAGTGCCCAGCAGATCCCTTGGCACAGCGCCCCAGAGGAGGCTGCTGGTTCTGCCCAGGGATCCCTAAATAGGGCTCCTCCTCCCCAGTGCTTTCTCAGGTCCCTGACCCACAGGCTCACGCTCAGCCAGGCTGACTGCCAGCTACCCTGGCCACAGCAACAGGGGGGCGGCTGAGGCAGGCCACAAACGTGAGCCCAACTGGCTTATTTACTAGGCAGCAGCACGGCCAAGGAGCAGCTCCAGCGAGCAAGAGGCAACTAGGGCAGCAGGTTATTCTTAGTAAGCGCGTGCGAGGCTGCAGCGCCGCGTTTAATGGATGCCCACCCCGGGTCTCTCTGCTCCTCAGGGCTGGAGGCTAGTTGCTTTCTCCCCCTCTCCGCTGCTTCCATGGCCCAGCGATGTGGCCGCGGAGGGAAGAACGCAGGGCTTGCCCGATCGGATGCGACGGTCGGCCCATCGAGCCCTGCATCCTGCTTTCCACCGCCACCCATAGCGGATGCTTTCGAGCAGCGGTTCCCAACCACCGGGCCGCAAACCGCTGACTGCCGGGCCACGGCGGCTGCTGGAGCTGAAGCCGACTGTTTGCAGCGGCTCTGGGGGGTGAGGATGGGGTACACCCCGGCCCGCTGAGCAGACGCACAGCAGTCGGCTTCCAGACAGCTGCAGCCTCCCCCTTTCCCCCTCCCCCGAGTGGTTGGAGCACCAGCGCCGGGTTCCTGCGGGGGGGGGGGGGGAGGACACGACAGGGGAGGGAGAGAAAGCCCTGAGCCTCACTGTGCAACCCAGCTGGCAGAGAAGCAGCACGTCCCCTCCCTCTGCCGGCTGGGGGAACAGCAGCACGTGGGCAGCACTTCTCCCCCGCGAGCCAGATTGCGCAGTGAAGCTCGGGGCTTTCTCCCCGCCCCGCCCGGCAACTCCGGTTGCCTACATTAACCACCCTAGTTCGAACTAGGGTGGTAGTGTAGACATACCCTCAGAGAACTGATGGGCAGGATTCCCTGGGATACTAACATGAAGGGGAAAGGAGTCCAGGGGAGCTGGCAGTATTTTAAAGAAGCCTTATTAAAGGCACAGGAAGAAACCATCCCAATGTGCAGTAAGAAAAGAAAATATTGTAGGTGACCAGATTGGTTACTGGGGACATCCATGGTGAGCTGAAACACAAAAAGGAAGCTGACAAGAAGTGGAAACTTGGACAGATGACTAGGGAGGAGTATAAATATATTGCTCGAGAATGCAGGGGAGTTATCAGGAAGGTGAAAGTGCCATTGGAATTGCAGCTGGCAAGGAACGTGAAGGGTAACAAGACAGGTTTCTACAGCCATGTTAGAAAAGCTAGACATACACAAATCCATGGGCCCGGATTTAATGCATCCGAGGGTACTGAGGGAGTTGGAAAATGTCATTGCGGAGCCTTTGGCCATTATTTTTGAAAACTTGTGGAGATCGGGAGAGATCCCGGATGACTGGAAAAAGGCAAATGTAGCGCTCATCTTCAAAAAAAGGAAGGACAATCCAGGGAACTACAGACCAGTCAGCCTTACCTCAGTCCCCGGAAAAATCATGGAGGGGATCCTTAAGGAATCCATTTTGAAGCACCTGGAAAAGAGGAAAGTGATCAGGTTAGTCAACATAGATCCACAAAGGGCAAGTTGTGCCTGACCAATCTGATTAGCTTCTATGATGAGGCAACTGGCTCTGTGGATATGGGGAAGTCAGTGAATGTGATACACCTTGACTTTAGCAAGGCTTTTGATATGGTCTCCCACAATATTCTTGCCAGCAAGTTAAGGGAGTATGGATTGGATAAATGGACTGTAAGGTGGATAGAAAGCTGGCTAGACTGTCAGGCCCAGCGGGTAGTGATCAATGGCTCCATGTCAGGTTGACGGTCGGTTTCTAGCGGAGTGCCCCAAGGATCAGTTCTTGGACTGGTTTTGTTCAACATCTTTATTAATGACCTGGATATGGGGATGGATTGAACCCTCAGCAAGTTCACAGATGACACTAAGCTAGGGGGAGAGGTAGATATGCTGGAGGGCAGGTATAGGTGTCCAGAGTGACCTGGACAGATTAGAGGCTTGGGCGAAAAGAAATCTGATGAGGTTCAACAAGGACAAGTGCACAGTCCTGCAGTTGGGACGGAAGAATCCCAAGTATTGTTACAGGCTGGGGACCGACTGGCTAAGTAGCAGTTCTGCAGAAAAGGACCTGGGGGTTACAGTGGATGAGAAGCTGGATATGAGTCAACAGTGTGCCCTTGTAGCCAGGAAAGCTAATGGCATATTAGGGTGCATTAGGAGGAGCATTGCCAGCAGATCCAGAGAAGTGATTATTCCCCTTTATTAGGCACTAGTGAGGCCTCATCTGGAGTACTGCATCCAGTTGTGGGCACCCCACTATAGAAGGGATGTGGACGCATTGGAAAGGGTCCAGCGGAGGGCGACCAAAATAATTAGGGGGCTGGAGTGCATGACCTATGAGGAGAGGCTGAGGGATTTGGGTTTTTTCAGTCTGCAGAAGAGAAGAGTGAGAGGGGATTTGAGAGCAGCCTCAACTTTCTGAAGGGAGGTTCCCAAGAGGAAGGAGAGAGGCTGTTCTCAGTAATGACAGGTGGCAGAACAAGGAGCAATGGTCTCAAGTTACAGTGGGGGAGGTCCAGGTTGGATATTAGGAAAACCTATTTCCCTAGGAGGGTGGTGAAGCGCTGGGATGGGTTACCTAGGGAGGGGGTGGAGTCTCCATACCTAGAGGTGTTTAAATCCTGGCTGGACAAAGCCCTGGCCGGGTTGATTTAGTTGGGTTGGTTCTGCCATGGGCAGGGGGCTGGACGCGATGACTCCTGAGGTCTCTTCCAGCTCTAGGATTCTATGGAGCTACATCAGGGAGGGTTGGGAGGGATTTTTCTGAAGGTCAGTGACCCCCGA
This sequence comes from Pelodiscus sinensis, assembly GCF_052426305.1. Taxonomy (NCBI): domain Eukaryota; kingdom Metazoa; phylum Chordata; order Testudines; family Trionychidae; genus Pelodiscus; species Pelodiscus sinensis. The sequence continues at coordinate 5,774,108 of NC_143076.1, read as the reverse complement.
CCCAAAAAAGGTTCCCCACTCCTGCCATAAATCAAGAGAACATGGGAACCTTTTGTGTTAGACATAAATTAATTTTACTTGATTTTAAATGAAGTTTGATAAACTAACATGAGGAAGTTAAAGTGTTTAGTCTGGTTAATAATTCACATGAACATTTCCCTTCTTACTGGTTAAATGAATCCGTTCTCCTGAGCTGCAGCTCTAGCCAAATGGCTCGTGCGTAATTATGTAATTAACAGCGAGTTTCCATTGGTCACTGGTGGCCCACGGAACGGTCTGCACTGAGCCAGGCGGGCCACAGGCCAAACTGTCTGAGAGCCACTGGCACAAGGTGCTGGGTGGCACTGGGCAGGGAGGCAGTGTGGTAGGCACCCTGGCGCTGCAGGGTTGGAGCTGCGGGTGCAGGTGGGAGGGAAGTGCAAGGGTGGCAAAATGTTGGGGTGAGGGGCTCAGTGGGTGAGTTATTCCAGCCCCCGACAGTGACCCATCAGCTAATCCACTCGTACATGGCCTGTGGTCACTCCCCATATTCGCCAGCCGGCCATAGGCATTGCTCCTGCCCATCAAATCCGCCCCCCTTCCTTTTCCCTTCTGAAAGGGGCCTGCGCTCACCCCACCGCAGCCCCACTGATGTGAGGAGGGCCACAGCTGCGAGCGATGTTTGGCCCAAGGAGGGGGAGTTCCGAGGATCAGGACCCCCGGATTCTGTTCCGGCTGAGCCCGACTCCCCATGAGACTAAGTCCAACTCAGGCACATTGTACAGATGGGGAAACGGGGGCGTGAGATGCCGCTCTCATCCCATATTGAGTCAGTGGGAGAAACCGAGTCTCCCGGCTCCAGTCTACTGCGCGACGCAATTGCTACACAACCAGTCACCCGCCGATTGTTTCTTTGGGCCGCCCCATTGGCCTGCAGCGCCCCCGTCCTGTCTCGACTTGGCAGGGACCATCCTTGGGCTGTGTTTGTTCAGCGCCTCGCACAGGCTGTGTCTAGACTAAAAGTCCAAGGGCTTCACCCCCAGGCTGGGGGCTGTAGCTTGAGCCCAGTTCCCCGGGTGGAAGCTCTCCGGCTTGGCTTAGTCCCAGATGGTGGGTTCGGTCTTTGATCTTAGGCTCCAGCAAGTCTAAGCCAGCTGTGGGGACCCTGGTTGGAGAACCCTGCTCTAAACCCTTTCCCCAGCCATAAGACAGAGGAGATGATACTCGCCTACCTGCCATGCCCAGTGTGACGTCTCATGTGTCATCAATGCCTGGAGAGGCTCAGATCACAGGAAAAAGGGAAACCCCTAGAAGAAACTCACTAGAATCGGGATGGAGGGAGCAATGCTCTGTGCAGCTTTCACCTGGGATTGACTTCCCGCTCCCCCCAAATCAAGGTGGTCCAGCTGCTCCCCAGATCGCTGCTTCTCCTGTGCCAAAGCCGCCAAGGGCTCTGGGAAAAGACTTCCTAACCCAGCCGGGCTCCGCTCCTTGGGGACAGCTGTTGGCAGGGAGTGATTTGTTTCTGTGTGTGAAGAGCCCATTTTCCACGCTGGGCAGCTTGTCCAGGAGATGGTGAATGCCCCTTGGAGATTAATAAAGGCTGGGGAAGCAAGGCTGTAACAGTGCAGCCAGGAACACACGCCAGCCCGTTGCCTCCCCCAGAAACAGCCATGGCATAGCTGTGAGATGCTCCTGCAAAGAGCAGGGGGACAGGAGACAGCACATCCATCCAGATCTCTGCACGAGTGCCCCTACACCAGCTATCCCAATGGAAAACGTGTGCGAAAGACGAATGTTTCGATTCAGTGCATGTCTTTGAGTAGAGCCCTGCGCAGATACAAAGGAGCAGAAATCCACAGATTTGCAAGGCCCTATCTATCCGCAAGAGGAATATCTATGCCAGTCCAACGCCAGGTGTGGATGCTGTTAGAAGGGGGCCTTATTCCAAATTAGCTAAATCCTACTTGGAAAAAACAGCATCCACGCATGGAGTTAATCTGGAATAGTTAATTCACTTTAAATTCACACCTAACCTTACCCGAGATTAACGTTCCTCAGGAGTCAAATCCTTTTGCACTGGTATAAACGACTCTCCAGAGCGCAAGGGGGCAGAGATGCATGCTACAGGCGGACAGGATACGAAATGTAATGTTCCAGGAGAATCCAGTCTGCGTGCCTTGGGCCAGGACTGCAACAGCAGAGGCTGCCGTGGGTTGTGCGGTCCCCACAGGAAGGGTGGGTCAGGAGTGAAAAGCCCTGGCCGGGCCGTGTGCTCATTAGCAATCGGAGGCTGCTGCACTATGCCTTCCTGTTCACAGCCCCCCAGAGTGCAGGCTTTCTCCCCTTTCTAAATGACTCTGGGACCAGGGAGGGTCGCAGACAAGGCGTGGGTGGCCTCCAGCCCATTGGCAGCACATACCTGATGCAGCATTTAGGGGCCACTGGAAAAGGAAGGCTGTTGGGGGGGAGGGGAGAGGTGTCATTTACACTATGTCAACACTGCAAATGAAGGCAGAACTGTAGCAACGTAGGCATACGCTTCAGTGATAACAAAGACACTGAAGGTCCGCTGGACACTGGCAGGGCTGGCAACCCCACATATGTACACAGGGAGCAATGTTCCCTCTCATTTTTTCCATCCGTGTGCAGAATAAATTTTGTTATGTGCACTGAGGCAGGTGCAGAGGTGCACCACCAAGAGAAACACCTGCCCCCGGTTGCTGTGGGTGTACTGCTAATCATCTGGATGGCACCTGAATCTTGGGTGGGTGCTCAGCTTACAGGGAACACTGCCTAGGATGTCTGACAGGTTTGTACTGGACACCAGGGGCGGCCCATCCATATAGGTAAACTAGGCGGTCGCCGAGGGTGCCAAGTTACACGGGGTGCTAAATGGTGGTGCAGCATCGTTGAGGGGTTTGGAGGTGGGGGCGTCGATTGCAGGGTTCGCCTAGGGCGCCAGTTGCTGGCAGCTAGTCTAGGGCACCGAATCTGTGCGGAAGTCTGTGCTTCCACAGCCTTGCTGCTATTGTTACCAGTGCTAGCGAGAGGAAAGCCGGCACCGGTACACCTGCCCACGCGGCAATCACACTTCCTTTTGCAGCATAGGCCTCCCTTCGCATTTTCTGTTCATCTGGCTCCCTGATAGGGAAACAATAACAATATGTTTCCATGGGAGGAGAGACAGGTGAACAGTGGGATATAGCTCTCTATAAATAAATAAAGCAAGGCGCTTCTAGCCCAGAAACTGCTGCTGATCCCTCCCTGCCGCTAACAGCCCACGCACTGGATGGGGCCCAAACACGCCTCCTCTGGGCTAACCCTTAGGGATACCCTGAACAACACGCTTGCCCTGACCCTGGCTGTTGATCAGGGCGGGACCTCTCAGTCCTGTCCCTGGCTCCCTGCTTCAGCCACGTCTTCCAAGCTCTGATCCGGGAACAGCACAACCGGCACGGACACAGACAGGCGGGCACATGTACTGCTGGATGCACCATCGCATGGCATCTTTCTGGCCGTCCCAAACCTCTAAGATGCCGGCCACAGTCTCTCATATGGGTGGGAGCAGGACTGGTCCTGTCCGTTTTATGAATCCTGGGTATCAGTGGGCAAGTCTACCCAGCAAAAAACCAGACCCAAGACAGTGAATCTCAGTCTGGCTCAACAGATTCAGGCTCACTCTATGGGGCTAAAAGTCGGGAGCTTGCACCCTTTCCCTGGGACACTGTTCCCCTGCCTGATCGAAAGCCCGATCTACACGTCCCGGACAAGGACAACCCCTGAGAGGTTCTCAAGAGCTCGGCTCCCTTTTAGGGAGGTTTCCAAGTGCCCAGTCCTAGCGGTTCACTCCCCCTTCTGTACCAGGTGCCACATACGTCAACGGCAGGTGAATTCTTTGGAAAGTCTGTGACCTCGAGCAAGTCCCTTCCCAGCTCAATGGCTCCGTTTCCCTGTCTGTAAAATAGAGCTAACAAACTCCAAGAATTCCACGGGGATTTCAACAATCTCCATCTCATTAGCAACCTCAGCCTGGGCCAGTCCACACACGAGATCCACTGACACTGCAGTGCAAATGAACGATGGTCACATAAACACCCTGTACTGGAAACCTGCTGACCCCATTATCTACATGCCTCTAGCTTCCATCCAGGACACGTCTTACAATCTGTTGTCTACAGCCAAGCCCTAGGACACAGCCGGATCTGCTGCAATCCCACAGACAGAGACAAACACCTACAAGATCTTTATCAGCCATTCTTAAAACTGAAATACCCACTTGGGGAAGTGAGGAAACAGATTGACAAGGCCAGACGAATACCCAGAAGTCGCTTACTCCACGATAGGCCCAATGAGGAAAATAACAGAATGCCCCTGGTCACCCCCTACAGCCCTCAGCTCAAACCCCTCCAGTGCATCACTGACAATCTACAGCCTAGGACGTGAGGAATTGTTTCTCGCAGGCCTTGGGAGACAGGGCAATCCTTGCCTATAGGAAGCCCCCTAACCTGAGGCAAATACTTGCCAGGAGCCACACACCACAGCACGGATACACTCACCCAGGAATCTACCCCTGCCACAAACCCTGTTACACATCTATACAAGCGACACCACCACACAACCTAACCACATAAGCCACAGCACCAGGGGCTCATACACCTGCACATCCTAGTCTAACGTGATAGATGCCATCAAATGCACATCCATATGCTCCCTGCTGCCGTGGGGGCCCGGATTGCAGCCTCTCAATCGACTGGGATACACATACTAAATGGTCGTCAGCTTGCAGACCGAGGGCCAAGCAGTGGGAAGCGCTGAGCAGCAGGAGATCAACACCTCTTAGATTTGGGGCCTCAAAGATGTCCCAAAGGATCTCCCAGACCCATATCCTCAGAAGTACACAGGCATCTAACTCCCCTTGATTTCAACCACAGGCTGCTGAATACAATTCAGAGCAGAGCATTTTCTGCACCAGCTCAGACTAAAGCAAAATTAGTCACCAAGACTCACAGGTGCAAGCTAGAATAGTCCGTGCAGCACTGTGTCCCTGAATCCAGAGCCAATAGGAACAGAGGGAGCATCTGTTGCTTTAGCTAATCCAGATGTAAGGGCTGAGGGCAGGGGCAAGGAAACCCTTCCATTACGGGATGAAAATCAGCCTCGGACAAAGCACCGATTTAACGCAGATCGTGTCGTACGTGGCAGTTGGCCGTGGGAGATCGGGGGGCTGCAGCTGCTGAGGCAGATGACGTGGGCCCATCAAGGGGCAGGGCTTGAGCAGCGAGCAGCACCGCAGTGTCAGCACAGGCCTGGCAGAAAAGAGACAGAAGCAGAGCGAGCTGAGCTGGACAGGTGCTCTCAGCCACCGCTGCCCCTCCAAAGGATTCTGACACACGCCTTGTCCCTCTGATCTGATTGGCTGTTGCCACGGTTTCATCCTTGCATCACCTCTCACACTGAGCATCCAGAGGCCTTACAGCTGCAAGGAGCAGCACAAGTCAGGGCGCTGGAGCTAAGGACAGGGCAGGAGCAGCAGTGGAGGAGATGGGTAAGAGACTGAGAACACAGGCCACGACATAAGGCCGCCGCTACATGATGGGATTTCATTGCTTGGGCAGCACAAGTTTCCTCCCCATCGCTGAGGGAGAGAAAGCAGCAAGGAGCTCTCCGAACCCGACTGGACCCAGCTAGGTCTCTGTGCTCAGTAGATCTCACTGGTGGGACGTTCTCCCTGCTGCTCACTTTAGATGCCCCCTTCCCTAATTGCCCCTCTCCCCATTACTTGTAATATGCCCACTCTCCAGGGCTCCCTGCTGGGAGAGATTTGGCAGATTTTCTCAGTGCTTGGCATTCAGAAACAGGGCACGGCCAGCCCAGCACTCAGACAGCACCAGCCAACCCCGCAGCTACGAGACTAGCTATACAATCCGAAGATTTGTTAAAAGTATGGACCGATGCTGGTTCTGATTCTCCACTCTCTGAGGGGTTTGAGCCTTTAAGGGTCACATTTCCCAGCCTCCCACCCCAGCACCAAGTGAACAAGTCACTCATTTGGATTTCTTTTCAATGCAAGCCACGGTGCTGCCACACTTAGTCACCTGACTCCAGGAGCTGGGGCTTTACAAAGCCAGATCCCAAAGATCACAAGACTCAGGCTAGCACAGAGGGTTGGCAGCGCTGCAAATGGGGCCAGCTTTGGCAGAGATGTCAGTTCCCAGTGTGCCAAGCTCCCTGGCAGGTCTAGCCCTGCTGGCTGTTTTCACATGCTCCTTTTGACACTTAGTTGAGAGGGTCAGATACGTCCATGGTGAAAAACAGCCAGCGAGAGGATCTGGCCAGATCTGCTTGGCTTCTGCCGGCTCTTATTAAAAAAAGTCAAACCTCCTGCAGGTGGATCTAGGGGACAAGCTCATGGATCCAGAGCTAGCTCCTAGCCCAGCTGTCTCCCTCCGGGTTGCACCGATCCCAGGAGCACTTGGACAGCCTAGCACCCTGGGATCTCTCCACCAGCAAAGCACGCCTAGCCCAGGCTTGGCCAGGGAGAGCGCCTAGCCCAGGCCTGGCCGGGGAGAGCGCCGGAGGAGGGGAAGAGTGTGGCGGGACAGAGAGGAAAAGCGACTGAAGGAAAGCGTGAGAAAGGAGGAGGAGTTCAGCTGGAGATGAAGAGGAGGGAGCGAGCTGAGAGGCGGTGGTCACACAGTGCCAGGCAAGCTGCCCAAGCTCGCCTCACTGAGCGATGCAACCACTTGCCCACGGCTCAGCCAGGGCTGGTTTCCGGCCCAGCCCACCCTGCTGGGGAGCACCCAGCCTCGTGCTATTGGCAGACTACAGGCCCAAATACTGCATGGGCTGAGCGGAACGGCCTCCCCAGGCGGCCACAGGCAGCCGCTCCACGGCTCCACGGCTCAGCATGGCCTGGGCTCAGACTGACAGCAGGATGAGGACAGGCTGATGGACACAGCCCTAAGCAGGGCCCAGCCCACCCCCACCCACAGGCCCCTGTTAGGGCCAAACCCTGCTCCCCGTCCGCACAGGGGGGTTGGCCCTCGCCTGCCTGCCGAGGGCAGCCTGCCTTCTGCAGCGGTGCCAGGCAATTGCCCCCCGCAGGGCAGGAACACCTCGCAGCTGCCTGCACCGGCCCAGAGATGGAAGGGATGACTCAGGAGATAAAGAGACAGATCTGAGGGCAGAGACAAGAGCGTGGAAGGTGGAGGGCAAGGCAGCGACACGCCGCCTCGCTGGCTCCCCCGTTACGGCCCAGCTGCTGGGGTGTGTGTGAGTGAGCCCCCAAGAGCACTGACTCACCAGGAGCCCAGCTGATGAGGAGAGGCAGAGCTGCGATATTTTTATCCTCGCTGCTGAGGTGGATTCTCTTCTCATTTCGGCGGGTGGATTTTGGTGGGGAGACAGACGCAGCGGGCACTGAGCGTCGGCTCTTTGTCTGGCACCGTAATTGGAAAGTCAGGCTTGCTCCCTGCCACGGCGCTGCTTGGCTCCCTCGCCTTTGATTCCAGCCCTGCTGGGCTGCTCTCTGCTCCTTTCGCTTATGCTTAAGTCGCCTCCATCGGTGCTTGTGCATGCCCCCATGGTCCCCTGCTACGTTCCTGCTCCCGGAGCCCATCAGCTCAGTCATTCCACTGACTTTCCTGGCCCTTGTTTTAACTGCGTTTCCTCCCCAGGGCTCAAGAAACCACCATTCTCCTCATGTTACCGCCGGGGGAAACTGAGTCACAGAGAGACCTGCCTGGCCCAAAGCTACTAGTAACAGTGGTGGGAAGAGAACCCAGGAGTCCTGGCACCCCGTCCCCTGGCTAATCTCCATTCTACAGGCTAAATGGTCAAATAAGGGGGGTTTCCCCAGGTGTGTTTCGGTCCCTGGAGGAATACTGGGCAGTCCGCAGAAAAGCAGCCTGCGGTGTCACTGCATTAAACCCGGCTCCTCCCATGACTCTGTGTGCACGTCTGAGCACAAGAGGAAGGATGAGCTTGTGCTTAAGGCAACCAGCAGATCTGGATGCAGTTCCCAGCTCTGCCACTGACTTCCAGGGTGCTCCAAGGTAAGTCATTTAATCTATAAAATGGAATAATCCTTCCTTTCAGAGGGATAGCTGCATTCGTCTCTAATTTAAAAAAAAAATTGAAAAAAAACAACGAATGGTCCTGTAGCACCTTAGAGACTAACAAAAAATATAGTTATATCATGAGCTTTCGTGGGCACAACCCACTTCTTCAGATGAATACTATCTATATTTCTGTTAGTCTGAAAGGTGCTACAGGACCACTTGTTTTTCAGGGTTTTTTTTAAATCCTTCCTTTGTCTGTCTTGACTATTACAATTGTAATCCCCCACTATGTGTGTGTACAGCACCTAACACAATGGAGCTGGGACCTCTAAGGATGACAAGCAGAACAAATTGAAGTGTGTGCTTCCTAGAATACTCAAGGAGCTGACAGAGGAGGTATCTGAGCCATTACTTATCATCTTTGAAAAGTCATGGAGAGATTCCAGAAGACTGGAAAAGAGCAAGGATAGTGTCCATCTATAAAAAGGGACATAAGAACAACCCAGTAAACTACAGACCAGTCAGGGTACGTCTACACTGCAGAGTCTTTTTTCCCAAAAAACGGACATTTTTCCGAAAAAACTTCACTTACGTCCACACTGCAATAACATTCTTTAAAAAAAAAATCGAAAGAAGAGAGGAGTTTTTCCAACATTGGTAAATCTCTTTCTACGAGGAAGAAAGCCTTCTTCCGAAACAGCTTTTTCAGAAAAAGGAGTGTATGGATGGGGAAGAGGGAGTTCTTCCGCAAGAAGAGGAAAGAGGAAAAAGCACAGGTGCCCTGGTGGCCACTCCGTCCATAGTAATCACAGCTTAAATGCAAGATAGCGTCCATTCAGTGTGGGCGCTATCTTTTGAAAAAGCAGATTGCTTTTTCTAGTCACTTTTGCTTTGTAGATGCTCTCTTTTGGAAGAAGTTTTTTGGAAGATATCTTTCAGAAAAGCTTCTTCCAAAAGAAGCCTGCAGTCTAGATATAGCCTCCATTTAACTTCTGTGCCAGGAAAGATAATGGAGCAAGTAATTAAGGAATTCATCTGCAAACACCTGGAAGATAATAAGGTGATAGGGAACAGCCAGCATGGATTTGTAAAGAACAAATCATGTCAAACCAATCTGATGGCTTTCTTTGATACGATAACCAGTCTTGTGGATAAGGGAGAAGCGGTAGACATGATATATCTAGACTTTAGTAAACTATTTGATAAGGTCTTACATGATCTTCTTATCAATAAACTAGGGAAATACAATCTAGATGTGGCTACTATAAGGTAATATAACTGGCTGGATAGCTATTCTCAGAGAGTCGTTATTAACGATTCACTGTCATGCTGGAAGGGCATAACAAGTGGTTTCTGCAAGGGTCAGTTTTGGGATCATTTCTGTTCAATATCTTCATCAACAGTTTAGTTATTGGCATACACTTATTAACTTTGCAAATGATACCAAGCTAGGAGGGGTTGCAAGTACTTTGAAGGATACGGTCATAATTCAAAATTATCTGGACAAACTGGAGAAATGGTCTGAGGTAAATAGGATAAAGTTTAATAAGGACAAATGCAAAGTGCTCCACTTAGGAAGGAACAATCAGTTTCATATATACAGAATGGGAAGCGACTGTCTAGGAAGGAGTACTGCAGAAAGGGACGTAAGAGTCACAGTGGACCACAAGTTAAATAGGGGTATGTCAAGACTACATGCCTCTGGCGACAGAGGCATGTAGATTAGGCTACCCAGCATAGGAAAATGAAGTGGCGATTTAAATAATCACCACTTCATTTCAATTAAAATGGCTGCCGCGCTGAGCCAATCAGCTGTTTGTCAGCTCAGCGTGCTAGTCTGGACGCTCCGCGGTCGACAACAAAGGCACTTGTCGACCGCCCGTTTTGTCTCGTGGGATGAGGCAGTCGATAAATGTCTTTGATGTCGACCGCGGAGCGTCCAGACTAGCACACTGAGCTGACAAACAGCTGATTGGGTCAGCGCGGCAGCCATTTTAATTTAAATGAAGCGGTGATTATTTAAATTGCCACTTCATTTTCCTATGCCGGGTAGTCTAATCTCATGCCTCTGTCGCCAGAGGCATGTAGTCTAGACATACCCTAGGAGTCAACGGTGTGACACTGTTGAAAAAAAAAGCAAACACGATTCTGGGATGCATTAACAGGAGTATTGTGAGCAAGACACGAGAAGTCATTCTTCTGCTCTACTCTGCGCTGATTAGGCCTCAGTTGGAGTATAGTGTCCAGTTTTGGGTACCACATTTCAAGAAAGATGTGGAGAAATTGGAGAAGGACCAGAGAAGAGCAACAAGAATGATGAAAGGTCTAGAAAACATGAGATGTGAGGGAAGACTGAAAGAACTGGGCTTCTTTAGTTTAGAAAAGAGAAGACTGAGGGTACATCTATACTAGTCTCCTAGTTCGAACTAGGGAGGCTAATGAGGGCGACTGAAATTGATAATGAAGCACGGGATTTCAATATCCTGTGTTTGATTAGCATATTCCCAGCCGGTCGCCATTTTGGAAACTGACTAGCCCGAAGTAACTGCCCGCATCTAAACTCCTCGTGGAATGAGGTTTAACAGTTAATTCGAACTAATGGGTTTATCTCGGAATCCCACTTCTCTGCCACATGTAGACACGGGCAGTTACTTCGGGCTAGTCAGTTTCCAAAATGGTGACCAGCCGGGATTATGCTAATCAAGTGCGGGATATTGAAATCCCGCGCTTCATTAACAATTTCGGTCACCCTCATTAGCCTCCCTAGTTCAAACTAGGGGGCTAGTGTAGACATACCCTGAGAGGAGACATGATTGCAGTTTTCAAGTATCTAAAAGGATGTTAAAAGGCAGAGGAGAAAAATTATTCTCCTTGGCCTCTGGTGATAGGAGTAGAAGCAATGGGCTTAAATTGCAGCAAGGGAGGTTTAGGTTGGACAGTAGGAAAAACTTCCTGCCTGTCAGGGTGGTTACACACTGGAATAAGTTGCCCAGGGAGGTTGTGGAATCTCCATCTCTGGAGATATTTAAGAGCAGGTCAGACAAACATCTATCAGAGATGATCTAAGTGGTGCTTGGTCCTGCCATGAGGGCAGGTCATGGGAATTGATACCTCTCGAGGCCCCTTCCAGTTCTGGTGTTCTGTTCTGTACTTGCACCCCTGCACACCACTGTGAGCAAAGGATGAGGGGGGAATATGCAAATAGCAGACAATCAAAGGAGGTGGCGGGAGGGGGTTGGGAGAGAGAAGGTACCAACACAGCAGGGAGGAGATCCCTGCTCTGGGCTCGTCCCTGCAGCTCCTGGAGCCAGATTTTTGGCACGCTCTCCCACCATCACTTTGAGCAGAGACTTGGCACTGAAAAGCCATTGTTTACACAAAGCAAATGGGAATCACTCAAAACAAAAGGCAGCAGGCCTGCTCCTATTTATTACCCTGTAAGTGTTCAGGGCCCGGAGCTAGTGAATGGGCTGCCACCTCCCTTCCTCTCTGCTAACCCACTGCAGCCTGAGTCAGCACTTCCCCAAACAGAGACACCAGCACGCTCCCTGCTGAGGGGGGCGCCAGCGCCCCTGCAGCTCCCTTAGGGTGTGGCTATTAGCAATTGAATTCACGTGGAATTGACCCAGCGGGTGGGGGTGGGGGTGGGGAGTGCTGCAGGGCGAACCCCTTAAGAGAAGTTGAGACATTTTCACCCCAGAGACCTTTGCCCATCCAAATCCCTCCCAGTCAGGGGCACACTCAGCCTCCCAGGGGCTCAAAGGACTCTAGGACCTGGCTTGTTCAGGGAGGGTAAGTACGGCTAGATGCCAAGTCAGGGCTCAGCTTCTATCCTGCTTGTGTCTGACCTGGTGGCTCCTGCTGGGTGGCAGAGACTCAGTCTGTAAGTCCCAAGAGCTCTGTAGAGGAGTCAGCAAGGTCTGGGCCCAGCAGCTCCTACCCCAGTGCCGCCGTAAGCCTCCTTCCTGTCTACCCTGCACCCGCTGGGCCCAGAGGCGCTCCTGAGCTTCCACCTGACTGGGGCAGGACTGGAGGGAGAAGGGAAAGGACATGCCCCATCTCAACTCCCCTCCCTCTAGGGTTGCCAGATGGTTTAACAAAAAATACCAAACACACACACACACACACACACACACACACCGCCGAAAAAAAAAACCACCTGGAAAAAATTCTGTCAAGGAAAAAAAAGGGGGGGGGGAGGAAGAGCCAAAGTTGTTAAGCAAAAGTTGCACCACTCCCTCCAGTTTGGGACCACACACTAACCACCAAAGCACCCACCCCTCCCCCTAAGCCAGGCCCCCCCCAGCCTACCATCCCAATGCACTCACCCCTGCCTCAGACCCAGGCCCCCCCTAGTGTCCCCCCATCCCAGTGCACTCATCCCTGCCTCAGACCCAGGCCCCCCCTAGTGTCCCCCCATCCCAGTGCACTCACCCCTGCCTCAGACCCAGGCCCCCCCTAGTGTCCCCCCATCCCAGTGCACTCATCCCTGCCTCAGACCCAGGCCCCCCCTAGTGTCCCCCCATCCCAGTGCACTCACCCCTGCCTCAGACCCAGGCCCCCCCTAGTGTCCCCCCATCCCAGTGCACTCACCCCTGCCTCAGACCCAGGCCCCCCCTAGTGTCCCCCCATCCCAATGCACTCACCCCTGCCTCAGACCCAGGCCCCCCCTAGTGTCCCCCCATCCCAGTGCACTCATCCCTGCCTCAGACCCAGGCCCCCCTAGTGTCCCCCCATCCCAGTGCACTCACCCCTGCCTCAGACCCAGGCCCCCCCCCAGAGTCCCCCCATCCCAATGCACTCACCCCTGCCTCAGACCCAGGCCCCCCCTAGTGTCCCCCCATCCCAGTGCACTCACCCCTGCCTCAGACCCAGGCCCCCCCAGTATCCCCCCATCCCAGTGCACTCACCCCTGCCTCAGACCCAGGCTCCCCCTAGTGTCTCCCCATCCCAGTGCACTCACCCCTGCCTCAGACCCAGGCCCCCCCAGAGTCCCCCCATCCCAGTGCACTCACCCCTGCCTCAGACCCAGGCCCCCCCAGAGTCCCCCCATCCCAGTGCACTCCCCCTCAGGCAGGCATCCCCGGTATCAGGAGCCCCCGCTCCAATCAAATCTCCCCCCGCAGAGCCAGGCACAGGGGAACAATCTGACTTTTAAAGTGGCTGCTCCTGCCCCCCAGCCTGGCTGCCTCGGCTCCGTTGTGTAGAGGGAGGCATCACACGGCCAGCTCCCGGGTCTCTGCTGGTCACATGGGTCAGAGCAGCGCGCGCTTCGCTCCCGGCCCGGCACCCCCCTAGCCTGGCGCCCGGTGACTGCCCCCCTCACTAGATTCTGCCCCCTCCTCACTCCCTGCCCCCACCAGACGTGGCGGGGAAAATTGTCCCCACTGGGCTTCCGTCCCAGGGAAACGGGAAATACTGGACACTGCACATGTCCGGTATTTCCTGGTTTTTTAACTGGATGGAGCCCGCAAATACCGGACTGTCCAGCTGAAAACCGGACACCTGGTAACCCTCCCTCAAATGGGCGAGCTGTGGTCCCAGCCCACTGCGCCGTGGGGCCTGTTGCTGATCTGCCCTCCGTCCTCACTGCGGGGTCCTGGCAGCTCCGTGGGGAAGGAGAAAAGGCAAAGGAAGAATGGAAACACCCTGCAGAACTAGCTCCATTTCCTCCCTCTCCCCCGGAACAGCTGCGGCGTGCAGGGAGCCCTGGCAGGCCCGTGCATGGGGGGTTGCGGGGGAGTGTGCAAAGGGTGCGAATGCACCCCCCCCCAGTCCTCCAAGTAAGTGTGCTCCAGCCAGCTGGGGGAAGGCAGGAGCTGCAGGCTGTCTGAGCCTTCCCCCCCTCTCCGCCCCGAAATTCTTGTGTACGGCTAGACTTGCCTGGTGTCCGGTTTTGAGCCGGGCTGTCCAGTATTTGAACTGTCTGTTCGGGAAACAAATGGAGCAAATCGACCTGTCGGGTATTTTCTAACTCGCATGCAGTGTAGGTTGTGTCCGGTGTGTTTGCTGGAACTGTCCGGCCACCCTGCGGACGGCCTGTCTGGCCCTGCAGCTTGCACCAGGGAGGGCCCGAGCCGACCAGTGGCTTTCATGCTCCTGCAGCATGATGAGCTTTGCTATGGCCAGGCTCACAGGAAGCGACGCTCCCTGGGGGAAGGTGCTGCGGGCCCCCTACACTGGGCGCTCCTGGCAGCAGACTCCAGCTCAGGGGATGCCCGTGGACTTGTGGAGCCCTGGAACTGCAGAGCTGAGGGAGTTTTCATCCCCCAACGCCGTGTGTTTCCTTGGTGCTACTGAACTTAGCTCCGTACAGGAGTCCTCCGGGGGATCAGCCCTGCTGGCCGTGAATCACAGCTACTGGGGTCACCACGAGAGAGCGACAACGTCCCACGGAGAGCTAGCAGAGCTGCACAGGCCAGGAATTCGCCCTGCTGCTACCCCGGCTCCCATGGGGCTGGTCACTGTGTCACCTTCACCACCGGGTGTCATTTCACACCCACTCTCATCCCAGCAGATCCGGCTGGTCCCGAAGGGCAGGAGGCCCTGGGGGTCTGAGGGACAGGAAGCAAAGCAGGGTGCTCTCCTGCCCCTTCATGCAGTGAAATCCCTGGGCTGGATTCCGCACTCGTCTATCAGACACACTCAGGACTCACAGCAGAGGCGCTGACAATGGGATCTGGCCCGCGCCGCTGAGTTAATTGAATCTGTGCTGCTTTCCTGGGGCTGCGACTTTTGTTAATAAATTCCTTGGCTGGCCGCCAGGTTCCCTCCTCTCTGTCTCCTTGGCCGAATCCTCATTGAAGGAGGCAACTGCTGAGAGCGTCTTTCTCCACTTCCCTCCTCTGTGGAGGGGTAATTCCAGAGTCCAGCAAGAATCCAGCGGGGCTGGTTAAGGAGGGTGTGAGATGGGATTTTAACGTGCTGATGACATGACTCTCAGACCTCAGCATAGCATGGGGGAGGCAATTGCATAGCATGGGGGGACATAGCATAGGGGGGCCCCCTACATTCATATCCTCCGTGCCCACTGAAGGTAGGGCAAGAAGCAAAGGGCTAATCTGCACTCGGGGGAGTAGGTAGCATTTAGGAAAGCGCTACTCTCAGGGGAGTTATGTTCTGGAACCGGCCTCTAAGGGCGGTTGTGGACACCCCCTCACGGAATGTTTATAAGAACAGGTTGGCCGAACATCTGTCAAGGATGGTCTTGATTTACTTGGTCCTGCCTCAGTGCAGGGGGGTGGACTTAATGACTTCTCAAGCTCCCTTCCAGTCCTCTCTGTGATTCTATCTCTAGCCAGAAGAACCCCTGGGTGAAAGGCAGTCCTTGTGGGGAGAGGTTGCTTTGAAAGCAGGATAAATTATTGTTGCATAAAGTGGTTAAGAGACTCACCCAAGGTCACACCATACCTCAGTAGCAGGGCAGGGACCCAATCCCAATGAGTCTTAATTTGCTCTAAACCACATTCCCCACCACTCATTTGCCTGCCTGAAAGCCGTCCACCACAAAGCCCAGAGCTCTGCTGCCGAAGACTAATCACTAGCCCCCCTTCTCCTTCCTAGAGCTGGGAAGGCTGGGGCCAAGTGCTGTGCTCTAACCACTAGACTCCCTTCCTTGGGCCGGGTACAGAATCCCAGAGCCCTGAGACCCAGGCTACGTATAAACTGCAGGCGTCTTTCGGAAGAGGCTTTTCTGGAAGAGATCTTCTGAAAAAACTTCGTCCAAAAGAGCGTGTCTACAGAGCAAAAGTGCATCGAAAAAGCAATCTGCTTTTTCAACTGATAGCGTCCACACTGAATGGACGCTATCTCACATGTAAGCGGTGATTACTATGGATGGAGTGGCCACCAGGGCACCTTTGTTTTTTCCTCTTTCCTCTTCTGCCGAAAGAACTCCCTCTTCCCCGTCCCCACATGCCATTTTCCGAAAGAGCTTTCGCAAAAAGGCTTCTTCCTCGTAGAAAGAGGTTTACCAATGTTGGGAAAAGCCCTCTGTTCTTTCGATTTTCTTTCAGAAGAACCCAATTGCTGTGTGGACGCAAGTGAAGGTTTTTCCAAAAAAACTCGGTAGTGTAGACATAGCCCCAGTGGCGGGCTTTAACTGTGAGCCCCACACCTCCTGGCTAGAGCTAGGACCAGCTGTGCACATTACAAACAAATAGGGCCACAAGTCCCTGGCCATAATTTACCCTCCTGCCATCACATGGTGTGCAATGGGCTGGCTCCTTATCACAGCACACCGCAGAGGTGGCTGCATTTTCGAGAGGCTGCATTGTAACGAGCCTTGTTCTGAAAATGGCTATGGAAGAGATTAGGACAGCCCGTGGTGCTCCCATGGGATGGGAGCTAAGCTGCTGCCATTCACATGATTTACAAAGGAAAAAGAAACTTGGAAGACAAAATCCCAACCCAGCGATGGGGGAGAATCTGTTAGCTCAGATGTGGCAACAACAGAAGATTCAGTTCCAATGCCCTGATGCTTTCAGTACCCTTTGGCCTGGAAACCTCTCCAGCTTTCGGGGACATCCTGATGGGCATGTTTACAGCTTTTCTTATGTGGTCTAGTAATTAGAGCAGGGCACCAAGCGTCAGGAGGCCAGTGTTCTGGTCCTAGCACTGAGAGAGTACAGGGTAATGGTTAGAGCACCGGGTTCTGATCTCAGCGCAGGAAAGTTGTGCAGGGTAGTGAACTGGGGGAGTTAGGACTACAGTTCTGCAACTGACTTGCTGGCTGGGCAAGTCACTTCATTGCTCTGTGCCTCAGTTTTCCCCTGTAAAATGGGCATAACGCTACCGGCCTTTGTCAAATACCATGAGATGGAGGGAGGAATGGCTCTGTAGAAAAGCCAGCTGGCATTATTACTAGCATTCCTGTTCATAGCAGGCACTCAGACTAGGGAAGAAAAATCCTGTTTAATCAATTAACCTGCCAGGTTGGAGCAGCCTCCCACACCGTGGGCGGGGGCTGCTGTAGCTGGGTTGGAGCCCTGCTGCCCATGGGGCACTGGGCAGGGGCTGCTGGGCTCAGCCCCCTGCCCATGGCGGGTGGGGCACTGCTCCAGCCACTGCGGGTTAACCAGACCTGACAAGTAAGTTAACCAACTAACCAGTCACATCCCTAACTCAGCCCACAAGGCCACAAGACCATTACCCACCTCTGCCCAGCTCGGCCAGGGGATGGAAGGGCTTCGGCAGGGTCCGGCCCAGTGGCAGCGGCAGCGGGTGGCTGAGGTCGCGCTGCCAGGGAATTGCGGCACTGCTGGCCTGTAGCCCAGCCTTCCACAAGGAGTGGGAGGCTGAGGAGAGGGGGTTGTGGACAGGCTGTCTGCCTGCCTGCAGAGCACCAGCTGAGAGAGGGAAGAGAGGGCAGCCCTCCCCAAGTCGTGTTGCTTTGCTTCTCTCCCGTACCAGAGTGGGTGGGAGACACGCAGCCCTGACTGGCTGCAGCCCTGGCAAAGTGTCCCCACTGTGGGGTGGGGACGGAGGGGCACCCAGCTATTCCTGCCCCGAGGAGAGGACCGGAGAGAGAAATGACATGCCCTGTGGCAGAGGATCCCCTCCCAAGGCATGACTGTGCACACACGGACAGGTACCAAGCATGCCCACGCCTTCACATGCAGGGGTACCCACAGGCATGCCCTGGAGCACAGACACATCCCTGCATCCATACAGATGTGCTCATACATGCGCACACAGGCATGTGTAGATATGTGCACACAGGAAGCCGAGCAGGCATATGCACGGCCACACATGCACCCAGACACAGGCCATGTCCGTGCACACACAGGGCACCTCGGCACAGGCCCCCTTGCCCACCCGCACAGCCACGGCTCTCTCCTCGCCGCTCCCTTCAGGTCCCGCCTTAGCCTTGCAAACTCCACAGCAGCAGCAGCTTCCCACCGGCAGCAGTTGCCCCTGCCCCTCAGGGGACCATGAGCCGTCGTCACGTGGGAAAAACGGAAACGGCAGAGAGCTCCCGCTAGTCAAGAGAGTCTGGATCTTGCTGTGCCCTTCAGGAAGGGGCCGAGCAGAGCCCAGGGCAGGTTTGGTCTGAAAAACACATGATATGGCCCGGTGTGGGTAGTCACACCCTGGATCATTCCCTACACATCTTTATCCCCCTCTTTGGGAGGACCTATAAGGAGGGAGCGAACCTGAACCAACTCTCAGCTCCCCTGGGTCAGTACCATTACCCTTATGTCACACATGGGGAAACTGAGGCAAGGAGCGGTGCCCAAAGTCACAGAGCAAGTCAAGGGGAAAGCTGGGTGCAGAGCCCAGGAGTTGGGACTCTCAGAGCTGAGTTTGTCACTAGCTCCTCCTCTTCCCCGCCGGGTGGTTCCAGGCCCAGTTCGCTCAGTTGCTCTAACAGGTGCCACAGACTCAAGGGCAGGAATGAGAATCCAGCTGGGTTTCCGGTGCCAGGCGTGAGCACCATGCCCAGGGAACGGGGCAGGCGAAGCGCGAGGCAGAACTGACTCCAGCTCACAGTCCGGAGCCATGTGAGCCAGGGCAGTGGGGTGGGTGGCTCTCAGCTCTCCGGCTCTCTCGTGCCCGACGGGATTGAGCATGGGGTGGTGATCTGAGCCCCATCCTTACAAGGAACTTCCGGGGCAAAGGAGCCCACTCTCCACTCCCCTAGCCCCCAAGGACTCTGGCACCGGGAGGGAGAGATCAAGCCAGCCTGCCAGGTGTGAAGCCCACATGTTCCCTGGCAGCCAGGGGCCGTGGGCCCTGATGGAAAGAGACACAAAGGGGGAAGGGACCTCAGCTGAAAGCAGATCCTCGTGGTCAGTCGGTGCTGATTCTAGCTGGGGCAGAGAGGGAGGAGGGGGGCTCCAGGCTCAGCAACACACGGACCTGGTACTCGGCCCCCGAGCAGCGTCTGCAACCAGATCCACTTTCCTCCGCTCCCTGCCAAGAGCAGAGCAGGGTCACTGCCCTGTCAGGCAGGCGCTATCCCCAGTATGCGACCAGGTGGCTGCCTGAGGGACTGCCAGGGTATGTCTACATTACCACCCTGGTTCGAACTAGGGTGGTAGTGTAGACATACCCCCAGTGAGGGATCCGTATGGGTGGAGTGGCCCAGCTGCTGCAGAGCTAATGAAGGGAGAGAAGCATCCAAAAATGCCTGCGCAGGACAGCTTGTCCCGGCCCTGGGGACACATGGTCGTTTGACGGCATCTTTCAAGCAAGGATCTCAAAGAACATTAACTGCAGAGCCTCCAAAATATTTGGGCTCCTAACTTGCATGGAAATCAGTGGAGAAACAGAGAGGGTCCAGTGAGTCACCCAAGGCCACGTGGCAGGGCAGTGGCAAAGAACCCAGGCCTCTGGAGGCCACTTCCCCTTCCGTAATGAGCACCACTGGAGCGAGCCAAGTGCAGCAGGGGAGGTGACCCGACTGGCACTCAGCCCCACTCCCTGTTCACGTCATGGATTATCATTGGTGCTAGTGGGGCAGGATGGGCCCAGTGCTGTACCTGCAATACAGGAGGCAGCCAAGCCGGCTCCTCTGGCTA
Source organism: Pelodiscus sinensis (assembly GCF_052426305.1). Taxonomy (NCBI): domain Eukaryota; kingdom Metazoa; phylum Chordata; order Testudines; family Trionychidae; genus Pelodiscus; species Pelodiscus sinensis. The sequence continues at coordinate 5,754,544 of NC_143076.1, read as the reverse complement.
TAAATGGCCAATCCCAAACACCGGCCCCATATGCCCCCCCCCCCCAGCTCTGTCTGAGCCAAACCTCTGTGCAAATCTAGATGTTGCCCCTCATTGCCTGTTCCTGGGAGGGGATTTCGCCATGGGCCCCCAGCCTCCTCCACTGGCTCCCTTCACCGGCCGGGGGCGAAGATGGTTTCTATCTCGCACAGGTCTGCACTCTGGTTCAGTGGCTCTCAGCACCCCCGTGTGCACACGGTGCCACCCCCCTGCCTCCGGTCCATTATGGCCAGCTACCCCGCACTGGGTACCAGGCTCCTTCGCAGCCCTGCCATGCAATGAGCCAGGGCTCCCTCTCGTGGCTCAGAGCGAGGCAGGATTTCAGCTCCTTCCCTGCCAAGCATGGAAGAGCAGAGGCAGCTGCTGCCCGGTGGCTATGGGAAGCAGCGCGGAGCGGTGGGGGTGGGCTGTAGCAGGCCAGCTGGAGCGCTGTGGGGAAGAAGCAGAGCCTGGGGCAAGGGACTCCCTGCCCTCCACAGCTGGCATGGGGCCAGCCGCAGCCCCATGTAAGCAGCCCGGACTCCTGAGCTGCCCAGGGAGCTGCACTGGCCTGACCTCTTGCTGATTCTCTCCCTGGTGCCTTGGAGCCGGGGTTCCAAGCCCGGCAGGGGAGGGGAAAAGCAAGTAATGGCCAGTGGACGATCAGGTTTATTCGGATGAGGCCTCGCCCGCCCACATCCTGTCTGCTGAGCGTGGCCGTTCACAACCCACCCAAAGCAGCGATTAGATCAGGTGCTTTGCCCAGACCGCTCCCCTTGCCATTGGCAGGCTGGCTGGCTGCTGCCCCGTCGCCCCAAAGGTGGAGCTGCAGCACTTTGGGGGGAGCTCAGCTATTCTCCCTGCACATGGAGGGTTACTCCTTGGGAAGGAGCATTGCCAGCAGATCCAGAGATGTCATTATTCCCCTTTATTCGGCTTTGGTGAGGCCACATCTGAAGTATTGTGTCCAGTTCTGGGCCCTCCACTACAAAAAGGATGTGGACGCATTGGAGAGGGTCCAGCGGAGGGCAACCACAATGATTAGGGGCCTGGAGCATATGACTTATGAGGAGAGGCTGAGGGAGCTGGGTCTGTTTAGCCTGCAGAAGTGAAGAGTGAGGGGGGATTTGAGAGCAGCCTTCAGCTTCCTGAAGGGAGGTTCCAAAGAGGCTGGAGAGAGGCTGTTCACAGTAGTAACAGATGGCAGAACAAGGAGCAATGGTCTTAAGTTGCGGTGGGAGAGGTCCAGGTTGGATATTAGGAAAAACTATTTCCCTAGGAGGGTGGGGAAGCACTGGAATGGGTTCCTTAGGGAAGTAGTGGAGTCTCCATCCCTAGAGGTGTTTAAGTCCCTGTGCTGTGAGCTCTTCAGAGGAGGGCCTGGCTCTGACCATGTGCACAGGGCACCGCGGGGCCCTGATCTTAGCTGGGGGCCCTGGACGCTGCCACAAGCGTTACTGAGGCTCTGCTGGGGTGCATGTCAAATGCAGCTTCGTCGGGCAGATACTGGTGGAAGGCAACACAGTTATTTCCATCTCTGGCAGGCTGCGGTTGGCATCCTTGTTCCACCCCCAGGCATTTGAAATGCAGGAAACAGGGGCGTTCTGCTGGCGAATGCCAGCTGGGGGAGACGAGTATCACAACTTGTTACTGACACAAGAGGGAGCCCCTGGATTGGAAGAAATTCTTTCTGCGGGAGCTAGACAGCCCTGTGCTAAAACCTCAGCAGCAAACCCAGCCTAGCTCCTCCCCAGTCAGACCCCAGGCCTCAAGACAAAGCTGTATCCCATATCCCAGACAGACGTTAGCAGAGGGACTAGAAGATCCTGCTCTTGCAAAGAGACCGTCTCTATCTACTAGGATCCTGTTGAAGACAGGGTGGTTCCTGTTTCCATAGCTAATCCTGCAGGGTGCTGGCCCGGGGTCCCATTTTGCAGGGTCCAGACCTCCTGTTGCACTTCTCCTGTCTGATGAAAGGGATTTGCAGTGAGGACACCAGGCTGGCCTGGACAGACTGCAGTCATCTGATACTGGCCAGTAAGACTTGGCCAGTGCTGCAAGTCTCACCCTTGCCCGTTCCCCTCTCCTAAAATGCAGCCCTGGCCTTGCTCATGACCCTGAGGGGGCTATTTGGGATTCAATACCTGCTCCCACTTGCGGAATGCTTTAGCATCCGTGGAATTAAGGAGTGCCTGTTTAGTAACAAAGCCATGGGGAGTACTAGCTTGTAGCCAACCTCAATACCTTGCTTTGTGTGTTATTTTTCCATTCCCACCCTCACCTTTGGGGCTCTCCCTGGGTTTTGGGGAATGCTGATACACAACACACCACGCCAGCCCTTTGAAAGGGGATAGCTGGGAGTTCACAGGCTGGGATGCAGCCAGGCTCATTATTTCACTGTCTCTCCTAAAAAAGACACTGTCCTCATGGCTCCCTCCTCCATCTGGGAAGCCAAAACCAGAGGGAGCTTTGGCTGCATTCTTCCCTGCATACATCCTAGCTTATTTCAAATGGCAGCGGGGAGTCCACCTCCCTAAATGTTCATGAAGCGAATAGTTGGCCTGTCCCCGGAGGAGCGGAACGCAGACCTAGTAGGAAACATGTAAAAAAAGAACAGACAACAATAGCAAAGCGCGTACCTTTCGTGGAGCTGAAAACCAGCTCTGGGTAGCCCAGACACTTGTCTTTCATCCACAGAACTGGACCCAATAAAAGATGTTGTCTCACCCAGCTGGGATCACTAAAAGCAAACAAAACACATGTTTAAAAACACAACTGCTATTTACCTAAACTGAAAAGTTTGAGGGATGTGTCAGTTTGGACAACCTTCCATTTAAAAAGCTCCAAATGAATCATGCCAATAATACAGAAACCTCCAATTTCAACATTTTTGGAACCTAACGTATTGATTGTCCAGTTCCAGCTGAAATGTGTTGTTCCTTCTAGCTTTTATTTTAAGGGCTAAGGACAGTTGACATTGGAATCAAATATTGAACAGTATGCCTGATTATCAAAATACAAGTGTTTTGTTTGACCTCTCCTGAGTTTTGTTTTGCAGGAAATTTCAACTTGTTTTGTTTTTGTTCCATTCTGGAATTATTTTTTGTAAATCACGGACTATCCCGGGGAATAGAAAATCCAGGTTCTGCCAAACTCTGTGTATCTAAAAGGGCTTTGGAGAAATGGTACCTTACTGCAGCCTCCAGAAGGAGGTGGGCCCAGATCCAGGGCTCCATACTTGGATCACGGGACAATGCTCTCTGCTGTGCTCTTCTGGCCGGGGCTAAACAAGCCTTATGCTTCAGGTGTCGAGCTGGAGGTTGGATTGGGGGCACCCAGGAAGGCTCCTGCCCTCTAAGGGGCAGCACTGCAGTGTGCCAAGCATCTTGGAATGTTTTCCATGCTCATCAGCACTGCCAGGTGTTGGTCTGCTCTGGATATAGGTTATCGGGCTAGGTAGAGATTAGAGATGTTAAATCTCGGTTAACTGAATAGTCGGTTAACCACGTGAATTCTTATCAGTTACTTGACTATCCTATAGTGTCGGGTGAGAGCTGGTCTGCAAGGGGAGCCAGTTTAAAAACCAGCTCCCCTTGCGGACCAGCTGCCTGCCACCCCAAGTTGCTGCCTCTGATACAAAGGGTGGCAGCAGGCCCTGTCCAGGAGGGATGGGGGTCTGAGCTCTCAAACCCAGTGCAGGCCAGAACTGAGCCGGGCTGCCTGGCTGCTAATACACTTTACATGCAGAGCTGCAGCAGGGGTAGGTCCCAGACCTGGCGCAAGCTGGGACTGAGCCAGGCTGCTGGCCAGCCTGCTAAAAAATTTACTGGAGGCTGGGGGAGGGAAGGGGGAGTGAATGGGTGTAGTCTATAGCACTAACCGAAAAGCTTTTACATATTGGTTAATGACTATACTATTACATGGTGGGAGAGAGGCGCTCTAGAGCCAAATCCCAGAGCCCACGCCCTTCTGAGCCATAGTCCCACACCCGTCCCTTTTCCCCAGGCCCACAGCAGGGATTTTCCCTATAACTCTGATTGCAGCAGGCCCTGCTCTGCATCTCCTTATGTCCATACAACTCCACGAGCACCTGGGTCATTTTGCAGGCAGGGGCAGGCTGAATTCATAGAATCATAGAATAATAGGACTGGTAGGGACCTCAAGAGGTCATCGAGTCCAGCCCCCCGCCCTCAAGGCAGGACCAAGCTCCATCTACACCATCCCTGACAGATGTCTATCTAACCTGTTCTTAAATATCTCCAGAGAGGGAGATTCCACCACCTCCCTTGGCAATTTATTCCAATATTTGACCACCCTGTCAGTTAGGAATTTTTTCCTAATGTCCAATCTAAACCTCCCCTGCTGCACTTTAAGCCCATTACTCCTTGTCCTGTCCTCAGAAACCAAGAGGAACAAATTTTCTTCTTCCTCCTTGTGACACCCTTTTAGATATTTGAAAACCGCTATCATGTCCCCCCTTAATCTTCTTTTTTCCAAACTAAACAAGCCCAGTTCATGAAGCCTGGCTTCATAGGTCATGTTCTCTAAACCTTTAATCATTCTTGTCGCTCTTCTCTGTACCCTTTCCAATTTCTCCACATCTTTCGACCCAACAGTTCTGTGCTAGTCAGCTTCTAGCAGCACTACCAGATCACCCCTTGGCTGGGGGCAGAGTCTGCTCTCTCTCTGCTGCAAGACCTCAGAGCTCCCTGCCTGCCTGTTTAACCCCCTGTGACGGACCGGGCCGTGTCTGGGCACAGCTGAGGACGTCCGCTCAGGGCGAATTGCTCAAATCCGGGGCTCCTTACAGCCCCCAGACTGGTGACCTCTCCAAACAGGCCACAAACCAGTCTCACAGAACGCTTCAGCAGCCTGCCTGAAGCCTCCCGAGCAAAACCCCTCCGACACCCCAGCAATATCCATGCCCCAGATGGCCCCGGGCCTCATACACAGGTGGGGGGTCCTAGCACCCAATCCCACCTACCCCGAAAAAGTTCTGTCCGGTTCCAAGAAACCAGCCACAGATCCCTGGTCAATTTACCCTCTGGACCTTACCCACAAATCACGCTGGGCCAATCCTTTAGAATCTAAAACTAAAGGTTTATTATCACAAGAAAGAAAAGCACGAGAGTCAGGTTGTTAAAGAATAGTACGTTACATGCACCGAATCTCCCAGTCCTCGATGCAGGCTCTAGCAGAGATGTTACAGCTGCTGGTTTAAAAGTTTTTGTTGCACATCCTATCATCAGGATGGGTTCACAGGTCTTCCAGGCTCTTCGATCCCTGCAATGCTGCCTCTGGGATGAAGTGCTGAGCTGAGAACAAAATGGCATCGACCACATGGCCTCTTTATACCTCCTCCCTGGCCTCTTCTTGTATGCAGCAGGTCACCTGGTCAGAGGCCAATCTCTGTGTTTCCTGCTGGCTGCTCTCAGGTGACAGCCCCTATTCTTTGGGTGTGTCCTTGGCCCATCAAGTGCCATTGTCCTACAGGGCCTGGCTAATCAGCCTGTCCATAGCCATGCTTAACCACATTCAGAGAAATATTCAGCTTCCACAGATTACAGATTCCTACCTACACACACAGACATTATACACTCACATAAATAGCGTACATAAGATCAGCAAACAATAAGCTCCCATTCAATACCCCACCTGGCTCCCTTTTATACCAATTTCTGGGGCCAACACCCCCTCCTAGGGGTGCAGCAGCGATCTGGCTGCTTCCCTCCAATTCGGTAATGTGACACCCCCCTGCAAGCGCTTCTCCAGACGACACTTTAAGCAGTTCACCGGGGCAGCAGGCACTTGCCCAGAGCTGAGGGCTGGCATTGGGGTGCTTGGTAGCACAAAGGAAGCAAGAGACTTTCCTGGGCCCTCCTCTACCCTGGGAGGAAAAAAGCCTGGGAACTGCAAAGGGTAAACTGCTAGGCAGAGCCGTGTCCCTTCCCACCTCTCCCGCTGACATGCCTCTGAAGCTACCCAACAAGTACAGACCCACTCGCAGGGAGGCAACTTGGCCTAATGGTCAAGCTGCTGTTAATGGGTTGGAGTGGAGGGGGTGCGGAACGGAATCCATTGCATACTCCATGCACATGTGGCAGTTTCCTCACCTCACCTGGGCTTCTCTGGGGCTGGCCAGAGACTCAGTGGGGTTGTTTCCAGCCACGCAGGCTAAAACAAGGATGCTGCTGCTTGTGCTTTGGAAAACCGTGGCAGCTGGCTCTTGTTGTTTCCAAAGGGAATCCAAAGTTTGGGGAGTCCAAATCAGGGTCTCCCTTGTGAGGCCATCACTACGTGCGTCCCTAAAGGCTGAATCCTCCCCGCTGCCCCAAGCCTGAGTTAACGAGTTTTCACTCAGAGATGCCTGGGGAGGGACAGACAACTTCAAGCCGTGGCAGGCTAGTAGTGCCGCTCAGGGACAGCAGCACGTGGTCTGGGCTGCAGTAACTCTAAGGCAGCTCTGTCCCTTCTCTAAGGAGGAGTTGGCTGGTGCCTCCATGTAATCATGATTCCAGCCGCCACTCTGCAAGCTGGTGTGCCTGGACACTCAAAGAGGGGGGACGCACCCCTGCTGGCTTACCACGTCCTGGCCTCCAGGGACTGCACCTGTGGGGTGGCATTTGTGCCAAAGTTAGATTTCAATGCCCAAGGAACCCCCACTGGGCAAGGATCGCTGCCCTCTACCACACCCGCTGATCCCGCACAGGAGATGGGTGGGGAGCAGTATGAACAGAGAAACAATTTCTAATCGGAAGGCTGGGTTAAAAATACCCAGCTTCCATAAACAAAGGCAGGCAGACGGCATGCAGCCAAGCCCCAGCTGTGGGAGCCAGACCTAGGAGCACAGCAGCTTGCCACGCACAGCTGTATTTTAAACTATCTGAATAGTCCAACAGTAAGCTGTGCGAGAGTGGGAGTGGAGTGGGGACCCAAGTTAGCTCTGAGATAGCAGGGATGGGATGCTCAGTTTGACTTGGGGACAGCAGGTGTTTCACAGCTATGGAGAGCCAAAGAGAAAGGGCCTGGAATGATGCTAACGGATGTGGGTATTTTACCAGCTAGCAAGACATTTAGGGCAGTTTTACCCATAAAGTACTTGGAATACAAGGAGTGGCCTTAACTAATTGGGATTTCTCCTCTTTCTTAATGCCTGTGGGGCACTAGGTATTTTAGGTGTAACCTTAGCATTGATTTCTCAGGCTGTTTAACCTCTGGAAATGTATTGTGTTCCTTTAGCTCTTATTTTCCTGACTTCCGTTGGATCCACTCCTTCTGGATCCACTCCTGTCTCTGTTAATGACTTGCAGTGTGATCTCAGGAAAAATGATGTGTACTTGTGTGCCTCACTTTCTCCTAAGTTGGTTGATTCCTTCACTCACAGAAGGGTGCAAGACTGAATTAATTATTGCCTCCCAGCTTCTTGGCTTCACCAACAATCATGGGGGGGGGACAGAAGTCTTGTTCCAACAAGCACCTCATTCCAATGCCCCAAGCCAGACATTGTCACCCAGGTATGTGGCCGTACACTGGATCAGCTCAAGTATTTGGACAGCACCTTCTTGAGAGATAGTTCCTTTGATAAGAGAAATTCCTCCAGATTTAATAAATCCAGCTGTGCCCATGGCTCACTCCAATCAAATGTTCTTAACCAAAACAACATTTGTCTCTCCACCAACTTGAGGGTCTCCCACGCAGTGGTTCTAACACCTCTCCGGTATGGATCTGAGAGGTGCACTCTCTGTACATATCATACCACATAGACTCAGCAATTTTATGTGCGCTCCGTTTGCTCAGTAATCAGCATTCACTGACAGGACAGAGTGACCAATATTAAGGTCCTTGAGAGAGCAAACGCAACCAGCATTGCGGAAATGCTATTGAGAGCACAACTTAGATGGACAAACATGTGATCAGAATGGACTGTCACAGAGTGGGGGGATTTGTGGGGGGTGAAAAGGGGTTGCCTATAGAGAAGGTGGCACTCCGAGGTGTCTGACAGGACCAGCACAGATTTTAGCGGTATCCACAAAATCATCTCCATGCTACATGTGAAAGGCGCTACTGTAATACAGGAGGTATCTGGGGGCACTGCTGAGTGGGTCAAATCAGAGTGAACTGTTTGGAGACAGGGCTGCTTACAGCCCAAGACTGGGGTCCTCCACTATAAGGCACCAAGCCAGTCCTAAAGAGCACTTCTGCTTGCCACACTGACTAGTAAGAAGTTACACAAGACACTCCAACTCTCCAGTGCAACCACCAGTATCGCTCCTAATACAGATGAGGGGTTATGCAAACCCATCTCACCAAATCAGAACAGGTTCTTCTGATCCCAAAGGACCAGCCACATTCCCAGGTCAATTTATAACTCAGACTTTACCCAAAAAGCACGCTGTTCGCCAGTCCTTTAGAATCTAACATCTAAAGGTTTATTAATAAAAAGAACGGAATAAATGCTGAGAGTTGTAATTGTTAAAGGAATCAAATTACATATGTCAATTGCAAAGTTCTTGATGCAGGCTTGTAGCAGGGGTGGAATAATCTGCTATTTAAGAGCAAGTCTCTGGAATACAGCCTCTGTTAGAATGGGTCTTTGGTCCTTTCAAGCTTCAGTTCACAGCAAAGATGCTCTTGAGGTGCTGAGCTGGATTGAAGACACAATGGAGGAACCTCTAGGGCCCTCTTTATACCCTTGCCCACATGCAGGGACTCCTATTGTTCGCCCTGTGTAAAAGTATGTCCCAAGATTAAGTTTGTCACATAAGAAAGTTACCTGTCCGTGTATGACTCAGTCTTTTTTAGGCAGAGAACATGGCCTGCATTCCAGACTAAAGGTTTACCAGCAGGTCCATTCAGTGTAGTCAGGTGCTTCCTGTGCTTTATTGTCTGTTGAATGTTCCTTGACGGACCAATTATCCTGACTAGCCCTTCCCAGACAGGCTGGCTAGCTATTCTGTGGGGCTGCGTCTAGACTGGCATGATTTTGCACAAAAGTGGCCGCTTTTGCGCAAAATCTTGCTGCCTGTCTATACTGGCCGCGAGTATTCACACAAGAACACTGACTTTGTAATGTACAAAATCAGTGGTTCTTGCACAAATACTCTGATGCTCCCGCTCAGGGATAAGCCCTCTTGCGCAAGAGGGCCAGTGTAGACAGCAATGTTAATTTCTTGTGCAAGAAAGCCCAATGGCTAAAATGACCATCGGAGCTTTCTTGCGCAAGAGAGCGTCTACACTGGCACGGATGCTTTTGCGCAAAGGCACATGCCAGTATAGATGCTCTCTTGCGCAAATACTTTTAACGGAAAAACTTTTCCGTTAAAAGTATTTGCACAAAATCATGCCAGTCTAGACGCAGCCTGGGTGTTATGCCAGCATTTGACATCTGAAATGTAGACACACAGTTAATGTTCACATCTTTAAGTACAAAAATGATGCATGCACACATTAGTATAAACAGAATCAGCAAATCATAAGCTCGCTTGGCCCGCTTTGTCCAAGATTTGGTGGAACCATATAATAGTGGTTGCAACAATGATCTGTATGTTTATCTCACAATCCAATAACATCATAGCTGCATCATCAAACATCATAGAAACACACTTCCCATTCCCTTACTGTGGCCAAGTCTGCGTATCAGGGTTCGGATTTCAGAGTTGTAAGGAGTAGCCATAGATGGGCACTGTAACAGTATCATCGCCATCATTGTCAGCGATGGACTACCAAGCAACAGCCATGAGCTCCTTTGAGACGTTCAGATGGAAGGTGCTATAAAAGGTGCAGAGGCCAAAAACTGTCTGGGAATTTCACCAAATGGAAGGCAGGATTTTGCTTTGAAATGGCCTCATAGTGGATGCAGTCCAGCAGTTCTGATACAAGCTTTATTCAGGCAAATCTGCCATTGGCTTCAGTGATGAAGAACCGATTAGGGAAGGGCCATGGGATCTGGCCCAAAGTGGGTAAAAGCTGTGCCCAAATGCAACGAATACCCTTTCTCCTGGCAATGCAGAGCACTGCTCACTGGGCTATTCCTAATACAGTTGAGCGAGATACCATTACTCACTCCCTGATGATTTCACCGTGTCACCAATTAGGCATCCAAGAGTGGATGAGCTGGGAAAGGATCCAGGCATTCCAATACCAGTCTGTTTGCCGGAATTTGCCCCTTGACTGAACAGCATTGTCCACACACCTCTTGTTGTTTTAAGAGGAATTTCCCCAACCTGCCTTCCCCCAGCCTCTCTACAGGTTTCTCTTCTCCCTCCTTCTCTTGTCACCTTTACTCAGATTTTACACAAGCAACAGCCACTGGAGTCAGGATTTAGGCCACATTGTCTAATTCTGCATTTCTTTCCCCAGCAACAAGGCTGTTTCATTCACTTGCTTCACCTTTGTCACCCCACAGACCAACTCTTACCCCTATTCTATGCTAGTCACTTGTTTCAGCATTAAATAATGAACCAGGAGCTCTGTGTGTGAAAATCAATGTTTTACACTGCAGCGCTTTGCCAGTCCGGCTTGATGGAAACCGTGGCTCTTGTGTATAATATTTATTGTGAGTAGGTTTGCTTGTCTGCTTTCACATTTCCAGTGACTCTTTGGTGGTGATAGCAGATTAAAAGGCAGAACAGTGATGCTCTAATGCAAACACGGAGGAGGCTGGATAAAGTAGGATGCCAGGATTAGTGAAAATTGTATGAGGTTTGCAATTATCTCATGAGCCTCATTTCTAGCACCAGGATGCTGTACTAAAGGGCATGTTTAAGGGGTCGTGCATTGATGCTATCCTCTAAAAGCCATGAAGAGTTTACAGGCATAAGTGATGATCCTTTGCCCCTCTCCCTTCTTCTTTTGTTCTGTCTCGCCTACTCTCTTCTTTCCTTCCTTCTCTTCACCCCACTCTCTTCTCCAATGGGTACTAGAAACATAAGCAGGGTCCTTTGGAGAGCCACTTGAGCCAATGCACAATGGCCACTAGTAGCACTTTTATCTAAGTTGCAACAGTTATATCCAAATGGTTCCTTGCTCAACTGGGGCCTGATTCAAAAACTCATTGAAGTCAATGGGAATTTTTCCATTCATTCAAGACCCTCATCTACTCCCAATGAGAATCTTGAGTCAGAACGGCTCACTATACCAGTTCAAACTACTTTTCACTCCTCATACCTCTGCAGGACCAATCCAATGAAAGGAGAGGGAGTTGGAGTTTAGTCCGGCTGGTGCATTGTCAAATGATCTTTCACAAAGGGTACATTTACACTGCATCGCTATTTTGGGATACTGGAGTAATCCAAAATAGCTATCCCATGTCTACACAGTAAGCCCGTTATTTTGGGCTCACTATTCCGATGTCCCTGTAAACCTCATTCTATGAGGAGTAAGGATGTTTTGGAATAGCACTTGATTTTGAAATTTGATGAAATAAGCTATTTTGAAATAGCATCAAAATAAGATATGCAATTTGCGTAGCTCAAATTGCGTACCTTATTTCGAGTTACAGAGCTGTGTAAATACACCCAAAGTTCCAATAACAGAATATTGAAAAATGGGGATAAAAGACCTAAATTCAACCCAGCTTCACTTTCAGAACCCAGAGCACATTGCAGGGCTGGCAGTTAGGGAAAAAACAACATCTTTCTACTTGTGATTTGAGGAGATTGGTTCTGGAGTCACTGAAAGATGATAGACATGTACATTTGTGATGCTCTTTGTACAGAAGATCTTTGCATAACAGAATCGCTTTTTTAAATGTAATCAGGTCGTTGGATCACTGCTGAAATAAACTGGTGCAGCATGTCTGTTGAACAAAGTTTCAAACCAGAAAGACATTAAACTAGTGCTCTGGAATCTCTACTGTCTGCCTGTGAGTTTCCAGATACAATTTAAGAGTTGGTTTTGAGTAGCTTGAAAATTTTACATCAAAACATTTTTTCAATAACTAACAGTTCTTAAATCAAATAGGAATTTCCACAACTAAGAATTTTCACTGAAAACTTTTGGATTTTCATCTAAAAACTGAAAACAGAAAAATACTATTGTCACTAAAAACTGAAAAATCCAACTACAAATGAAAGTTGTCAGTTTTGTTTTCTGAAAAATATTTTTTTCTCCAGACTTTGATTTGGTCAAATCCTGAATATTTTAAAAGAACAATTTTCATGAACATGAAAAAAAAATCTTACGGGTAGACTGGGAAGGAGCCAGTGGCCGTGATACAAGTAGGTACCAATAACATAGGGAATGGTGGGAGAGAGGTTCTGGACACCTAATGTAGGCTGCTAGGTAAGACCTGAAGTCCACGACCTCCCTGGGAGCATCCTCTGAAATGCTTCCAGTTCTACACACTGGGCCAGTTTGCCAAGCAGAACTGTAAGATCCTAAACTGTGGATGAGACAATGATATATGAAGAAGGGTTTAATTTATTAGGAACTGGGGACTCTGCTGGGAGCCAGGGGTGTAAAGGCCAAGACAGTAATAGGATTCAAAAAATAATTAAATTTATGGAGTCTAGGTGCATCGATGGCTGTTATCCAGGATGGGCAGGATGATGTTCTGAGCCTCTGTTTGCCAGAAGCTGGGAATGGGGAACAGAAACTGGGACTGGGGAACACCTTATCTTGTCGGTCTTTCTGAAGCATCTTGCGCTACCTGGTCCAGTAGGTCCCTCTGAAGTGTCAGGGTATGTCTACACTACCCCGCTAGTTCGAACTAGCGGGGTAATGTATGCATACCGCACTTGCTAATGAAGCCCGGGATTTGAATTTCCCGGGCTTCATTAGCATAAGCGGGGAGCCGCCATTTTTAAATCCCCGCTGCTTCGAACCCCGTGTAGCGCGGCTACACGGGGCTCGAACTAGGTAGTTCGGACTAGGGTGCCTATTCCGAACTACCGGTACACCTCGTTTCACGAGGAGTAATGGTAGTTCGGAATAGGACCCTAGTCCGAACTACCTAGTTCGAGCCCCGTGTAGCCGCACTACACGGGGTTCGAAGCAGCGGGGATTTAAAAATGGCGGCTCCCCGCTTATGCTAATGAAGCCCGGGAAATTCAAATCCCGGGCTTCATTAGCAAGTGCGGTATGCATACATTACCCCGCTAGTTCGAACTAGCGGGGTAGTGTAGACATACCCTCAGGCGCTACCTTGTCCGTCCCTCTGAAGTACCTTATCTGGTCGGTTTCTCTGAAGCATCTGGCACTACCTGGTCCGGTTGGTCCCTTGGAGGCGCCTGGCGCTGCCTGGTCCGGGGGGTCCCCGGAGGCGCCTGGCGCTACCTGGTCCGGTGGGTCCCTGGCTCGGCGCTGCCTGGTCCGGTGGGTCCCCTGGAGGCGCCTGGCGCTACCTGGTCCGGGGGGTCCCTGGAGGCGCCTGGCGCTACCTGGTCCGGTGGGTCCCTGGCTCAGCGCTGCCTGGTCCGGTGGGTCCCCTGGAGGCGCCTGGCGCTACCTGGTCCGGGGGGTCCCCTGGAGGCGCCTGGCGCTACCTGGTCCGGGGGGGTCCCTGGAGGCGCCTGGCGCTACCTGGTCCGGGGGGTCCCTGGCTCGGCGCTGCCTGGTCCGGTGGGTCCCCTGGAGGCGCCTGGCGCTGCCTGGTCCAGGGGGTCCCTGGCTCGGCGCTGCCTGGTCCGGTGGGTCCCCTGGAGGCGCCTGGCGCTGCCTGGTCCGGGGGGTCCCCTGGAGGCGCCTGGCGCTGCCTGGTCCGGGGGGTCCCCTGGAGGCGCCTGGCGCTGCCTGGTCCAGGGGGTCCCTGGCTCGGCGCTGCCTGGTCCGGTGGGTCCCCTGGAGGCGCCTGGCGCTGCCTGGTCCGGGGGGTCCCCTGGAGGCGCCTGGCGCTGCCTGGTCCGGGGGGTCCCCTGGAGGCACCTGGCGCTGCCTGGTCCGGGGGGTCCCCTGGAGGCGCCTGGCGCTGCCTGGTCCGGTGGGTCCCCTGGAGGCGCCTGGCGCTGCCTGGTCCGGGGGGTCCCCTGGAGGCGCCTGGCGCTGCCTGGTCCGGGGGGTCCCCTGGAGGCACCTGGCGCTGCCTGGTCCGGGGGGTCCCCTGGAGGCGCCTGGCGCTGCCTGGTCGGGGGGGTCCCCTGGAGGCGCCTGGCGCTGCCTGGTCGGGGGGGTCCCCTGGAGGCGCCTGGCGCTGCCTGGTCCGGGGGGTCCCCTGGAGGCACCTGGCGCTGCCTGGTCCGGGGGGTCCCCTGGAGGCGCCTGGCGCTGCCTGGTCGGGGGGGTCCCCTGGAGGCGCCTGGCGCTGCCTGGTCCGGGGGGTCCCCTGGAGGCGCCTGGCGCTGCCTGGTCCGGGGGGTCCCCTGGAGGCGCCTGGCGCTGCCTGGTCCGGGGGGTCCCCTGGAGGCGCCTGGCGCTGCCTGGTCCGGGGGGTCCCCTGGAGGCGCCTGGCGCTGCCTGGTCCGGGGGGTCCCCTGGAGGCGCCTGGCGCTGCCTGGTCCGGGGGGTCCCCTGGAGGCGCCTGGCGCTGCCTGGTCCGGGGGGTCCCCTGGAGGCGCCTGGCGCTGCCTGGTCCGGTGGGTCCCCTGGAGGCGCCTGGCGCTGCCTGGTCCGGGGGGTCCCCTGGAGGCGCCTGGCGCTGCCTGGTCCGGGGGGTCCCCTGGAGGCGCCTGGCGCTGCCTGGTCCGGGGGGTCCCCTGGAGGCGCCTGGCGCTGCCTGGTCGGGGGGGTCCCCTGGAGGCGCCTGGCGCTGCCTGGTCCGGGGGGTCCCTGGCTCGGCGCTGCCTGAGGGGCGGACACTGACCTAACAGGCCCTGTGGTGGGACCAGAATGGCCCTGAGGGGCTGCTACTGTGTTGCCATGGTAACCAAGTGCCAGCATCTCCCGTGAGCTACCTGGCCCGGGCCCCGCCGCTGCGCCCAGCGCGCGCCAGCATTCCCCGTCTCCCGGATACTGTCGCCATGGCAGCCGAGGCCCGAGCAGCAGGCGTCCCCCCGCGCCGGCCTGGGCCCGCTCCAGAGCGGCAGTGCGCAGCCTCCAGCCCGGCCGCCGGGCCGCTGCACAAGGCGTCATGGCGCTCGGGCGGCGGGCGCTGCTGCTGCTGCTGCCGCTGCTCGGTGAGTCCCGGGGCAGGGGGCCGAGGGATGCAGCGGGGGGGGCCGAGGGATGCAGCGGGGAAGGGGTAGTGGGGGGGGACTGGCACCCCCCGTGCACCGGGCAGCAGAGGAGCGCGCATCTGCAAGCGGCGGCGCCGGAGAGGGGACTTGCCCCCCAGCGCGGGGGAGCGGGGAACATGCCTCCCCTGCCCTGGCTAGCGGGGGGGGGGGGCAGAGCAGCTGTCCCTGCTGCGTGGGGGGACTCGACACGCACCCCCACACCCGGGGTGGCGGGGCTGGGGGGCCGCGCGCAGCCCGGCGCACGAGGAGGACAAGGGAGGGCAGGGTGGGGGCCACCAGCCATGGGGGGTCTTTGGAACATCCCGACTGCTCAGGAATCGGGTGCCTGGGGCGGGGAGTCAAACCAGCAGCCCCCCCGGCAGAGCGCCCGCCTGGAGGCTGCCTGCGCTGGGCACTCCCTTTGTGCCCTGTTTCTAGGCTCGGGGGGGCCAGTACGGGGACTCCCCAGTAGGTGCCACTTTGCCCTGGGGACCACAGCGGGAGGGGAGGGGGGGGCTTCCAAGCAACCTCAGGGCTTGCTGGGCAGGAGGGCTGCTCCCCCCTGCTCTGACCCGGGCACAGTGTCTGTGGCTTTGGACTCAAGCTGCTTCTAAGAACATCTATGTTTCTGCTAGTCCTAGTCCTAGAGGGTGCCAGGAATGTGCAGCCTCTGCAGGCAGGCTGGACAGTAGAGCCTATTCACACCAGGGCACAGGCCCCTATTGTTCAGGGGGGCCTGCATGAATCTTGGTAGCTTAATTGCAAAAACATTTGCTGATGCAGTTCAGGAATGAATTGGGACTTACTTGTCTGGCTATGAATAAAGGCAGGAATGGGGCAGGGGAGGGACAGCCAGTGTGCCTGGTGCCTTGCCTCACCTCCCACCCCATCCCACTACACAACCCCTGTTGCTCTCTGTGGACAAAGCCCTGGCCGGGTTGATTTAGTTGGAACTGGTCCTGCCTAGAGCAGGGGGCTGGACTTGACCTTCTGAGGTCTCTTCCAGTTCTATGATTCTATGACAGCGCACTGCAGAAGGCGAAATCAGTATTTGTGGAAGAGAGTGGGTGTGGAATGCTTACTACAGGTTAGCAGGCCCTGAGCCTGAATAGACTTAAACATACTGGCACTTAACTTGATGTGCTGCCCACAGCCCTTCACACTCAATGGAATTCCTCACAGGGCATCAAAGTAAGGAAATGCATAAATCTTGGCATGCCTGTGACCTTACCACCCCAGAGAAAGGGGCCAGCTGATTAGGGATGTTAAAAAGCATTTAGTACGGTAATCATGTAGCCACTAAAAATGTGGTTACATGCACTGTGGGCTCTGCAGTATAAAGCTTAGCTTTATACTGTGGAGCCTGCAGCGAAGCGGGCAACCCTTGCCCACCCGGCTCCCGGGGAGGAGGCTTTGCTGTTCTACCGCTGCAAAGCCACCTCCCTGGCAGTCAGCTGAGCTCAACCGATACCATTAACGAATAAGCTGAGTTTAAATGGTTAATCGGTTAAACTCTAGCATCCATACAGCTGGTTCTGCGACTTTCAGGACACGTTTGATGTCAGTATAAAAGTATTTCCGCAAAAGAGCGTCTAGATTGGCACGGGTGCTTTTGCGCAAAAGCATCCATGCCAATCTAGACGCGCTTTTGCGCAAGAAAGCTCCGATGGCCATTTTAGCCATCAGACTTTCTTGTGCAAAAAATTAAGGTGCCTGTCTACACTGGCCCTCTTGCGCAAGTATTCTTGCGCAAGAGGTCTTATCCCTGAGCGGGAGCGTCAAAGTATTTGCCCAAGAAGCACTGAATTCTTACATTAGAACGTCAGTGCTCTTGCACAAATTCAAGCAGCCAGTGTAGACAGCTGGCAGTGTAGACAGCTGGCAGCCGCTTTTGCGCAAAATCTTGCCAGTCTAGACGCACCCAATAGGTAATAGAGCACCCTAAATGGATAATTACCCCCGGTGGAGTTGGGAGCCGTATTGCCGTGATGCAGCCACAGGTTTCTGATGGCCAACCTTTTGTCTGTGTCTGGAGACCCTGACCCACTTGACCCAGAACCACAGTTCCCCTCTTACATCTGAAAAGTTACAAGACATATTAGTCAAGAAATCATTAGGTGGGTGACCAAACAATATCGGCCAGTAGGCAAAAAGCAGGTGTTACAATATTATATTACAAATATTAATTATTAAGCACGCAGTTAGTCTGGCAGTCCTATTTCCCTACAACAGCAGTCCTGAAATATATTCCGATTTCCTGTTTTTCATAGCTGCTTACCCCGGCATATCAGAGAGGATGCAGAGTCCAGTCTATTTTTTGTGATAGCTAATGCCACCCGCACTTCTATACACACACACTTGCCTTAGTTATGCTAAGAGCCTCAGAGGTTTACTAAAGGGCTAAATGCAACAAGTAGAATAATTGATAGTCCATTCAAATAATTGACAGTGGCTTGGGCATGAGGTTGGTTGCTAAAATGCCCTTCCACAAATGTGCCGAGGCCCCAAGCTGCAAATCTCCTGGTTTGGAGCATTCAGATACTCGCAGCCATGTTCAGATGATGTCTACGCAACAATGGCACAGCGACTGCACTGCAGCTGTGCCCTGGAACACCCTAGTATATCTGTTCTATACATGAGTGGAAGGGGGTTTTCCTTGGATGTAGCTAATACTACCTCTCAGAAAGGTGGAACTACTGAGAGGAAGAATCCCTCTGTCAGCACAGTTGCATCTATATTGGAGGTTAGGTCGACTTAACTTCGGTGCTCCAGGCATGACATTTGTCACAGGCCTGAGAGATGTTTTTCTAATTTTTAGGTGTAGACCAAGGCTTAGACTGTAATCTTTTTGGGGCAGGGACTGCCTCTTACTGTGTACCTACAACACTTAGCACAGAGGGTCCTCAATCTTGATTGTGGCCTGGAAGTGCTACCATCATCCAAATAAATAATGACACTGTTATGGGCACTGCAGAGAATCTGAAGACCCTGTCTACATAAGGGAAATATACATGAACACAGCTACCCCAGTGGAGTAAGTTGTGTAGGTGTAAGCCCTGTTTTACTTCAGTGCAATATAGCTACATCAGATTTGCTACACTAATATAAACTTTTCTAATATAAGATAAGGTGATATCTTAATGGACCAACTTTTGTTGGTAGAAGAGACAAGCTTTCGAGCTGCACAGTGGTCTTTGCTAAGTCTGCTTGCTCATATCCTGGGATCAATGTGCCTATAATAGTGCAAACTGCTAATATGGACATGCCTCTAGTTGGATTTTGAACATTCCTTGATTTATATCCACCTTTTCTGAGGTGAGTTGTGAAATCCAAGTCAGGATTTTGAATGACTAACCTGAACTCTCTGAAAATTTGGAGGCATTTTGACCCAGAAATTGGATTTGTACTGATGCTTCAATTTATTCTGATTCGAGTTAAGTTTGTTGCTTCACTAATGCTGTTTATATTTTAAAACTATATGGTAAAAGTCTCCTGATTTTTGTTTAAATATACAGCCCACCTGTCCCTGAGGCAAACAAGTGCTCAGAGTCAGCTGTTGGTGCCAAAAATGGCTTCTTGGAGGCAGTGTTTTTAGCTCTAGTGCTAAACTGGTGTGTGAGTTGCTTGCAAGGATTTTCTTACTGCAAATAGTTGCAGGGTTGCTTTATTTTCAACAGGCAATTAAAAAGCAGGAAAAACAGCTCAGTGAGCTGGACCAAAAAGTGGATGCTTAATGATAGGTGTACAGAAACAAATCTTAGGAAAGGTTTGGTCAGCAAGGAATATGTTGGCATTGCCACCAAAGTGTAACAGAAGGAGATGCAAGCTTCATGCCCATCTACTGTACAGCTGTTGACAGAGAATGTGATACCAGCAAATTCCCTCTTGCTTTAAATGCTTCTGATGATTATTTTCTTCCTGAAGCACAAGTGGGCCGAAGGAGGAAAATGTGTTTATTGTGTGAAGAGAGAAAGCTGCTGAGCGATAATGACTTAGCTGTGAACTTGGGCTGTCTTTGCAGACCAGTTTACTTTCCTTGTGGAGGATGAATTTTGTGTGTCTTAGACAGAACCTAACCTTTTTCATATATCCCTTAGTGTGCTTAGGATTTGAACCATGGATGCAATTTGATTCGCATAAACAAGTTCACAAAGCAGAATGTTCTTTTGCACCCATTTTAGCAAACAAGAACAGTGGCTGCTTCACAGTTGTCTGTGGGCAACTAGGATTCCTTAATTTACTGCCAATAAGTCCTTTCTCTTTGCTCATGCCAAAAGATAGAATGTTGGCCAGCCCTGAGAGCTAGCTCTTGTTTTCTCTGAAGCTCATTTGGATTGGTAGCGAGGTGGTGTTTTGTTTTTTGTGGGGGGCCGGAGGGCAGAGTTTTACTCTTGCAATATGTGTTCTCTGCTTTGGCAGTCTCTACAGTTAGAAGGGATAGGGGAGAATTCGTGTGTGCATCAAGGCAGAACTGGGCTCCCCCTGGTATATTTAAAGCAAATGCTAAACTGCTGATTGCATCAAACCCTGAGGAGTTAAGGAAAATATGTGAACTTTTTATAATGCAGGACTAAGGCAGGGGAAGAATTCCCAGAGGGAGTTCTGTGCTGTGTTCAGGATCCCACGAGGCCTCACTGCCTGTATGCAAAACACGAGCATTTAGTGCAAACCCTCCTCTGCACAGGATAAAATAGCTAATTTTGTTGCACCATTGTTTTACTTGAGGCTTATTTTGAAATGGCAGGATATATAAACAACTGAATTAAAGATATAAAGTGAATGAATGTAATTACATTGTTAGTCGGTTTCCTCGGTCAACAGGCAGATAAACCTTGCCATCTCATTCCTTAAGGATAAAGGCTGTTTGCTCCACATGTTGGGGGTTTTGTGTTTTGCTCAAAGAAGCAGAAGTGGGTTGTGCCTACGACAGCCTTTGATACCATCTACATGTTTTGTTCATCTTTAAGGTGCTGCAAGACTATTTGTTGTTGTTTAAGTTTTTCCAATCAACATCAGTAATAGGTGCCATGCAACAGCACAGGTATCCATCACAAGGGGAAGGACTCTCCTTTGCAGAGTCTGCTCATAGCCAAAGCATATTTTGATGGTTCATATTGTATTTAAGCAGCATGGTCTACATAATTGCATCCATTGTGTTTTGCTTGTCCTCGAATTGTAGTTCTAGCTGTAGTTCTACTCAGGACAAGCCATGGCTGTTGGACCACACTCTCCAGCATCTGTAACTGGAAATTGGGTATCGGGCTTTGCAAACCAAGTTTTTGTTTCCTTCACCCCCTTTGACTTAGTTCAATGCCCCATATGCATGTGATGTTACTCCTCTCGCCCCTCTCCCCCAGTTAATTTGAGTGAGAAGGGAGGTCTGGAAGTTCAGTTATTTCACGATGTTCTTTTCCAGTGACTTGACTTAATGAAAGATTATTGTTTGTCTGTGTCTGTTTGGCATGGGGCAGATCCTGGCGCTATGGGCTGTGTTGTCCTGGAGGAGAGCTGGATCCTGGCAAACATCTCTTTCTCATTATAGATAAGTGGAGGTCAAGCAGGCGTCCTCCAGGGATAAACTATGTGGGAGGCAGCATTAAAGATGTTTCCTGCAGGAGAATCTCTGCTGTAGTTCTGTTATCACCTCTTCTTTTGCGGTCTGATTTTCATGCTGTAAGGAACCTTTGTGTTGCTCCCGTGATAAAGTGCAGCTGTCTAGCACACAACTCAGCAGTGTGAAAAATATTAAGACAGCTGCGTCATGGAGCCTGAAATCTTTAGAAATAGTCTGGTTGTTTACAAGCTCTGGGGAGGTTCCTTTTCTTCCAGGTTCTAAAGCACCTGGGCTATTGGGTTGAAACAGGAGTCCTCCAGATCCAAAAAAGGCAACTAACTGGGACAAAATCTCCTGACTCTTGCCTGAAACAGATATAGGTGCACATTTTAGAAGAGCAAACCACAGTCTACACAATTCCCTAAAGCTTGAATTCCCGAGGGATGAAATATGGACTCATGGAAACTCTTGACAGGAGGGTAGTTCACACTCAGCTGGAATTCATTAATTATTAAAAATAATACTTCAGCCCACAGGTCCTCAGTGTAAATTTGAAATATTAATCTGATTTACCCCATGATGTATTATAAGTTGCGTAACAGATAATGATAATAGAATGTATTGGTTGTGTTGTGTCCTTCATGCAGGAAATTGCAAAGTGCTTTAGAGTGCAGTTTACAAATTGAAGAGAAAATAAAAGCTTTGAAGCCATAATGGATGTGGCAGATAAAATTAAATTGCCTTCAGATACTGTTCAGGGTCGCCCTGTGTTTTTCTTTTTTAACTCATAAATCCCAGGGATTTCAGTGCAAAGAGAATTCTCTTTCTCTCGCCTTATCCTATCAGTGTGCCTGGTTGTTAGATTGCAAATATAAGTTCACAAGGAGCATAGAGACCTCATAGATTATTGAGGTACAGCTGGCCCATTTAAAGCCTCTTTCAGTTTTAAAACAGAGATCTGTGCCCCTGCTGGGATTTGTGAGATCTCTGTGTGAAAGAGCAACTGTTCAAAACAGTTGGTTTAGCCTTATTTGAAGTAGATCTGTAATGGCACATTCTAAAATATCTATTCGCCCTAGAGTGAGATTTTCAAAGGATCCTGAGAAACTTAAGTACCTAACTCCCTTTGAAATCCAAGGGGAGTTTTGTTCCTGACTTCCATCGCCTCCTTGGACAATCCCAGCCCTAATAAATGTTTGGAACAATTCAAATCAGTTGCATAAACTGTCAGTATTTAAAAGCAACTAGTGATTTTTGTGGGCTTCAGTTCTTCCATCCAGACCTGGTTTTCAGAGGGCCAAATTTCAGCACTTTTTGAAAATGAGCTCCCTTAAAGGTGTCTCATTTTGGGTCCTCAAAAACAGAGGCACTCAAAAGCAGCAGTCATCTAAGTTTTGACCATCTTGGCCAGTGTGTCTCTCAGGGTTTAATGAAAAAAGCTAAAACAGTTTGGTCATACTCAAACTGTTGCTAGCCATGTGCTCAATGTCAAAAATATGACCCGATTGTAGTTTCATTAGTCAGAAGTGATGGGACAGGCAGGCAGAGTTGTAGGAAAGAGATTTTTAGAGAGACCAGGGTTACATGCCAAGAGACCTTTGCATGTCTGGTAGCTACATGGGCACCGATTTATGTTGCTGAGCTCCAGGGGTGTGACTGAATTTGGTTCCTCCTGAAACCTGACTCTCCTGTTTCAGTCATCCTATTCCAATTATAGTGATAGAAATGTAGCGGTGTTAGTCTGGGGTAGCTGAAGCAAAATGCAGGACAATGTAGCACTTTAAAGACTAACAAGATGGTTTATTAGATGATGAGCTTTTGTGGGCCAGACCCACTTCCTCAGATCAAATAGTGGAAGAAAGTAGTCACAACCATATATACCAAAGGATACAATTAAAAAAATGAACACATATGAAAAGGACAAATCACATTGCAGAACAGGAGGGGGATGCGGGGGGGGGGGGAGGAAGGAAGGTAAGTGTCTGTGAATTGATGATATTAGAGGTGGGGAGAGTGGGATGTTTGTGAGTTAATGGTATTAGAGGTGATAATTGGGGAAACTGTCTTGGTAATGGGTGAGATAGTTCAAATGTTTGTTCAGTCCGTTTTGGAAAGTGTCGAATTTTAACATGAATGACAGTTCAGAGGATTCCCTTTCAAGTGCAGATGTAAAAGGTCTTTGTAGCAGAATGCAGGTGGTTAAGTCATTGAGAGAGTGTCCTTTCTGGTTAAAATGGCAAGAAACTGTTTTTTCTTTGTGATCTTGTCTGATATCTGTTTTGTGGGCATTAATCCTTTGGCGAAGTGTCTGAGATGTTTGTCCAATGTACATAGCAGACGGACACTTTCGGCACATGATAGCATAGATTATATTTCTGGATGCGCAGGAATATGTGTTCTTGATCTTATAACTCACTTGGTTAGGTCCAATAATGGTATCAGCAGAATGAATATGTGGACAAAGCTGGCAACGGGGTTTGTTGCAAGGGAAGGTACCAGGGTTGGTATTAGTGTGGTATGTCCTGTGGTGGTTGGTAAGAATCATCTTGAGGTTAGGTGGTTGTCTATAGGAGACTATGGGTCTGTCTCCCAGAGCCTCTTGGAGTATGGTATCCTGTTCCAGTATAGGCTGTAGTTTATTGATAATGTGTTGGACAGGTTTAAGTTGGGGGTTGTACGTGATGACAAGTGGTGTTCTATTGTTGGTTTTCTTGGGTCTGTCTTGAAGTAGATGGTTTCTAGGTATTCGTCTGGCTCTTTCAATTTGCTTTTTTATTTCTCTGGGTGGGTAGTTGAGGTGTATAAATGCTTGGTAGAGATCCTGAAGCTTCTGGTCTCTGTCAGTGGGATTAGAGCAGATGCGGTTGTATCGAAGGGCTTGGCTATAGACGATGGATCGTGTGGTGTGATCTGGATGGGAGCAAATCAATAAACTACAGCCTATACTGGAACAGGATACCATACTCCAAGAGGCTCTGGGAGACAGACCCATAGTCTCTAATATCATCAATTCACAGACACTTACCTTCCTTCCTCCCCCCCCCATCCCCCTCCTGTTCTGCAATGTGATTTGTCCTTTTCGTATGTGTTCATTTTTTTAATTGTATCCTTTGGTATATATGGTTGTGACTACTTTCTTCCACTATTTGATCTGAGGAAGTGGGTCTGGCCCACGAAAGCTCATCATCTAATAAACCATCTTGTTAGTCTTTAAAGTGCTACATTGTCCTGCATTTTATTCCAATTATGACATTACTACACCCATGCATCTTTCATGTTTTATAAAAATGATTCCAATAAGCTCTGATCCTGCTGCCTGTTCTATGTGGGCAAATCCACAAAGCCACGTCCATTTGACTTCTTTGGCACTCTGGAGTGTACTCAAGCATAGTTAGTTGCAGGATCAGATGCTTAATCATTGTGTCAGAGGGGTAGTCATGTTAGTCTGTATTAGCAAAAATAACAAGGAGTCCTGTGGCACCTTAACATCTAACAGATTGATTTGCCCACAGTAGCTTATGCCCAAATCAATCTGTTAGTCTTTAAGGTGCCACATGACTTCTCTTGAAATCATTTGTTTGTGCATTTAATTGTGCATTTAAAAACAAACAGTACCCTCTATCCCCCTTACTGTGCAAAACTAGACTAGTCTCTTTTTTGAAATAACATAATAGTAACTTTTAAAAATATGTAACATTGAATGAAAGTCCAAAAGTTTAGCCAAGCTTGCAGAGATGTACACCACTTACTGCTCCTCTAAGCTATCTATAGACATAAACACGTGTGTATAATATACTACAGGCTTAGCATTTTTTTCTGCAAACCTGTAATTTAGCAGAGCAGGTTTTGTTTAAAATACTAGACAAGTGATGCAAAGGCACAGTTGAAACCAAGGCACGGAGTTTGCTCATCCATCTTAAGCACAATGATAAATCTTTACTTGCCTGCAATAGAAATACAAACCGCTCCCTTGGGCAAACAGACAGCTAAGCTGTACAAGATTCTGTTCCTTTTGACCAAGATTAGTCTGAATGGGGTGTGTGTGTGTGTATACCACAGCCAGGTTATCAATCTCTGGGAAAGAAAGGCCCTAGCCATGCTGTTGCGTTGCAGTAGTACATCAGGGCCTTCGCTGTGGAGCAGGACCTGAGGAAATGAGAGACTGTACGAATATAGAACAGAGAGGCAGTCTCTGTCCTGGGGCTCTTACAGTCCAAACCTGCATTGGGACACATTGTGTAATTAAAGCTACACCTGCAGCTAAGTACAGGCAGTCCCCGACTTACGCGGATCCGACTTACGTCAGATCCGCACTTACGAATGGGGCTTTCTCGCCCCGGAGCTCACAGGCAGCGGTCAGCCACCTCGACCTCCGGGGCGAGAAAAGCTGCTCCCGATGCCCCTGGTCTGCTGGGGACCGTCTCCAGCAGACCAGGGGCATCGGGAGCAAAGCCGCAGCCCCGGCGGGTTTGCTCGCGGTGCCTCTGGTCTGCTGGAGACGGTCCCCAGCAGACCAGGGGCACCGCGAGCAAAGCT
This sequence comes from Pelodiscus sinensis, assembly GCF_052426305.1. Classification (NCBI taxonomy): domain Eukaryota; kingdom Metazoa; phylum Chordata; order Testudines; family Trionychidae; genus Pelodiscus; species Pelodiscus sinensis. Next base: position 5,729,347 of record NC_143076.1, on the reverse strand, counting down.
GCAGCCTCGGCGGGGTCCCGCGCTTCTGAGGCTTTGCTCTGGCAAAGCCTCAGAAGCGCGGGACCCCACCGCGGCTGCGGATTTGCTCCCGGTGCCCCTGGTCTGCTGGGGACCATCTCCAGCAGACTAGGGGCGCCAGAGCAAAGCCTCAGAGGCGCGGCACCCCACCGCTGCAGCTTTGCTCCCCGTGTCCCTGGTCTGCTGGGGGGGGGGTGCAGCTAGTGTGCCTCCCCTCCCCCCCCAGCAGACCAGGCTTTTGTTGTGGACCCTGGGGCAGAGCAGCTGGGGCGCTGCCGGTTGGTCCCGCAGCGCCGCTCTGGGCACTACTGGACCAACCCGGCAGCACCCCAGTTGCTCTGCCCCGGGCTTCCTGGAATCAGTGGCTGATCAGTTTCAGCAGCAGCTGAATCTGGACGCCAGTTCCGACTTACATACAGATTCAACTTAAGAACAAACCTACAGTCCCTATCTTGTACGTAACCCGGGGACTGCCTGTAGTTGCAGGATTGGGCCAACATGGCTGCCACAGGGACTCAGAGAGATCCTTAAGGTCAGTAGATGTGGTGGCATTCACAGCAGCCACGTAACAATAGTGGAGGGGGAGGCTTCTTTGAGCCAACTGTCATATCTTCGCTCTCACGCCACCGGCATCCATGAAGGGTTCTGCACCTTGCTCATATGGCATGCAGAGCATGGGCTTTTCCAGGGGGGCCTAGGTAGTGGAACTTTTCCAGAGTTTGCACAGTTAACGACTGGAGTGAAGATATGAAGCCCAATAATCACATTGGGCTCAAATGAGATTTGTTGTATCCCTTAGAAGGATCTTGTGAGTTGCTCTTTTTTATATACTTCCCAATTGTTGTGTTACCTTCCATGTCTTTTATCATACTAAGGCCTGCAAAAACACTAAGATAAACCTTCCTTCCTGCTGGTGGCGTGCCTTTGGTGATTTACTTTTTCAGCATGTCTCTTTTCGCAGCAGCTCTGTGATATTGTTTATTTTTTGTGCCACACGCAGTTCTTGGGTTTACTTCCTGCTTGTAGTAACAATAGCTGCACTTTGCTCACTAGCATCTTGTAGGTGAGGAAATCACAACACTGAAAGTGTCAATAAAGTACCATATCACAGTGGGGTTGGTAGCATTCTCACTTGTGCAAAGGTAGAGAGCTTAAGGTGAGAATATTCTAACATGGCTGCCTAAAGTTGGGCTATTTCCTACATCCGCGTGTAGGTAGCAAAATGAGCCACTAGGAGCTGACCACAGCTGAAATCCCAAGTGGCAAGTGCTTGTGCTAAGGAGCAGGAAGCTGTAATTTGTATCCTCCGCAGAATGGCCTAGAGGGGGGCCTTCGACACACATTCACCAGTGCATTACCCGAGCACCTGCAGCTCCCATTGACTTCAGTGGGTCTTTTGGGTTTGCAGGACTTTTCAAAGTCAGGCCATGTTTACTTAGGCACCTGACATTAAGCACTCACAATCATGGTAGAGGAAGGGTGTAATACACAGCTCTAGGAAAGTACAAGTGACTTAGCCAAAGCAAGATGGGAGGGGAGCTATAGATCCTGATTCTTCATTTACTAACCACTAAACAGCTGCGCTTGTTCCTAATGCACTATTGCTATCAATCAGGGGTTCTCCATTTTTCCCATACCATGACCCCAGCCTCCCCCCAGCATCCCCGTAACTTTGATTTTGGTGGGACATTCTTACTGCTGAGAAGTAGAATGGGAGGGTTTCTGTGACCCTTGGATATCTTTTGGCAACCCTGATGGTCTGAATCGCTGCCTGCGTCTAGGCATAAAAGGCTAGTGTGTTCTCAGGTGTCACTGCCCTAAATCTGGAGTAACTCCACTGAAGCTAATGGAGTCATGTTGGATTTAGGCTGGTGTAAACAGAGAACAGGGTCTGTCCCACTGTATGTGGTTGCTGCAGAGCAGACATTGCAAACTATGGGTCAGCCAAACAAGGGGGTGGCAGCAGGGAGGGTGTCATTGTCAAACATTCGCTCTGTGTGTGTGTGTGGTTGTGGTTGTGGTTGACTCTCGGAGCCCAATTTGCCAAATTACAAAAACCTTGAGAGAGAGCTCAGGGTGTGAACCAAGACTGACAGCTCTTTGTGAGCTAGACCCAGGCAGGCCTGGGGAAGGCTGCTCCACGCAGACGGGCTGTCCTGGGGAAGCCAAAATGAACCCACAGCTTTCTAGAGAAGCAGGCTGCCGTTCCAGGAGACCCACAGCTCATGCGGCAATAGGCTAGCGCAGGCGTGGCCAACCCGTTACAGACAAAGAGCCAGAGCCGAGGGAAAGAAATTGTTGAGCAAAAAAAACCCCAAAACGCAATGCTGCCCCTTTAACAGCCATCAGCCGGAAAGTTGTTGAGCAAAAAAACCCCCCAAACCCAACAACACTGCTGCCCTTTAAGAGCCGCGTGTGGCCCAAGCAGGTTTCCGTGGGCCGCAGTGTCAGATCTCACTGCCCCAAGCGACTCCCTGACCAGACAAGGAAAAAAGGTCAGAGCAGGGAACGCAGAACAGCCGCGGGTGCGGGAGCCGCAATTTTTCCTTTGAAGAGCCGCATGCTGCTCACGAGCTGCAGGTTGGCCACCCCTGGGCTAGCGTGTCACCTGAGCCAGCAATCCAATTACTGCACGGGGAGATGTCCTGAGCCAGAGGGGGTAGTGAGCCCCCCTCCACCTGAATGAGGTGGGGGAGGGGTGTAACTGTCCTCTGAGCCTTTGCAAACGCGCCCCTTGTTGCTGGTGGAAAGTGTTGCCCTGGCAGCCCTGAGTGCTGGCTGCTGTGGTTAACCACAGAATCAGGACAGCCCTGGCAGGGTGCAGCATGGCCTTCTCTGGCATGCTGCCCTCTCCTGCAGCGTGTCCAGTTCAGCCCAGTCCGAGGCCTCTAGGCACATGAAGGCCCCACTGAAGTCGGCGGGGCTAAATGGCGTTAAAGGAAAGCCTGTGCTTAAGAGTCTTGCTGAACAGGGAGGGGACTGCTGTCCGGCCTCCTTCGTTCCTTTGCTTTTCTGCTCCAAGGGAAGGTGCTAAAAGGTTTTTGTGGTCTGCAGGGACCCAGAGTGGGCACCCCTGGCTTACTTCACACCGGCCAGCACGCAGCCAGGTGGCTACAAGTCAGTCACTGGCCTGAATTGCCTTTGAATTCGTAGAGGGGAGAGCCAACGTGTCTCCTTATGGCCCTTCCAGTTGCTTGTGCCCATGAAGGATCTTCTGCTGCCCTCTGAGCTTCTGTGAGGTGCCCAGGAACCCAGGGGTGCTGTAAGGTTGGCGCTGTGCAAGCCGGCGTTGGAGCTGGGGTGTGAAATCGGCTCAGGACTTTCTCCACAGCAAAGCTCTGTGGGGCCCGGCTGCACTGCATGATTTCGTAAGCTTCTCTCCCCTCGGGGGAGGAGACGTCCTTCAAAGACTTGTTTCTTTTAAAGAGGAACAGCTTCTAAACCTCTCCACTGCCCCCTCGCCCAGTACAGACCGTGCTTCGTGGCTGAGGCCTGGCGGCTGTGCTGGGATTTCAGCTGGCACCTCCGCGACGTGGGACAGCTTGGGTGTTTTATGGGGCACGGGGAGCTCCATTAACATTCCAGTTTCTGTCTCTTGGCCCTGTGACTGCTCCCTGGAGGTACCATGCAGCTGCCACTGTTCACATGAATTACAGGGGTTCCCAGCCATCCCGCTGCAGGCCCGGATTCCTGTTTAAACTCTCCTTCCTCCCCAGCCTTTTTTGTGCTCGGGAACAGCCGCCCTTTTGCAGCGGGTGCCAGGACAGCGAGCTGGGGCCGACAGCTCAGTGAATGAGAGCTTACCTTGATGACACAGAACTCCACAGGAGACATAGAGCCAAAGCTCGAAGTGAAGAGGGTGGTGCTGTGAGTGGCACAGTAGGAATCGGATGTAACATACCTGCCCAGGGGCTGGCGCAGGTAAACTGAAGCAGGTGGGTTGACTGGAATGAATGGGGGCAGTATTCACCCCAGACGCAGCATAGCTGTTGCGTTGCTGATTGCACCAGCGTGGTGAGTTCCTGGTGGTTCAGCTCTTGAGTGTAGATGCAACCAAAGTTGTCGTCTCGTCTCCATTGCACCCACTTATGGGCTGTAGCTCTCATAGCCTGGCCCCGCCTCTCTGAAACTGGCTTGTTGCTGACGAATCTTGGGGACGCCAAGTGATCTGTATGCCGTGGCTCTTCGGAGTACGTGCTCTGTTCCAAAATGTTACACGCTGGATGGAGTCCCAGCACGGTGGCTGCACTGCATCGTGCAGCTCTGCATAGCACCGTGCCAGTGCAAGCTAACGGCCGTCTGGCTGTGATGCTGTGAAATTGCTTGGAGCATTGTCAGAAACTTCTTGCAGTTGAGTGACACAAATGTAATGACTGCAGCTGCTTGAATGTCTACCAAGAGCTTTTCAGCTCCTGGCTCATCCTCAGTGACTTTGGAGACAGAGGTGTCATGCTTCTCGCATCCATCAATCAGCCTCTTGCTCTTGATGTGACCAAATATCTTATTACGTAATCCTACTACAAGTTGAACCTCTCTAGTTCGGCAACATCCGTGGTCCGGCATGATCATGGGCGTGTGGACAAGTTTCCTGCAGTGCCATAAACTTTGTTTACAGCCACCAGTCCTGGCTCTCAGTGTTCTGTGCTGCTGTTAAGCTCTAATTTACCCCAGCATGTCTTCTAAGAGCGCAGTGAGCAGTGCAAATGTTGGCAATGCTGCTAGACAACACTGACCTCACATGGCCTGGCAAATTCGTTCAGCCCTGCTCAGTTCCCAAAGGTGCCGGACTAGAGAGGTTCAACCTGTATTACGATATCCTTCTCTTTCCCTCTTCCCTTGCCCTGTTCTTCCTCCTCAGTCCTGAGTTCAACTTCCCTGTATGTCCCTCAATTGGCAGCAGTGGAGAGATCAGTTGATGGCAGGGACCATCTTTGTGTTCTGATTGTACGGTATCTCACCCACTGGGGATCTGGTCTGTGACAAGAGCTCTTAGGAGCTAGCACAATGCACAGAACAAATCATAGCATCCCAGGGTGGGCAGAGACCTCAGGAGGTCGTCAAGTCCAGCCCCCTGCCCGAGGCAGGACCAACCCCAACTAAATCAACCCGGCCAGGACTTTGTCAAACCGAGACTTAAACACCTCTAGGGATAGAGATTCTACCCCCTCCCTAGGGAACCCATCCCAGTGTTTCACTACCCTCTTAGTGAAATAGTTTTTCCTAATATTCAGCCTAGACCTCTCCCACTGCAACTTGAGCCCATTGCTCCTTGTTCTGCCATCTGTCACTACTGAGAACAGCCTCTCTCCATCCTCTCTGGAACCCCCCTTCAGGAAGTTGAAGGCTGCTCTCAAATCCCCCCTCACTCTTCACTTCTGCAGGCTAAACAGACCCAAGTCCCTCAGCCTCTCCTCATAGTTCATGTGCCCCAGCCCCCTAATCATTTTGGTTGTCTGCTGCTGGACCATCTCCAGTGCATCCACATCCGTTCTGTGGTGGGGGGCCCAGAATCGGACGCAGTACTCCAGCTGTGGCCTCACTAGTGCCTAATAAAGGGGAATAATCACTTCTCTGGATCTGCTGGCAATGCTCCTCCTAATGTACCCTAATATGCCATTAGCCTTCTTGGCAACAAGGGTACCCTCTTGACCCATATCCAGCTTCTCATCCACTGTAATCCCCAGGTCCTTTTCTGCTGAATTGCTGCTTAGCCTGTCAGTCCCCAGCCTGTACCAATGCCTGGGATTCTTCTGTCCCAAGTTCAGGACTCTGAACTTATCCTTGTTGAAGCTCATCAGATTTCTTTTGGCCCAATCCTCTAATCTGTCCAGGTCACTCTGGGCCCTATCTCTGCCCTCCCATGTATCTACCTCTCCCCCTAGCTTAGTGTCATCTGCGAACTTGCTGAGGGTTCAATCCATCCCCTCATCCAGGTCATTAATAAAGATGTTGAATAAAACCAGCCCTAGAACCGATCCTTGGGGCACTCCACTTGAAACCAACCACCAGCCAGACACAGAGCCATTGATTGCTACCTGTTGGGCCCATCAGTCTAGCCAGCTTTCTATTCACCTTACAGTCCATTATCCAATCCATATTCCCTTAACTTGCTGGCAAGAATATTGTGGGAGACCGTAGCAAAAGCCTTGCTAAAGTCAAGGTATATCACATCCACTGACTTCCCCATATCCACAGAGCCAGTTACCTCATCATAGAAGCTAATCAGATTGGTCAGGCACAACTTGCCCTTGGTGATTCCATGTTGACTGTTCCTGATCACACTCCCCCTTAAGCAGGATCATAGTTTCCAGCTGAAAGCCAAAGTCCCTGTGGCAAAGTTTACAGCTGCTGCTCTGCACTGGATTCCCCTTTAACAACTGGCTGTTCAGCATACTCTTAGCTGGGATGCCAGGTGACGTTCTGGTCCCTTCGTCTCCTGGCGTGGGACTGGCTAGCAGGAGACTAAGGACGGAGGATGGTGGCAGCAGGGGTGCAGAGGCACCCACTAAGGATGGAAAATGCAGTGGTGCTGTGAATTTAACCGTGTGCAGAAAGACCCCGTCTCACTCCAAACGTCTGTCCCCTTTGTGTCTCCGAGTCCGGGCTACTGTCCATACAGCACAGAGCCACTGCAGCGATGGAAGCGCATGCTAAGTGCTCGTTTGCCTTACACCTCAGCTGCGGCACTGAGGGTGCGGAGCGGTTATTGCTGGAGCGGATGCTGGAGGTGGAAAGGACTCCCCTAGGTTGTCAGGTTCTGGGCTGCAGGCTGGCAGTAGCAGTTAGAAAATAATCGTTTAAACGGAAAACTTAGCCAATTGATGTGCAGCCTGCAACGGGGGCCAAGATTTTCCGGAGCGAGTCGTGACGTTGGATGGCCAGTTTGAGGCACCGCAAAGGGCCTTTCCAAGGGGCGGGGAGCAGTGCCTTCCGACAGGCCCCTTTCAGATGTCCCCCGCTGGGCCCCCGGAGAATGGAGGCTCCCAAACTTGCCAGTCGCTTCAACCAGTCTTGGCCTAGGCTCGCTTTCCACGAGTGACGACGATGTACGCGCTGCCAGGCCACTCGGCCGTGTGGTGTGAACAAAAAGCGAGCCGCGTTCGGCTGCCCGTGGGTGAGGGAGAACCCCACAAGGTCCTTGCTCCTGCCGTGCTCTGGGATTCGAGCTGGCCTTGAAACAGGGCTGCGGCAGGCGAATCAAGATGACCGTGGCAGGTATCTGTGTAAACGTCAACGTGTTACGTGTCGCCTTCCAGGCCTCATCGACAGGACAGGAGTCAGTCCAGCCCCAAGTGGGGACTTTAGCTCAAGCTGCAACCCATCTGGAGACCCCGGGGTCAGTCCCTGGAGCATTGGACAAGATGGAGGCCATCCCATAAAGCCGTGTGCTCATGGCTGCCGGCAGGGAACAGGCCCCAAGTGCCTTGCAGCCTCAAAGGCTCCGTGTGTGAGCGGTGGGGATCCCAAACAGGCAGTCGCACCTGCAGGTGAAGAGCCATGTCCAGATGCCACGGTGATGGGCTACCTATTGAGTCAGCCGTGGCCAATCCGCTACTCGTGAGCCCCATCCCCCCCCCCCAGTGGCTCATGAAGCCACCCCCATGCCCCTGAAATGGTGAGCTGTCTGGCGGTAGGAGCCTGATGTGGCCAAAAAGCCTCTAAACACATTTTCTTAAAGGGGCAGTTTCCCTCCCCCCCCCTTTTTTTTTTTGCTCGACAACTTTGCCCCAGCTCTTCATGCTGGATCTACTGATATCTTGGCTCTTGCCCGGAATGGGCTGGCCACTCCTGTATTGGGTGGCTATCTAAAGACCTGAGCCTGCTAATTGTTTCATACTGAGCATAGTGGGTAACAAGGGCTCTGTATGCGGCAATAAATCATGGCTAAACTAGGCCATTGATATTCCAAGAGAAAATCCCCCTTTACGTGCCCAGCAGGTTCCACGTTTGCATTACCTCAGGAGCTGTTCTGTGGCAGAGTAGAGCCGGCTCCTCTTGCCAGGCCTCTCCCATCGCTGCCTGAAGCGTGAACAGCGGCGGGGGCCTCCCTGTCGAGTGGGACCCTGGTGCCTCGTTGCTTTATGGTTGTTCAGCACTTTCCCCTTGTCAGGGACTTAACTAGGCTTATGAGGTGATTGTGGGCCTGTCAGGAGGAATCTTCCCCCCCTAGACCCTATGAGGCCTGCTCGCTCTGCAGCGCCAGACTTCAGCACAAAGGCAGCCTTGCTCTGCGCAGCGGTTTGCTAAGTGAAGGGAGCCTCTGCCCCAGGGAGAATAAAGCAGAATTGGGTTTCATTTGCGGCCGCTCATGCTTAAGGAACGCAAAGGGGCTTGATGAAAAGGAAGGAGTTAGCTGTCACGGCTACAGTGACTGCACAGGGGAAATGCTGCCTTCTGGGCTCAGTGACTCTCGCAGCATTGGGTGGCCTCCACTGAGTGGAGGGGGGGGACTCGCTGGGAGTTGGACCAGCAAGACAGAAAAATAGCTTCCTTTTATTCTACATTTCTGCTCTCCCTGTTTCCCCGGGGGCTAATACTGTGTTGCCATCGGGAGCGGGGGACTTATGAGACCAGCTTCCTGCGCAGCCACTGATTTACTGTGTGGTCTTGGGCAAGTCCCGTTAGCTCTTGGCTGCCTCAGTTTCCCATCTGCCATGGAGAATGTCACCGTTTCCCCGCAGGCGTTGCAGAGATGGCTCATTGTTCTGTGCTGTGCTTTGAAATGGTAAAGTCGTTTAGTTCCGCATCTTTATATTTGCTGACTCACGTACCCAGGGTCTGATCCAGAATGGAGCCAGCTTTGGGGCAGGGTCCAGCTTTTCCATCAGCGCAGATACTGCGCCAGAGCCAGCAGGGCTGTGTGTGCCAGTGGTGGCTTCTAGGCACTACCCCAATGCAGACAGTCAATAAGAAACCCTGTTGTCTTTTGCAGTCCACATTCGCCACTGAACTGCATCTGTAAGGTGGCCTGGTCACTCTGTGAGTGTGTCATTGGATTGCCCTTGAGTGGGACTTTTGCAGCAGCAGATTTCAGGTAGATTCTGGGTGCCGGCAAGGCACATGCCATGTGACTTGTAGTATGGACTAGGGATGTTAAATTTAGTTTAATCAACTAATCGACTAGTCAATAAAATTTCCATCGATTAGTTGATAAACGGGGGAGCCGCAGCGGGGCAGGAACTAACTTCGCCGCTGCTCTGCCTTTTAAGTGTATTAAGAGCCAGCAGGCCCTTAATCTGAGGCTGGATGTGAGCCAGGAATCAGCTGATTCCTGATTCGTCAGGTGCCGGGGGAACCGGCTCCCGCTCCTCCATTGCTGCCTCGGATAGAAGACAGCAAGGAGCGGGGAGGAAGAAGCGACTAGTCAGGGGACTAGTGGACTATCCAATAAGCTTATCAGATAGTCGACTAGTCGCTTAAATGTCTAGTGCGGAGAAGAGGATGTTTGTGCATCCCGAGAATGTTCCATCTCTGGAGCTGCTCGTGCCCGAGTAGGGGGCTGTTTCCCTCTGAGGATAGCAGGGCCAAATCCCATTGCTGGACTAATATTTGCAACGAGAGGGTTGTCCTATTTGGTTGCAGTTCAGAGACTCTGTTGCACATGAGATGGGAACATCCTGCTACTGAAAGTCGGGTGCCGTGTCTGTATCAGCGCCGGGGGATGCTTTGCATGCGGTGAACTCAGTGCACCGTGCTGCTTATTTGGAGGCCAAGTTGTTTCATTTCATCTCCCTGTAATGAGATTTCCTGTCTCCAATCCCTTCCTCTTCCCCGGGCTGCTCTGATGAGAGAAGAGCTCAGAAATCAGGCAAGGTGGGCCCGACTGCCGCTGACCCGTGGGGCAGGTGGGGTCATGAATGGTTGGTTGGCTAGTCTGCAGCGTTAACTGACGCGGCGCTTTGATGTGGGAATGGGATTCTGCCCGAGGCAGACGGAGCTCAGACACAATTTTCTCTGCTCTCTCAGTGGCAGAACCTCTGCCAGGCGGGACGGTGGCTCTCAGACGTGAGGGGCTGAGTTATTTCTGAGAAAAGGGCTGTGGGGGGCTCTCGCGGTGAAGCTCGCCCCGGGGTTGCTGACACCGCTTGCTGGCGGAACGGTGCCTCTCTGGGCCATGCCTGCCGGATGGAACGGCTTTCTTTATGTGGCGGTTTGGAATTGCACCACTGCTCTGGGCTCTGCCTAGTGCAGTTCACTGTAGGACATGCTCTGCCCCCAGCACACAGCCGGTGGGGTTCTGCTAAACGCTCTCAGGTGATGCACCTGTGCAGTGGCCGGTCTCCCGTCCCGGTGAGGAACGGCAAGTCCCCAGGGGGCAGTGCAGCACATCATGGCGGTGAGGAAAGAGGTGCAGACCTCTCCTCCTGAAAGATGCCTTCCAAGTCTTGGGTGGTTTTCCACTGAAAGAAGATGCTGTCAGAATGGGGCAGCCAGCTTGGTGGGGGGTGCAGGAGGCAGGCGAGAATACAGCTCACTCTGCCTGGCTCCGTAGGCTCCTGCGGTGCTGCCAGGAGTAGAAACGTGTTTCAAGCCTGCTTTGTGGACTCACTCCAAGACACGCAGGGAACAGAGTAAGGTGGGCCCACTTGTGCACCGTGACTCTCCTGCCTGGGATGTAAAATCCCATCTCATTAGTTAACCAGTGAAATGTTAAGTTTAACTGGTTAATTGATCAAATGGGAGCCGCAGGCAGGGACTGCTCCCACCCACCAGCCCCATACGGGGGCCCGGTGGGGCTGAAGCAGCCCTCTGCCCAAGGCAGACTACAGGCAGGGGGCTGCTTCCTGGGTACCGGTTATCCCTTACCTGGTAAACATCACCTGTTAAGGATGAGGCTTACTGGGTAACTGGTTAACTGGATACCCCTTAACATCCCTACTCCTGACTGTAGTGCCACTATCACGCCGAACAGCTAATGTTCCTGGCAAAGCGCGTGGAGAGGCAGCACCTAAAAGGCTCCATCGACTGCATGCAGAGAGCGCCCCGGTCTCGTGGCCGGTCGGACTGTCACTGGGTTAACAGGGATGGTTCCAGTGTATCTTCAGGGTCTGTGGCTGGCCTAACCACTGACTATTCACACCTGTCCCTGAAGCACCTGGGGCTTCGTCTAGACAACACGCCTTTTTCAAAAGAGGCTTGTTCGAAAGATACTTCGAAAGCGTCTAGACTACAGTCAGTATTTTCAAAAAAGTGAGCCGCTTTTTCAAAAGAGAGCACCCAGGCAGTCTGGATACTGTCTTTCGAAAAAGCACAGTTTGCATTCCATAGCGCCTTTTTTTCGAAAATGAAAACGTAAAACGAGGTTTTCCGCGGTAGAAAAAACTGCCGTGTTCTTTCATTTTACTTTCGAAAGAACGCGGCAGCAGTCTAGACGCAGGTGAAGACTTTTCGAAAAAAGGCCCCTTTTTTCGAAAAGTCTCTGTAGTCTAGACACACCCTGGCTGCCTGGCTTAGATGAAATGCAACCTGAGTTAAATCAAGCTGTACCCAACTACCTATTCCAAACAGCGCTTCTCCCTGTACACCCAGGCTTTGCTGGTTGCCCACAGTCTGTCAAAGGTCTGCTCAGACAGGCGGCTCTCCAGCCTCGCAGCTCAGAGCAAGTGAAGGGCGGGAACTCTGGGCTGCCCCCTTTATACTTGTTTTGGCTAAGGGACGAGAAGGGCATCGAGAGAGACACGAAAGGGAAGCATGTGGCATCCTTACAAGGTTACGTCGTCCACTCCCACTGTTCAGTGCAGGGTGGATCTTTTCTGTGTACATTCGTAGTGCTTGATCCAGCCTAGCTTTAAATGCTCCAAGCAACGAGACTTCCTCTGCTTCGCCAGGAGAAGCTGCTCTCAATCGGATTGCTCTTGTTGGAAGCCAATTCCATTGTTTGACCATGTAGGTTGCTTGCATCACCTTCTCCCCTCCTTTGGGGTACACACATCTGTAGGGGGTTATTGAATTCCATGCACCCCTCATCCCTAGCATGCTTAGCCGTGAAACTGCAGATTTTCTGGTTTGGGTTTTATTTTCTTCCTTGGCTTTAGGGGGCCTACTCAACACCATTTAGACTAGATGGCCCCTGTGTAACTGCTGAGAGCTGGTGTGGGTGCTCCCCAACACCCTCCTGTAAAGATGTGCTGGTCTCTTGCTATGTAGACCCATGAACCTGGCGGGGCAATAGAATAAAGCCGCATTGAGCTACGCAAGAGCTGCATGTCCGATAAAATTCCTTCACGCACACAGCAGCCCTCCCACTGCTGCAGCTGCAATCTCCATGGGAAAAGTGCCTCTGACCAGGACACACAGGGTAGTGCTGGGCTAAAAATAGTAAGAAATTAAAAAAAACAAACCAAACCAAAACAAAAAAGCCCAGGCACTTAGATGTTAAGTTTCCAGCCACGTGGTAAGTTTGACCCCTCCACGGCTTGGAATCATGGAATTTTTTCATGCCAGGAGTCACATGCAGTGTCTATATTATGCTTGATGACAGTGTGCAGCAATCCAGGCTGGGAAGGGCCAGAATGATCAATAGTATTGGTATGACCAGGCGCTATAAGGCCCTAGGCACAGGTTCACGCCCCGTAGTGCTAGGCACGGTCTTGGGTATAAATGCAGGCAGGTTCAGAATTGTTCCCTTTCCCAAGGGATGTAAAATCCCATTAAAAATGTTAACCAGTTAAATTATAAGGGTGTTGGGTACCAGATAACCGGTTAACTGGTTACCCATTTACACTCCTAAATTAAACCAGCCTCGCCCCAGTGTTTGTGCCCATGTCTAGGGGTTGCCTTTCTCACAGGCTCTTTCTGCCTCCTGGGTTCCTGATTCTTTTTCTAAGTCACGAGGCCAAATTCAGCCCTCGCATAGAGGTAGGCAACTCCTAGAGGTCTCAGGCTTGCTCCAGGGCAGGTTTCAGTCTGGTACATTGCAGATTGTAGGGGGAATTGTGGCCGCTTCTGGGGGAATGTCTTCTAACTTGCATTTTCCCCATACGGTTTCTACTAAATGTCTGTGGCCTTTCTCTTGGATGCTCTGACAGGCTCCAAGCACGGCTTCAAAGCTGCACTAGGGAAGATGGCCGTAGATCGCCAGTGTGAAACGGTCACTGTAACACTTCACAGACGCTTAGCGCTGAGCTCGTAGGCAGGTGTTACACTCTCCCTTGGTACCTGCTGTCTGTCATTCACAAAGTGGATTCCTAAATGTTCCTGTGTACTCGTGAGCTGGGCAGTTGCCTCGGAAACCTTTGGCTAAAACCGTACAGAGACAGAGAAACGATACTCTGGAGTCTCGAGAGGCGCTCCTAAAAGGAAAGCTGTTACCAGTCTTGTCGCCCCTCTGGGCTGTTGGCTCTGCTGGCCTTTTCCCAACTGCTATTTTTGCTCCAGGAATGTGATGTGGGGACGCGTTGACAGGCCTGCCCTGCAGTGCTGCGTAGGTTGTGTTGGTCAAGCTGCACGATGGAGAAGAACTAAGAATTCAAGAGATCAGAGTTCGAGAAAGGAGTGTGGGATTACAGGCGAAAGGTCCAAATGTCACTGCATCGCAGCTTGGTGCTCAGCCCGACCGTGAGCATTGCAAGGGCCAGGGCTGGGAGCACTCCCATTTTTTTTGAACTGTAAAGCTGGTGATAGTCTCCCTCAGCCTGATCGAAGGAGGCTCTCGGCAACCCCGCGCCGCAGGATCGAGTTAGGGGGTTCCCGTGTCCCTTTGACACATTTTGAGCAGAAAAATGCCTAGCTCACTATGGCGCTCCTTGGGTAAGCTCTTTCGGCTCTGATGCGAACCGAAAACTTCACCTATATTGGGCAGCAGGGCAGGGAGGGGATTTAATTTGCACAGGCGGGTTGGGATCCTCCCAGACTCAAAGCAAAACACCCACCAGTCTAAGGCAAAGTAAGGCCGGCTGTGTGCTTCCCCTCCTCACCCTGAATCCCTGCCAGGTGTCCCTGAACTCCGGTCTCCTGCAGACCTGTCCCCTGGCTCTAATCTGCGGTTTCCTCTGCCGCACTTGCATCCTCTTGGCATGTTCAGAAGGAGAATGCAACAGGGCCGCGGGGGAGGAAGGGCTTGGGCTGGGGAAAGCCATTGTCTGGGATGACATCAGGGCCTCTTATCACTGCCATCTGCCAGCTCCCTCCCAGTGGCCCTGGGATTGGTATCACATCACTGCTGGGAGGACAGCTGCTGTAGTTATGCAAGTTACGACCGCTGCCATGGGGCTGGAGAGCGGAACGCCAGCGGAAGCAGAAAGGCGAACGGACTCCGCAGTCTGAGACCCTTGCTTCAAATCCTCACTTCTCACCATTCCCACTTCTGTCCCTTTTTACCCTTCCCCTTCCTGGCCTCTGTCCATGCTGCTCACAGCAGCTTGTCTAGTAGTTAGAGCACAGGACTCATAAAGTATATTCTGGCACTGCCCCTGGATGGCTGTGTCCCCTTCATTGAGTCCCTGTAGCTCTGTGCCTCAGCTTCCTCCTTGGTAAAACAGGGACAGTACCTACATACTTCATCATGTGGGTTTGAGGTGCAGCTACTGACTGCAAAGTGCTGTGACTGTCTAGGGAAAGAGGTTGTAGACAAACAAGGTGGTTGAGATTTGCAGAGTGGTCTAAGGGACTTAGACACCTTTCCACTACTAATGTTAATGAAATAAGCTATTTTAAATCTCTTAGCTAGCTTTGAAAATCTCAAGCAGTACTGGCTGGAAACTGGAGCATTTCTAAGATTTGATAGGTCTGTGTCTGCTCACTGGGCAATTAGGACAGTGGTCAATAGAACAGGACTTTTATCCAATCCCGAGACAAGTGACCTGTTTTTATTTCCTTCTTTCATTTCTGGTCATTGCCAAGGACTCCGTGTGCACATAAATGGAAGCTCTCTCATCTGTCTGCCTCTCTTCTGAGTCATGCAGTGGTACAACAGGCCCAGGAACTTCTCTGATGTTGCAAGCCTAGAACTGTTGCAGAAGAGGGGTTGGACCTTGAGGTCAGGGATGAGAGAGACCCAGCAACTCATCCAGGCAGGATGCAGTCACCCGATAAGACTTAGCTGCTATTCTGAGTATTCTGTGCTGCCTCCTCCCCGCCAGTCACATGGGGAGTAAACGCATCCCGGGGGATGTGCCTTTTGCAGGAAGGGAGCAGGAACTTTGGAAGCCGAAGGTTCCACGGCTGCTGGTCCTACGGTGCCAGTCTCCTCAGTCGCTCGCACGTTGTGCTGTTTGAACAATCTGCACAGCCACTTGTCATCCCTCAGTTCCAGGCACAACCGATTCACTCCGTCTTCCCTCAGAGACAGAGTTCCCTGTCAGCTGAGTGGGCGGGCTGCCGTCCAGCAGAGGTTCGGGTGCTGCCCATCTCATTAGCTGAGTGCCCACAGCCGGCAGCATGTGTTTCTATTGGTGGTGCACATCTGCACATGCTTCAGTGCATGTAAAACTGATTCCGCCCATGGATAGAAAAAATTAGAGAGAACACTGCTAGGCCGTAGTGGTGTTTTGCTGCAAGTCCTGCCAGCCTCATGCTGAGCCCAGTGGTGTCAAGGGCTGTGCACATGCACAGCAAGGAGTGACTCCCCCAAAGAGCTTGCCCTGATTCTGCAGTGCTTGGCCTGCCTGAGGTTGGAGTCAAAAGATCCATGTTAAATTCCCTGCTCTGCCACAGACTCCCAGTGTGAACTTGGGCAAGTCACTTATTCTGTCTCACATCTCCCATCTCTAAAATGGGTAACAGCCGTGCTCTGATGTGAGCACAAACGTGACAAGTTGGGGAGCTGTTCAGAGGAGAACCTGCAGGAGATGGATATTTGCGGTGCTACACCTGCAGTTGAGCCCAAAGAAGAGGAAATGAAAACTTAGAAATGTATTAGCCGATCTATGATCTTCCCAAACTCGGCCATGCAAACTCTGCTCCAGCCCCCAGCCTGGATACAGAGAGATGTGTTGTCTTCCAGAGACGAATGATGCCGAGAGGTCTGTCTCTGCTAGGGCTTTGCCAGGCCTCTCTCTGTGTTGTGTGGGTGTGCAGGCTGGCTGTATACAAACAGCTTTGCTGTCTGATTGAGAGAGAACCGTCAATTCCCTGTGTGTGCAGGGGCTGCTTGTTAATGGGCTTTCTTTGCCAAAGTACAAATAGGTCTTCATGGTGCAGATTTACACAAGAAACTCGCAGGTTACGGTTTTTGTAGCACCGCTAGGTTTCGCTTATACATTAATGTTCATTTCTGTGGCCTGCCTAGCAACAAGCCCCTGTTGCATTATTGACGAGTGAGACCCTGAAATCTTACATTTGTTGATTTGTAATTTTTAATTGCAAACATCGGGCCCGATCCTGCTGTGAGCTCCACATGGGGACGGGCACCACTGCAAGGAGCTGATTAACAAGGAGCGTGTTTCTCGCGTAATAAAGAGGAAGCAGGTCCCAGCTGTGAAGAACCCATTGATCTAATGTTCCACTACTAGGGGAGGGTTTGCGTTGTAGTGGCTGGAGGGTGAGTGGGTGGGTGGGTGGGTGGGGTGTGTGTGTGTGTGTGTGCACGCGCACTCAGACTTGATTTAATGGGACTTCTGCTGCTGCATCTTTTCACACGTTTCTTGACGTTTGCATCATAACTGGTCAAACCCAGCTTCATGCCCGCATTCAGGCTGTCTTCTGTCAGTCTGACAGCAGGGGGCTGGAGGTGTGGGGGTGCAGGAGTCTGCGTTGGGGTACACCAGGGGCTCAGGGCAGGGGGCTTGGGTGTATGATGAGCTCAGGGCACAGGGTTGGGGGTGCAAGAGTTATGGCGGGTCAAGAGTCAGGGCTGGGAGCTGGGTGTGTGGGGGAGGCGGGGCAGGGTGCTGGGGGGGGGGGGAGTAGAGTATGTGGGTGGGCCCTGAGGACACATTACCTTACCTGGCCAGGGCTGGGCTGCTGCACGCGGGCAGCAGTGGCTGCACAAAGCGCCAGGTCAGGATCACCGCAGACGGATCATGACCTCCCCTCCTATCCGTGCTGCAGCGGAGGGAAGGGGGCACCTCCAGCCCTTCCTGCAGCCAGACGGGGACCGAACTATAGGGCCTGCCCCAGGATCAGGCCGGGAACAGGACGCTGCCTGATTGTGGCCTTGTTGGCCCCAGTCATGCGGCTCACCCCGGGAGCAACCAGGTAGCCACCACCTTCCCCAGGCCTGGAGCTGCAACCAAGGGCACCATGTGGCCTCCCTCTGCCCATGTGCCGGAGCTGGCGCCAGGCCAAGGTGCAGCCCCAGAACAAGCCTCCCATCCCGGGAGCAGCCAGGCAGTCACCACCAGCTTCCCCAGGGCTGGAACTGGCCTCCAGAGCCTGGGATTGTGGGTTCGAGCCCCAACTCTGCTCTAGGAGCATCTGGGCAGCTTTCCCAAGGCTGGCGCTGGAGCTGGCATCAGCTGATGGTAGGGGGGTGGGAGAGGCTTACCGATTAACCCTTCGCATCCCTCCGAGAGACAGTACTTGTGGGATACAAAGCACACCCGCAAGAGACGGAGAGAGAGAGGAAATGCAGCAGAGAGCAGGGGAGAAGGAAGAAAGGAGGACCCTGGCATGTGGGGGAAAGCCCCCCCCCCCCGCCCTTGTTAATTACTGTTCGTGCCTGTGCAGACAGGTCTCCTTTGTTCGGGGGAGTCTGCCGGGGACTTGGCTTCCTTTTTAAACAAGCAGCACAAATGTGCACCTAAAATAAGTCATGCTGTTTTATGGAGCTGGTAAAAATAAAAGCCTTCCAGCAGAGGCATGTGCGACGGCACAGAGGGTTTATCGCTGGCTGGAGCATTTTCCAATGCCACTTGGCTGCCCGTGGGAGGATAACCTTTTATAACGGTTATCAGCTCCCACGCAGACCAGGCCTGCTCCAGCCGGTTGCTTAATTTGGACATGAATGCTGAGCACTTTTGCGTGTTAATCTTTAGCTACACATCTTGGTGGCTCAGCCTGCACCAGAGCCAGGCATGGCTTTGTCCTCTGCCAAGAGCCGACGGAGCCTTGGAACTGGCCCCACTCATGGTGCTCTGCTGCGTCCTTTGCCAACCCAGCCCCCTTTGGCCGCTAACCCTTGCAGCAGCCTTGTGTCTGCCACAGTGAATGTAGCACTGACCCCGCTTGGGCCCCCAGCACAATGTCAGCCTTAGATCTTCAGTGCTAATGAATTGAGGGTGGGAGCCTACAGGAGTTAGGCATCTAAAGATACTGACAGGAGCTTTTAAAAATCCCACTAGATGCCTAATAGTGATAGAGATGTAGCCATGTTAGTCTGGTGTAGCTGAAACAAAACACAGGACGATGTAGCACTTCAAAGACTAACAAGATGGTTTATTAGATGATGAGCTTTCGTGGGCCAGACCCACTTCCTCAGATCAAATAGTGGAAGAAAATTGGCACGACCAAATATACCAAAGGGATACGATCAAAAAAAAAGTGAACACCCATAAAACTGACAAATTAGATTAGCAGAGTCTCTCACTGTAGTCAGTGCAGTTTGTTGATCTTAATGGGTTGTTCACTTTTAGTCCTTTGGGTACGATATCCATCTTTTTGCACTTGGACAGAAAGATGATGTCTGTCTGGATCTGTGCAAGTTTCTTCATCTGGTTGATGGGTTTCCATTTGTCAGTTTTATATGTGTTCACTTTTTTTTATTGTATCCCTTTGGTATATATGGTCGTGCCAATTTTCTTCCACTATTTGATCTGAGGAAGTGGGTCTGGCCCACGAAAGCTCATCATCTAATAAACCATCTTGTTAGTCTTTAAAGTGCTGCATAGTCCTGTCTTTTGTTTCACTAGAAGCCTAAGTGATTTAGACACTACACCCAAGTGAAGACATTAGGCACTAGTCTGTACCTTTGTAAATCTGGTCCCAGTATCTCTAACACAAATGGGAGCTAGCACCTAACTCCCTTGGGCTCATTCAGAATCCCAGCCTGTGGCCACTAGTTGGAAGTAGTAGAGGTTTACGAATCTCGGATGTGGACCAGCTGGGGGAGAGACAGAGCAGCCCACATTCCCAGCGCATTGGTGAGGATTCCGGTGCAACCAAAAGCCGCGATCAGGTTTTGGAAAGCAGGGCTCGCGCCAACCGCTGCACAGGTGACACCATGTTGGCTGACGGTTCGGGGCTATTTTGGATGTAGGGCAAGGGTAAGATTCCAGTGGAATGCTTTGACTTCCGTTGATAAACCTTACACCTTTTGGGAAACAACAAATATCAAAGATCTTTGGATCCCTCTAATTATGTCCCCGTCTTTTGATTACTTTGCGCTTATTTAGCACTTTCTATCTGTGGATCCCAAAGTGTTTTCCCAAGGTGACGGAGTATCATTAGCCCTATTGAAGCATGGAGAAATTAAAGGCCTGATTTTTTTAA
Organism: Pelodiscus sinensis; assembly: GCF_052426305.1. Lineage (NCBI taxonomy): Eukaryota > Metazoa > Chordata > Testudines > Trionychidae > Pelodiscus > Pelodiscus sinensis. Next base: position 5,709,961 of record NC_143076.1, on the reverse strand, counting down.
GAGGTGCAGAGTATGGATGTAAGCCCTGGTCTACCCTGGAGCACTGTTTCTAAAGAACCCCCCTTGGTTGAATTTATCAGCGGAGCTTCCACACTACCAAGCCTGTTATTTCTCAGTAATGGGCTGCTCATTTCAAAATCTGTACTCCTGGTTTCCTTGGGGTATAAAGCAGGCTCTGAATGTGCACCGTCTCCTGCTGACCCACACTGCTGCCTCTGATACAGTAGCAGGGGGCGACAGGCAGGAGGTGGTATGTGCAGACAGCCAGCTTAAAAGCCAGCTCCCGGCACACACTGACTTCCGGGGAGCTGGCTGCCGACCCGCATGTAAGCCGTTCCCTGGGAAGCAAATTTCACTCATTTTAACATCCTCGTCAGAGTCAAATTCCTCCAAAAATTAGGCTCTAAAGGGATAGACAAAAGATCAGCAGGGAAGAGAAAGCAGCTCTACGAAGTCCTTTTCCCCTCCCCAGAGCACTAGTCCTTGCTGCTTTCCCTACTGTGCAGGCCCTCGCCTGCCCGAGTGAGAAGTTGACCCATAAAAACGAGAACTATTAAGTTTCTTGTGAGCCTACAGTTTGCATGATTTCCATGTGACAGGAGCAGCACCTGGTTCAGGGGGGCAGTCCTAGCTGTCGGGCTTTGCAGTAGGTAGACACAGGTGTTGGCTTTCTCTTTAAAGTTTCTCTGCTTTCAGGGCATCTGTGTCCCAAACAGTGTGTCGTACGTAACGTTGGTCATCAGGCTGCTAACTCCCCCCTCCCCGTTCCGCTCCTCTGTCCGAACCGTGGGCTCAGGGGTTCTCCCTCCAGCCTTTCAACCAGCCTCCAGAGGGAAACACAGATCTCAACAAAAGCAGCTTCTGCCCCCTTCCTGAGGCTTAACTTTTAATCCACGTTGGGGTCTCCCCTGCCCCCTGCTTGTTGCCCCTCCCTCAAAGAATTCTAGTCTGGACACTAAAGGGCCAAAATCCCAATAATATGTATGTAAGATCTTGACCAAGTTTCTGTTAAGAATCTTTCACATATGCCCAAACTGGATGGGCCTGGTCTGAGGCCTCGCTAACAACGGACAAAACATGGCTAAAAGGGAACAGAAATGAGCAGAAGACAGGCCTTGTTTGTACAACTAAACATGAAACAAGTTGAGACAGCAGAACCCCAGGTGCAGGGCAGTAGTTGGGGCCTTACTGTGAATTATAGACCGATAACTCTGAGAGTGGCGTCCAACGTCTGCCTCCCAAACTCAGGAGGAGATAGCGGAGTATCCTCCCTACATACCAGCCATATACACTTGCCAATGCTGTGTACTGTTTACCGTTCTCTTTGTTTTAAAAGCATAGAGGAATGTACCTGCGAGCAAACCTGTCTGGAAGACGCCACCCGTCATTTCTAGGGACCTGAAATCAGGATTACATCTTCTTACTGCAAAACAACACTTGAGCCATAACACCTGGTTTTAGCATCCATGTAAACCTGAGCCGTGGGCGGAGCAATCGTGTCATCCTTAGACTGTTGGCTTCTTGCGCTCATTATGTCTTGCTGCTAGGACCTATGCAGGGGCTTGGATCTCCCACCCTGTCACTTCTCTCCGCCCGTTGGCAGCCTAATTAATCTAGAGTAATCCACTGTTGGGCGTCTCACTGAGCCGAGTGAGCGAAGTGGCTCCACCAGCGCTGTGCGTAATAAACCCTTGTGCTTGGATCTGTGGTTCCTTCAGACACTGACCTCCAGTCTGCCCCAAGGCTGGCTGTGTGTCTGGGGCGAACCTCCCTCACGCACGTCCTGTGAGTCTCCTTCCCTCCCACTGTTCCCATTAGGGCCAAGGGTGTAAACACCTTCCCCAGACATCTCCTGCTCCCTGCTACTCAGCAAGGCTACAGCATCCCCTTCCTCCTCTGGGAAGAACCCAGCCAGCTCCCTCCCCCGCTGGGGCTCAGCTTTAATTAGGCTTGGCTTGGCCTGCCCTCCAGGGGGCATTAACTGGCCTCTCAGGTTCTCATTAACCCTTTGATGCCTGTGTGGGGTACATATCCCATGCCAGTGTAGTTTATTACACGAGGTAAGCGAAGGTATCAAGCAGCTATGAAGTTTGTATCACTGTGTCGGAGCCTCTCCCCCGCCACCTTCAGCCATCTCACATCAAAGCTCTGTTTGAGGCAATAGCTTGACTGGAACCTTTAGCAGCCATGCAGGTTCCCCATGAGCCTGCTCAGGAGAGATTCGGACGCTGCCCAGCTGATTAGCAGTGCGCCCACCGCGAGGTTCTTTGTTTTTGCTGGTGGTGCACATTCGCACATGCCTCAGTGCATGTCAAATGTATTCTGCACATAGGTGGAAAGCTTAGAGGGACCATTGCCGCGAGGTTGTTTCATTCAGAGCATTTAGCCTGCAATGCCTGTGACCCAAAACTGCTTAGTGCCAGCTGAGAAAGGAGCCTGGGTAACCCCAGCGACTGGTAATACGTTCTAGTTCACCCCCAGAATGTCACGGGAGACGGCAAGTGAAAGCCAGCTAATGAGATCATGCTGAAATGCAAGGAGTGCTATTATGTGAGGAGTCAAGTTCCTAGAAGCTGTATCCAGGTGTTGGTCACCAGCTATGGATGCAAAGGGATAACTGGTTACCCGGTAAGGGTGATGGTTAACTGGCAGCCCAGCTGTGATGGAGCAGTCCCCTCTCCCATGTCACGCCGTGGGCGTGGGGCTGTTCCAGCACAGCTGTGGCGTGGTGAGCCTGGCCAGAGCCGCCTCCTGCCCCCGATGTGGTGGGATCCCGGTTAACTAGTTAAATGTCACTTTAACCAGTTAACTTTTTAAACAGGATTTTACATCCCTATCACCAGCAGAAGTGAAAAACAGATTTTTTTTGGTCAGCGAGGAGACGTTTATTCACTGTCTCTCTGTTGGGAAGTCAATGAAGCATTGTAAGCTGACACAGTGGGTGTCTGTTTACCAAGTCAAATGTTAACAACAGAGGTAAAGTCTAAAGGGAAAACAGCAGAAAGAAAAACAAATCTTGGGTGAGGATCCTGCCTGGGAGCAAGGACAGTGAGTTTAGGGAGCATCGTTAGGAGGCAGAGAATACATCCCCTCATTGCGGGACACGGCCTACAACAGACTCGTCAGCGCAGAAGCCAGAAGCAGTCAGTACAATCCAGCTTGGACGGAGAGAGGCCCAGAACCCCGACTCCCTTCCCTGCACCCCAAGCCAATGACTCTCACTCATACACCCAGCAGCCATCTCCCCCTGCAGCCAGCCCTGCCTCTAGCCTTTGGCCAGCTTCTGGGGCAAAAGGTGTCACCTGGTAAAGCTGATAATTGCTTACTTAAGTTCATACCTCATGCAGTGGTTGAAGACACTTCCAGTAGCCCAGGACACAAGAATTTACACATATAGTTCTGCAAATCTGTGGCTAGTTGAATGGATACAAAGGTGGTATTCACACAGGGCTGCATTTATACGGACTGGCCCACCTTTGCCAAAATCAGAGTGGAAATACACTGCAGACTGTGTCGCACTGTTCTTGTAGAAAGTTCTGGCGACATTTGGGCTTCAACCTTTGGAGTCTCTGGTCCATTATGAACCCAGCCAGAGCTGTACCTGTTGGCATTTTTGCAGGTTGTCAGCATGAGGAACTCGGAGGGCTGCAGGGCTGAAATGCACGCTAGCGCAGAGATGTGGTCTGTCCCAAGCCTTGTACACCACTGATACCGTGTTTTGAAGGTTCAGGCAAGATTCAACAACGTGCAATCTTTGTGCTGTCACTGCATTGGATGAATTTCTCCTGACCTACGTATCCATGGTGTAAGGCTCTGCTAAAGACTAACAATGACGTAATACGCCAAATAATGCAAATGCTGTGGTTGCTATTAAAATAGTCAGCATTTGCCAGCAGCAGAGGTGGCTGGCATACCAGCATTCCCCTCTACCTAAGCAGCAGGGCGTGGTAACAGCTAGGAGGTGGTTAAGTCTCGGCTTGACAAAGCCCTAGCTGGGTTCATTTACTTGGGATTGGTCCTGCCTTGGGCAGGAGGCTGGACTTGATGACTCCTGAGGTCTCTTCCAGCTCTATGATTCTAGGATCTTTGACTTAATGGCTTCTGCAGTGCCAGTCAAATGAATGCTAGTGGGGCTCATGGTACTACTGCTATCCAGCAGCAAGAAGCTAATCTCTGCTCAATTGGCTACTCCCTGTATGGCTTTCCCTTCCCTGCTGTAGGTTAGGGCTCCCTGGTGCTGTCCTCTTCTGCTGCACCGTGAACAATAAACTTGGCTCCGCACTGATTTAAGGCATCACAGCGACACTGTGCCCACAATCGATAATCATCCGGGAGCCACTGCCGCTGACCCCACGCACCCAGCTTCTGTATCTTAAGCCTGTTGTTGTGCTGCTTTGTGCCTGCGGGGGAAACATAAATGTCTAGGTTTTAATGGATAGGAAAGAGTAGGAAAAGCTGAGTCGTGTTTCCAGGAAATAATGTCCCTAGGGTCTCCGTTCCCTTGTTCTGTCCTGCCACCATTAAGTACTGTGGTGTGACAGCCACTCTGAAACGATACACCATGACCTGAATGTCTGCATTATCCAGATCCCTGCCTTGGCCCCTATGTATTTCACAGGGGCAGAAGGCAGGAATTCACGTAATGCAGAGGTTTGAGTAGTAGAGCTGAGAGTTCAGGACTGTATGAGCAGGATGAAGAGTACAGACAAGAAGCGGAGCGGGTGGGGTAGGGCTACCCCAGAGATGAATGCCTGCTGCCCTCTAGATTGTCTGCATAACATCCATGTCCCCACGCTATTGGGATCAGCAGGAGCACATGGCAAGAGTTATTAGACTAGATGTATTTCTATAGCATCTGTCACTGTGTCTGTTTGAGGGGCCGGCGTTGCTTCCTTCTCAAACAAAATGGTACATAGTACAGAGCAGAGGTGAGCAAAAGGTTCATTTTTTTCTGCAGCAATGGCTGTTTTCCTCCAAATAACGCAGGCGGCGTTTGCACCCCTCTTTGCTACCATTTCAGTGCGTCTGTGGTCAGAAAAGCAAAGCTGATGAGAGACTGGAGCACAGTTGCTGTGCAAACTGTCTTCTCTAGTTCTTGCAGCGCATCCTGACTCTCACCCAGAGCCTTGCTGCGCTTCCAGGCCTCTGGAGATGCTGCTACTTGCAGTCGGGGTTTAGCATGGCTCCTTTAGGCAGTAGGGAGCCTGTCTCGGACGTCACAAAGAGCTGCAGCTTCCACTGGCTTCATCTCACCCCTTCTGCAAATTAGACTCAAGGTTCACCAGACTCTCTCTGCTACCCAAGTCTCCGAAGATAAGACGACTGGACTCCCAGCTCACAACAGAGGGGGGAGCTCTGAACAGGGGAAGAGTTTGTCCCTGCTCCTCCTCTGGGCTCTGGCTCCTGCCTCTCAGAATTACTCTCCTGCCCCAGAGGATTTTCCAATCAGGAATGGGAAAAAGCTTTTTCATCAGTTGCAGATTCAGCCTGCTCTCTTCCTTGGGCGCTTTGGCTAATTAGTGCTGTTCAGAAAAGACTTCTCTCCTGTATGAGAGCATGAGTCTCGTGTGTGTGTGTGTGTGTGTGTGTGTGTGTGTGTGTGCGCGCGCGCGCGCGCGCGGGGGGGGGGTTGTGTGTGTGCACGAGAAAGATGCAGCAGAAGCATCAGCGAGATGGTGATCGCGAGGAAAGGCCAGGCACATCTAGACTGCTTGCTTCTGCCGAAAGATGATCTGCAAATTCAGAGCTAATTTGCATATCTTCTTCTGATCGCGTTATCGGAAGAGATTGTCGAAAAAGAAAGCAGTTTAGAGCGGTTTTTTTGAAAAAAACCCCTTTTTCGAAAGAACCCTTCTTCCCAAAAAGAATGAGGTGTGCAGGGTTCTTTCGAAAAAGGGTTTTTCCCCAAAAGAGCCACATCTAAACTGCTGTCTTTTTCGACAAAACCTCTTCTGATAACACGATTGGAAGATATGTAAATTAGCTCCCAGTTTGCATATCTTCTTTCGGCAGAAGAAATTCATCTAGACGTAGCCCCAGTCTCCTGGGCAGGGAGAAGAGGAGGGAATGTGGGCTTTGCAGCCTCCGGGTGGGAAACCTGAGGTCAGAAACAAAATGGCCGCCTGGGCACCAGGGGCCTGTTTAAAAAGTGTGTCAGGGCCCTTCAGAGGGATTTTCCTGAGCTCGTGGCTTGTCTTCATATGGCTGGTTACGTTAATGCTCTGGGCTTTTGTTGGGATTAGTGAGATCTGCTTATGCTCACCAGGGAGGAAAGTAAGGGTCAAAACCAGATTCGCCATGTGGGATCTTACATGAAACAAGAACGATCAGAGAGAGCGAAGGGAAAGGAACGTGCTGCAGCCTCTATGTGGCCTGGTTACCCGTCCGCAGAGCTAAGGCAGGAAGTGGCAGGGCAGGTCTAAATGTGCTCTCACTGCTGACCTGCCCCTGTGCATTGTCCAGCTAGCCCGTGGCCTTGTGATGATGGTAAACGAAGACTGGAGCATCCTCTTCCCCCCACTGAGACCCAGCACTGCAGACGACATTGCGCTGCGCTCCCAAAGAGGACGTATTTTCAGACTCCGATAAGTGCGCACCATGTCGCACGCGGATTCCTGCTGATCCTGACAAACCACCTTACAGGGACAGAATTGTCCCCTGGAGGCAGTATGAGGCTGTTCCCGACATGTCTCCGGATGCTGAGGCAGCGAGGGGAGCAGAAGCAAGCAGTAATGGGCCTTCATAGCGCAGTAGCTTAGCGTGGGCTTTTGCTAGTTTGCAGTGTCTTGTGACTCCCACCCTTGAAATCTCTCTGGGGATTCTCCTGGAGTTCTTCTGGTCTTTAGACTTCACCAGCCCCCCCAAGACTCTTGGCCTTGTAGAGAAGCTGTTTGGCGCAGGAACTATGCCCAGCATGGCACTGAGCAGACTGTCAACACAACCAATAACGAGCTACCATAATCAGCAGGGAGAACTCCCGAAGTGTGGCCCATCAACTTTCACTTGGACTCATCTCTTAGTTGTTTTTTAAAATCCCCTTTACCCCCCGTCCTGCAGCCAAGGGCAAAGTTTCTTCATTGTTACTGTCCTGAGCCACCACACTGCAGGGCTACGTCTAGACTGGCATGATTTTCTGCAAATGCTTTTAATGGAAAAGTTTTTCCGTTAAAAGCATTTGCGGAAAAGAGCATCTAGATTGGCACGGACGCTTTTTCGCAAAAGTGCTTTTGTGGAAAAGCGTCCGTGCCAATCTGGATGCGGTTTTGCGCAAGAAAGCCCTGATCGCCATTTTCACCATTGGGGCTTTTTGCTCAAAACAATACCGCGTTGTCTACACTGGCCCTCTTGCACAAAAGCATTTCCTCAAGAGGGCTTTTGCATTTCCTCTTACATGAGATCGTCAGTGTTCTTGCAGAAATTCAAGCGGCCAGTGTAGACAGCTGGCAAGTTTTTCCGCAAAAGCAGTTGCTTTTGCAGAAAAACTTGTCAGTCTAGACGCAGCCCAGGAGTTCTAACTTCCCTTCGTCACTGGGACTTTGGTATTTTGGGCGGAAAAGTTTCAAACCGACCTGTGGCAATTTGCAGTTGTTTGACTTAGTGATGTAGGCCCTTTCCTCCCTCTCCACGTCTCATCATGAGTCCCTTCCCTGGTTTGTCTCGTCTGGTTCATCCAGGATAAAGCAGGATTTTGATTTCTGTGCATATCAGGTCCCCAATGCCTTAGTTTTCATCTCCCTGACTTTGGGCCTGAGCTAATGCCCACTAACGTCCATAGGGTGGGAGTTCTTTGTATTAGGGTTACCAGGTGTCCGGTTTTCACCCGGACAGTCCAGTATTTGCGGGTTCCATCTGGTTAAAAAACCAGGAAATACCGGACATGTGCAGTGTCCAGTATTTCCCGTTTCCCTGGGACGGAAGCCCAGCGGGGACAATTTTCCCCGCCATGTCTGGTGGGGGCAGGGAGTGAGGAGGGGGCAGAATCTAGTGAGGGGGGCAGTTGCTGGGCGCCAGGCTAGGGGGGTGCCGGGCTGGGAGCGAAGCGCACGCTGCTCAGACCCATGTGACCAGCAGAGACCCGGGAGCTGGCCGTGTGATGCCTCCCTCTACACAACGGAGCCGAGGCAGCCAGGCTGGGGGGCAGGAGCAGCCACTTTAAAAGTCAGATTGTTCCCCTGTGCCTGGCTCTGCGGGGGGAGATTTGATTGGAGCGGGGGCTCCGGACAGAGGTGAGTGCACTGGGATGGGGGGACTCTGGGGGGGCCTGGGTCTGAGGCAGGGGGAGTGCACTGGGATGGGGGGGGGGGGGGGGAGGCAGTGCTGGGGGGAGGGGGGGCCCTGGGTCTGAGGCAGGGGTGAGTGCATTGGGATGGGGGGACACTGGGGGGGCCTGGGTCTGAGGCAGGGGTGAGTGCATTGGGATGGGGGGACACTGGGGGGGCCTGGGTCTGAGGCAGGGGTGAGTGCACTGGGCTGGGGGGACACTGGGGGGGCCTGGGTCTGAGGCAGGGGTGGGTGCATTGGGATGGGGGGACACTGGGGGGGCCTGGGTCTGAGGCAGGGGTGGGTGCATTGGGATGGGTAGGCTGGGGGGGGCCTGGCTTAGGGGGAGGGGTGGGTGCTTTGGTGGTTAGTGTGTGGTCCCAAACTGGAGGGAGTGGTGCAACTTTTGCTTAACAACTTTGGCTCCCCCCACCTTTTTTTTCCTCTTTATGCTTAACTTTGGTCTCCCCCTTTTTTTCCTTGACAGAATTTTTTCCTGGTGCTTTTGTTTTCGTTTGTTTTTTTTTTGGGGGGGGGGGGCAGTGTTTGGTATTTTTTGTTAAACCCTCTGGCAACCCTATTTTGTATTGACGTCAGTGAACCAGACAGCCCCTAACCTCAGTGGGTTCCAAGGGGCCAGAGCAACCCCCTACCTGCAGCAGGCAGGGGGCTACGCCAGCCCCCAGTGCTTAACCAGAACCGATAAGCATCACCCATTAACCTTTCACATCCCTAGTCTCCATGCTGGGCCCTGTGTACTTTGTGTGCCCTGCTGTACCTTGTCCACAGGGCTGTGGAAAAACCATGCTCGGTGGGAGGGTGCGATGGAGCAGGAAGGGATGGGCCCTGCCGGGAACTAGAATATGCAGCAGTAAAACCTTCTCCTTGTTTGCTCAGTTTCATCCCACTTTCCTGGTGTACGTTGCTGTCTGCTAGCTGGATGCCTCTCCCTGCTCCAGAGGAGCTCTGTGTATAGTTGTGGGGGGGGGGGGGGGAAATATACGTGGCTTGTCCAACCCTTTGAGTCCTGCTAGGAGGAAAGGCGCTAGTAGGGATGTAAAACGTCATTTAAAAAGGTAACTGTGTAACTTAAAAATCTTAGTGGTTACACACGCTGCAGGCTCTGTAGCTGGCTCCCTGGGAGCAGGCTGGCAGCCCTTTCAGGCCAGCTCCTGGGGAGCCACAGCGTATGGCCTGTGTGTGGGGGTGGCTGGCCCCTGCCTGCTGTGTTCCCCATGGGGCTGGAGCAGCCCCTCACCCAGGGCAGGCAGGGAGCTGCTCCAGCCCCTCCCAGTTAACCTTTTCCATCCCTAGGTGATACAATGCTGGGAAAGCCATGAAAGGTCTCAGGGACTGATTCAGGAGGCCGGGAGACCAAGCAGCGAGAGGGGGAAGAAGGGATGACAGAGAATGAAAACAGCCAATGGCAGACTGAAGGCTTGTGGCAGATGGGGGGGGGGGATTATGTAGAACACTCTGCACTGACTTATCCCTGCGCCTTTAGTAGTCAGTGCTATGCTGGTAGCCGAGGACTTCTGCACATTCCACTCAAAGGCTGAAATCCTGGCCAAATTGAAGCCAGTAGGAAATTTGTCACTGACCTGAGCCAGGTCAGGAATTTACCTAAACTGCTCAATTCCATTTTCTTAACTGTGTTCTGTTTGAGCCCTGAATCTTCCCTTTCCGTCCAGCTCTCTCTTGAAACAGCCTCCAGTGGCTTATTAATCACACGTTGTACATTTCTATAGTGCCTACTTCGCGTCCAAAGCACACAACTACGACTATCATCTGTGCATCGACGGTGGGCAAAGAGAACAATTCCAGATGTTAGAGAGTGAATTAAATTCTTGTTTCCTTTTATCTTATCTGCCTCATTAATTTGGACGCAAATGTCCTTATTTTGCAAGCCACTTTTGGCCATTTTTTGGAGTGAGTCCACCCTATCAACATGAGCACATGGCTGGAGGAAGCGTTTTGCTGGTATTGTGCCAGTTTGTCAATGCTCTTTAATTGCTGCTTTTAACCTTTAGTGTTTGCACTGAGATTGATTTTAAATAAACATGAGATTAATGGCTGGCTGGCCCAGCATTTAAGGCCAAGGGTAGCTTTTGTTGTAGGGGAGCTGGTCCTTATTGAAGCTGGCTCAGAGGATTTCTCACCAGGGAGCAAGTTTGTAACAGTAGGAGTTATGAGCTGGGCTGTTCTTATTCCCGTTTGTTTATTTGTATAGGCTATCGAATCTTGGCTGTGGAACTGACATCCAGCAACAAGAAGCCCGTGGTGCAGGAATTCCAGCGTAAGTGCTATGAGGGACTTGTCAGGTCTGCATGCCAGTTCTTGGTCGCTGTAGATTTGCATCAATCCCAACAATTGGGAAAGCTTGTACATGTCTCTGGCTACATGCAAGGCAGAACTAAGGCCCTGAGTTCCAGCAAGGTGTTCAAGCGTGTTTTTACATCTCTCCCTGTTTAGCAAAGCACTTAAACTTCAGGGCTCTGCTGACGCCCCCTGGGAAAATGTTTTACTCGCGTCTCATTGAACTCATGAGCACTTAGATTTATCCTCAGGCACATGCATATGTGGTAAGCACTACCGTTCTGGTACTCCTTACAGCTGCAGAAGGGGTTTCCCCATCCCTGTAGTAAATCTAGCCCCTTGACAGACACAGTAGCTTGGTTGTTGACAGAATTCTTCCAGCGATCTAGCAGTGTCTACACCAGGGCGGGCTTAATTACAACTTGCAGGAGTGTCAATGTTTTGCACCCTGGAGCAATGGTATCTAGTTGGATTTCAAGTTTCAGGTGAGGATCAGGTCTGAAGTAGGGCCTAAAGAGCAGGTAAGTGCTGCCTTTTAGAAGTGCCAGGACACAAGCACGGGTAATGCTCTAAGAGGTTGTTCTGGGACAGCGTCTCAGAGTACACCAGCAGGACCCAAGCACAGGCCAGAGTCACGTTGTGATTTGTAAGACAGAAGACGGGGCTGTGGGAGATGTAACTCCTCTTTCCCATCCTACTGCAGGAGTTACCCCCTCTCCACGCCTGAGTTCCTGTTCTGTAAAGTGGAGATGAGAGTGTCTCCCGTAGAGGGGCCTGGCTGCTGAATTCACTCAGGTGGGAGGGGTGGTGGAGACATTGAAGCAGTCTCTCAAATGCCGGTGTGGCCGCTATCACCGAGACATGGCTCCGGGAGAGAATAGTGACCCTCGCGCTCCATCTTGCGTGCTCATTCGCAACTGAGCCAGTGCTGGGCGCCTGCTCGGTGAGGGATTCTTTGCTATAAATCAGACACCATCATGCCAAAAGTGTTCTTTGCTCTCAGAGCTCGCTATTTGCATTGCGATTATTTTCACTGGCCGAGGTGCGTTTTCCCCCAGAGGTTCCAGGAACCCAGCGGCATTCCTGTTCGTGAGGCAGATGAAAGACGGAGACTTTGCTTGATGGGCGACATCTCCCAGTGCAAGTCTGCCGAAGAGCTCAGAGCAGAGGGAAAACACAGCTGCTCCCTGTTAGTCTCTATTTGTTTTTTTTTCTCTTAGGTGTGGAGCTGTCCTGCATCATTAAATCCACCACAACAGCCAATCCGAGGATCGAGTGGAAGAAAATCAAAGGCGATGACAAGACCTATGTGTTTTTTGACAATAAAATTCAGGGTATGAAGATGTGTTCCCCTTTTGCCTCTTTCTAGGAGGGCAGGGATTCTGCTTCTCCTAGTTATTTCCGAAACCCTTGTCGCTCAGCCGAGGGTCAGAACTGAGGGAAGCCTGGACCCTCCTTCCCTGCGGTCAGACCTCAGCCGAGTGGTCAGCAGTGAGGAGTTGCAAAGAGAGCTGTTGTGAGAATAGAAGGGGAACTTTGCATCCTTTAGGTGGGATCATTTACTGGGTGAAGAGAAGGTGCAATTAGTTTAGCCCCCTTAGTCTTGGACCCTGGGTCCGTTAATGTCCTGACTGTTACAAAACCAAGCTGAGCAAGGCTGTCAGGACCAGACTTTTCTTCCCTTGTGTCCAGTATGAAACTTGGAAGATCTACCGTCGTCTCAGATAACACTGCTTGCTGGAGTAATCACTGGAGTGCCACTTCCCACTCGTTTGGGAGGGGTTATGTTAAGGTATCGCCAGCTCTAGGATCTGGAGAGTGATCAGGATTGGAAATCCATTCTCTGGCTTTATGGCTTGCAACAGCTGTTAGGCTTTCCCATTCAGATTCTTCCCCTTCTTCAGAGCGATAGCCCTTGCGTGCATTGGTGGAGGGTGCAGCTGGAGATGCGATCTGTCCTGTTCGTCTCTCTGCCCCTCTCCAGGAGACTTCGTAACTCGGGCAGAAATCCTCAGCCGGACATCGCTGGTGATCAAAAACGTCACCCGCATGGACACTGCCACCTACCGCTGCGAAGTGGCAGCCCCAGATGATGAAAACATAGCAGATGAGATAAGCATCCAGCTTACAGTGCAAGGTATTGCCGATACTGCTGACTAAACAGTGCACCGTGTCTGGTTCCCAAGACAATCAGCCTTCTGTGCTGGGCATCCCCTCTGGAGGGAAAGCAGCCCCGGGTATGCTAGGTGGGGTCCAGCTGCTCTGTGCTGCAAGGGGGCACTGGCCAGCACTGTATCCCCTAGGCCACGCGGCATCTTTATTGTCAGGGTGCCCCTTATTCCTCCAGTCCCGGGGCCTGGGGCGCTGCACGGTGGTGGGCAGTGTGATTCACATGTTTTGTGTCTCTTCCTCCAAGTGAAGCCAGTTGCTCCCAGATGCAGGGTCCCAAAAGCTGTGCCCGTGGGCAAAACCGCCACCCTTCACTGCCACGAGAATGAAGGCTACCCGGAGTCCACGTACAGCTGGTACCACAACAGCGAACCTTTACCGACCGACTCCAAATCGAACCCCAAGTTCCGTAACTCCTCCTTCATCCTGAATCCTGGAACGGGCACCCTGGTAAAGCTCTTGGGGAAATGGCTGAGTGCTGCTGCTGGGCTGTTGGGCCGCCTGGCGGAAGGAAAGGGGACCTGCTCTTCGTGGATGCCCACATTAGGAGTGGCCTAAAGAGGAGGCAACGGGAGCAGATTAGGTGTTCTAGCCCCTCGGGGCTGGCCGAGTCCAGCTGGAGGATCTGGGGGATAAGGATGTGAACGATTAACCCAGTGGTTCCCAAACTTTTTGATACTGGGACCAATAAACCCATTCACAAGATTTTGGAGGTAACATTTATTTGCATATTCATTAATCAAATGATGAATATACAAATAAATTGTGTCGCTGGTCTTACCTGTCCTGCGGGTTGTTCCGCCCCTGCGCCTGGCCCAAGGCCTGGCCGACACCGGCTTCCCCGGCTGCGTCCAGCGCTGGGCGTTCTGCTTCAGTGTGCGTGGCACCCGGCCTTCTCCCCGGGTCCTAGCGCCCGCCGGATCTAGCCCTGCTGCCTGGGAACACGCCTGGCAGAGATGCTGCGGCGGCGGGCGCTCTCCCAAGAGGGTTGCGCTCGGCCATGCAGGGTGCTGTTCCCCCGTTACGCAAATTAATAGGATCGTGCACAATAATCTTTCTAAGGACAGGTATTTTTTTCCTATAGTACTGGGCCGCGGACCCCACTTTGGGAAATGCTGGATTAACCCATTACCTGGTAAGCCTCACCCTGAACGCAGGAGGCTTACCAGGTCAGGTTAACCAGCGGGGGCTGGAGCAGGGGGCTGCTTCGGTCGTCCACGGCAGCCTCTGTCCGCGGCGGGCCCAGGGATGGCAAGCAGGGCCGCTCTAGTCAGACTGGAGGCAGCCCCCCACCCTCGGTGTCCTTCAATCAGTTAATTGGTTAAACAATGAAATGGGAATTTTCATCCTTACTGGGGGAGGAAGGACTCTATGGGAGCCGAAGAGATGACTCTAGAGTGGCCAGAGACCACTCTTGTGTGGAGGGAGGACTGGCATAATTCCCCCCGCCCCCCGCACTTTCCTCTCTGTTTCTAGTGAAAGGGTTCCCATAAGAAGTCAGCGCTGTAGAAAAGGAAGAAGCAGTGTTCCTGGCCCTCAAAGGTCTCTCTCAATCGCTGTCTTCCCAGGGGAAGTGTCCCAGGTCCAGTTTGCAGCCTGTGTGACTAAGGGAGATGTTTTGCTCTAAAAGAGGTGACACTAGTTGCTTGTTGGGGCTCTCTTGGGTCTGTGCAACTGGAGTATCTCCAGGCTGCAGACCTGGCAGCACGTTCTGCTCCCTGCAGTCTTTGATGTGATCAGAAGGCAAGCAAAGAAATGCCTGTCTATATTTACAGCCTCCTTTTGTGGGTCATTAAGGCCGAGCCCTCTGGCAGCTTTGGGTGTAGTGTAACACGTTTGTGGGCCGTGATCCCGACTCCTGTCTGACATCATGCTTCCTCAAACAGGTCTTCGCTGCCGTGCAGAAGGGTGACGCTGGCCGCTACTACTGCATAGCGACGAACGATGTCGGCTCTGCCAAGTGCGAGGAGCAGGAGATGGAAATCTGTGAGTGGATCTGCCCACCTGGAGGAAGTGGTGGCTGTATAGTCAGAAGCTCGGCAGCGTTGGGGAGCCGGTTCCCGTTGGTATCTCATGCAGCATCCAGTCTGTTCGTGGCTCTGCAAGCTTCAGTGCGGACGTGCCTCAATAATTCCTGGATTCCCGCAGGCAGCATGGTGCTGCACAGGCGGATGAGGCAGAGCCGTGGCTCCTGGCATCTGAAAGTCTAAATAGCAGCGGGGGCCAAGTGTGGGCAAGAGCTAGCAAAAAAGAATTGCTAATGGAAGCCAGGGAGAGCAGATTGGCTCAATTAGTTTCACAATTCCAGAGGTTCCTTAGCTGATTTGGATATTTGATTCTACTCATTAGAATTAATTATGTTTCTTACGGTAGCGCGTAAGGCCCGCCTGCTGCTAGGCACAACCCAGACCCGGAACGACTAGCAGTGCCTGCTCCTACGAGCATGTAGTGCAAACAGACCTGTCAGACACAGGAGTGGAGGGAGGGGGTCTAACCAACAGCGAGCAGTCTGATGGCAGCAAAAGACACGTTAGCACCGTGGTTTTACGGACAGGGTTGGCGTAGTGCGGCTGAGACGAGGGAAGAGAATGGAGGCGTGGAGGGGGCAGGGCAGACGAGGGGCTAGTGTGGAAATGAAGAGTCTTTGGTTACGTGGGAGCTGGAAGGTGTTAACGTCCAGTCAGAGCAAACGTATTGGTGTTGCTCTGGCCAAAAGAGCACGGTAAGAATAGAAGGGCAGCTCCGGCAGCGTGAGGGTCGGTTGCTCGAGTATGATCCCTAGGAACGTGCTCAGGGCAGGTAGCTCTTCCCACTGCTCACAACTGCTGTTTTTAAGCAAACTGGCTTGATCTGAGCTAGCAGGGGCACATCTGCTTGGGCTGGAGATTGCACTTCGCTCTCCTCCAGAGGAGCTGGAAGGAGCAAACAGCCAATCAGCACAGGCCAGAGAAAGAGCACTCGGAACCGTAGGACGTTCTTGTTCAGAGGCGTCTGCTTTGGCTGCTTCCACCAGGTGTGGGCTGTGGCTGGTGCCGCCTGGTAATTTTCCCTTGGGTCTACAGTCGGGTCTTTCTTCGAAAAGGCTCCCAAAGCACTTGACTAACTTGAGCTTCTTAACAAACGTGCATTCTCAGTCCAGGTGCCTTCCAGGAGGGACGTAGGTATCTCTGTAATTGCCCAGGCAGGGCCAAGAAGCCCTGGTCTAGTTGAGAGTACAGACGATCTTTGGATTACTCCCTCATGCTCTGCAACATCACTGACATTTGCACACAGTGCATGTTACAAACCTTGGCCTCCTGAATCATAGCTCTTCGCTATTGCTGCACACCTGTGCTGGTGAGCAAGGGCAAGAGGTGGCCCAGGCTGAGAGCCGGCGGCTATGGGATGGGAGGTTGGGAGCTTTGCAATGTTAGTGTTTATTCCTGAATCCGAGTCGCACCTTGGGGTTAGTGAAGAGGAGTAAAAGGTGGGGATCAGGGCCTGGTGTGTAGAGGATGGAAGCAAACACAAAATACTGGGCCCATGCTCATGTAATGGATAGGAAGAGACTACTGGTGGGGGTTAGGAGGAGACAGTCTGGCCAGGTGTGCGTGGAATCTTGGGGGTAAAGGTTTCATGCAAGCTAGTGTGGGGGGGAGGGTGGAAGACTGGGTACCTCTGGGGATCAGTGATTGATGCCTTCTCTCCTCTCCAGATGATCTTAATATTGGTGGAATTATCGGTGGAGTTCTAGTGGTCGTGGTGGTTCTGGTGCTGATAACGCTGGGCATCTGTTGTGCCTACAGAAGGGGTTACTTTGTGAATAACAAACAGACCGGGAAAAGGTACGATTAGATTTGCCACCTTCTCTCCCATACTCCTCTGTCTTTCCTAGCATACGCTGTAGTAGCAGGGCCTGGCACCTGCTATGCTAGAGCACGGGTCACTGCCTGAAATGCTTCTTATTTCCCCAATTAACTCTCTAGAGCAGCCCAACTCCACAGGTGCTCTCTGAAGGCAGATCTGCACAAAGAAGTTGGCATGCACAAGGGCTAACCTTGACACGTCTCGTGCGATAAGGACGGCTAGAGGAAGAAGCCTTGCTCTAGTAGTTTGGCACTTTGCACAGAAGCGGGGGCTTAGCCCCGCTAATTCCCAGCCATCCCAGCTGCATTTACACACGAGCTTGGCAGATGCTTCTTTTGATCACATGCTGCTGGCATTTAGAAGTCAGGGATTTACTGAGCAGAGCTCATTGTGTAATCAGGCCATGCTCAGGAAATGTGAGAGAGCTGGAAGCACACCTCTTACTGGGTACATCCCAGCACTTCCCTTTGGGATTACAACAGCCATCTCTGAGTTGATCCCATCATTGAGAATTCACAGACAGTACAGAACATTTAAGACTGCAGCATTATGGGAGCCGAAAGGTCAGAATATAAATAGCTTCCAAGATGAGAAACAGAATGACGTTTTACTCAAATTCCGGGATTGCGTAACCTCTGATAGAAGCTGCATTGGCCCATTTCAGTGTCAGATTTCAGCAAGAGCCTGGCCCCCTGTTTGCAAGAGGCTCCGCCCCCTATTTAAACATGACTCCAAGTGGATGCATGCTGGGGAAGCAGGACTTTAAACTAGAATTTTCTGATTCCGCTAGTTTTGTCAAGCACCCCATGCAATAAAGGATTATCAGTAAACCTGCCAGCAGGCAATCAAGAGTTTAAATTTAATTGCATAGTAATTATCAGAGGAAATTATGCTGCAGTGGCAAAGAAAGACACAGCAGTGATCAGAGGGAGGGAGGCTGGAAAACTAAAGTTCCATTCATAGTTGCTGTGGTCAGAAGCATAGAGACGGCAGAGACACAGTTGGCACCTTCTCCCCCTGCATGAAGGGCTCCTGTAAGGAGCAGGAGGATAGTTAGTAGGGAAAGCCCAGCTGCTCTGAGTGGGGAAAAGGTCCAGGCTGGCTTTAAGCAGAGCTCGCTGTGCCCAGTTCAGTTTTCATTTTGACAAAAAATACTTTTAATTGTCCTTCCCACCAGAATATTAACACCACACACCACCACCAAAAACATCCCTTCTGCTTTGCAATCGCACGTCTCATCGTCACAGGAATCAGCTCTTTTTCCCTTATTTCAGCTACAAGACTCCAGCAAAACCAGATGGTGTTAACTATATCCAGACAGACGACGAGGTAAGCTCAGGGATGGAAACAGTGTGCACATTACATCTTCCCTTTTAGATCTTTGAAGGGGCTGGGGAAGGGCCTCCCAGCTCAGGAATCACACATCACCTAGGCTACATCTACACTGGCACCCTTTTCCGGAAATGCTTAAAACGGAACAGTTTTCCGTTATAAGTATTTCCGGAAAAAGCACATCTACATTGGCAGGATGCTTTTCTGCAAAAGCACTTTTTCCAGAAAAAAGCCCCGATCGTCATTTTCGCGATCAGGGCTTTTTGGCGGAAAAGACTACTGTGCTGTCTACACTGGTCCTTTTCTGGAACAGTTTTTCCGGAAAAGGACTTTTGCCCGAACGGGAGCAGCATAGTTTTTCCGGAAAAACACTGACAATTTTACAGTAGATCATCATTGCTTTTCCGGAAAAGCAAGCGGCCAGTGTAGACAGCTGGCAAGTTATTCCGGAAAAGCGGCTGCTTTTCCGGAATAAGTGGCCCAGTGTAGACACAGCCCTAGGGCCTATAGTTACTCTCCAGAACAGAATTTCTTCAAGCATGGGTCGGACTTAACTTGTGACATGAGGACCTAGGACTAAGAGGAAGGACAACAGCTGGGTTTTCCTTGGGAAAGGCTTGGTCCACATCTCCACTTGCCAGATGTTCTTCTGGTGATCAATCCTCTGGGGTTTGATTTAGCAGGTCTAGTAAAGACCTGCTAAAGCAAATGCTAAGGGCACCCCTGTCAGTGCCAGTGCTCCTTGAGGTCACAATGAGTAAGGGAAGTCAACAAGAGTGTTTCTCCCATTGTGAAACTGCTCCAGAAAATCAGTGCAAGGTACATAGATTCCAGCCAGACAGTTCACATAGCTGAAGTTGCATATCTTGCATCAATTTTTTCTGCCACTGTAGACCAGGTCCTAATTCTTGTACACTCTCTAGCGTAGGTCCTTTCTATGAATGATGGTGTTTAATCCTGAGAGTGGATTATAGCTTTATCAATCACGTATACTCTATTAATCAAGTCTGTCCAGGACAACACCCGTACTAGGCAACTGCCTGTCTTCAGGGACACCCCCAGTGTATCAAAGACAGCTCTGTTCTAGTTTAAGTAGCTAGCTGACTGCCTCCCATGGGATGAGCTTTTCTGGATTAATCAGACAGTCCATACTGGTGATGTAAGAGACTAGTGTATTTCATCCTAGGCTTCTCCTAATCTTTCTGTGGGCAGGGACCCCAAAGAAGCAGTGGGAGAGAGGAGAGGAAGTTTCTGCATTGGATGGGATCATTTGAAAGGAAACGTTAGGAGCTGGGTATTATGGGTGGACACTCGTCCTTACCAGCTTCTACAGGACGGAATGAGACAGAGGCCCAGATGGGACTTTGGGGGGAAAAACAAGATTACACAAATCACACCTGGTTTGCAAGGGTGGATTTGGGTTGGAGAGAGCGGACAGGAAGGTACCAGGCGATCCGTGGGGAATTTTGCTCCACCCGTTACTCTTTCATTGCAGGGTGACTTCAGACACAAATCGTCATTTGTTATCTGAGATGCCAAAAGGAGATTGCAAAGCATCCCGAACAAGTATGAAAATACCTCCCACAGGAACTCAACGCAAGAGCAAAAAGATGAACAAAGTGCGCTTGGAAGAGTTTAGAAAACACACAGACTTGACTTTTTTTTGCCAAAGTTAACACCACTCACTCCAAACCTCCGAACTCAGTCTTTTTCCTCTCCCAGAGATCCCACCTGGACCACTTAACACCTCCCCTTGCACTGAGGAGCGGTTACCCTCCCTAAGATGGAGCATTTCCCTCCGCAAAGCTGTAGCCTTCGGAGCTGCAGATGCTCCTGGAACTGCCTTCTCCCTGGGGTGCAACCAGAATGTCCAGGCCAAACAGGGGAGAAGCTTTAGGTAAATGGGCATCTTGACCCAATAGACAAAAGGTGCTGATGTGGCAATAGATTCTAATCAAGATTCATCTGCAAAAGAGGAGAATCTTCTGCATAGCAGCTCAATGTTTAGGCTTGGGGCAGCCTTTACAGCTGTAACACTATTGTGCTGTTACCAGCTCCGCAAGTGAGGGTTTCATGCCCTCCCTTGTGTAATTTTATCATTAAACGTCTGCTAGGCTGAGCTGTCAGAACTACATTTCCACAGAGCTCCTGAGCATGAGCCACACAGGCTACTGAATTCATTCACTGGCCCCAATTGAGCATGTAGCGTGGGCCTCCGATGTTTGATTTGTGGGATTTAGGCACTCCAATCAGGGCTTGATTCTGTAGATGTGGAGATGGAATCTGCATCAAGCCCACAGTGATGGGTGAAGATGTAGTACAAGCAACCAACTGCTTTGAAGTTCTAACCCTTTCTGCAGCAGTGGTGAATTCCGGTTTCCCTGCCCCCTCGCACGTGCAAAGATTGCTTTTGTTCAGTTTTACGTAAAAAACCTTCCCTGTATGCAGGTAGCTTTTAATTCCAGTTTGCACCAAGCAGGCTTGCCTGTTGTGTAGCTGTTTAAATATTTTTAAGATTCTTACCCTGTAGAATCTTAGCATTAAGATCTCCCTTTTATGACATTTAAAGCCAAAACCACTTTCGTGAGCTGATTCTCACAATAGTACAGAGATGAATTCAAGCTTTTCTATAGACGCCGTTGATTTTGTAAAATTCTGTGTTCTAAATTTTTGCAAAGATATATTTTGATTACTTCAGCGAACGTAGCATTTCTATTTAAAATGTAAATATGTTATGCCAACAGTGTTAAATAATATAGTTATTTTTTTAAATACAAGTCCTTTTTAAACGGCAGCCAGGAGCTCAAATGCTGCTACAGCATGGCAGTATCAGAGCATATCAGTATTATTGCAGAGTGCAGCACAAGCAACTTTACCAAGTGTGGCCAGAGAAGCATCCTCTTTCTCCCAAGCTAGCTTCAACATTTTCCTTGCCAAGAGAGGTCTTATAGGCTATAGAGTCACTCAGGGATCCTTTCTGTAAGTTTAAGGCAGAAGTTAATTCAGTTTTATATTTCAAATTACTGTTTTCTTGCAAAAGACCAGTGCCCATTTGCAAGAGTTATCCTGTGAAGATTTTTGAATTCAGTTCTGACCAAGTGACAGAGTGACTAATGGTTGCCGAAGATCAATCTCTCTGCGAGTTCTTTAAGCTCATTCAAAATCTGGCAGCTACACCATCTCTTGAGAATTTTTAGATTGCATAGCAAGGGGTAGGGGGCAGATAGCTCTGGAATTCTGAAAGCAAAAAGCTTGATAGAAAACTGCTTTCAAGACGTTAGTTATAACTTCTTAGATGGTAGGTGCTACCACTTTCTTGTCTTTAAAGGGATCGTATAGAATTCCTTGCATTCAGAGATGTACACTTATGGCATTGGGCAAATGTTAAATGTAGATGCAACACTAGAGCTGTTCAGTGCTGTGATTGAAGAATGGATTTTAATGTAGCATAATTTAGTGTTTTATTTCAAATATAAATTGAGTTGTCTTACCTTTTGATGCATACAGTATTTTGAATACTTGACAATTTGGACTGTCAGTGTTATTATTTTTATTTTTTTGTTGTGTTCTGTATTAATCTGCCTTGGACTTTCCACCACATATTGAGTGATTTTTGGGGGCCTTGCTGGACATGCCATTGCTGCATTTATTTAAATTTAGTCCCAACACTTCCTTCACTTGCTTTCAAAAGCAGAGGTATAGATGAGGTAGCAGTAATATGGGTGTGCTCTCCAGAGGGTAGGGACACCTCACAATTGATTTACAGTTACCTTTAAGATGTGATCTTCACCCAAACTGGGTATTCCTGTCTATTGGCTGAATTTTGTCCCTTGAGAATGGGATAATTTAACACACTTTACCCTCCAGTTGTATCCACGACTCCTTTTTTTTATATTGCTTATAGAACATTAAGATGAAGAGAGGGAAAAAAGCTTACATTCATAGCTTCTGGCATTATAGGGAGTACCATATGACACTTTTAACCTTTTACCAGAGGCAGGATTTCTCAGCTAGCAGACTCAGCATGCATGGTGAATATGACAGATTTATTTTTCAGCTCTAAAAATGTGACAGTGGCATCTCTAGTGGGATAAAAGGACCCTTCCCCCTCCAAGATATAACTCAGCCTATTTGATTTACAGAACTTGCTGTAAATAGTTTAATCTGCAGGTTTGTACTAATGTATTACATTTAACTTGCCAAGAATGTTTTACATACATATCTAGGTATTAAAACATCCTTGTACTGTTTTTTTTTTAAATTCTATTTATTCTAACCTGTGTTTGTTTTGAATTCAGTGTAACAGGAAAGATTCCTTCTGTTTTCTGACAGATTGCTTGTCTACTTCATTTGGTGACTTACAAAGAAGTTACAAAACACATGTAAATACTTAAATCATTCGGTTTATTGTGGAAAGTTTTTCCACCTCCATTTCTTCTCTTGAAGAGATGGATCATTTCCCATTGTGTTATAGCTGATTATGGTCAAAGACAATTCAAGAAAACTTCTGATAAGTTTTATTTTTGATCTAGCCTCAGTGTAATTTAAAACGCATTGCTTTCTTACTGTTTAATATACCTAATTAATTAGGGGGAGGAATGTTGGATGAAAGCATAAAAAAAGAAGGTAGTCATACTCAAAACCACTTGGAATTTACTCAGTACATCTCACTATATTAATTCAGATTAAGTTCTTTCTTAAAGCAGAATCCTGAAAGTGACCACAATATCAGTAAGGTTAAAATGGAAGTTGAGTTTTGCCCCTCTCCCGGTTCAGTTTTTCCATTTCTTTTTGTGCTGGGGCAGTCCTGGCCTTATTAGCAAAGTAGTAAATGCTTATGGAGGGCTGTAGCAAAATGCACTGTCACTTCAGTTTTGGAGTTTGAAATCTTCAGACAGTTATGTAATGCAAGGGTAGGGCAGCAGTTCTGAAGTTGAGCAGCAGAAGAGCTCAATCACGTACACATGGGCATGAAGAAGGCTGGTCTTTCAACCTTAACTATGCAGTTCCAGCCGTCTCACTAGTGTTTTGCACAGAACAAAACAGCTTTTTTGTACTGAGCTCTAAAATTCAATATGACTTACCATCCCCAGTAAAACATGCAGCGCCTGTTTTCAGTGAAATGAATAAGATCATGTTCAAAATCTGCCGTTCCGACAGCTGAAGCTGTACTGAATGCATGAGTAAGTCATGCCAGTTGGCTGATGGTAGAGGCTTTATTTGGCCTGAAAAACAGTGATAATAAGAATTGGGACATTGCAAGCAGCTGCTCCTAATGGGTGGGGATTCCCACAGGAATTCAAGTATTCATATGGCTGAGCGCCCCAGCTGTTGGGGTGACTGCCAGAACAGTAGAGCTTCACTGTAGGCATGAAAGAGATGAAAGCAGGGGGCAAGAAATAAGGCAGTAAGGGGCAATTGAGGCTAGTGGGAAGATTGGCACAACCAAGCCAGTTTTCTGGGACAGGGTAGTTTTGCTCACTGCGTTTGCATGCCTAGAATTTGCAGCACGGGCAGATTGAACCATAGGAGCACTTTGATTGATTGGCTGCAGAGGGAGCACCTGGCTCTCATAGTTGCGTGCAATCAGCATGCACCTCACTTCACATTCCCTTGCTGGAAGTGTGTGTCACGTTTGTAATACCAGGAGGAAAAAACCGACGGAAACCAGCAGAATCTGGCAACCCTGCACGTAGAAAAGAGCAAAGTGTCTCACTGGCCGTACAGAATCCTAGCGGGCCACATGCGGCTGTTAAGCTGCAAGTTGCCCATCACTGAAGGTAAATGCAGTAAGGCTAGAGATTTTAAGTGAAAATAGTTTCCTTCTATTAAAGCATGAAACGCTGAGAGGTGGATGGAATTTGTTCTCTAAACATTTATTTTTCATAAAATTATAACAGCTGGAAATAAGAACTTGTTCCAAGAGTAAAAATACTCCATTCAGGAAAGAAAGGAAGGCTGTAATATATACATAGAATTGACTTTTCACCACGCGTACATCCTTAATAACTTGAAATTACATCAGATTTGCAGGTACAGTAGTTTCAAGCTATTCTATATTTGTAGAAAATGTGGAAACTGGTGTATTATGAACAGGGAACAGCAGGACGCCAAGAGGCTGATTGAAGCCAATAGCCATTCCGGTCATGTATGGTAGCAAGCTGTAACAAACATACCAGTCTCAACCAAGCCAGTATTCCTAATGGCTCCATTTAAAATGGACTAGAGCTCATGGCCAGGACAGCCTGACATTTCAAAATGGGCAAGCTTATAAATTCTGTGCAGTGAACAGCGAATCATTTCATACAACAGCTTAGTGGCTGCTGTCCTACTGCAAAGAATGTCGTTAACTGCTCCAAACTCACCACTTTATAAATCAAAGCAAACTCCTCCTGTGTGTGCAAATATCCACATATAAAAACAAGGCGGGGAAGGAGGGACACCGGTACACGCAGTGATACATAATTATAGCTGTAGAAGCAAGAAGAATTCATGGTCAACATGATGAGATGCTATACAAGAGTGTTTCAGAAGCACACAGTGTGTGGATGGGGAAGTATCAGTTGGCTGGTTTGAGGGGAGCTTTCCGCTGGGATCTCCTTAGACTTGGAACGGGACTGCTTTTTCTCTTGGATGGAGATTCTACCTTCCACTGACGAGGCAGGGGCCCTCTACAGAAAGGAAACAACTGTTTATTTTTAAAGACACTTGTATTACTTACAGCCACTGGTAACTAGGGCCTGGGCTAAACTTACGGCTTATCAGGTGACATCAGACAGAGAACATCTTTTTGTTGATCTTGGGATCCTTTTTTTTCTGCAAGTGACATTTGAAAGTTAAAAATGCCCATTGGATTTTTTTTAAAAGTTAGGAGCAGGAAAATAACTTGCCTTCAGCTGAAGCAGGTGTGTGTGTCAGGCTGATGTAACTGACCCCAGCCCCAAAGGTCAAGTTATCAACGGTCTCTGAAAGAAACATAGGCATCAGCAGTCAGCTTGTAATACGGCCATAGGGTAAGACAGTGCGTTCGTACCCAACTCAAACAAGCACGCATGGTTCTTTCTGGCCCACTGAACCAGGTATCAGCTCATCTAGGTACAATGAAGGCAATGCAATGAGACTGGTCATCCGCCCTGCCCACAGACAATTTTACACCTGCAAACGTTTCCTTCACACTGTGTGCCTGAGAGTAGGAATCGCACCCATGTCCCTAACCAAGGCAAACCCCATGTAGTCAAGTCATAGCCTGCGTTACTATTTCCAGGTTTGCATGTGCTTCAGGAGGAGGAGAGAAGCACATGCTGTCAAGTGAATAAATAAAACTCTACTGATGTTTAGCTGAAAACCAACTTCATCTTTAATATTTAGGGAGGAAAACACTTAGGTTCCAGTTGGTTTGAATAATTGTTAATTGAAAACTAGCAGCATTAGTAGCACCCCTCCATTTACTACTGTTGATCTCTAAGCTGCAGCAGTCTATGGAGGAAGAAGCTGAAGACCTGGTCATTCCAGGCCATTCCAAGACAAGAGTCTACTAGAAGTATAGTGTGCAAGCCTGTGTCTCAGCTTCAAAGTAACACACGTGTTCACAATAATCTGGTTGTCACTACAGGTTGGAGCTCTCTGGTCTGCCACCCCCAGGACCTAACGAAGCAGCCTTGGTCTGCAGTGAAGCCAGTACTAGCATGGGGGCTGGGAGCTGGTGGCAGCCTCTGCCCAGGGCTGGGTGCGGGAGCTTTGCGGGCTGGGGATTGCTCCGACGGGCTGTAGCATCCCCTGGCTTGGCGTCTGCTTTAGTCGGTTAACCGGTTAAACGTTAGGTCAATCTAATGTTTAACTGACTAACAGATTAAGTGGGGTTTCACATCTCTAGATATCACTGGTGTTTGCATTTACATGTGAAATAATCTATTCTGTGCCAAGGCTTCTTATCCATTTTCACTGTCAAGAGCAAGCAGGAGATGAGAAAGACCCGAGGGTGACAGACTGATCTGCTAGCCAGAAGAAAGTCTTACAAGATACAGGGATGAGAGATCGCTCAACATCTGAAGTCGGAAGTGATTTACAAAGAACCGCATCTGCAGGAGTTTTACAACCGATAGACCAAAGGAAAAAACTATTCTATTGATCCTCTTAACAACCAACCAGATCCAGTGCCATCATGCAGACAGCTCAGTACAGATGAGCTGAAGCAGCAGTAACACAATGTACAGTGTGTGTCACTGATGAGAATGCAGGCTGCCAGAAAACAAAGCAGGAATTTAGGCCTGGTCCCACTGGGGATTAACATTCTCCCCATTTTATAGCATATGGCTCTGAAGTGGAGCAGAAGTGCAAGTCCCCGAGAGATAGACATGCAGCAGATGGAGGATTTCTGCTCCGTAAAGCATCCCAGTGGTTATCTTATCTGCAAAAAGCACTGAGCGTTCGGGTCGCGCAGTGGACTGGTTGATGTTGATCACTAGACAGATGGAACTAGCACAAGAAAGTGGAGAATACACAAAGATAAGGCTCAGATAGTCTATTAAATGCACCCAGTTGTCTTGCTCGGCTTCTGCTCACATGTGGAGATCAGACGATTGCATATGTATGCAGCTAGTCTGCTGCCTAAATGGCCATGTGTGACGGCGCATTGGGGGTTCCCCATCTCCTGCACCCCGAAATGGCACAAACAGACTGCACCAGCCGGTGGAATAGAGGAAGTTTATTGCCTCTCCAGGGTACAGCACAGCACAGATGTAATCTGGTCACAGAGCTGGGCTAGGATGCCTCAGGCCCCCTTGAGATGGGGGAGACTGGGCCCCTAAACTCCAGTCCCTGTCCCTAGGCTGTCTCCTCCATGCTCCCAGACAGCCACCAACTCACTAACCCTCTTCCAGCCCTGCCCCCCAGCCAGGGCAGCATTCCACCTTCCTTTGTTCCTCTCCATGGGGGGTGTCTGGTTCAACAAGTTTGACATTACCTTTGCATAGTGAGGCTTTCCCTGCTGGGTCTTGCTCCAGACAGCAGGGGTCACCACAGCCCAGCAAGTACCCCCACTACGTCACACCATGTTTATATGGGAACCCCACTTTTGTGCACCCTAGGTATTTCTACACAACTGCCACCAGCATCCCCAATTCAGCCGCTGGTCAGTTTCAGCAGCGTCTGAATCAGGGACAGCTGGAGTGCTGCCGGGTTGGTCCCACAGCCCCGAGGGGCAGCGCTACGGGACCTACTCGGCAGCGCCCCAGCTGCTCTGCCCCCAGCATCCCCAATTCAGCCGCCGGTCAGTTTCAGCAGCGGCTGAATCGGGGAAGCCAGGGGTAGAGCAGCTCCAATGGTCCGGCTGCCCGGAGCACTTCCGGGTTCCTGACGGTGCCGGACCATCGGAGTTTTACTGTAATATTTCATGCTCCAGGCCATATGAGGGGTTCTGGAGACGTACTGCCCACCCAGCGACTACCCTGATGGTCACCTACAAAAGGCTAACAGGAAGTGGCCTGCCACGTTTCGCACTCTCTCTGCACACGCGTGCCTCCTTCTGATGATCAGAGAGATTAGGCTTATTGCCATAGGCCAGTCGGATACTTCTAAACGCCAAAGAAATTAAGTCAACTGCCTTTTATCATCACAAAAGGGTCTTGCATAAGACACAGGGACTCAATCAGAAATGCCTCCAATAAATGGAAATTTTTCAAGGACACGTTTTGTGAGGCTGTAATTTAGCTGCCACAGACATAATGGGCAGAGACACTTACTAGTGACCTGTGTTTCAGAGTTCTCCCAATTCATTGCTGCTATAGTTTACATTGCTTGTCTCCACAGCTGAGAACAAAACAATTATTGCTTCCCCCACACTCACTTCAGCTCTTATCTAGAGAAGAGTGCTGTCTGGGAGAACACTTCACAGGTTATTAATACCACTTTATCAGATCCAAGCCAATTGTATAAACATCTTTCCGCTATCACAGCTTATCTCTGAAGACGTTGATGGACTAGGTCTCAGCTGAGTCCTGAACTAGACTCTTCATCAAACAGAAGGCAAATGTCTGCCCTAGCAGGTATCTTTTTTAGTGTGGCAGAATCTACAGTGCTGAGCAGAGCAAGATGATCACAGGGAGCTGTGCTGAGCAGTAGCACAGGCACTGTGGCAGATGCAGGTCAGTCTAGGGAGCATGCCACGCAGATGAGCCAGAAATAGTAGGGGAAACCACCCCCCACAGCACACAGTGGCCAAGAAGTTAGGAGAGAAAAAAAAAGCAAGCAAGCATTCCCTCCATTCAGTAGCCAGAAGTACAGGCCTTATCATACACTGTCTCCACACTAGCATGTCATGCTGTGACTCTCAAAGACTCCCTTGTTTGGCACTGTTGCAATACAGATATACAATAATCCGGAGAAAAGTGGCTCTTTACTAACTAATGAAAGGTTGACTACGGCTGCACTACAGTCGAGGCTAAACTGGTGCAAAGAAGGAGTTCTTGGGCAACTTGAAATGTACGGAGCTGGGCTACTTACGGTCAGGAGTACTGATTGCTCGGCCCACCAGGGAAACGTTTGCTCCAGTAGACTGTTGGTTTAGGCTACACAAAGACACTAGAAGTAACAAGAAAATTAAAAAGTTAAGGACAGAAAATTCTCCCCAACACAGTTCTACAACCACGCCTCCTGCTCACAGGTCTAAACCACCAGGCGGCTTCCACACTGAACCTGCTCTGTAGCATGCAAAAGCCTGCTGTTAGCTGCTTACCTTGCTTGCTGTCAGCTGTGCTTGCTGGAGACGGCGAGTGCGGCCTTCCTCCCACACTTCTGCTGCGCTGCTTGTTACTGGCCTCCATGGCTTTCTTGGCAGAGTTCAGGATGGCAAGCGTGCTCAGGGACATCTGTCTATAAGGCAAAGGAAGCCACACTCTCCAAGGGGTTCCTTCTACAAGTCACTCCCAATGCGATACATTTAGGGAAGATCTTGCTCACTTCCAATTCACTATCAAACTCCCAGCAGTCTCTGTAACACACACACACACACACACACACACACACACTAAGACTATGGTGACTAATAGGGTCTACTTACTGGGGTATTCACATTGCCCACCTGAGAAAAGAGAAGATGCCTTGACACACTATTTAATGCCCACCTGCAGAGCACCATTCTAACCAACTGTACAATTTGAAATCCATACCTGGGTCTAAACAGTTGCTGCTTCAAAATGCCAGCTCTGGGCGTAGTAAACCCAAACGGAGCAGGGCAAGCAGGAGACCCAGACAACGAAGGCCGTCTCCCAGCAACAGGTGAATGGGCATTGTTGTTCTGGCCATTAGGAGGCACTGCTGTGTCTGAACTTGGGGATTCCTATGGAAGAGAAGGGGAAATGATCTGCCAGAATTTCATTATTTTATGAATGTAATTCATAGGCCTGTCACAAAGACACCATGTCACGCTATGAATCCAGTGTGTCTGGTTAAGACATGCCCAGGAGCCATATCTATAGCCCAAGATGTTCAAAAAAATCACTTGTCAATCTGGGTGTTCAACCTGACACATCTAATAAAGTGGCCTCAATTTCAAGAGCAGGAGCTGAAAGTCAAGTGCCTTTAAAATGTCTTGTTATGTAGCCAAAAACTGAGGCGCTAAGGATCACTCATTCTGTCTGAAAATCTTGACCTACAACCGCTGAGGATATATGTAATCGAGCCACGGTTGAATTACTTCATTAAAGAGAGTTCAGATCAAATGGTGTAACTTAGGGAGATGGATCCTTGTCACAGGAGCTGCAAGAACCACTGCTGCCAGTTCCTCAAAGCCTACTGAGAAAAAGAACTTGACCAGTTAAGCGAAGGTCTGGCCACAGCCAGGAATTTTAGACTTGCAGCAACAGTCCCCCTAACTTTTCAGGCTGTGCACAGGAAGGTTTTCATGAGTTTCCTGATTTTATGAACACTAGGAATAAGGCAGATGTGAACACACAAGGGTTCAGGGTTCAGATGTACACCCCTGAGGATAGCTTGCAGGATTGTTCTAGTACATGGGAACACTAGAACGTGAAGTTGAAACTGACTGGGTATTTTCAGGGTGGAAGCAGAGTAACACACATGGTGGGGGGGAGGGATAGCTCAGTGGTTTGAGCATTGGCCTGCTAAACCCAGGGTTGTGAGTTCAAGCCTTGTGGAGGCCATTTAGGGATTTGGGGCAAAAACTTGTCAGGGATGGTACTTGGTCCTGCTGTGAAGGCAGGGGACTGGCCTCAATGACCTTTCAAGGTCCCTTCCAGTTCTAGGAGATAGGCAATCTCCATTAATTTAATTTTATTTATGGTAAATAACACATTAGACTGTAAGTTCTGTTTGAATTCATCAATGTCAGAGAGGAAAGAGTTTTTAAAATTGTTATCGATGTCTCTAAAAAAAATAAAGCCCTGCTCGGCAGGAACTATAGCAGTGAGAAAGACACAGAAGAACCAGTCAAAGTACCATACATGGGCTTTGTAATGTGATTTATAGCTGTAAGCTGTATGGCTACTGGCTACAAGTGCAGCATACACCTAGTTCTGGTGGACGCCAGTACCTGGATTGTGTTCAGGACATTGGTGACCTCTATCTGACCTTCTTCCCTCTCTCTCTCCCTGGCCAGCTGCTCTTCATATTTTTTCATGTCATACTCCAGCTCTGCGGCCAGCTGCTTGTCCACTGCAAAGAAGTCTTTGATTTCATTCCGATAATCTTGCATCACTTCCTGGAAGGCGCAACAGTTAATTTACTTTGACTTCCCTATTTCAAAATCTCTTCTTACCAGCACTTAACATGCATGTTCACATCACAGCTCTTGAAGTTCAAATGGAAACGCTAGTTGGGACAGCACAACTGTTTGTTTAAATGACAAAGTAGGTCTAGCAAAGAGATCTGCTGCTGATCATAACTGCTATGAACATTGAAAGTTTCTGCCCACTCCACGGAGAGAAGCCTTTTACTTAGCGTAGTACACAGCCTTCATCTGTAATCCCATCACCACAGAGCAACCGGACAACCTGGCTATCAGAAAGGAACAGTTTACCCGATCAAGCGATACAATGTCATTTCACTGGGTTTCAAAACATCCTTCTATGGCAGCTTCAGGTTGAAGCCCTGCAGTGGGACTGGGATCCTGCAGGTTCCATGGGACCCTTTGCCATAATAGTGGGCACAGGAAAAATGTACTTATGTTGTGGGCAGGATTGGATGTTGGGCAATTTGCTGTAAATCACTTGCCAGTTTGTCATAAATAGAATTTCAGCAATCTGAAGTAAAGGGTTTAATACTTTAATTTTAGTAAGGGATAAAAAGAGATTTGATGTCTATTGTAACAAGAGTGAAAGTGTTTTTACATGGTTTAAGCAAGATTAATTTTATTCTTTTAGTGGTTAAAATTGTGCCTGAATTTCATGTGTGCATGTATACAAAAATATACAAACACTTTTTTTTCTTTAGTACCATGAGAGGAATCTGTCTCTCGTGTGATCGGTCAGATCTAGGGTTTTTGTGGGATATAAATAAAAGGAACAACGTAGATACTGCGAGGCAGGATTAAAATATAGACTTTGGGTTCTACTTCTGGCCACGAGTCCAAATTCTCAATCTGGGAGAAAGACACAAGTCTTCCCTTACCCGCAGATAGTTCATGAGGTCTCTCAGAGCTGGAATCCTATTCTGTTCCAACAAAGACTTCAATGAAGTTATTATTGGGATGATGTTTTCTATGAAGTTCTTCTTCTGAACCTGTAGTTAATAAAACACAAACATTTAATATACAAGAACAAGAGACAAATAACAGCACACCGTGCACACATCCCACAGTGTGTATGAACACTGTGGTTTCACTTTTATGCTTGTCCGCATCTGTTATTCTAATGGAAAGCTGCAGACAGCTGCATCAAAACCTATCATTAACTTCAAATGCTTCATACGTAAGAGTGTCTTAGAGCCAAACTGAGCCATAGAGTAACTCAACTGACTTTAGAAAAGTTCTATCAGTTTACACCACATCTGAATTTGGCTCTTGAACTAGGGAGGAATCGTTTAAAACACATCAGTCACAAAAACTGCAGGTACAGTCTAATTCAAATTGATTGTTCAAGGAAACCTCAAAAAGCCAGCATGCCTTTGTAGGACATTTTCATTTTGCGACATGTGCTGCTTGCACAGATTCACCAGATCATAAGGACTGTATGGACATAAAATGTGGGGAGATGGGTGGCAGTCCCCACTATAGATCAATGCACTTCAGATTCACCCTAGCTGTAGGTTTAGATTTCATTCGGTGCTGTGCCCATTCTTCCCACTCTATGTCAAGTGATACTCACTTGTGAGATGAGTTTCTTTTGCGCTGCTTGCATGACAGCATTGGCCATGGCCATTTCATCCTCATCTGGCTGGATATCTTCATCGGGTTTAGCTCTCATAGCTGATAGTTTGATCTCTTTGCAGCTAAGGATTTCAAATGTATCGGAAAGCAACCCATTGGCTTCCATGTCCAGTGGGAGGATGCCATCCACGAAGCATGCTGTAAAATATTGGGAGAGATTTTTATTCCCAGAATCATGTTAAGCCAGGGCAAAAGGGTCCCTGTGATGCACCCAGAGGCTAAACAGATGCAACTGGCTCATCACTGGATTTGTTTTTACACTGCTCAATCTGTGCCAAAAATGATGACCCTACCTAAGATGTTCAGGCTGATTTTAGAAGTGATGTTGAACCTTTGCTCATCAGTAAAATGCTCAAGCAGGAACCTGTAGATCTGCATTCTTTTTCCTTTATTATCTTTCCCCTTCAGCGAAAAGAGGTTCTTCTCCCTGAGTAAATGAAGACATTTTAACTCCAGCCAACAAACATACATGGCATTATACAAGTAACAAGACTTCAAATCTGGCAAGAAACATTTGAATGCCACCTTAAAGGTCTAAAAACCGGCTGCATAACGTACACACGCAGTCTATCAGAAGTTTCTCGTGGAAGGTGCCAGAAGGAAGGCAGAATAGTGTTCGTTTAATGGGAATTATTCTTAGGGTTTTATTGTTCATTGCCACATACTCTAAATGACCATGAAAACTCTGCTCCAGGCCCACAACCCTTGCTGCATTCCCAGCACCACACTGATATTCACATGCAATTCCTGCTAAATATTCACTGACCGTTCAGTCTGGGGGAACTTGTTGTACTTCTCATGTTTCTCATAGCCATTGAAGTGGAAAATGCACTCGATGAAGTGTTGGGAGAACATGACTGGGTTCCTCTTCAGTAACAAGTGCACCAGGCAGAACTCCCCAAACCTGGATACAGGGTTGAAAAGTTAGAACCACCTCAACAGGACACGTAACGATTTCCCTGCCACATCAGGGCCTTGAGAAAGATGCTGAACTATTTACTTCATGCTCCATTTTCCCCCATCCAGAATTATGCTGAAAAGCTTTCAGCATCTATGATGCAAGCTTACTCAAATTATAAATACAAAGAAGCTCAACACAATTAAGAGGGAGGGAGAGAAATAACTTACATGAACCAAAAACCAGGCATAACATTGCCAATGACTCTTTAAGTGGTCTACGAGCCTAAATCCTATTTTAAAAAGTGACAGACACTTTGGAGACTAAGGCCCAGATTTTCAAGATACTGAGTCACTGCTTCTCCTAGAATCACAACACCTAGCTGATTTTGGCTCATACAACACATTTTCAAAGGGATTTAGGCACTCAGAATAATCACAGCTTTAGCCTGGACAATGGTCAGTTGAGTAGGCAGTACAAGATTTTGTTACAAACTGAAGGCTACTTCATGCCCCTCTGCCCGGTACACAAACTGTTGTGGATCAAGAAAGTTGTTTGAACAAACATTTTAAAATGTTCTGGAAGCCCAGTGACCTTGGATTCTGTTCACTGTTAAGATTCATATTTGACTATTGGTTTGGCCACAGACAGAAGAAAAGAGAGGAAAATGGCTTGCGGTTAGGACACTTGACTAGCAATCAGAACAGCTAGGTTTAAAGCCTGGTTTTGCCAAAAACTTAGAATAGAGCTGGAAGAGACCTCAGAAGGTCATCAAGTCCAGCCCCCTGCCCAAGGCAGGACCAATCCCAACTAAATCAACCCAGCCAGGGCTTTGTCAAACCGAGACTTAAATGCCTCCAGGGACGGAGATTCCACCCCCTCCCTAGGTAACCCATTCCAGTGCTTCACCACCCTTCTAGTGAAATAGGTTTTCCTAATATCCAATCTAGACCTCCCCCACTGTAACCTGAAATCATTGCTCCTTGTTCTGCCATCCGTCACTTCTGTGAACAGCCTCTCTCCATCCTCTTGGGAACCTCCCTTCAGGAAGTTGAAGGCTGCTCTCAAATCCCCCCTCACTCTTCTCTTCTGCAGACTAGTCAAACCCAAATCCCTCAGTCTCTCCTCAGATCATGTGCTCCAGCCCCCTAATTATTTTGGTCACCCTCCGCTGGACCCTCTCCAATATGTCCACATCCTTTCTATAGTGGGGGGCCCAGAACTGGACACAAGATTCCAGATGTGGCCCCACCAGAGCCAAATAAAGGGGAATAATCACTTCTCTGGATCTGCTGGCAATGCTCCTCCTAATGCAACCTAATATGCCATTCGCCTTCTTGACTACAAGAGCACACTTGTAGTCAAGACTCATATCCAGCTTCCCATCTACTGTAATCCCTAGGTCCTTTTCTGCAGAACTGCTATTCAGTCCCCAGCCTGTAACAATGCTTGGGATTCTTCCGTCCCAAGTGCAGGACTCTGCACTTGTCCTTGTTGAACCTCATCAGATTTCTTCTGGCCCAATCCTCTAATGTGTCCAGGTCACTCTGGATCCTATCCCTGCCTTCCAGCGTATCTACCGCTCCCTCTAGCTTAGTGTCATCTGTGAACTTGCTGATCCATCCCCATGTCCAGGTCATTAATAAAGATGTTGAACAAAACCGGTCCAAGAACTGATCCTTGGGGCACTCCGCTAGAAACCGACCGTCAACCTGACATCAAGCCATTGATCATGAAGGATAAACTTAATTTGTTGTCAGTATGACCTCTGCTGTGACCTGGATGTTAAGTCTGGTCTTTGTAAAGAGGTACGTGCTTGAACACAGGTATGCAAAAGGAGGGGATAGGTGAAACTGGTTTGAACCTGTTGTAAGGCCTGCAAAGGGACTGTGAAGGGACAAATAATGATTGGAGGGAATTTGGTGCAAAGGGGCATGACCTGTATATGCATGCAATTGTGAGTGGTCAGTGGAAAAGGGGTAATTACCATGTAAGACAGTACAAAAGACCTTGCCTTTTGTTTGGGCATTTGCAGAAACTTTTTCCTGAGTATCCTGGAGATTTTTGCCCTGGAATGCATTCCTGAATAAAGCTGGTTGCTTAAGAAGGGTGTCTGGAATTGATTTGGTAGGGGTTTTGGGCCCCCATCTGAACCCTCGGATTAAATTCTCCGTCAATCACTATCCTTTGGGCACGACAGTCTTTCCATCCATCCTACAGCCCATTTATCCAATCCATACTTCCTTAACTTGCTGGCAAGAATCTTGTGGGAGACCATATCAAAAGCCTTGCTAAAGTCAACATATATCACATCTACAGACTTTCCCATATCCACCGAGCCAGTTACCTCATCATAGA
The DNA here is from genome assembly GCF_052426305.1 of Pelodiscus sinensis. Lineage (NCBI taxonomy): Eukaryota > Metazoa > Chordata > Testudines > Trionychidae > Pelodiscus > Pelodiscus sinensis. The sequence continues at coordinate 5,674,403 of NC_143076.1, read as the reverse complement.
AGCTAATCAGATTGGTCAGGCACGACTTGCCCTTCATGAATCCACGTTGACTATTCCTGATCACTTTCTCCTCTTCCAAGTGCTTCAAAAATGGATTCCATGATTTTTTTGGGACTAAGGTAAGGCTGACTGGTCTGTAGTTCCCTGGATTGTCCTTCTTCCCCTTTGTTGGGCACTACATTTGCCTTTTTCCAACCATCTGGGATCTCTCCCGATCTCCACGAGTTTTCAAAGATAATGGCCACAGGCTCCGCAATGACATGTGCCAACTCCCTCAGTACCTTCAGATGCATTAAATCCAGGCCCATGGATTTGTGTATGTCTAGCTTTTCTAAATAGTTCCTAACTTGTTCTTTCCCCACCAAGGGCTGTCCACCTCCTTCCCATACTGTGTTCCCTAGTGCATTTGTCTGGGAGCTGACCTTGTTTGTGAAGACAGAGGCAAAGAATGCATTGAGTACTTCAGCTTTTCCCACATCTGTCACTAGGTTATCTCCCTCATTCAGTAAGGGCCCCATACTGTCTCTGATCACCCTCTTATAGCTAACATGCCTATAGAAACCTATCTTGTTACCCTTCACATTCCTTGCCAGCTGCAATTCCAATGGCACTTTCACCTTCCTGATAACTCCCCTGCATTCTCGAGCAATATATTTATACTCCTCCCTAGTCATCTGTCTAAGTTTCCACTTCTTGTAAGCTTCCTTTTTGTGTTTAAGCTCACCGAGGATGTCCTTTCTTGCTGCGCATTGAGATGGTTTCTTCCTGTGCCTTTAATAAGCCTTCTTTAAAATACTGCCAGATCTCCTGGACTCCTTTCTCCTTCATGTACGCATCCCAGGGAATCCCGCTCATCAGTTCTCTGAGGGAGTCAAGTCTGCTCTTCTGAAGTCCAGGGTGTGTATTTTCCTACTCTCCTTTCTTCCTTTGGTCAGGATCCTGAAATCTACCATCTCATGATCACTGCTTCCCAGGTTGTCACCCACTTCTACTTCCCCTACTAGTTCCTCCATTTGAGAGCAGCAGGTCAAGCTGCACATGGCCCGATGTCAGTTCCTTCAGCACCTGTACCAAGAAGTTATCCCCAACATTCTCCAAAAACTTCCTGGATTGTCTGTGTACTGCCGTATTGGTCTCCCAACAGATATCAGGGTGATTCAAGTCTCCCATGAGAACTAGGGCCTGCGATCTTGAAGCTTCTTTCCGTTGTCCAAAGAAAACTTTGTCTACCTCATCCACCTGATCCGACGGTCTATAGCAGACACCAACTACAACATCACCCCTGTTGCTTCCACCTCTAAATTTAACCCATAGACCATATCGTTAGTTCCTACATGGAGAAGCAGGAAGGGGTAGCGATCTTAAGGTTTAATCACTTTCAGAAGACTCTCAGTCACATCCTGAATGAGAGCTCCCGGTAAGCAGCACACTTCTCGAGATTAGAGGTCTGAACGGCAGATGGATGACTCAGTCCCTTTTAGGAGGGAGTCCCTGACCACCACCACCTGTCTTCTTTTGGGAGTGGTGGTCGTGAAACCCCCATCCCTAGGACTATGCATCCCATGCCTTCCGGTAGATAGTGTTCCCTTCTGATTTCTTCCCTGAGAGGTCCCTGCCAAAGTATTCTCCACCATAGCGCCTGTGGAGAGAGCCTGAAAGCAGTTACTTACCTCTACAGGAATGGGGGATACCTGAGTTGGCCGCCTTCTACTTCTAGAGGATACATGCTGCCAGTTTTCTTCCTTGTCCTATACTCCCCTGACTGGCTCTTCAGACTGCTGTGGCTGCAGGATTAAATGCTGCCTTCTATCGAGGAAGTCTTCATCCTCTCTGATACAACGTAAGGTCGATACTTGGGCCTCCAGTCCTCTAATTTTTTCTTCCAAAATGGTGACCAGCTTGTACTTAGTGCAGATGAAATCCCTTCTTTCTTCTGGGAGGAAGATAAACATGGCACATGCTGTGCAGGTAATAACAGCAGAACTATCAGATCCATACCTGCCTGCCTTCCTTCTGAGAGATTCCTTCACAATGCCTTCTTGAAAGGAAGGAGTGTAGTGAAAAGATGTTAAAGAATGGCAAGGGTCTCTCACCCCCTTCCCAACTCCCTCTCCAAGCTCCCTGTTAACAGTCCCTGGTCACTGACTCACTCTTTTATAAAGCCCTGGACTGCCCGATCGCCCCTCCTCCTGATTAAGGCTCAACCAATGAACAGAGGCTTCTAGATTTCAAACCCTGATTAGAAGCTTATAGCTTCCACCTGCCAGTCACAGCACACACACTGGGGGGTGGACGGAGGGGGGGGGGGGCAGGGAGGCAGAGAAGGGGGAAGGGAAGAAGAAAAAAAAACCACCACCAGCCAAACACAAGCTCAGCACACAGCAAGAAAACCCCAAACACAAACACACACTACAGACAGACCACTTCTCTCAAGGCTCCTATATTAGCTTCCTCCTTTATCTGGAGGACTCTCTCTCCAAACTCCCTGTTAACGGCCCCTGTCCCACTTCCTGTGGGAATCTGGCAAATCACGCAGTCTCTCTGTGCTTTGGTTTCCCCATCTGTAACATGCAAGGAATAGCTTCTCCTATTTCACAAGGAGATTGTGAAGAGCAATACAAGTTGTGTTTGTGCCATGCTCAGTGATGAGCACTAGCAGAAGCTGAAAGTACAATCTCATTTCACAGCTTCCACACTAAGGGCAGCTGCTGCTAGGGACAAGACGCAAAACTGCAACAGGACTGCAAGAAGATGCTGAAAAAGATGCTCAGATAACGGTATGCTGGCAGAACAGTGTGAGGATACAGGACCAGGAAAGCATACGTATGAAACTGGAGGATCTCAGCTACAGTGAGGTACGGAGACACAGCTGCATATGAAAGCTTGCAAAATGCTCACTTGTATTAGATCTGACTCCTACCAATGCTGTTGTCTGCGCACAAGCCAAACTGAGGGGCAAAACAGTTCATTTCCTGACAGTTTGCAACAAGCTATCCCATTTCCTGGAAACAGTCTTTAAATGATAAACGCAATTAACTTTGTGGGTCTCCTTTTTGGTTTTACACTACAGTATAGGTTTAGGCAGTATTTTCAGGAGCAACTGAATGGGTTGTGTATGGAAAAGTCATAAGCAACATTTAATTGATTTTACTTCCTAACAAGAAATACAAAGGATGATGCTCATCAGGAAACACTTGTGTACTGGGAAAATATTCAGGGTATTTCCTGGACTCATTTACCACCAATGATCTGACCACTGGTCAGCAGCTGAGGGAGGCCTGGCCTCAAGACACAAGGGATGCCAACAAGAGAATGCTGCACATTTGCACAGAGCTTAAGTGTTTGGGAGGGGCGGGGGAGAAAGGGGAATGGTTTGGGGGAAAAAACCCTCTGGCCTGGACAAGTTTTTGGTGCAAGGAGCTCTTAGGCATCACTAGCTATTCTAGCATTTTACAGTAGTTTAAAGTTTTGCTCTTTGCTATCTACGTTCACCGGGGAAAGTTCAAAGTCATTTACTCATAGGCTATGTCTAGACTGCAAGCCTCTTTCGAAAGAGGCTCTTTCGAAAGATACTTTCGAAAGAGACTCTTTCGAAAGAGAGCGTCTAGACTGCACGTTGAACTTTCGAAAAAGCGGCTTGCTTTTTCGAAAAAAGCATCCAGTGAGTCTGGATGCTCTCTTTCGAAGAAGCCCTATTTACATTCAAGAACGCCTTCTTTCGAAAGAGGAACTTTCGAAAGAAGGCGTTCTTCCTCGTAAATTGAGGTTTACCGCCATCGAAAGAAAAGCCGCGTTCTTTCGATTTAATTTTGAAAGAACGCGGCTGCAGTCTAGACGCAGGTGAGGTTTTTTCGAAAAAAGGCTACTTTTTTCGAAAAAACCCCTGAGTCTGGACACAGCCATAAGCTCCAGGTTTTAGGTATCACCTGTGTTCTTTGAGTTCTACAGAAAGGACGATAGTATTTGCACTGCACCAATTCAGGGGTCAGAATTATAGGTTACTTAAGTGAGAAAACATTGCACGAAGTTAAGCTCAGAGAGGAAATAAGGGAGGGACAGAAATCAAGCTTAAAAGCATCTAGTTGGAAAAAGATTTTCAAACAGTTTATCAGAATTGGGATGGAAAATCCAAACAACATTTTTTTAGACACTTGCTGTGTGTTTAAAGGGGGATCTGCAAATGATATTTTATAAGGGCTATGGGAGCACTTTTGCTTTATCTATGATAGATCAATAAGGCGTGTCTTTTTGGAAAGGGGAAAATGGAAGGGGTTTCTTCTTGCTTTTTTACATAAGAATTTTGAAGGTCTTCTCTGCCTTCTAAAACTGTTGCCTAAAGAGCTACCAAAATGCCAGCTCTGGAAGAACAGATATCAATATGCAATTTAAAAAATGTTACCTCGCCTACCTTGTCTCTAGCATTGGAAGAATTAGAGTGAAACCTGAGGTATTTAAGGTGAGGGATTTTTATCAACAGCACTTTAATGCCACGTTAACATTTTAGGCATTTGTGACACATTCAGATAGCCACTGTGCATATACAAATGAGTGAAAACTAACAAACATGCTTCCCGACATCCAGGAGATAATGCCTACAAAACCACAGAAGACCAGACTTGCTGTTTCTATGTTAGGAAGCATGCAAAAACTTCTCCCTTAGCAAGTCTTAAGGACTTCCTGAAGTTCATCCCCACTTGAGCAGGCTACCCAAACTAATAAAGTCTACATGCAATTGTTACGAATCTGACTCAAGGCAAGAATTTTAAAACTAAATTGAAGGCCAACTCATTCAGTCAGCAGCTCAGCAGGCAGTGCCTAGCAATTTGCAGTTTATGTAGACAGTGAGAATGCTTACCGGCCACATGCAGGTGCAAGTCAAACACTTTATGGCGAGGTAAGACAAAAGCTTAAACCTTTGCTATGAATCATGGTGCTCAGGGAGTCTGCTGGAGATCAGGCCATTAACCCTGTTTGAACATAGGTTTGTGGGGTCAAGTTTACTATTTCACGTGTGAATTGCTGTGTTGGGCAACAACCTATGTTGTGTCAGTGCCAAGTGAAACCTTTTCATTCTAGTACTTTAACTTGGCCATTGGAAAAGAAAATGTTAATGCCTTTAAAAGGAGCAACTATCAGGTGAGTGGCATTATTTTCCCTACCATAAGGCTGTGTCTACATTGGCATCCCTTTCCGGAATAGGGATGCTAATGAGACACTTCAGAATTGCAAATCCGCGGGGGATTTAAATATCCCCCGCGGCATTTGCATTTACATGGCTGCCGCTTTTTTCCGGCGCGGGGTTTTTGCTGGAGAAAAGCACTAGTATAGACGCGATTTTCCGGAAAATAAGCCCTTCCTACTTTCAAGTAGGAATAAGGGATCTTCCGGAAAAGGGCTTATTTTCCGGAAAATCGCGTCTACACTGGCGCTTTTCTCTGGCAAAAACCCCACGCCGGAAAAAAGCGGCAGTCATGTAAATGCAAATGCCGCGGGGGATATTTAAATCCCCAGCGGATTTGCAATTCCGAAGTGTCTCATTAGCATCCCTTTTCTGGAAAGGGATGCCAATGTAGACACAGCCTGAAGGTATACATTTGCATTGATAAGAAAACCAGTAACTGTGCTGATTCAAGTGGTGTTTTGTTACAAGGATGCAAACTGAATTCATTCTACTGTGAATAAAACAGCAGAGAAGCAGTTAATATAGAAGAGCAATAATTACCTTCTGAAGAAGAGCCTAAGACTGGACTGCATCTAAGACCATCTCTCTCTCCTCTCCCCACTATCCAAAGGTCACCAGAATAAGCTTCTGACAAATTAGTTTCTAATTGGCAAGAGTGCAAATTAAAGCTTGTATGCATTCACTTCCCAGAACTCAAAGGGAGAAGGAAACAAAACAAAAATCCTATTTCAGATATCAGGCTAATTCAACGTGATCCCTGGTGTCTCTCAGTAGGTTTTCAACCAGTCTCGTGTGATGTTTAAAAGCAAAATCAACAACATGCAAAAACACATTATAGTATTGATCTGTAACTGAGTCTTCTGTGTAAAGTGGGGAGGACAGTTTTTGCAAGGCCAAGAGCTGTATTTCAATTCCAGCCTGGAATAAAGGCTTTTTCTCTGTGTGCACCTGCTGAATATAAATGCCCAGAAATAGACTTGCAACAGAAACGAATATTGTTCCATAGCTAAAGCTTTCTGAATATGACACTGCAATGCCACCACCTACTGGAAAGAGCCAGGACTGACCATTGTAGAAGTGCTGGTGTACAGCCCCAGACTGATGGCTGTGGAGACTGTAATCCTCCATCTATTTGGAGTAGGCAGGAATACGTGCAGCAGCTGGGCAAGCTTCCTCTGCACACATTATCTACCTATCGATTCCCTAGAGGAGAAACTTACACAGGTATTTGTCCGTGTCCCAGGCACTGAACTTCCTACTGAGAATGACAAGGGTACCTGCCAGTACCAAATACGGTGGAGCTCATTATTAATACCTATCCATTAAAAACTAGATCAGAACCACCGACTTACTGCACTCAGGCCAAAATGGGTATCAGACAGCAAAGACCTACGCTCATTATTTGAACTACATTTGAGTAGCATCAACAGATCTAAGCCCACAGAATCCAAGCAATTCAGATATCAGGCTAATTTGGCATGATCCCTGCTGTCTCTCAGTAGGTCTTTCAGTTTACACTCATAATCTTTAATAAATTGAACTCCTGAACTCCTGGAGAGAGGGAATATTAAAATATCATTTGGTTCCCTAAAGATCCCTTCTGGCCTTCGCTTTGGATTCAGGTTTCGCTGCTCTTCCTCTAGGGACACCATGTTTTTAATCCTGGCCTTTCTGGCCTGCAAACTCTCCTCCTCTCAAGTTCAGGGGTTGCACAGCCCTCTTTTTTGGGGCCTAAGTGCTGGCTGAATTCTCCCTCTCAGCAACTCCTCCTGATTAGGCCTGAGTAACCCACCCCAAGTGGGCCTTATAACTGCCAATATCTGTCAATACTGGCTTGGGAAAGAGGGAAGTCTTGCCCTCCATAAGGTAAACTTAGGGCCTTACATGAACAATTATCTGGAATGGCTCTACATCTTGTCTCTCCTAGACATGAACTGCTTCCCTAGACCCTCTTCCTCACTCTCAGGGAATACTTGCATTATTTTCCTGGCCTGCATCTGCTTTCCCTGGACAAATGGAATGAGTAACTGGCCCCTCAGGACACATCCTCTGGTCTAGAGGCCAAATAACCCAGTTACATGCAAGAGCAAACAGATTGTAACCCTCACCGTTCTGCCTATGCTCTTGCATTCTTCACCCTCCTGCCACTCTTGTACTCTCAGATAAGGTTAGGCTCAGAGTGAAGTTTCCTATTCCTCCATTCCTACTTCTAAAATTTTATTAAGGCATAGTAGATAGAAAGGAGGCAGGGATAAGAGAACATTGAAAGCTCACATGGAGATTTCTCCCTTACATTCAGAATTAAAAGCTGGGATTTGAGATTCCGTTTGCTTTGCTCTCTTGATATTTTACAGAAATGGTATCCTACCTGGCAATATCTGTGTTGGGATCCACCAGAGAACTAACAAACCTGAAGAACAGGGACTCCTTCCACTTCACAAACTCCTCCTACAGGAAAAAAAAGTAGACAATGAAATGTCAGTATGAACTAGGAATGACCCTACTTGTTTCCTCAGATTGCCTCCAGATACATCCTCGGAGTCATGACAGGAGGAACATAAAATAAAGCTCAAGATCCCTTAATTCTGAAAATATTACATTTATTTAAATGCCATGGCAGCAAGTGTCCCGATTTACCATCAAATGTTAGCAGAATAAGGGAAGCAAGAGATAATCTGAACTCTACCGTGGAGGTGCCGAGAAGGCATTCCTCTACACTGTTCTCATAAATTATAACACATTGGTAGTCTGCCTGCATAGGATACATTATTAAATAGGGGATGGAATATCTTCTGTCTTTCACAAATGATGTCGACCCTACAACTAACTTATAGACAACAAAAGGATAGTGCCACGCTTCTGCTTGATAGACACTTACCTGTTCCACCCATCTACTGGGGGTAAAATTACAGATTCATGAAAATAAGAAGAAACAACAAAGCAGACAAACCTTGAACCAAAATCCCTTAGGGTATGTCTACACTTGCACCCTAGTTCGAACTAGGGATGCAAATGTAGGCGATCGAAATTGCTAATGAAGTGGGGATTTAAATATCCCGCGCTTCATTAGCATGATCTTGCCGCTGCGTTACTCAAAAAGTGAGGAGTAACATTAGTTTGAACCAAGGGGGTTGGTTCGAACTAACACATCCTGGCGCACACTTTCACTTTCGAAACAGCTGTTGAGCAGAGTAATGCACCGGCAAGATCATGCTAATGAAGTGCGGGATATTTAAATCCCCACTTCATTAGCAATTTTGATCACCTACATTTGCATCCCTAGTTAGAACTAGGGTACAAGTGTAGACATACCCTTAGTTAGCCCACTGAACTACTAGCTGGAAATTTACTTATTCATTTTAGTTAAACTATGGCAGCAACAATTTACTGTTAAGTGCAGCTTACAGTTTGGGTAGATTGCAAAGGTATTTTAGAGTTGGTCTGAAAGTAGCATATCTATTATGCAGGTTGCTAGGATTCTATGATGGAGGCGGTTGCAATATACTACTGAGAACTAGCCTAAGCACTCTGTTCACCTGCAGGAGGTTGGTAAGTAGGATCAGGGTCTGCTTGCGAATGAAGGGGTTCGAGTCCTTTAGGCATATGGAAATGTTGGGAATGTATCTGTCCACCATGGTGGTGTAGCGGACACAGAGGTCACACATAACTATGACAACGTTATTGCGAATGGCCACATCTTCAGATACCTCCAGCTCCCGAGCAAGGGCTGCGACACATTTCTTTGCTAGATCCTCATGCTGCAGACATAGCTTACCTGTCAGAGAGAGAGAGAGAGAGGAGAGAATCTGAGCAGCGCATGTTGCAGTTCCTAACCTCCTCAGGGCTATCCTTCCACCTCCTCTTCGTTCCATAGAAGCCCAAACACATGGATAAAGAAATAAGGCCACGAACAAACAAAAGCAGAAAACAGCAAGAGCAAGAAGTAAAGGAGGGAATAAAAGCAAGAAAGCTGTAGTGGAGGCTCTACGGAAACCCAAAACCCACCCCAAGGGAAAGGCAATCAAGGAGAAGGATTGTCCTATCCCTCTTCTAAGAAATCAAGAGACCTATATCATGAGTCTAGTAACCCTGTTTCCTCTTTCCCAAAGGACCACATAAGGAGCTAAGAGTGTAGCCTAATGTCCTATGCATAACAAGAGCCATCCCAGTAACATTCCTAGAAGCCTTCACACTAATGTCTTGTACATACAAGAGTTTTTAAGCTCATGAACAACAAAGGTTTGAGCTTCCTGATGTACATAAGTGAGGAAGCAATAGTATTCCCACATTAGAGAAGTGGGATGTTTACAACCACACAGGAAGTCTAAAGCAGAACTGGGAACAGAACCTAATTCTAACATCCTTCCTCAAATAGTAGAAGCATACTCTACCCTGCCTTTAACACAAAGGCTCTGGCTCCTCATTCATATTTTTTAACATATATGGGCTATCATCAGATAGGCATTTCTAGCACAGTTTGCCCTGGAAAGCACTGAATTCCCTCCATCCTTCTGGTGAGCCTCTTGTGCATCCTGTAGTTCTATAGTCACATCCCACCAAGTTCACAAGAACACAGGTTGGTGCAAGTCTGCAGGGTCCTTCAGGTGCCAGTAATTGTGCTATTCACTAGTTAGATATGATAAATCCATATAAAACTAGTTCTTTAATAGACTGGGTACATCTGGTCACCCACTCCAACGTGTTTATTGGTGTATGCATATTCTTACTGCAGGGAATTCCCAAAGCTTGGCACTACAGCACTATGAACACTGAATTCAATTCATGTTTGTGTCTAAGCTCACGTCCAAGAGCTGTACGGAGCAGTTGTAATCACAGAAGAGAGAAAAGGGCAGGAATCAGTTGCACACAGCAGCACCCATTCCCACTGAAGGACAGCTCTTACCCAGTGTAATGAATGCATGGGCTCTGACCACTGAGGGCATAGCAGATCCTCTGATTTGGGACAGTGGCTGAGAAACTGGGAGTTCCTCCCCATCTGGAGGACTACACACTGAGAAACAACAGACCAAGAATTAAAATACCCTCAAAATCAGAGTTGCATTTATTTCATAAATGCAAATTTAGAGTAAGGAGAGAGCCTCACATTGATCTACATTGACAGGACAAGCCAGGATGGACTGAACCAGAAGAAAGATGCGCTTCTCCACTTTGGCTGGACATAGCTGTGCAGTCTCACCCAGGGTGAAGAGATGTCTCACCTAAAGAGAAAAACAATAGCGCAATCAAGAGAACAGGAGGGCTGACAACAAGCTTGCATACATGTTATTCTACTCTGCCAGTGTTTCAACCAGCTTCCAAAAACAGGTTAAAATTCCCCCTGCCCTTTGGAAAGGAAAGCATCATCTGAGATGTGGGCCTGTAGGAGGCTCAGTTAGATCTAATTCATTACTATCTCACTGCAGAGTCAATTTCCTTTACATCTGTCTACATAGTGACATTTATTACTGAGAAGTTGGAAACAGGCAATTCAATTCCAACTTTTACAAAAAATCACAAATGCAAACAATGATCTGATGCATTTGTTAGATCATTGTAACTTCCTCAGAACTTTGGAAATCAAGTCTATTCTATAGCTTTCTGGCACATCTCTCAAAATTTCCATTAGGACAGGTAACAAAAGTCACTAACACACAAGGATCTATAGACACGCACCTCTCAGAAATACCACAGGGATATAATCATTATAGGGAAAACACAACTAATGCTGCTCTCTCCTCTTCAGAAACCTCACGATTTGATAAAGTAAGAGCATCAAGGGAACAGAGGAGCTATGCTACTGCAGCCTGCAATGGACACAATTAATGACTAGACTGCTTTAAGAATGGACTGTATGGACAAATGAGTATGTGAAAATGAGAATTTCTTACAATTTTAATCCATGGGGAGCTGCTTTGGGTATCTGCTGACTATAGTTTTGACAGAGCTTTTACTACTTCTAACAACGCCACTCCTGCCAAACCTTCACATCTCTGGGAGAATAAAGTGAATTCTCTTCTGGATTGTGCAACATCAGGATACTCAATCATATTACAATTGCAGGGGTTACCCATTCAATCCCACTTTGCTTTCAAATTGGGAACTCTGTTACATTGGTGCATCCCAAGTAAAAGTCATCAAGCTGCACAGATCTAGCTGAGGGTATAATTTTAAGATAATGAGGTTGCACAGGTCTAAATGAGGGCAACATTTGCTCTACAGAATACTTTATTGTGTGGCAATTCATGAAACAGAAGGAACCTTTTTTGACTTTCAATCCATGAACTTCAGTTTGCTGACAAATTCCCATAAAACAAGCACATAGGGCAGAGCCACTGAGATTAAAGAAAAGGTCACTGCTCTGATCACATTTGGAGTGTTGTCTTCATTACCGTAAGGGCTCAGAAAGGGGTTTTATTTATTTGGGTTATTTAAGGGGAAAGGCTAAGATGCTGCAGAAATTAACGGCTTGAGCTACCCCATTCACCAAGGAAAGCTTTCAATTTGCAATCAACTTTCCAAGCCCTACTTCTTACTGTGTCCAATTTGTGGTGACTGACCCAGGCCTGCTGCTCTCTAGGACTCACAGGAGAATAGAGTTTCTCATCACATGACCTGAATAATTTTAAAGGCACCCATGTGATTCTAATTCATGTATATTTCCAAAAATAAATAAATATCAGAAAAGCAAACTAAAGGCCCAGCCTCCTCCAAAAAAAAAACAAACAAAAAACAAAACAAAAAAACACACCAACCACCCCAAAACAAAACCAAGCCTTCTATTAATAAACAAGGCAGAGTATTCCAGAGAACACAGCTTAGCCACACAATCATGGAATCATCATTTTGATCAATCAGTGCAGAAAGGATATCAAGCTTACCAACAGGTCTTCTTGCAGCTGCTCTGCTCCATCTTCTTTGAGGACTATACTGGAGATATAGCGCTCACAGACAGTTACCAGATCTCCACATACCTGGTTCAGCAATTCCTGTTTCAAGATGAAGGCAAATCAGTGCAGTTCTTGTTAAATAAAACATCCTCCATGCAATGTCCTGAACTGGTAAACAAAAACCTTCTAGAATCCAAAATAATCACACTCCCTTAGCCCCTTACACTAAGCAGTCCAGTCTTTATTTAGCAATCTAGCTGCAGTAATCAGCTGCAAACAAGATCTGGGTAACAACTACAAAAGAATTTCTGAACTAAACACCTATTTTCCTCTTTAAGTTTTAACTTTAAATGCAGGGGTATCCAAGCAGAAAGGAACAATTGTCTTTATTTGGCATTGCTTTATGAACCTTGCCCAATGATATAGATAGAACCTCCCTCTTCAGCACAAGAATTTACTAAATAGCACCTAGGAATCACTATGCTTTGCTGAGAGCAGCTAGTGTGATTACTGCATCTTCTCAAGCTATTTACTTATCTACCCATGGTAGATGTCTAAGACACCATTATGAAGTAGATGTGATTCATGTTAACAATAGAATTTAAACTACATGTAGGAAGAATCCAATATTGAGGAAAACTTGTGCCAATTAAGCCTCTTTTTTTCAACCAACACTGCTTAGGGTAAGCTATAGAGCTTAAAAAGCGGCGAGGAGTCCTGTGGCACCTTATAGACTAACTGAAGCGTAGGAGCATAAGCTTTCGAAGGCAAAGACCCACTTCGTCAGATGCATGTAGTGGAAATTTCCAGAGGCAGGTATAACTATGCCTAGGTATAACTAGGATCAGGCTGGAGATGACGAGGTGGATCCAATCAAGGAGGATGAGGCCCACTTCTAGCAGCTGATCTGGAGGTGTGAATTCCAAGAGAGCAGAAGCTGCTTCTGTAGTTAGCAAGCCATTCACAGTCTTTGTTTAATCCAGAGTTGATTGTGTCAAACTTGAAGATGAACTGTAGCTCAGCAGTTTCTCTTTGTAGTCTGGTCCTGAAGTTTTTTTGCTGCAGGATGGCTACCTTTAGATCTGCAATTGTGTGTCCAGGAAGATTGAAGTGTTCCCCTACAGGTTTTTGTATGTTGCCATTCCTGAAGCTCTGTCCCTGGGTTTGCTTGTAGGCCCCATACCCACATCGCTCTCACTAGCCAGGAATCATGGCAAATGGGAGCAGAGTGTGTGGGAGTAGTGGGGAAGTGGTGCCTATAAGCACAGGGCCACGTGGAGCAACCTGAACTCTCCAGTAAAATGCAGGACAATGTAGCACTTTAAAGACTAACAAGATGGTTTATTAGATGATGAGCTTTCGTGGGCCAGACCCACTTCCTCAGATCAAATAATGGAAGAAAACAGTCACAACCATATATACCAAAGGATACAATTTAAAAAAAATGAACACACGAGTGCCAGGCAGGCAATCCCATTCCCTGCCCCCTCCCACCCTGCCCATTCCCCGGCTACAGAGGAAGCAGAATTTTCCATCAATAAGTTAAAATCTCCCTTGCTTACTCCATTCTGCAGACCTCACTACAAAAGAAAGACCTTTACACAAACCTGCGTTTGCCTTCCTAGTTTGTCTTGTATCAAGTAATTCCATTAGCAGTCTGAGAAACACTATCACCTAACTTTCACTTGAGTATACAGCAGGTTAGCAGTGACAACTTTCTCTGTGGTAGCATACATGTAATGCACTTCTAGCCTCAATATAAGCTAATGGAAAAGCATGCAGAACAAAACACCCTGTTTCAAAACAGGCACTATTGTAGTTCCTTAAGAAAGTGATTGCAAGTCCAGAACATCCTTTTGAAAACAACAGCTCTCTCAAAACCCACCCTTTTCACTAGGTGTATGCCACTATTGCTGTGATATGCCAATAGAGAGGCTTAAACAGAAGAGAGGTGCAATTTCCTGGAGACAGAAATCTCTTCCTTTTGTGCGCTCAAGAAGCCAGCATTTTCAGGAGAGAGCAGTTTTCCTCTCCGAGACAAGAGATGCGTCAAACACACTGTTTTAAAAGCGTATTTGAAGTCTTACCTGTGCCGCCTCCGGGGCATCTGTGTATGCATGGCAGAGCTTCTGCAGAGCTTCAACAGCTGGGCTAATCACCTCAAGGGGACACTTCAGCTCCTTCAGCCAGCACTGGATATCATCTGAAAAGAAGGTCAACCACCTGAGGCTCATGCTGACTGTTAACGGAGACACAAAAATACACAGTGGAGCTGAAAGGCAATGCTGAATACTGACCCACATCAAGGCACTCACCAATCAACCTGCCCTGGGTGTTTCTGGGAAGATGCTTTGCAACGTGTCCAATTACGCACAGCATGTGACCTGCAGAGTCAGTGCTGGGAATTTGCTGCCTGGAAGACCATCAAGGGGACAAATAGAAACATGACTCCAAGAAGAACAACTGGTTAGAGTCAGAAAGTGCTTTCGTTTGGAGTATGCATGCTGAAGACAGAACGGCCAGGCTGAATGGGAACAGGGATAGAGCTCCAAGGCAACTTTAAGGTAGCAGATGATCAAGCTCTTGCTCAAAGCTCTGGGCCACTGCTTGCCTCCTACATGAAGCACCATTAATTTAAATGAAGCACTTTGATCTAAGCAGTCACTGAACAGCGCTCTACCTGTGAAGAGTCAGAAAGAGGAGCGAGTTCTTTCAGCCCACCCTCTACTGCCCACTAGTGACTAAGGCAGAGGCAACGCACCTGCTGACATTGTCCCAGGATTCGATGATCTTGGAGTAATCCAGCTTGGGGGACGAACCTGCTACCTTGGCGAGCAGCATCCAGGCTGATGCAGCATGCTCTGTTCCCACGTGTGACATTACATTATTTATGAAAGTAGAAGAGAACTTCTCCTTCTGGGACCATATGTAAAAGGCTTTGTTTAAGTAACGGCTAGAAGAAGACAGAAAAGAGACTAGAGCTAAGCACAACATTAACAAACAGCTTGTATGGGGGGCTATGTTGAGGGCCAGCAATTTTAGCCAGTTCACACTTCACTCAGCAGTCAACACAACGAAGCTGGTGATATTGCCAGCTGGTGGCTATTTATTCAAATAAAGCTCCCACTTCTCACTGTTCTGACCAAAAATCAGGATTTTCATTCTACATCAGGGATGTTAAATATTGGTTAATTGAACAGTAGATTAACCTCACAAATTCTTATCAGTTACTTGACTATTCTGTAGTCCCCGGGATTGAGGCCAGCAGCCAGTGCCGCCAGCCCCACTCCACGCTATTGCCTCTGTATCAGAGGCAGCAGCATAGGATGCCAGGCGGGACTTGGTCCACGAGGGCAACCAGTTTCAACACCACCTCCCCTCACAGACCGGCTGCCTGTCGCCCTGCACCACTGTCTCTGAAACAGAGGCAGCAGCACAGGGTGGCAACAGCCCCTGTCCAGGGGCAGCTTGAGCTCCTGGACCCGGCGTGAGTTGGAACTGAGCCAGGCTGCCTGCCCACTCAGCTCCTACTACACTTTATATGCAGAGCTGCAGCAGAGGTAGGTCCTTGACCCAGCGCAAGCTGGGACTGAGCTGGGCTGGGCTGCTGGACAGCCTGCTAAAAAAAATGTACTAGCCGCAGTGGGGAGGGAGAAGGAATGCACGTAGTCTAGAACATTAACCTATGAACTTTTGCTTATTAGTTAATCGACTGCACTATTACATCCTAGTCTACATTTAGCCCTCAAATATTTACATCTTCTCTTCCATAGTCCAATTCCCAATTCAGGTGCGCACAAAGACATGGATGTAACACTATACATTTCACATCACCGCCAAATTGCGTCCGATGTCTGGTATGCTTATTGCGAAGAAAATTTAATTATTTTTTTTGGTGGTTCTCTAGCTAATATTCATAAGCCAAGAGGAAAATAAATGTATTAAATCCTGGGAGTTTCGGGATTTGGTTTTACCCATCTCAAAGGAGAGCCCTCCCAGACCTTCTTTTGTCTGGGACCAGTCAGGTCCCGAGGGTGCTGGGCCAACCTGTTATAAAATAGATTTGCAAGCCAAAAAGGCAGCACGACCAACAGATCAGTTTTCTATTTAAAAACTATTACATGTTGTTGACTAATAAACATAAGGCTGCTTTTCATCAGTGGTGTGTCCCTGTCATTTTGTGTGACACCTCATCTCTTTCGCTACTTCCCACAGTTTTCCCCAGAAGGCACAAAGCTGCTATTAGTCATAAGACAAGTCACATATTTTACACCAGAATGAAGGGGGAAAAAACCCCCATGTATGCTGATCTCTCCAAATATATATGATTATTAAAGTTAATTGTGTGATGAGAAAAATAGTCCAACTTCCTAGCAATACACCAGTAACACACCACATGTGTCATTCTCCTATTCAAAGACCAGGGTTCAGGGAATAGGCATCAGTGACAAAATTAAAACATCCAATACGCAGGAGAACTGTGTTCACCAACTGCCAACATGGAAATAATTGGCTGTTGATTTGCAGGCCTGCTATATCTTTCCCATGAAACTAGTAGAGCAACACAAGAAGCTCAGAATATAACAATACCTACATTAGCACTGACAGTATCACTTAATAGTAACATCTTTCACCTGGGGATCTCAAAGTGCTTCATCAAAAATTAATTATGCCTCGCAACATCCCTGTGCAGTAGATATTGCATACATTTTCACTGTAAGCAGACAGAGATGCACAAAGGTTGCAATCATACAGCGAGTGGCAGAGATGGAAACAGAACCCTGAACTTGTCTCCTAGTTCTCCTACCCTAACCAACAAACAAGCTACAATTGTTCCGCAGAGCAATCAATCATCTCCTGGCATAGGGTTAGTGGGACACATTTCAAGCATTTTTCTACAAGTACAGGCATTGTAATAGCAGTACATGACTAAAGAAATACAAGTCGGGGTAGCTAACATGCGGGTCCAATAAGAATTCAAATTCCCATTTGCCGTACAACTGACCTACCTCAACTCCTGGTTTTCTGCAGTGACAAGGGCCAGGAGATCCCAGGCTAGTGTCTGGTTTCGGTCTTCATGCCTGAACTTACTATAATGTTTAATGTGCTGCAACAAAAGCTGATCAAGGCAGTCCAAGGCCTTTTCCTGAACTGAATTTTCACTGTCTATCACAACAGGAATCACACCTGTTAACCAGGCCTTCTGTATCATAACATTAGTGTGTTGAGTCTAAAGAGAAGAAAATTCCTTATTAAAAATACTTAGTAATTCAGATTTTGTAGGCAGAATTGAGGAGAATTTATATATGCTGACAGACTCAAGAAATGTTACTTTCCAATGTACTGATGAAGCACGTGAGAACAGTGAAACCTCAGATCTCTGTACCATGGATTTGCTGAGTATTATAGTCATGATCAACATAGCACAGTGTTTCTCAAAGTGGTTCGCAAGACCACTCTGAGAAACTTGCTAACTGGCCGCTCCGGTGAACTTATTTACCGGCTACGGAGCCTTGCGGCTCCCCTTGGCTCCGGTTCACCATTTGCAGCCAGGGGGAGTTGCAGGAAGCAGCATGGGCTGGGCTGCAGCTTCCTGAAGCTCCCCTTGGCTGCAAATGGCGAACCAGAGCCAAGGGGAGCCGCGAGGCTCCGTAGCCAGTAAATAAGTTCACCAGAGCGGCCAGTTAGCAGGTTTCTCAGAGTGGTTTTACGAACCACTTTGAGCAACACTGACATAGTAGTTGCTCCTATTGACCTGAGGTTTTGTAACATTTATTTACTAAAACCAAAATCAGTCTGAGCAAGGTTCCAGTAAAGCACTACAGCAGGTAATTAAAACTAGCAGTAGTGAGCTATGCCTAATATAAAACTTATGCTCTGATCTTATTTGCCTAACTTTTTGTAAAATAAAGCAGGAAAAATGCTTCAATGACAATTTGCATATTGTAATTTCAATATAACGATTCAGATTTTTCTTTCTTTTACCCGACAAGGTGAACAAACATACCAATTTGCTACATGAGAGCTATATCAGAGCTAGAAAGAGATGTGTATAACAATAGGCAATGTCTAATATTATTTACAACTATGTATAAGATACAATCTCATGTCAAAGGCAATAAAGTTAAATCAAGCTAAAGAAACTCAATGGAGAAATAAGGGGCTAATCTGTTACGTGGCCTCTCCCCTCCCCCCCGATAGAACGCACAATATTTATCAAGACTGGTAGAGCATAATTTTTTCTCCTCACCAGAAGGAGCTCTGTAATGGACTGTATTGCCTGTTTCCGGACAGAGACAGCTGGGTCCCGGCAGCGATCTTGAAGAGTGGACAAGTCTTCCGGGGTACATGGAATCACATTGTGTTTCAAGATACTCATGAAAACCTAAAATAAAAAATTATGACAACACTAAAAGGAGTTCAATGGGTGCACACTTGGCTACCAATGAAAAATCTAATCCACTTCCTATTGATTTCAATGGGAGAAGAACTGGTCCCAAGATGTACAGATAAAACTGGGGGACATAAAAACAGTAAGCGAACAAGCTTTGTAACAGCATGTAAATAAAGTCAGCTTTTCCCCTGTAGTCACAGTTTCTCTTTCTATTTGCGTGGGTCATCGTTCCGTAACAAGAGAAAGGAAAACATTCTAAAATCCAAATACAATATATTTGTAAGTCTCTTTCAAAACCAAATGCCTGTTGTTCTAAGATTTATTTTTTTTTTTTTAACTAAAGTAGTACATGCCAAAAACTGAGGCTGGGCAAAACCCGGTTCCTTTGTAAATGAGTTCATGAATTCTCAATGCACTATCCAACTAACATGCCTCAATTTATATACAGAAATTGCTTAAATTAATAGCCTACTGACATTTGAAAAGAAGCCCTATTTTTAAATGATGAAATAAGTGAACATCAATGAAAGTACTGGTAGAATTTTTGCCTGCATAATTCACTTATCAGGAACAAAGAGAGAAAGCATTTTGCAAGACCTGCCTGTATCCTGCATGAACAGCAAAACAAGGCCATGAACCTTCAATAAGCTCCATATCTGCAGATCACTGCATGAACTCATTGCAGGATGGTAGCCTACATATTTATATTAATAGCACACTCAGTGCTCAGTAGAACACATACCTGGAGCGCAGACTTCCTGACATTTGTCTTCTCATCTCCTGCTCTGAGTCTCAACATATCCATGATCTCCTTCCCTGTCCATGGAAAGAAAGACATGAGCTGCAACACAGGTAGAGACTGAAGTATCACCAGAAGACACTGATAGGGCAAATAGCACACTATGACAGGAAAGGGAATGAACAGAACAGGCAATTTCAAGCAATCTGTCCCCTGTCACATTCAGTCGCAGTTGTTAGCAGCTGGAACTTTAGGGATACTCTAAACATAGTATTGCATCCCTGACCATCTTGGCTAACAGCCACTGATAAACCTAACCTCCTTGAACTTATCCAATACTTTTTAAAATCAGGTTACATTTATCCATGATGACTCCAAGATCTCTTCCTTCTGTGTTAACGGCTAATTTACAAACTATCATTGTGTATGTTATAGTTGGGATTTTTTCCAACATCCATTACTTTGAATTTATCAACATCCACTTTCATCTGTCATTTTGTTGCCTACTCAGCCAGTTTTGTGAGATCCTTCACAGTCCGCATTTTACTTAACTATCCTGTGTAATTTTGCATTGTCTGCAAACTTTGCCATCTCACTATTTACCACTTTCTCCAGATTATTTATGAATCCTTTGAAATCCTGGTGAGGAACCTTGTCAAAGGTTTTTTGAAAATTCAAGTATACTCTATTGCAGAGATGGGGAACCTGCGGCCTGAAACTTGCCTTGATCTGGCCCACAAGGCTTGGGGGTTCCCCACCCTGCAGCACAGTGAACCAACTCTGGTGCTCTAGCCACAGCTCATCCTGCTGGGGGGTGGGGAGGGAAGAAGAGGGGAGTCCTGAGCTTTGTGGGCTGGATCAAGACAAGCCACGGGCTACAGCAGGCCCGTGGATTCTGCCTGGCAGCGGGGGATGAAGCAGCTCTGTGGACAAGAGCACAGTGAAGCTCTGTCCCTGGGTTTGCTTGTAGGCCCCATACCCACATCGCTCTCACTAGCCAGGAATCATGGCAAATGGGAGCAGAGTGTGTGGGAGTAGTGGGGAAGTGGTGCCTATAAGCACAGGGCCACGTGGAGCAACCTGAACTCTCCAGGAGCTGTGCCAGGCAGGCGATCCCATCCCCTGCCCCCTCCCACCCTGTCCCCTCTCCCCAGCACATTCCTGCACCCTACCTCCTACACAGACCCCTCCAACCCCCACCCTGCACCCCCATCCCAAGCAACTTTACTAACTGGTATATGTAACTAGGCTCTTACAGTGTCTGTTATCACCCCTGACACACAGAACAATCAACATTCCAGCACTAAAGTTTTTCTGGTGAATTGGTTTTAAAGCTGCTTTCACCTTCCAGGGCTCCTATATTGGAATTTCTTACCAAGTATACTTTACAAAGTCTCAGTGTAAAACAATTCCCCAATATGGACACAGCGTTTCCATAATTTACTGACCAGAACACAGAAGCAGCGCTCCAAGCTAGACATGAAAGTCTGATCCCGAAATCGCTAAAGTCAAGGTAAATCATTCTACTAACTTTAGTGGATTTTGGATTGGGCCCCAAATGGTTTTATAAACTGGCAGCTATTCTCTCCACTCAACTCCAGCTGTTACATGGCTTTATAATGTCAGATCCTTTTACTGGAACAGAGATAGGCTGCCTCAATTAGTAGCAACAAATTTTAGGGAAGGCCAGTCTAGGACAAACTCAACTATTGCAGGGGGAAACTGGCTAAGCTAATCATGCTCTTACCAACTGATACTGACTGAGCATTTCAGCACTGTGGACAGGGACAGTACCAAGTAGGCTGAGAAGGACTAGAAAGGGAACGAACATGATGTAGTAGATGTAGTACACATCATGCACCATAGGCTCTGTAACATGCCTTAGCCACATTGTACTCTTGGAGGAATTTTGTGCTAATAAATTAAAACTTTATCATGAAAATTTAGAAATTCTGTCTGTGATATTGTATCATTCTGCAAAATTCTGAATATTTTAATTGGTCAAAACAACACAATATAAACATGTTGATTTTGATTATTTCAGTCGATGGATGGATGGGGAAAACAGGAAGAAAGCCTCAAATTCCCTTTACTAATAGTAACATGATATGTGCTGAGCTGTCAAGTTGCATGCCAATTTTGTCATGTAGACGAGTTAGCACTAGCAGCTAGCCATGTTGCACCAAGGCATTTAACTTTATATCTTGCTTTTAGCAGTAGCCAATATCTAATGCTACAAAGAAGTGAATTCCACTCTCACACAACACACGGCCATAGGGTCAGACCAAAGGTCCATCTTGCCTTGTCTCCTGTCTTCTCATAGTGGCCAATGCCAGATGCCCCAAAGGGAGAGAATGGAACAGGGAATCATCAAGCAATCCCCCTCCCATCACCCATTCCCAGTCTGACAGAGGCTAGGGACACCATTGCTACCCATCCTGGCTAAAAGCCATTGATAGACCTAATCTCCATGAATGTATCTAGTTGTTTCTTAAACCCTGGTCTTCACAACCTCTTCTGGCAAGGAGTTCCACAGGATGACCATGTGCTACATGAAGAAAAACTTCCTTTTGTTTCTTTTAAACCTGCTACCTGTTCATTTCATTTGGGCCATCTGAAGAAATGGGCTATGCCCACGAAAGCTCGTGATACCACCTACATGTTTCGTTAGTCTATAAAGTGCTACCAGACCATTTATTGTTTTTTCTGTATGGGTACGTCTACACTAGCCCCCTAGTTCGAACTAGGGAGGCTAATGAGGGCGACCAAAATTGCTAATGAAGCGCTGGATTTAAATATCCCGCGCTTGATTAGCATAATCCCGTCCGGTCGCCATTTTTGGAAACTGACTAGCCCGAAGTAACTGCCTGCGTCTACACGCGGCAGAGAAGCGGGATTCTGAGAACTGCTTGTGTCTACACGCGGCAGAGAAGCAGGATTCCGAGAGAAACCCCTTAGTTCAAATTAACTGTTATTCCTTGTGGAATGAGGTTTAACAGTCAATTCAAATGACGGGGTTTCTCTTGGAATCCTGCTTCTCTGCCGCGCGTAGACACGGGCAGTTACTTCGGGTTAGCCAGTTTCCAAAAATGGCGACCGGCCGGGATTATGCTAATCAAGCGTGGGATATTTAAATCCCATGCTTCATTAGCAATTTCGGGTTGCTCTCGTTAGCCTCCCTAGTTCGAACTAGGGGGCTAGTGTAGATGTATCCTAACAGACTAATTCGGTTACCCCCTGAAGTTCCTAGTTCTCATGTTATGGGAATAAGTAAATAACTTTTCCTTGTTCACTTTTTCCACACCAGTCATGATTTTATAGACCTGTATCATAGCCCCCTAGTCTCCTCTTTTCTAAGCTGAAAAGTCCCAGTCTTTTTAATCTCTCTTCATACTAGACCCGTTCCAAACCCCTAATTATTTTTGTTGCCCTTTTCTGAATCTTTTCCAATGCCAATATATCTTTTTTGAGATGAGGCGACCACATCTATATGCAGTATTTAAGACATGCGTGTACATTAGTTTGATATAGAGGCAATAAGATGTTTTCTGTCTTATTCTCTATCCCCTTTTTAATGATTCCTAACATTGTTTGCTTTTTTGACTGCAGCTGCACACTGAGTGGATGTTTTCAGAGAACTATCCACAATAACTCCAAGATCTCTCTTGAGTAGTGTGACAAGGCTCCAAAGAAACCCCAGTGGGTCCAGCGCTTCCTGGTGGATTTGCTTGCCTCAGAGGCTCACAGCAGCCCACAGTTTTAGGCACCACACTCGGGGCTTTAGCTGTTGGAGTTCTTTTTATCACTGGCTAGCATATGGTAAAACAGAGAATAAACTCCAGTCCTTTCCTCTGCGTGGAAATCGGGAGGTGGGTGTTGGGGGGGGGGGGGGGGAGAATCGGGGGCCCACCCTCTACTTTGGGTTTCAGGCCAGGGCCACATGAAAGTAGCTGCTTGTGTGAATCCCCGACACCTGCGATAATACAGCTCCAAGACCCCTGGGCTACTTCCCCACACGTTCCCCAGCACCTTCCTTCTCCCCAGTTCGTCCTCCTAGTTGTGATCTCCTTCCCTCTTACTCCCAGTAGCGCTCTCCTCCTTCCTCGCAGCTGCAAACACCCTACACTGCAGGCAAGCTTCTTTTATAGCCAGTCTGAACTGGTTTTCTTAATTACCCCCCGGTGTTCTAATTGGGCTAGGCTGGACAATTAGCCCCAGCTGTTCCACTGCCCCAGCTTGCCTCTGCTGGTTCTAAACCAGCCCCTTCCTGTTACTCTGAGGGCAGGGATTTCCTTAGTCTGAAACTTATAGATCTCTCCTCCACTACTTTTGTTCTTAACCCTGTCACAGTAGTTGTAGCTAAATTAGTCCCCATCATATCGCATGTATAGTTGGGATTATTTTCTCCAATGTGAATTACTTTACATTTACCAACATTACTTTTCATTTGCCATTTTGTTGCCCAATCGCTTAGTTTGGTGAGATCTTTTTGAAGCTCTTCACAGTCTGCTTTGGTCTTATTTTGAGCAGGTTAGTATCATCTGCAAATTTTGCCATTTCACTGTTACCCTTTCTCCAATTTTAAAAAATATGTTGAATAGGACTGATCCCAGTACAGACCATTGGGGGACACCACTAGTTTCTTCTCTCTATTCTGAAAACATATCATTTATTCCTACCCGTTGTTTTCTGTCTTTTAATCAGTTATCAATGCATGAGTGGACCTTCCCTCTTATCTCATGACAACTTACTTATTTAAGAGCCTTTGGCAAGGGACTTTGCCAATTATGTTCATTTACGTGTCTGACAATTTTATTTTTTTACTATAGTTTCAACTGATTTGCCTGGAACTGACAGACTTATTGGTCTGTAATTGCTGGGATCACCTCTAGAACCTTTTTTAAATATTGGCATCACATGAGCTATCTTCCAGTCATTAGGAACTGAAGCAGATTTAAAGCATAGGTTACAAACCACAGTTAATAGTTCTGCTGTTTCACATCTGTGTTCTTTTTGAACTCTTGGGTGAATGCCAACTGGTTCTGGTGACTTGTTACTGTTAAGTTTATCAATTTGTTCCAAACTCTCCTCTAATGATACTTCACTCTGAGACAATTCCTCAGGTTTGTCGCCTAAAAAGAAAGGTTTGGGAATCTCCCTAACATCCTCAGCCATGAAGATCAAAGTGAAGAATTCCTTTAGTTTCTCCGCAATTACTTTATCCTCTTTGAGTGCTCCTTTGGCATCTTGATCGTCCAGGGTCCCCCCGGGTTGTTTAGCAGGCTTCCTGCTTTTGATATCCTTAGCAAAATGTTTATTACTTTTTGATTTTTTGGCTAGCTCTTCTTCAAACTCCTTTTTGACTTTTTGTATTACATTTTTACACTTATCTGTTGCACCTAGATAGAGGTGCAATATTTATCTGGGGAAAACCTTTGTTCCTTGTGCATTGAAGCAAGAGATATGATTAACATTATAAGCAATGGAGCTACTAGTGTTATAATCCAATTTATTCCTTCCAAAAGAAATGATAATTAATCTGCTTTTTGACAAGTGCTTCTGCCATATCAGTATAAATGAATATCAATATGTCAAGATTAAATACACTTTCCAGGGTGGTCCTTCCAGACTTACATGGAAATGGAATTTCATTAAGACTGAAAATTCCTCCCCTCCCGATATCACATGTAAGTGGAACCTACAATCTCCACAGAAAGATCTATTTATATAGCAATCTAGAAGCTAAGTACACGTAAGGGGATCTGATTGCCACTAGATACTTGCAAAACCTAGTATCAGCTAAAAAAACAAGTATGATTTTGACATACCATCAAACACTGTAGTATCACCATCTCTGGTCAATTCAATGGTCTTGAAAGTTGGAAGAGTCTTCAGTGGATGGTTGGAGGGAACTAAGAGAAAAAAAATCAGTACAGAAAAGGTTGAGAATACAAAAAGAATATATTCTCTATATTCTCTGCACAGTGGAGCAGATCACTAAATGGAGAATTTTTTGTACTCTCCTCTTCCCCCCCAGATATTTCATATATCAGATAGCTTCTCTGTAGAGAACATAAGAAATGTGGAGGAAAAGAGGAAGAAAAAAAAAAAAGAGAATACTTTACCTTCTGTGTGAGTTATCAAACTCTCAGGGTAGTTGTTGGTGTCTAGAAGTGTATGACCAGAAGCTACAGAAAGAAGAAAAAGAATCAAACGAGATAATTCCATTCAGGATTCTTCTTTCCAAAAATAACCAAGCAGGTAGTCTAAAAAAAGAAGACTACAGATGCAGTACTGGAGCATGCCATCTGGCTTTTTATCTCACCATGGGAAATTTAGCATTCTCAACACAAGAAAGTCAAACTTTCCAGACACTAAAGGTTTCTGAAGATATAACAACTGAATGTCAGGAATGAGGAATTTATTTTTTTAAATGAGTCATTTAGCAATTTGTAAATGTCTTTCAAAGTCATCTGTTTAAAACAGTCATATGGTCAATAAATCCTAAATACTAGTTTTAATGAGTAACAAGACACTTTTGTCAAAATACCTAAAGGGACCTATACACATTAGGGATGTTAAATTTCTATTAACCATCTACTCAATTAGTCAATGGTGGGAAGGGGGCGCACTATTCCTGCTGCATCTCTGCCTTTTAAATGTAGGAAGAGCCACCCACGGTTCTTCCTACATTTAAAAGGCAGAGGTACAGCAGGGAACCCGGGGCAAGCAGGGACTCAAGCAGTTCCCACTTGCTCCAGGTCCTGACTGCTGTGCCTCTGCCTTTGAAATGTAGCAAGAGCCCCATAGGGCTCTTACTACATTTAAAAGACAGAAGCGCAGCAGTTGGGACCCAGCGCAAGTGGGGACTGCTCGAGTCCCCTCTCGCACAGTTTCCCATGCTGCCCTTCTGCCCCCTCACTGAGACAGTGCTGGAGGAAACTGACTTAAGCTGGTCCCACCCAGCACCAGCTCCTGCTCCCCCCACCACCTTGCTGCCTCTGATACAGTCACTGATACAATCGACTAGTCACTTACATCCCTAATGCACAGATTTCCAATTCCTTGACAATCAGATCTTTGATCTCCTAATAATTATCTCCCTCCCCCCAAATCAAGAGATATTTAGCAGCACTGAATTCAGCTGCCATACATACTGCCTTGTAGTAACTCCTGTATGCTATCCAATGTAGTGGCAGCTTTCATTTCCAAACAGTAAGCAAAACTGGATAGTGCTTTGCTGCGGACTGTAGGTGCCTTGTCTGAGCAGCGGCCAAAGACCATATCCTGCACCAGAAACTTGTGCTTTAGAAGCTTCTGATGCTCCCCAGTCAGAGAGCTGTCCGGTTTCCTCTCTGGTAGGTCCAACAGAGCTAAGGCTACATCAAGGGCAAACACTCTGTAAGAAATCTAGGAAGAGAAGTACACAAGATTGTCCATTATGTACGTACAGGTAGTACCCGACTTATGAACAGGTTACATTCCGAACACCTGGTCATAACTCGATTTGTTTGTAAGTTGGAATACAGGCTTTTAAATGCGGCCGCGCTGTTAGTAAGCGCGGATCGCGCGTTTGTAACTTGGCGACCGTCTATATTGGGCTTAATGGGAGGTTGGTCGTAAGTACGAACGGTCAGAAGTCGACGTGTTCATAACTTGGGGACCGGCTGTATTAAGAAAATAGCAATAAGAAAAAAATACTCTTCACTACTTATACAGTGTTTTACATGCTCAAAACACAGCTATGTCCAAAAGCCTGGTATATTAAAAAGCAAAGCCACTTACCTTGGTATTATGCGAGTATCTATAAAGCCAAGCTATAAAGTGAGCATACTCTGTACAAGGGAGCTTATTCAGCAATTTCATCAGGGCTTCTGCAGCATAGGTACGATAGTCAGATTTATCTGGGACCTAAAATACAAGGACAAGGAATTTGCCAAGACCAAAAGTCTGGTTGTTTATAATGATAGCTAAAAAGCATTTCAATCTTCAGAATAAATATCAGGTTATTCAAGAAGGTAATATAGCCTAGCAGGACTGGCTACCAGTAATTTCAGCATTCTAAACTTGTCTTTATAAATGAGTCAACATACGGTCCTTGGCATGTCACAAATGCTAAAAAGCAAAGATTCCCCCTTTTTAAAATGGGGTAATATTAGCTGCCAAAGACAACTGTGAAAGCTAGAAAAACTTGATTTCAAGGATGATCCACGGACACCCTAGCTGGTCACAGGCTTCTTGTTATCCTTGTTTCCAGCTTCTGAAGTCACATCAACAGTAACTACACATGTCAAATGTTTCTTTAATTTTACTTGGCCACATAAGTAATTCCTTTGTCGCAGGATTTTTAAAATTATTGTTAAAAATGTCAATAGAAGGTACAAGCAACCGTGAACAGTGGAGTGTCCACAAGAATCTCTGCTAAGATGCATATTACACTTTGTTGTGACAGCGTGGCTCTTTAGATGTGTGTTTTCATACTGTCAATCTCAGACACTCTCAAACAGCCAATAGAAAACCTATGGTGATAATTTTCACTATTTAAAAATCTTTAAGAAAATGGTTTCTCCGTGTTTATTCATAAGCATCATATTCTATCAAAGAATAGTGCTGCTCCCTTTAGATCTGAGATATAAAAGGCAGGGATATAAGTGTGTCTGGTTAAATGATTAATTGGCAAGCAGATGTTTATTGGTTCATGCTAAGAGCTACATGCAATCTCCTCCCCTCCCCCCGTTTTCTCCCTCCCCTCCACACACACACTGCAGCTATATGTGTAAATGTTTTAGGGGGGTGGCTGGCTCAGTCTCAGCTCATGCCGGGTCCCGGCAGCATCCCCTGCTGCGGCTCTGCATTAAAAGTATCTAAGGAGCCAGCAGATGGGCAGACTGGCTTGGGTCCCAGCTCAGAATCATTAGGTATTTTCAGTGCAGAGCCACTTATTGGATAACCGTGTAACCAACAAAGTATTTGGCTACACAGTTACCAGATTACATGCAATTTATCATCCCTAATAAAAAAGACCTAAGATACCTTGGCACAGATATGCTGAAGTAAGATTCGGAGCACCGGAAAGATGACTTCCTTTAGTTCATCTACTATAAAGCTGCACAAAACAGAAACAAGCAAATTGTAACAGGCTGCTTTTGTGATAGGGAGCAAAATCTTAGCACAAGGCCATCTCCTATATTCAGAGAGGCAGCTGTACACAGAGCTTCCTTATTCCACCCCTCACTGTTAAACTTGGTTCAATGGTCTCTGTATAAACAGCACTTTTAAAATATTCTTGTTTCTAAGTGCAAGAAGAGGAAATCAGAAACAGGAGCTGCTCTTAAAAGCAACACATCGGTAGTGGTATACTAAAACCAAACTCCATGTAAAAACTAAACCTTACCCTCTTGGGAATGCAGCACAACATAACACTACCTGGGTTGGCTCCATACCTGGGCTGGTTCTATTAAGTCCACCAGCACTCAAGTGCTCAGAGCCCTCACTAGTTAATTGCAATTAAACAATCTTAAATAAAGCCAAAAACTTGAACAGCACTTTGCAAACCAGAATTAAATGTGTCCCATCTGTTCCAAACATCTGTATTCAATAGCAGACAAGACAAGGGACAGTAGTACAGGTAGGGGATGCCAAATAAAGGTGCAGAGCCTATATAAGAAAGATTCCAGAAAGGAATAGGTTTTAAGAATAGGGTTGGAAGAAATAATAGGCCCTAGGAAGATACTGCTCCAAGCATAGAGAATAGCACAAAGGAAAACAAAAAGCTAAAATGCAAAAAGATGAATAGAAAATTAAAGGATAAATTCCTAATTAATAATGTCTCCTTCACCGCACTCTGTTATGAACTAAAATCCCCAGAATTTGATGAAAGTCTAAAACAGGAGATCTTTGCCCTCCCATCCCATTTTTCAACCTTTCCCCAAAAGGCAAAATCTATGTTAGCTCTCATGACAGAAACTGAAATCGATCCTCATCCATGCAAAACAGTAGCAGAGTAAACCATAGCTATTCTAATTCTTTATTAACTAGCAATCAGGAGGGAGATAATGCCAAAGGGAAGACAATAACTTTGTATGTCACCTGATGAATTGTATTCCATGATTCCTAGCACTAATAGCTTGTGATGTAATAGAATGGGCTGTATGCCTGGATCCTTCCTCTCCTTGCAGCATGAGGATGACATTGAGAAGACGACAGAAGATACGGCGCAGAGTCTGGAAGAGACAGCCAGAATCAGCAAATCTTCAGCAACAAGAACTAGAAGAATGACTTGGTTAATAAAAGCTTCAGAGGGGTAGACAAGTTAGTCTGTAATAGGAAAAACTTAAAAAACAACAAATAGCCTTGTAGCACCTTAAAGACTAACAAAACATGTTACTGTAGTTAATAAAGTCATCTAAAGCCAGGCAGGTTCACACTGTACAATTTTCCCTAACAAAATCCAAAACAGAATATTTTAAAAGGGAGGCTACAGACAGATAGCACTTTTCTTGTATTGCGGATAAACTTACCTTAACTGATGTCATACAAGTCTGAAAAGACCTAAAAAGTTACTTTGTAGCAAGGCAATTGAGTTAACAAGGTGCATAATTTTGAGTGTAACACAATATAGAAGTTAACTGACTGAAATTCAAATGCCTGTGTTATACAGTCAGATAGATTTCTAGCCTTCAACTCTAAATCAGTTGCAACAGAAATCCACTGAATTTGAGGAAATTCATAACTTTCTCACAGAAAGCACCTTAAATTAAATGCCTTCGCATGGATGGTGCAGAAAGTACATTTTTGGTGTTCCATGCTTGCCATACTTTAGTTGTCACACTGTCTCTATTATTCATATATTTTGGCTGAGGGGCCTTGGAAAGGAGAGGTAGAAAACAGGATCCAAATTCTGAACAAATGAGCGTTAGTGGCTTCTTGGTATTATATTGCAATCCCGAAAAACACGGATACTTTCTAAGTTCAAATGAGGGGGGCTTGATTTAACAAACAAGGCCAAACTGCAGACTTGCAAAATAATTAGATGTCCCTATGAGAAAGAATTTTCTGCCAGTTTGCATTAATCCTGCTTCCCACAGTGAGTAATATTCCCACAATTCCCACTTTTGAATATCACTAAAAACCACAACACAGAATATAACAGAATTAGGGCACCACCTAGCAGGTAGCGAAAGAATTGTCAGTTAAAGTCAGAAACTGTTTAGATTCTCTGCTCTAAGATACTGAAGAGATGCAATTTTACATAACTATCCTGATTTTGATACACAATTGCCAAAATGTTTTCATTAAACTAAGGTGTATAAATACACAACAGTCATCATAGAAGTTGCAGAAAAGAGGCATGAGGAAAAAGAAGTACCTAGGCCTATCCCCAAATGGGAAACTTAAGTATATCATTAAAGTGATCTACTAAAGGGGGAAATAATTGTTCCCTTTTGATGTATAAGGTCCTGAAAGACTACGATTTTTACCTTATCTTCTGCACCATGAAGAGGGGAGCACAGCAAGAACAGCCCATGATAGGCCAACTCTGGGACATATTTTGCTTGGTTAATGTTCCTAAACAAAAGAACATGCTGAAGTGGTTTCACTTACTGCTGGATATTTATTTACTTTATTAAAGTGACCAAACATACTATGTATTAACTGGAAAGCCATATTTTAAATTCACTGATTATAGTTTCTATGTAAATCTAGGAAGACCACACATTCCAAATTTATCTAGAGAAAAATCAGTTTTCATTGTAACATCCAAAGAATATTTCTATCTAATATATTCACTGCTTTCTCTCTCCAAAACAATGTATAAATATTAAAAAGTAACAGCTCACATTGTTCCTGAAAACTCAAATTCACGCACTGCAGGTTCAAAGCTTGTTAACTCAACAAAGATCTACAAGGTAAAAAAACAAAGAGGGGAGGTTATGTGAGCGGTAGTGGTGATGGTGGTAATGGGAAGGGGCGAGGATGTGCCTACATACCCGAGTCTCAATAGTTTTAGTTACCTGCATGCAATTCAGCACACAAAGAGGTTTCTCTTTCAGAGAGAACTTGGGCAGAAGTCTTAAGAAGTTTTTCAGGAGGAGAAAGATGGCTTCACGAATTTGAAGCAAGTCACGTGCTGAAAAATAAATCTCTTCTTCTTGATCTTCCTCCTCTTCAAAGATCTCATCCATCTAGATTGGTAGAAGGCAGAACATCATTTATCATAGCTAAAATTGCCTTTTTTCCTTAGAAATCAGAAACTCTTGTTTGTACTATGCAGAAATTCTGATTAGCTTATGTACTTGGTTAATAGTTAAGTAGGACTGGAATTTGTATCCAACATATCAAACATGTTCTTGCAAAAGATTTAATGGAATTTAGTATTACTAGAGACAGGATGTGACATACAGGGAAATGTCACGGTTTATTTCCTTCTGAGAGTTTACCAACTCCTCCCCCTCTCACATATACACCACCCCTGCAGAACAAGGGTTGGGTGTCTGAATACTGATATTGATCTACACAAAGCCAAATACCTAAATTCCTAGCTCTACCTACTCTTTTCCACTGTCTGGGTATGTCTACACTATAAAGTTAATTCGAACTAACAGCCATTAGTTCGAATTAACTTTGATAGGTGCTACACATACAAACCGCTAGTTCGAACTTAATTCGAACTAGCAGAGCGCTTAATTCAAACTAGGTAAAACTTATTCTACAAGGACTAATGCCTAGTTCAAATTAAATAGTTCGAATTAAGGGCTGTGTAGCCACTTAATTCGAACTAGTGGGAAGCTAGCTCTTCCCAGGTTGCCCAGGTGGCCACTCTGGGCCAAACCAGGGAAACTCTTCTGCCCCCCTCCCGGCCCCGGAGCCCTTAAAGGGGTACGGTCTGGCTATGGTGCTCGTGCCAGTTGCAAGCCTGCCAGCACCCAGCCAGCAGACCCTGCACCTGGCACAGCACGAACCAGCCACTCACTGCCACCCAGCCCTCTGCCTCTTCCCAGGACCAGGCTGGGGGCTCCCAGGAGCCTGCCCGGGGCCACAAGAGGCGGGCACCCGCCTGGTCTAGTGTGGAGATCATGGACCTCATCCAGGTTTGGAGGGAGGCCTCCAATGTCCACGACCTCTGCACCAGGCACAGGAAAGTGGCCATCTAGGGCAGGATAGCTGCCAGCCTGGCCACCAAAGGCCACATGCAAACCCAGGAGCAGGTTTGCATGAAAATCAAGTTGGTCCAGTGAGACCCCCGACACTGAGCTTAGAACATAAGAACGGCCGTACTGGGTCAGACCAAAGGTCCATCTAGCCCAGTAGCCTGTCTGCCAACACCAACAGCAGCCAACACCACGTACCCCGGAGGGGATGGACCGAAGACAATGACCAAGCGATTTGTCTCGTGCCATCCATCTCCAGCCTCTGACAAACAGGCCAGGGACACCGTTCCTAGCCCCTGGCTAATAGCACTCCATGGACCCAACCTCCATGAATTTATCTAACTTCTCTTTAAACTCTGTTACAGTTCTAGCCTTCACAGCCTCATGTGGCAAGGAGTTCCACAGGTTGACTATGTGCTGTGTGAAGAAGAACTTTCGCTTATTAGTTTTAAACCTGCTGTCCATTCATTTCATTTGGTGTCTAGTCCTTCTATTATGGGAACTAATGAGGAACTTATTGTTATGCACCCTCTCCACACCACTCATGCTTTTATAGACCTCTATCTTATCCCCCCTCAGTCTCCTCTTTTCTAAGCTGAAAAGTCCCAGTCTCTTTAGCCTCTCTTCATATGGGACCTGTTCCAAACCCCTAATCATTTTAGTTGCCCTTTTCTGAACCCTTTCCAAGGCCAAAATATCTTTTTTGAGGTGAGGAGACCACATCTGTACACAGTACTGAAGATATGGCGTACCATAGTTTTATACTTCCCCTGGCTTCCCCCTTCCAGCTCCCTCATCCCAGGTTTCCCCCTCCCCTCTCCCACCTCCTTCGCCCAGTCTCCCGAGAGGTTAATCTCCCCCCACCACAGTTTTGTTAAATAAAGAGAGTTTCTATTTTTGAACACACGTGTCCTTTATTTTTTACATCAGGAAGGGGAGCTAGGGAGGGGTAACTGGAAGGAGGTGACGGAGGAATGGGGCACGAGCCCCCGATGGGGAGGACTGGGGTGGCTCTGTGGGCTCCTCGGGGGGAAGCTCTCCTGCAGGGCCTCCTGGATCCTGACAGCCCCCGAATGACCCCCCCCCCGGATAGCAGCCTGTGGCAAGTGCAGCCAGGCTGATGGCCGAGTGCTGTGATGTGCCGAGTGTGGGCACTCAGGGCACTCCAAGACAGGATTGCTTTGCTGTCCCTCATCGAGGTAGACAAGTAAGCGGGGAACCCTGACAACTGTCTGTCCGGGGTGGGGGTCAGATCCCTTTAAGCACAGCCCTCGGCTAGCCTGAGGCAGCAGCTCCACACTCTAAGTCCTGGTTCCGGCCAGCCTTAACTTCGGTTCAGGGTCCACTCAATGTAGACATGCTAGTTTGAATCAGCAAAATGCTAATTCGAATTAGTTTTTAGGTCTAGATGCACTAATTCGAATTAGCTTAGTTCCAATTAACTAATTCGAACTAAGTTAGTTCGAATTAGGGCTGTAGTGTAGACGTACCCTCTCTCACCACAACTCTGCCCTCATATTCCTTCATATTTTTTATGTCCAGGAGTCAACTAAGCACAACAAAAGTTTTAGAAAAGCTAGAACTTTTCAAGAGGTACACTCATATGCACTTCATAGGAAACCGCAAGTATTTAGCCCTTAGTCTTCCATCATTAGATTAATACAGAAATCTGAATACCCTTCGTCCTTCAGTCCTACTAACATACAGGTCTTCTAAATATACAAGACAGCTTCAGGTTGCACTTATGATTAACATCATTACTCTCTCTACTGCTGGATGTGTTAATATGATGTTGCAGGACAGGACGCTATCTTCTATCACAATCCACTCATCAGCAAAAAACCTGCCAGCTAACTTTGCATGCCTGGCTTTTTAGAAATTTGTAATGATGCACAAAGTTACAAGAACACTGCTTGATTTCAAAAAACAACTTTGAAAGTGCTGAAAGAGAAGTGAAGTCTCCTTTTGATTTCAAAATGAAAGCAGTTTCCCATTGAGTTATGAATTAATAGAGAGCATAAGGTTCTGGATCTGAAGGTACTGTATGATCATCATCTTACATCAAAATTCTCTTTCCTGGTTGGCCTTCCTTTCTTATTTCTTCTTGCTTCAGCCTGAGACCTTTTGGCATGGTCTTTTTTTCTTTTCCGAGTCAGTTCAGATTCCTGAGGCCAGGTCTTTCCCAGGCTCTGAAGACATTTGTCAAACATCACTTGATGGAACACCTGATTAGCTACACTGCCTGCCCAGAAAAAAATACAAAACAAGTCAATATTTAAGTTTCAAAACAAAACTACAAAAACATGAACAGCATAACATAATGTAGCCATCTGCTCCACTAGTTTGCAGTCTGATGGTTAGAATACATGTACTATCCTGGTGCCTTGAGGTTCAGAAAGTGAAAAATCAGTATTTAAATTAACAAAATTCAGCTACATCTTCAGTTGGGCTACGTCTAGACTGGCATGATTTTCCACAAATGCTTTTAACGGAAAAGTTTTCTGCTAAAAGCATTTGCGGAAAAGAGCGTCTAATTTGGCACGGACGCTTTTCCACAAAAGCACTTTTTGCGGAAAAGCATCCGTGCCAATCTAGATGCGCTTTTGCGCAAAAAAGCCCCGATCACCATTTTCACAATCGGGACTTTTTTTGCGCAAAACAAAGCTGAGCTGTCTGCACTTGCCCTTTTGCTCAAAAGCTTTTGCCCAAATGGGAGCAGCATAGTATTTCCACAAGCAGCACTGATTTCTTACATGAGATCGTCAGTGTTCTTGCGGAAATTCAAGCGGCCAGTGTAGACAGCTGGCAAGTTTTTCCGCAAAAGCAGCTGATTTTGTGGAAAAACTTGCTAGTCTAGACACAGCCTTGGTATTAATAAAATAGAACAATAAGCCAATCTGGAATTTACTGTTATAAAAAACAAAAACATTTTGAACTAGAGTGCATAGGAGCCTTAATACACAAAAGGATGCTGCCATACATTCAGTCTACTAGAAAACTTCAATTACTCTCAATATTAATCAGATAATTTTGCTTCCAACAAAGCATTAGTGAGCAGAATCCTCACAATCCACAGAACAGATACCGCACAAGAACTGGCAATACAATCATCTCCTAGTGAAGTTCAATCTCCATGTCACATTCAAGTCTCTCTGCTAAAACTGCCAGTGATGGAGACAGACTGATGAAGATGTCTGACAATTAGGATATGGACTCAGAACATCACATATACAGGTTGAACTTCTATGGTATGGGACTCTCTGGTCCAGCAACATCTGTGGTCTGGCAGGCGGACCACAGACATTGCTAAATGAGAGAGCCCCAGCCTCAGAGGTTGCCAGCAGCTGAGAACTCAGCCAGTCTGGCAACCTGCAGGGTCAGTGGCCTGAAGGCAGTGAGCCTGACTAGCAAGCTGACAGCTAGAGCAGAACGGTGACTGGGGGGCGTAGCGCTCCACTGAGCGCAGCAGGCTAGCTGTGGCCCTACTGATGGGGAGTGGAGCTCTATCGGCCAGGCCGGGGGCAGGGAGCCAGCCAGAACATGGCTGAGGACCTGGACTGGAGCCCCACCAGCAGGCCAAGGGCAGCACACTGGCGGGGTTGGCAGCCAAGAGGTGAATCCCGGAAGAGATCCAGTCCTGACATTCCCGGTCCGACAACTCCCTTGTTCGGGACCACTCAGAACGGAGGATGCTGGATCAGGGCGGCCCAACATGTACCATCAAACTGCTAATATCATAGCAACTTTCCAGCACTGAATATCCACGCAGCTACAGAGGGGAACGGCTCAATAGCCATTGTCTATCCCACTTAACATTTTTATGAAAAAGGGACTGGTAAAAGCACGCTCAGACAGCTTGAGTCAAATTAACCACACTAGCAAGAACAGAAAGGAGGGATGCCTCTACTTACCAGGGATTTCAAGCAGTAAGAAATACAGCCCAGCAGCATGGAGACCATATAACCGCTGCTGCACATTAGACTTTTTATTCTGAGCCACTTGGACAAAGTGATACAATACAGCCACAAGAGCTTTGTGAGAGAGATTGTTCTCAGCAAAGAGGGTCCAGATATTCTGAGACAAAGCAGAAAACTGACAATGAGAACTATGTTAACTCACACATCAATTCCCCTCTGAGGCCACTTCCTATCATGGCCACTCAGATCAAAAAGGTACAAAGGGTTATGATGCTGGTTTCAATGAAAAACAGATACAGGCAGTCCCCGACTTACGCGGATCCGACTTATGTCGGATCCGCACTTACGAATGGGGCTTTTCTTGCCCCGGAGCTCACGGGCGGCGGGTCGCCACCCGTGTCCTCCGGGGCAAGAAAAGCTTCTCCCGGTCTCCCTGGTCTGCTGCGAGGGACTTCCCCTGCCTCCCTGCAAAACGGTGAAGAGTTCGCCCCTCGCTGCGCCGTTCTGCCCCTCTCCACTGGCAGACCCGTCACAGCCCCCCGACAGAGTACCTCCTGGTACTCCGGCATATCCGATAATCCGGCACCTTTGGAACCCAGGTGTATTGTATTTGTTAGTTATTACAGTGCCACGGGACTACTAGTCTGTAATGTAAAAAAATTATCAGCTACCATTAAGATTTTGAAAAAGGGCCCTTCTGTCCATTTGCCCCACACATATTAAATTGTTTTAAAAAGTATCCCTTATCAGATGTATATTATTTGAATAGTATTGTATAAAATATCAGTTACTGATTTGGAAGTCAAAATATTTAATTACTAAACTACTACAGAAAGATGGGGTGAGTATGAATAGTTAGAAAATATAACAGCTACATCTTTGCCACCAAATAAAGAGATGGATAATTTCCAACATACTTCAG
Source organism: Pelodiscus sinensis (assembly GCF_052426305.1). NCBI lineage: Eukaryota > Metazoa > Chordata > Testudines > Trionychidae > Pelodiscus > Pelodiscus sinensis. The sequence goes on along the minus strand of NC_143076.1, from coordinate 5,637,211 downwards.
TGGTCCCATAGTCCTCGGAAGCAAAAGAGTAGAGATACTTGTAAAGTTGTGTGAATGCATCAAGCCCATCTTCTGTGATCCCTTCTTCTATTCTGGAATCCAGGGGTTCTGTCTCAGTGAAGTCTAGTTCCCAGACTGTGTCAACCCAGGCTAGGAGACAAGGGGGGAGACACAGAACACACAGTAACTCAAAAAATACAAAACATACTACATTTATATAGAACTATTCATTTCAAGCACCTTGTAAGTGGTAGCTAAAAATATGAACAAGAATCACTTCATTTACCACTCAAAATGTGAATGAAGGAACGTGGCAGTTGTTGTTTATAAGTGTAAAACAGTTTAGGATAGGAGTACCTGCTCTTTGGGCTGCCATTAACACTGAAATGATTCTGAAAAAAATCCTTTAGAACAATCAATCATTTAAAGAAAAATCTCTCTTACTTTGACTTAAATGCATCTATTTAAACTTCAACACAGAATAAAGTCTTCCCCACACCAAATCCCACTCTTCCCCAAAAACATCCTTCCACACAAACCTCTCCTTGAACGTCTGTTAACTCAGGAACCTTACCAAATGGGAAGAAATCCTTCTTGATTAACCATTCATCAGGAAAGAAGCCAATTATTAGGGTAAAAAAAGGACAATACCTTAGATTACAGAAATATAGGGCTGGAAGGGGCCCTAAGAAGTCATCAAATCCATTCCCCAGCACTAAGGAAGGATCAAGTACACACAGACCATCCTTGACATGTGCTTGTCCAAATTGTGAAAACTTCCAATGATGGGGGTTCTACAACAAACTTTTCAAGTCTATTCCAGAGCTTAACAATACTTACAGTCAGAAACATACCCAATTTTTAACCTTTCCTCATATGTCAGGTTTCCTAAACTTATCATTTTTGTTGCTCTTCTCTGGCCTTTCATCTTTCTCTTGCTCCTAATATATTTAAAGAATATCTTTTTATTGCTTTATCTTTCTTGCTAGATGTAATGCATATGTGTTAGGCTTTCTGATTTTGTCCTTACATGCTTGTGCTATTCTTTTGTACTCCTCCTTCACAATTAAGCCAAGTTTCCACTTATTGTAGGACTCCTTTTTTATTTTTAGGTTATTAAAGAGTTCCTGATTGAGCCATATTGGCCTCTTATTATGATTCTTATATTTGCTTCACATCAAGATAGCTTGTAGGTGTGCCTTTCAATTGCTGAATAATTATTTCACCGAGGTATCATCTTCACACTCAATTTGTTCTCCTTATTCCTGACATTCTCAAGGATGTAGCTTTCCAAATATAAGCGACAGTACAATTAGACTTTTAATGACTAAAATAAAGATGATATAATTCAGATTGACAGGATGAAAATCTGTCCTTGTCTACACCTTTATAATATGTAGCTGGTATCATGAGCTTTCGTGGGTACAGCCCACTTCTTCAAATGACCGGAGTTCAGCTATCCCTGAACCTTTATAATAGTTTGTGAAAACCGTCCCCAGCAGACCACAGGCTCCCGGACTGAAGCCGCAGCCGCGGCGGGGTCCCTCCCTCTGAGGCTTTGCCAGAGCAAAGCCTCAGAGGCTCTGCTCCCCGTGTCCCTTGTCTGCTGGGGAGGGGGGGGCGCAGCTAGTGTGCTTCCTCCCCCCCCCCCCCAGCAGACCAGGCTTTTGTTTTGGACTCTGGGGCAGAGCAGCTGGGGCGCTGCCGATTGGTCCTGCAGCGCCCGCTCTGGGCACTACTGGACCAACCCGGCAGCACCCCAGCTGCTCTGCCCCAGGTCCTGATTCAGCCGCTGCTGGTCAGTTTCAGCAGCGGCTGAATCAGGACGCCTGGGGCAGAGCAGATGGGGTGCTGCTAGGTTGGTCCAGTAGCACCCAGGAGCGGCGCTACTGGAGCAACCCAGCAGCACCCCAGCTGCTCTGCCCCAGGCGTCCCCAAGTCAGCTTCTGCTGAAACTGACCAGCGCTGACTACAGGAAGCCCCAGGCAGAGTTGCTCTGCCCCGGGCTTCCTGGAATCAGCTGCTGATCAGTTTCAGCAGCAGCTGACTTGGGGACGCGTGGGGTTCTTAAGTTGATTCTGTATGTAAGTCAGAACTGGCGGTCAGTTTCAGCAGCGGCTGAATCTGGACGCCAGTTCCGACTTACATACAGATTCAACTTAAGAACAAACCTACAGTCCCTATCTTGTACGTAACCCGGGGACTGCCTGTACTGTTTTATTAAAAATATTTAATCTGTCAAACTGCTGAATAGTTTCATATTAGTACAGTAACTTACGCCAGATTGTAAGTGCACTAAACACAAGAAAGACTGAATACTAGGACAATTGTCTGAAGAAATGTATTTAATACAACTGAATATTGGAAGGTACGTAGGAACAATTAAAGGGTTCTACTTTAAAAGAAATTACTGCCCTTCCCTGGTGGATTTGACTAAATGTTGTAGATAGAAATTCATTATACTCTTGGGTCTCGTTTATATACCAGTTGAATGACAATTGGTTTTGCCAGTATTTCACAATAAACTTTTAAAGAGAATTTATAATCCAGAGCATATTAAAAGTGCTCAGTTCAGTTCCTAAAACTTGTGAAAAGAAATGAAATGCCACATGTAGCTTTATAGGAACTTTTTAAAAAATGATATATTAAAAGGGTATAAAACATTTCTAAGATTAAGTTGGAAGTATTTTACTTAAACTTTCATGTACTTGAATAGCTGCTGTAGATTGGCAATGATGCTACATTAGGTGCTATTTTTACTTGTTGTGGAAGAGGGCAGATTTACTATTTTTTTTTTTTTACTTTTTCTACATACTGCATTTTGATGTTCGTAGAGCTGGGACTGCTTCTAAGTGAGTTAAATACATTCCAATATGCTTTCTTAAAAAACTACTCCATAATAGTTTGTCAGTGATGATGACAATGTCTATGCTGATAACCTCACACCAGCTGAAGCTCTGTTTGGACATACAGATGATGAGGAGGAGAACTCCAGTTTTGAAGGATTTTAGCTCTTGTGTGTTAGCTTGGTTGCTGATTGAGCTAAGGTTGTTGTACTTTTAAAGTTATGGTATTTTTGATACCATATTGTTTTTGTTGACCCCCTTTTGCACTTACAGAGCTAGGTTATTGTTTTTCTTTGAAATAAATATTCATGTAATTTTATTGGTATCTATCTTCATTTTTTACATTTACCAGTAGCTGCCTCATTTCCTACCCTAGGCTTATACTCGAGTCAATACTTTTTCCCAGTTTTTTGGGGTAAAATTAGGTGCCTCGGCTTATATTCGGGTCGACTTATACTCGAGTATATACGGTACATTTGATTTGCTGTTGGTGAACATTTCAGCAAGAATGCCAATTTAAAATTTGGCTCAACTTTTGTGTTTGTCTTATTTCTTTAAACACAAAGTCTCATATGAACAGAATTACTTTTATGACCACCCCTACTCCCCCACCCACACACACACAGCTAAATTTTGCTCTAGAATTCTTATGGAAGTTTTCCATAAGACTAGACACACTAGATGCACATAGCCTATTGGACTTAGGGACAACTTCTGTTGTCTATTACTGATAATTATGTCAATAAGAAATTAGTACTGTACATATTAATGTAATTCTCAATAAGTATCTTATGAGGTCCAACAGAGTTTTCCAAACAAAAATGTCGATAAATATTAGCTGCAAAAAGGAACAACATCACCTTACTATTTTTGAAAACAACACATTCTGCAAGCTTCTGAAATACAATGAGCTAGAAACAAAAGTTAAATCAAACAGCTTGGGTTATCTATGAAGCTAAGCAGCTTTTTATTATCCACAGAAGAGATCCAGCACAGCTTTAAGATCCATGGTGTTATGAATAACTAGCAAACTACAGCAGCACCCTGGCAAACTAGCGAGCAAGGGGTTTTCGATAATGGAACAAAAGCTCAGTGTAACCATCAAAAGATGAGATTCCCAATCTATGCAAAAGGGGGGGGGGGAAGCGCTCTGGTTATTAAACCCTGAGCTCCCCATGAAGCAGGCCAGTATCACAAGATGTATACTGCAGAAGGACATAGAGAGGGTCAGCAGCACAAGGCATAGAAGCCAGGCCCACGCACAAAATAGCTCTCCCTAGGACAGTGCTCTCCCAGCTCCCCTGTGGAAATTGGGCTGGGGGGGGGGGGAGTGATAGGATGGGATTTGTGGGTCCTTGTCTGGCCCAAAAGAGGAAGCAAGCAGCACCCCCAGCCCCTTGGGATCCCTCTTTCCTTCAGCCCCCAGGTGTCTCCCTCCCCTCCCCCAGCCTCTTCCTCCCCTCATCTCCCCCTCCTTCAGGCCCCCCGCCATCCCCTCTCCTCACCCCCCCCCAAGATCCCTTCTTGCTTCAGCCCCCTCCCCCACCAGGCCCCCCCACTCTTTCAGGTCCCATCGCTGTGGTCCCCTCCCCCACCAACCTCCTCCTCCCCCCACAGGGACCCCTCTAACCCTCCCATACCACCCCCTCATTCTTCAGCTCCCCCACAACCGCCTCTTCCTTCAGCCCCTCCCCCTCTCCCCCCACAACCCCCCCCTTCAGCCCCTCCCCCTCTAGCCCCCCCACCCCCCTCTCCTTCAGCCCCTCCCCCTCTAGCCCCTCCCTTCAGCCCCTCCCCCTCTAGCCCCCCCACCCCCCTCTTCCTTCAGCCCCTCCCCCTCTAGCCCCCCCACGACCCCCTCTCCC